>NC_087342.1:206918520-207543520 GCF_030014295.1 Loxodonta africana | reverse complement strand
TTTTCCTTCTAGAGTTTAGGCTATGAGCTCCAAAAGATCTGTTCTGGCACATAGTGCTTACCTAGTGCTGGCATATAATATTCAATAAATAGGTGTTGAGTAAATGAATGAATGAATGAGATGTGATGAGGAGAAGACACTCAGCCACCAGATGAGAAGTTTGTGGGGGTTAGTTCTCACCGAGTATGGAGGAAAGAGGAAAAAGGGGTGATATTTACATGTACATCTAGATATTCATAAATAAGTGGGTCCACAGCTAAGGAATTGCCCATATTCACTTGCAAGTCAAAACGTTCATACAATTCAGTGTGTTTTTCCATCTTTTCCCTCTAATCGTCCTCCTTTCCTGTCATGTGTCGTTTATCCTGAGAGACTTGGGCTGAATGTTTTAATGTAATTGAGAAGGCAGGAGGTTCTGTCCTCCAACAGAACACACACTTCCTCTCCCTCAAAAAGAAAAATAGAAAGCTCAACTGCTCACAGAACACTCGATTTAGAATTGTCAGGGAAAAAAAAAAAAAGAATCAAATCAGAAAGTTGCTCCCTGCCTTACTTTCATGGTTACAATTAAGTAACAGCAGACAGAGAAAATTAATGTGTCTAATTGTAGAGTTGGTAGGACCTTGCGGGGTTTCATGACAGGGAACACTTGTCTTTCTAAACGGAGTTTACTCTAAAGGGGTTAGCCTCCTGAGAACATACTAGTATTTATGTTTTGTGTTTCTGACCCTAAGAGGTTAAAAGGGAATGTGCCCAGTTTTTCAGTAGTCTGTTGTGTCCTGCTAAAATCAAAAGGAATTGCTTATAAAGGCAGAAATGTCATCATTTTTGCCCTTGCCCTGACCCCAACATTTAAAAATACAAAATGTTGGAATTTCTAGAGCAGGTGACCTTTTTTTTTTTTTTTTTAAGTTTAAAGAGGACTAATTGTTTAAGGTCTAAATGAAGTTTAGAGAAGAAGACAGAAGTAGAGAGGTGTCTCTCCAAGTGACCCAGCCTGGATAAAACCAGGCACAGAATTCATTTGAAAGACTTTTTTGACTCTGCATTTTTCTTCTCGGTTTAAAGTGAAGCATTGCTTTTTTAGCATAATGGATAATAGTGTCATCTTGGCTGACTTCTGTCTACAAGTGGGGTTAATTTTAGCTCCATCATCATATTGAGCTCATGGAGGAATTTACATTACTCATCAACCTTTGCTTGGAGCCTAAGATAGCCTTTAAGTCTCCGAGAAAGACTCACCTGTTCGAAGAGATTCTCCCACATCTTGTGCATTTCAGGCCGTGTGTTGAAGTCAGAGAAGGTAGTTGTGAACTTAGAAAAAGCTTCACCTGTTCTTATATGGAGCCCTGGTGGCACAGTGGATAAGAGCTCAGGCTACCAACCAGAAGGTCGGCAGATTGAATCCACCAGCTGCTCATTGGAAACTCCATGGGGCAGTTCTACTCTGCCCTGTAAGATCGCTGGAAGTTAAAATCGACTTGACAGCAATGGGTTTGATTTTTTGTTATTGTATATACCGCTGCTACTAACTGTGGGCTTTCTCTTCACAGTTTTAACTTTTTTTTTTCCCCCTTTGATATGTACTCTGCTTCTTAGTTTAAATGCACCTTTCAAAACACTTCCTTTGGATTCTAGTGTGAAGGAAATTGATCATCATTCTTCAAATGTATGTTTTTAATTGACTTCCTCCTTCCTGGCCAGGAAATTAACTTTCAGTCTTCCCTTATTTGATCTGTTAAGCAGGGTATGTGACACCTTCCCAGACAACAAGACTTAATGAGATCCTAAATGTCGCAGGCTTCAGGTGATAGAGGTTCATCTTTCTCACATCACTTTTAAAGATACAGCAATCGAACTTAAAATGGAACCCCAGTGCAAAGCACATTGATTGACAGTGTTGTCCATAGTATATGGAAACAGCAAGCTATTGTCTCATTTCTTTCCGCCCATTGCAAGACCCTCTTTAAAAATTAATTGCTTAGTTCTTGTGCAAGAGCTGCTAGAAGTAGGCACATGAAGCCTTGACTGAAAAAGTATTTATTCATTTTCAGTCTCATATATGTATATATTCTTCATTCCCATAAAAATTGAAATCTAGTGTCTGAGTTGAGAAGGATCAATAACTTCTGGGAACAACCATGCCTGAGTATTTCACAGCCCATTCTGAGAGGCTCTGCTTGCTCTTGCTGGTTGTTTTCCAAACTGCCACCTGGACAACCAGGTTGGTGACCAACCAGGTGATAAAATTCTCACAGTTCCACAGAATACACACCCAACACTAATATTCCCACAGTGCAATTCTTTGACTTCAAGTATTTTGTAGGTCTTCTTGTTGTTTGTCTGATTAGAGTCCAAACCTGGTGAGAAAAACAACCTCTAGAGGCCCAGATCTCAGCCTACAAAGGTAGGGCTTAATTCTCAGAAGGAAACAGGACTCTAAATCCCAGAATGAAGTATGGTTATGACCTCTAGGGACTTCCACTGACTGAAACAGCCTATTTTCCTAGGAAAGAAACTTCCTACATTTTCTTTGGAGATATTCTTCACAAGGAGGAAATTTTTCTGAATCTGACTTCAACTCCCTAAATTCCTCCATAACACTGTCTCTCAACCATTCACAAAAATAGTTTCAGCCACATTTCAAGCATGCGTGCGTACACACGCACACGAGTGAACATGCAAATGTACACACATTCACATATACACCACACACATGAACAAATGCACGCACATATTCGCATATACCACATAATACACACATACACAAATACACACGCACATTCCTGTACACCACACACAAACACACACACTACTGTGTACACATCTCCTCTGGCCTTTAGAAGATAGAATGTTTCACGGAAATGGTTTTTCTTAATCACTGATTTTCCTGGTATGAGTTAATTTAATTAACCTTCTCTTCTCCAAATGTTTCCCTCATTTACTTGCCTTTCTCTTGCCTGTGTTCTGTCCTATCACCCGTTTTTATGACACACAGATGAGTAGATTTGTACTCCTGGCGCTTTTTTTTTTTTTGCTTTCCTACCATCTTTCACCATAATTTCATTATTGTTTTCCTCCTTTACAGCATGTATTCAGTTTGGTTTTTTAATATCTCAGAAATATAAGGTCAATTGGAGAACAGGAACAGGGGGAAACAGGGCCTTGTCATGTTTGTAAAGAGAGGACATGAAGCCAAATGAAAATTACAAGATCTGTTACTTTATTACATCCGTAATTTTCCTCTGACTGAGGTAATACAAACTTTTTCCTTCCCTGTTTCTCACTGAACTGACACACTGCAGGTGCCACAGTTTAGATTTAAAAATGAAAAAAAAAAAAGTCCACTTCGTTTCTAGTTCAGCAGCAAAGACATCACAAAAGACAGAGTTATCATGAGCTAATTACAGTCCTTGAAAATTACCTTTGTGCTTAGCAAATATGCATTTTTTCCCTTTGCTGGTGATGAAAAAGTTGGCAGTTTAAATAAAAAACACTATTTAAAGTAACAGAGTACAGTTATATAACCTTTTCACATAAATCACACAATAACTCTTTGTGCTATGTAAAAAAAAAAAAAGAACCGCAGTGCTTGTTAAGATTTATTTATATAATAATCTATGCAAAGGATTTTTTTTCCCTTCTATAAAAATGGATTTTTTTTTTTACCTCTAGAAGTTATAGACAAGAGGGCAGGGATATTCTCCAATCACCTCTTTTAGTTGCATGTAGCCTAGTTACTAAAGACTCCAAGTAGTATTTTGGCATTACCACCTGTCTATTTCTGAGGATACAGCTAGAAAACTCAATGAAAGAATAGTCTCTACTAAATAAATGAAAATATAGAGTCAAAACCAATCCAGTTGAAGAATTCCTTTGCATCCACAAATGGCACCATAGCCTGAGATAATTTTTCACAGTTTTGTAGGAATATGATTTCTTCAGGGTATCTGATGCCTTCAAGAGTGTCTGAACAGAGATGGTGCTGATGAAATTTGTTGAAGCCCTATACTTTTTCCACTGATTGTCCATGAAATTCTTCCATCAGGTCTTTGTTCCCTACTCCCCTTCCTGCCAATCCTTCTCTTGTTCTCCTTAACCATACACCCTGATTTAAACCTAGAAACAATAGACTTTCAATATATATAACTTCGTCCCTACCATTTTTTAATATCTCCCATATGAAATTAAATGTCGGATCTTATCGCTGACCAGTCAACCCTGAAAGGTTTCAGAATTGAAGAGCCAGGGCCAGACATAAGTTACTAAATGCTAAGCTTGGCTCAAACTGATCCACTTAGTCCTCAGCCCAGAGGATCGCTCCAGGAAGAGTGAGTCTTTCATGGAGATAAACCTAGTAGAGGCATTTCATTGGTCAAATATATCTATCCTGATCCTTGCTGAACAGTGGGTTTCTGAAAACAGGGAAACCCACAAGGACTTTCTTGTATGTCCTTATCTTTCACTGAGATGCTGACCTAACTTTTAAAAGCTATCTCCATGGAAAATTCTGGGCTCCACTCCAAAACTAACCAGTAGGAGGTGACTCTCTTAAGCAGCGGCTGTGTTCCATCTTTATATAAACAGGTTAAGCCAGCTGCCAGGGCCTCTGTGACCAATTCTAGCTCATGTTACCCTTGGCTAGAAAGATGGGCCTGAACCAAAGCCACATTATGCAAACAGAGCGAGCTACCTCTCCCAGGTTATAGCAAAAGACCTAGGTGTTCTATATGGTGACTTGAGCCCTCAGCAACCTTACTTTTTTCCTGAAGAGAGTAAATAAAAAGCAGCATTACAGAGGTATATCTTCATTGCCAGAATGGGTAAGACTTCCCTAACCTGCCAAATAGAGGTAAAGAGTCAAAAAGAAAAGAGAAATTTTAATAATTGATTGATATATAATGGTCAAATTACTCATTTTCCAAGCACACTGGAAAAATAATGGAAGCAGCAATAGCCTTTGGTTATATGTGGAGTGGAGTAATTTACCAAAAGACTGTCACTGCCCAGGATAGAATTGAGAGAGTGCTGTTTGAAGAATCAACAACCATGACTAATACTGAAAAGATTGTCAATCACTAGTTGTCTTTGAGTCAGCTCCAATTTGTGGTGACCCCATGAGTGTCAGAGTAGAACTGTGCTCTTCTTTGGATGATTTATACCACTTTAATGGCTGATTTTTCAGATATAGATCACCAGGCCTTTCTTCCAAAGTGCCTCTGGGTAGAGTCCAACCTCCAACCTTTCAGTTATCAGAACATGGTAACTGTTTGCACCAACCAAGGACTCCACTAAAATGATATTGCTGCCAAAACCAGTTACTTTCTTCAGATATCCACTCCTCTCTTTTGACCTTTAGAATGTCCCTCAAAATGACAAGTTGTCCCAATACATCCGTATACCACGTGGTATAAAACGTGAATAAGTAGAACACTAAAATGAGCCTCCTTCTAGATGTTGGCCAAAAATAATGAAGACAGAAAAGGTGGAACGATCATGTCCATTTGTCTAAGTAAGGAATTATGAGTAACATGAATCTGAAACTTGCTCATGGTTGAGTCAATACACCATGCATGTTAAAACAAACAGACAAAAAAACCCTCCCATGCAGTGTATTTTTGTTATGTCCCTATTGAAGAACATCCCGTTCTACTTTAATTATCATAATGTAGTCATTAGGAATTCCAGACCTCACTTCTGAAAGAAATGCTTTCCCAAAGTATTTTAACATGATATCACGTTTATTTAAAAATCACAGAATTACTACCACTGGTTTGTAGGGCAAAATGTATTCGAAGGGCTTAGAATAACTTTTTTCTTTCATCTTTTGCTACCAGAATTGAATGCAAACTGCATGTGTAGTTTATGCTGATCTTATTCTCAAGCACATGCAATAGCTCCTGCAATCTCAGTAAGATTCTTCTGTTTTTTATTTTGACAACATAACACTACACCCATGGGAGCTGAGCTTTCAGGTGTTAAAGAGGATTTGTTATAAGAAAATGATTATAATAGGATTCATCGTAATTGAAAGTCAAGGTACAGTAGCCATACGGTATATCAGAGAAAGTATTAAAACTTGCAGTGAGGGTGGAGTGCCTTTTGCTAAGTAAACAACAAAAGAGAATGGAGAAGAAAATATTCTATGCATAACAGGATCTACAAGGTTGACCAACCTGATGAGCCGGCCCCACCACAGTGGGCAACTAAACCCAAAGGTGGTACAGTGCTTCCCTGGCAAGAGGGGCCATGAACAGCTGCAGCCTTCCCACCCCACAAGAATGTTTTGAAAACAAGTTACATAATAACCTGAATTCCTGTCTAAAACTTGATAGGCAATAGCTATAGTCTGTCTCAGGCTCCAAGAAGAAAAGGCCCATCCCTCAGCCATCACCCTGGTCCTTCCAGTCCCATGAACTAGCGAGTCACTCTGACCCTATGTCTGAGTCCTTTTCATGCCTTTGCTAAGTTTGTCCATATGGGCGGGCATGAGACAAGTGTGCATGCACACACACACACACACATGCATGTACACACATATACACACACCAGACAAGAACACTCTGGTTTCAAGTGTTTCGCCTCTTTCCTGTCTAAGAAGAGTTGTTGCAGCTGTGGTTAGCCGCTCTTGAGTTGACCCTGACTGATGGCAAAGCCATGCACAATGGAACAAAACAGTGCACCATCTCCATGATCAGTTGTGGATCAAACCGTGGCGATTCATACAGTTTTCACTGAATGATTTTTGTAAGTAGATCACCAGGCCTTTCTTCCTTGTCTGTGTTAGCCTAGAAGCTCTCCTGAAGTCTGTTCAGTAGCAAAGAGACATGCAAGCCTCCACTGACAAATGGGTGGTGACTACGCGTGAGGTGCATTTGGCTGGGAATTCATCAAACATCAGAATGCTTTTACGTGTGGATAGGCACACAAAGAAGGCAGGCACTATGACTACTTCAGGCAACACAAAGTGAGGATTAGCCCCTGTCTTGGTTATCTGGAAACCCTGGTGGCGTAGTGGTTAAGTGCTACAGCTGCTAACCCAAGGGTCGGCAGTCTGAATCCACCAGTCGCTCCTTGGAAACTCTATAGGGCGGTTCTTCTCTGTCCTATAGGGTCGCTAGGAGTTGGAATTGACTCAACAGCACTGGATTTGGTTTTGGTTTGGTCTTGGTTTTCTAGTGCTGCTATAACAGAAATACCACAAGTGGATGGCTTTAGCAAAGAGAAGTTTGTTCTCTCACACTCCAGTAGGTTCAGGGCGCTGGTTCCAGGGGAAGGCTTTCTCTCTCGGTCAGCTCTGGAGGAAGGCCCTTGTCATCAGTCTTCCCTTGGTCTGGGAACATCTCAGCGCAGGAACCTCAGGTCCAAGGACATTCTTTGCTCCCGGCACTGCTTTCTTGATGGTATGAAGTCCCCATGTCTCTCTGCTTGCTTCTCTCTTTAATGTCTTAAAAGAGATTGGCTTAAGACATTGTCTAATCTTGTAGCTGTCACCAATATAACTGCCACTAATCCATCTCATTACATCATAGTGATAGTATTTACAACGCATAGGGAAATCACATCGGATAACAAGATGGTAGGCAATCACACAATACTGGGCATCATGACCTAGCCAAACTGACAGATATTTTGGGGGAACACAATTCAGTCAATGACAGCCCCCAAGATCAGAACTTGGTGGCAGCAAGCAGAAGGAAGAGAATTATAATTGAGTGTTAATCCTTCTCTCCATCATTTTTGAACTTCTTTCCTCTCCTAAAATTGCTTCTCTGCCATTTGGAGGTTGTCATCAGGCCATCTTGGTCATAACTACCATTAGTAACTATATTTTGGTTGAATTTTTCATTACTGCCTATGGTTGTATAGAAGGGCAGGAACAGGGCCTGAAATCTAAGCTCATGGTCAGCCTAACCGAACAGCTAAAGAACATTCTTTTCAATCATTAACTCTAGTCCTGTACTGCTGTGGCATCCCATAACAGCCGCTGAAGCAGAGACACCTTAGGGCGGGCAAGACCAGGAACTTACTATTGCTGCTACTAGCATTAATATTATTGATGTATATGTTGCATTTCTCAAGCATGAAAGAGATTTGCCAAATGACATACAATGTCAGATGACATGCATGGACTTGTGTGTCACATTTTTGTGAGGCTATTTCTCCACATCAAGTTCATTTCTACCTGCATTCTCATATGTGTTAGAAATGTAAGCATCACTGTATTATTATTTTTTTAAGTACAAAGTTTTTTTTTCCTCCTAATTTTTGCTGTCCCCAAATCACAAACAGTTCTTTAAGAAAATGCATACCACGCTTAATGAATTTTCTTTCCTCTTCCCACTTAAGTATCTTTTTTTTTTTTTTTGCTTCCCCTCTATAGGTTTTTCACCTGTATTTCTACGCCAGCAAATTCTCTATTGTTCTTTGTACCACCCCAGTACAAGGAACAATAGTGAAAAGTAATCTAAAATGGAAATAAATGTTTATATCTCCAGTCAGGCCAGCACTGGAATATACATATATGTATGTGTGGGTGTGTGTAATTTTATTACATTATATTTGACATTCTGAATGTGTTTTTAAACTTATATTTGAACATGTATTTTTGGAGATTGGGGCATTAGTAATATTTTACCCTAAATCGTGATGTCTTTCTGAGAATGTCGTATTGAAAGGAACTATATAAGCCGTTCCACTGAGAATACCTCACCTGATGACTGATGACAGAATACCACATTAAAGCAAAGTTGCTGTTACCTCTACAAAGCAGGTAATCAACTAATTACATGTTTTGATTAAAATATCCCTCTCCTGGAGAATTCTCATTTACTCTGCTGGGCTAGAGTGAGCTGTGTAGTGACAATCTTAGTAAGCAGTAAATGTTAAGGTGTAAAAAAAAAAATTTTTTTTTTTTTTTAACCACTCACAAAACCAATTCATATGACCTGCCCTGGGAATTTGAGTGTTCACTGTACTTTTTCTATAGTATTTCTTGTCATTTGTTCCATCTCTTTCAATTTGAACACGTTTCTTTCATTCCAAACCTGCTTTCCCATGCCCCACATGCGATCCTTCTAAGTTCAACCCAAACATGACTGTGACTTCTGAGTTTTTAGTAAAGAAGTTCTGTCATAAACCACTTGTTCCTTTGATCACAGTTCTACCTATGTTCTTTCAAGCTCCAGGAACCTTAACCCCAGTTCATTTTACTTTGTTCCTTTTGCACATTCCCATTGCTAAGAATTCTTATTTGCCACTTCTATTATGGGCAAAGGACCAATCAGCCTCTGCCAAATATCCTCCTTCTCTTCCTTTGCCCTGTCCAGGAAAACTCTCTTCTGAGAAATGCGTGTGGTAAATCCAAAGTCAACTTGAATTTGTTCATTGTTTTGCATTTTAGAATGATGACTATCTAGAATTATAAGATGGATGCAATATTTGTGATGAAGACCTAGTATCATAATAATTTCACAAATATTCCAGATAAACTCATTTTGGTTACAAGGTAGACTTGCTATTCTCTACCCTCTGTGAACTTAGGTGTAACCATGTGACTCACATTAGCCAATGAAATGTGATTAAGAGCAAGGGTGCAGTTTGTCACACCCCCTTCTCTCTCCTCCTATGATATTGGACAACGAGTCTAGGTGAAACTTGATGATGATCATGAGCAACCCACACTGACTTGTAAGGCAAGTTAATCCTTCAGGTTGTTTGTTACTACAGCACAACCTATACCATCCTAACTGATTAACCAAGAGATAGTAATTTGTCCTTTCACTTAGTGTCACCACGGGGCTCATCTTCATAATAGCATTACTGCTGTACTCCAGAGCTTTTCAAATATGTTTTATCACTAATTTTGAAGTCCATTTTTAACGTTATCATTCCTATTTCTCAGATGGAAAGCCTAAGACACAAAGAAGAAAAATTATTTTGTCAGCGTTTTTCTAGAAGTCATTTCTAAGGCAGAATCAGAACAGATCTGATGTCCAGCCGTGCTCTTTCCTCTGAACCAGAAACTACAAAAAAAAAAAAAAAATCCAGGTTTCAATTTCATTCAGAGGGGTAGTCACAGAGGCATAGACTATTAAAGCTGCAAGAGCTTCAGAGGTCACCTGGTCCAGACCACTTATTTTAGAGGGAGAGACTGAGGTTAAGTGTCTTGGCTATGATGTACACCTAGTTAGGGGTTGGAGAGGCTAAGAACTAGGTCCCTTAAGCCAGTATCTTTCAACTTTGTTAATATATGCACCTTGAATGAAAGGAACCTTCCTGAGGATTCTGAGAATATTCCTAGACACCAGATTAAGACACTTAATTCGTACCCTTTATCTTTCAGATGTGATTTATTTCTATAAAAATATTTTACCTTTTTAACTAGTAAAATGATGCTTGAAAAATTTATTACTGAAACAAAAGCAAAAACAAACAAACAGTTCCTCTGGAAGTTGCGATCCCTGAGAATTCTTGGATTCCAACTAAGAAACTCTGCAGTAGACTCACTCAGCTCTGTGATGTTGGCTTATCTGGGAGCACCCAGCCCAGTGCCTGGAACATAGCAAGTGTTCAATATGTATTTGTGGAATGAATGCTTCTCCTCTTGGCACCCAGTTGATGCTCTTTCCTAGATATCAAGTTGAATGTAATAGCAAATTGGTGATGGCTCTATCAACTTGTCTCCTGGATAACAGAAGTAATGAGCTGCCACTGTACAAGCCTAATTGGTTTCTTTATAGACATTCTTGTGAGGCATTGAGTAAAAGGGGAGAAGAAAGGATTTAGCACATTTCTAACCTGCCAGAGTAAACATTCATTATTTTCAGTGAGTATAAATACTACCCCACAACACATACACTCTCCAACTCTCAAACCCACCATTTCCACCAACCCTGGAGATTAAATCATTATCCAAAAGGTATCTTCTCATTCTCTAGTACAGTTAGTCACTACTTGAGATAAAATTTCCTTCTTCAAGATGAGGAAATAAAATGTGTGAGATGCTGCATATTGTCTGGTTCCATCAATGGCTCCATGTCTCGCTTTATAGGTATAGAAACAGAAGTTTACAAAACTAGAAGTAAGTGCTTTTCACAGGGTTACATAACTAAAAAAAAAAAAAAAAAAAACTAGAGCGTAGTAAAGGATGACTTTGAACCCAAATCTTTCTAAGACCAGAGCAGAATGACAGGATTATTCCACTAAAACAGGTTGTCTCCCATAGCAAAGCAGCCTCATTTTATGCAATCTCAGACTGCGGATCTTTGGAGAACTGTCACATGACGCTCGTCCTCACCCCAAGTGGAAGACTTGGTCCCTAGGATCGTCCCTTGTCTCACACGTTTATTCCTACCAGGTCAGTGGTGAAAGGAGAACATAAAAGAGAATGACTATCTCTAGTCTTAGGGCATCAGAAAGTCAGAAACTTGCTTTCTTGGCTCCAATCATGTAATTCTTGTGTGGGTGAAGTTAAACTCAGTAGTTAGGCTAATGAGAATGCAACCTTTTGCTTTTCTGGAACTATTTAAAGATTGTTTTCTGGCTTCTGTGGTAAAGTACCTTGAAGTCCTACTTTCAAGTGAAAGTGGGTGGGAGTTGAATTGGCACAAAAAAGAAAAGAAAAACAAGAAAGATTATCGCTCTCCTGATCCATCTTTGTCAGGTAGGAGGGAAGCTTAGGGACTCAGTTTCCAAAGTTTCATATAATTCACTCTGTACTGATTCCCAGGAGAACTTCCAATACCAAAATATAGACAACTTGAACCAGAAGGAGGCTTTCATGAGCAGGCTTCTCTCTGTTTCGTATTTCTAATATCCCCCTACTCTTCAGTGTACCTTTCGGTTTCTCAACAAAGATTCAAGGAGGAAAAAAGATTAGGTAGAAGTTTTACATAGCTTAAGCACACCAACCAAAGAAAACTGATATTAAAAATAGAAGTTTTCCAAACTGAAAATTTTGATTAAGAAAATAATAAACTATATAAAGAAAATGAGTCATTTTTCCCTGCTACGAAAGGGAAGGTGAAAGAATAATACGGGCACCAAACCATTCTTGCAGACCTGGTATTTCCACTTGTTCTACTGTTTAATCTTCTCTACAGTGAGGAAGCACTTCATAGGCATAACATTTTCTCAAGCAATCTTATTTTCCTAGTACTTCCTTCTGGTGGATTTCTGCACAACAAATTTACCAAGACATTTTAACATAGTATGCCTTTCATGTGGGGAGATGGAGAAGCCCTTAAGAAAAAGAGAATGGCCAAGAAACAAATAGATTTAAGCAGGAAGCAAGTGAAAGCAAAGAACCACAAAGAAATTCAGGACACCTGCTCTAGAGTAGGAAACCCTGGTGACAGAGTGGTTAAGTGCTACAGCTGTTAACCAAAAGGTCAGCAGTTCAAATCCACCAGACTCTCCTTGGAAACTCTATAGGGGACAGTTCTACTCTGTCCTAAAAGGTTGCTATGAGCCAGAATCGACTCAATGGCAACTGGTTTGGTTTGGTTTTTTTGGCTTTAGAGTAGCTCATCAGCAGCCTACAACAGAGGCCATCAGCTTAATGAGGGAGGGCAGTATTAACAACAACAACATGACGTTGTCCTTCGCACATACCAGGCTTTATGTTTACTTAAGTTCTTTAAACCCATGATCATATTTAAGCTTCATAACATATGAAGTAGGTACTATTGTTATAACCAGTGCACCAAACCAGTTGTCAGAGTCAAATTCAACTCAGGACAACCCATTTGTGTCAGAGCAGAACTGTGTTGTATAGGGTTTCCAAGGCTGCGATTTTTAGGAAACATATTGCCGGGTCTTTCTTCTGAGGTACCTCTGGGTGGGTTCGAATCGCCAACCTCTAACTGCCAACCTTTCGATTAATAGTCGAGTGTTTAACTATTGTTATACCCATTTTCTACATCAGGAAACTGAGACTTAGAAATGTTACATGCTTGCTTGTGCTCGAACAGTAAGTGGAAGAGAAGAAGAAATTTAAACCCAAGGCTGAACGTTAACAGTTTGCTTGATCAATAACTTATAGTAGTATAATGGAAAAATTTTCAGACGCTCAGGTTAATGGGCTCATTGAAGAAGTCAATAAATCCTTTGAAACTGTACAAAAAATACAAAGTATAGTTTTGTTTTTCAGGAGGAAGTGCTTGTAGCCTTTATTAGATTCTCAAATGGATTTTGTGGACGAAAAATAGGGTCCGTGCCATACAGAGAGTACTCACAGGCTGGCTCCCCACAGCTTCTGCCTAGCTGTGTGAATTGGGGCTAGCATTAAACACCTTTGAACCTTCATTTCAGCTCTCTTCTACCTTTAAAATGCAATGAGTCTGTTATCCCAAATGTTCTAAAGAACAGCCAAGAGTTATGAGATACTTCCTTTCTGCCTTCCACGACCCCTTCCCAACCCCCACTGCGACCCCTAACTTGACATTCCCACGCCCTACTTGATCACCTGCTTTTATCACTCCCGCGATCTAACAAAAGATATGCCATTGCCATGTGCGTTCTTCCTAGCCTTTCCAAACTCTAGTTATATGATGCATGAAGTATGAGTCAGGCTAGGGAGAAGGGGGCCTCTTTTTAAAGTTTATATGTAACTGTAAGAGCATTCAAGCATGTGCTGGCATGCCAGCCCTGCGTCTAAAAAAAAAAAAAAAAAGAGCTGTTAGCAATAATGTTTTCCTGCTAAACAGCGGTTCTGGAATATTGGAATCCTTGGAAGTGGTATGTACAGTGAGGAAGGGTGTGTATGCCCGGGGCTGTGGGGGGCATGCTGCCCCCCAACCATCCCTTCACCTTGTGTTTCTGCTACAAACAGTTCTCCAGTCTCATTCTCCTCTAAAGTCCAAAGCTCCAATTTAAATTCCTTACTCGGAAGGTCATTCATTCTCTCATAGCCAAAAAGCCTGTTTGCTTTTGTCTTCCCACTCGCTTTCAAATGAAAAAATCAGACCACAGACCATCTTGCTTTTCCGATTCAAAAATTAATTACATCATGTCCAAAGCGAAGGTTGTTGAAAATTATTAATGCATTCATTAGGAACACTCTGCGTTCCAACAGCTCGTACATGAATGCACAGATCCTGTTCTCAGCCTGACTTAATCAGCTGTTCTGGATGATGTGGGGCAGAAACCATGGTCACATCTCATCCACTTCAGTCCCTCACTGTGCTCATTCAAAAGAACACTGTCAAGTACATTTTTACGAGTGTAAAGTGTATTTCCTTATTTCCTGTTATTTGTTTTTTTGTCAACATCTCCTAGAAGCTTTTAGAATAGCACTTCTTGACCTGCCAATCCCAACCATTTCTATCAACCTTGATTTCTACTGCCTTGTGTTTCTAATAGACCTTGAAATTAGCACTGTGTTGCTGTTTGTTGTGTGTGGCACACTTGCCAGGGGTGGCACGCCAACTACATTGGCGGACTACAGAGTACAAGTCATATGTGGCCTGGGTACCTACCCCAGCCACTCTGGGCAGGGTTCCAGCCCCGGGCCTGGAAATCACATATGTTAGCAAGATGCTGCTCTGGAAAAGAGAAATAAAGGCCCTATTGTCTGTGAGCAGACTTGGTGGCAATGATGAGAGCTGATGTTTTAAGGTAATTTTTTAGAAATAGAGATTAGACATTAGTTTTTCACCAAATTATGGTACCCACTTGAATGCACAATCCCTCAACATTTAGGGCGAGGCAGGAAATGAATAGGCATGAACCAGTAGTTCCCCAAGGTTCTCTGTGCTAGAGCCCCCCCTAGACACAGGAGGAAATCTTGGGAGCCAAAGCTTCAGGGAGGAGAGTGACAAGCTGGTTATTCGGCAGAAGCAGGAAATGAGGGGAGAATCCAAGCACATGCCCTGAAGGTCCTGTAATCCAAAAAAACTAAGTTATCTTTTTCTATCATATGCTGAGTTCATTCCTTACATGGTTACATACTAGCCTCTTCTAGTCCTTTCTAAACCACTCTACTCAAAGTGGTTTCTGAAGACAAGTGGGGAGCTCAGAACTGTTTGTTACCCATCCACCAGGTGATGGGTACAGAAAGTAAGAGTAACAATTTAGGCAGTTTTATAACAACTTTACATTGCCAGGACAACCAAGCCCAGGATCATTTTTCTGGTAGTTAATAGTCATTGTATTTTATGAAAGCATTGGTACACAATATTACAGATTGAAAATTTTAAAACTTAGTCTTTCACTACAGGTAGTCTAAGAAGCTCTGTTCTGGGTACTTTAGGAAGGTGTACTTCTCACTGAATATGGAGAAGACCACCCAAAAAAACCAAACCCATTCCCATCGAGTCGATTCCAACTAATGGCAACCCTATAGGACAGAGTAGATCTGCCCAGTAGTCTCCAAGGAGTGGCTGGTGGATTTGAACTGCCACTTATTGGTTAGCAGCCATAGCTCTCAACTACTGTGTCACCAGGGCTCCCATAGAGGAGACCAGGGCAGGGTATTATATAAGTATCACTAGCAGTCACTGTGGGTTAGAGGAACTGAACTCTAGCAACAATGGGGAAGGGTCTGACCTAGCATGAGTCTGGCTTTGTCAATTGGAGATGACGTCCAGTGAGGGAGTTAACATGGGTGGGCACCTCTCACCTCTTCTGCAGCCCTTATTAGGTGCCCCTCACACCTGTTTTTCTTGGTGTTTCAGGCTTGGCTCCCTTCTTTCAATTTTCCAACATATACTCAACACGTATATGTTGTTATCCTGCCTGCCATGCTCTTCCATGTCTACTTCCCTCATGGCAAGTCTCTACACACTCTTGAAGTCAGATTGATTCCAAGCTCACGAGGGCATGCACTATGCCCATTTTTGTGCACCATTATCTTCTCAGCACCAAACATTGTGCTGGGTATCATTCAATATTTTAAAAATAATTGATAAATGAACAGATGATCTTTAAATCTCTATATAAAATGGAGATGCTGATAGTATCTATTTCAAGTCTTGATGTGGGAAAGTTGCCAGCAAGTTGGCTCTGTCTCATGGTGAAAAAAATGTCCAATCCTGTGCCACCTTCATGGTTATTGGTAACTTTGAGTCCATTGTTATGGCTATTGTGTCAGTCCATCTCACTGAGGGTTTTCCTTGCTTTTGCAAACATGATGTCCTTTCCTAGCAATCAGCCTTTCCTGATGACATGTCCAAAGTAAGAACTCTTCACCATCATCACTTTTAATGAGAATTCTGGTTGTATTTCTTAAAAGATTGATTTGTTTGTTCTTCTGGCACTCAACAATGTATTCAGTGTTCTTTGCCAATACCCGAATTTAAATGTATTATTTCTTCTTCTGTCTTCCTTTCTCATTGTCCAGGTTTTGCATGCATATGAGGCAATTGAAAGGACCATGGCTTGGAGCAAACACACTCTAGCCATAAAGGTGACATCTTTGCTTTTTAAAACTTGGAGAAGAAATTGAAGTTGTCAATAATTTCTTTCTAGTTGGATCAATAATCATTGTCCATGGAAGCAATAGTCAAAAGACCAAATGCCATATTGCATTGGGCAAATCTGCTACAAAGGCCTCTTTAAAGTTTTAAAAAGTAATGATTAGATGATAACAGCACATGTACAATCCTCAGGATAATGTGTGAAACATAGCATACATGCAATAAATGTTAGCTGACATTAATATTTACAACATTAATTCTTAGCCTAGATCCTGTACTTAAACTAATGAATATGCGAGCCACCTAAACTTGTATGCAAATTGTGTGCGTGCATTTTTCTGGAAAGAGTATACTTGATATTCTCTGGACTCTCAAAGAAGACCATCATGTTAACCTCCAAAAGAAATTAAAATCATTGCTGTAGAGACAGATAGCAAACTGTAGGCTATAGAGAGTAACACAGGAGCCCATTTTACTTAAGAGTCCAGGGACCACAAATTCGAATTCCTTTGCAGCCTTAATTTTCTTTAATGCTCAATTAAACCACAAGGCACTACAAACCAGGGGACATGAACTATTCTGAGTCCTTCTTTTGCCAGCTCTTTGATCTTGGTTAATTCATCCACTCTCCTATTTTATAAACTAATTTGCCCAGGACCAGGGAAAGATAGGGCAAGAAGAATAAATCCTAAAAATATAAAAATAGAAACTTACGTGAAGAATGTACAGGGTCTGTGAGTCAGAAGATTTCTTACTCGAAACATTCTCAGTTTCCTAATCTGTAAATTAAAACCCAAACTAAAAAACTAAACCTGTTGCCAATTGAGTCGATTCCAACTCATAGCGACCATATAGCTATCTTATAAGGTAGTAGAGCTGTCCCATAGGGTTTCCTAGGTTGTAGTCTTTATAGAAGCAGATGGCCACATTTTTCTCCCTCAGAATGGCTGGTAGGTTGGAATTGCTGCGAGTTAGCAGTTTTTTTTTTAGCAGCTGAGCATTTAGCCACTGTGCCATTAGGGCTCCTTTCAATCTGTAAAATAAGTGAGTTAAATTATACGACATTCCAAATTTATCCTAACTGCTCACCATAATCCAAAGATTCAAAATATAAATACCCTCTGCTCTGGGGATTTCCGTTTTCTATTTGAGTTTGCACTGTGCTAATTTATTCTCTTGCCCAAATCATCAACATTATTTTTACTAACCCGTTTGCAAAATTGGGGCAGAGGTGGAAAAGTAAAAGGCAGAGAGATCTGCTCTTTGCTGATTTTGATTCCATATATTTAATACCATGGTGGTCTTCTTGGGCTTGACCTAAAGTGAGAACAGCATGAAAAGGCCAAGACTTTGTGAAGCCAAAAAGCACCAAAATCCCAGCTCAAAATATCTTACTCCTAGTCCCAGCAGATGACCAATGGAAGTTTAATCTAACTCTTCTTGGGGCTTGTTATAGATTGAATTGTATCCCATAAAAACTGATGTTGAACTACTGATCACTGGTACCTGTGAATATGACTTTTTTTTTTTTGGAGATAAGATCTTTGAAGATGTTATTGGTTAAGCTAAGATGAGGTCATACCTGTAGTAGGGTGGGTCTTAATCCAGTTCCAGTGGTTTCCTTATAAAAGAGGAGAAAAAACACAAGGAGACCAAGGAAAGAGAGTCATTTGGTCAGTTATGCTGCAGTTGCAAACCAAGAAACACCTGGGGCTACCGATGCAGGAGAGACAAGAAAAGATCTTGCCCTAGAGACTTTGGAGGGAGTATGGCTTGGCCACTGATTTGAACTTTTAGCCTCCAGAACTGTGAAACAATAAATTTCTGCTGTTTTAAGCCACCCAGTGTGTAGTATTTTGTTACAGCAACCCAAGGAAACTAATACAAGGCTGTAAATTCTCTGCCCTTCTCACCCATTTTCCCGTGAATCTATGAGTTGTGCACACCCAGCCATCAATTATCTTTATTGGAACAAAGACCAATCTCAAGAAATGAGCATTTGGGAAAAGAGTCAAATAAAGGGTGTTAACTTTCAGTCATAGGACATTTAGAAAAGTTCCACTCAGGAAGTGTCAAAGGCTCTGAATGGCAGGACACAGAAAACCTGGCTCTCCTGGTCCACTGGAAGGTTAAAAAAAAAAAAAAAAAAAAAACAATTGTCAATGAGTCAATTCCAAGTCATGGCAAACCCATGTGTGTCAGAGTAAAACTATGTTCCACAGGGTTTTCAACGGCTGAATTTTCAGAAGTAGACTGCCAGTTCTTTTTTCTGAAGTGTTTCTGGGTGGGCTCAAACAGCCAATCTTTCAGTTAGCAATTGAGTGTGTTAACCATATGTACTACCCAGGTACTCCTCTAATGGAAGATAAGGGATCTAAAAAGGGAGATAAAACTAGAGCTCAGTAAGGTGAAGTGGGTTTCTGGAAAACCATCTCTTTGGATCAGCCATGGGGAGCCCACCTACGCTAGTCCTGAAGGAATGAAAACTTTGGCCCGCCCTGGTCAGGTGAAGCACTCCAGACAAATGAATTCAGACTAATGAATCCAGACACAGCCAGATCAGTCTTTGCAGTCCATTCGTTGTTTCTTCATCCAGCAACTTCTTCAAAGCCCATTTTTTGGGAGCCAATGGATAAATCTAATATCGACTCAGGTAATGATGCACCCAAATGTGCCAACCATGAAGAGAATTTTCTGTATTCTACTCTGACTTGATTCCTATAGTATTTCTTTGCTGGCTGTCCAATTCTTCAGTGAGGAAGATTCTACTCTGATACAAAGTTGAGCCCAGAGTGCAATGAAATTGTATTGTCTATAACTCACACAGTCTTGCTGTCCTGATTTCTATAAATAGATAAATTTGTCAAGGAGAAATACAGAATCGAAACCTGAAACTGATCTCAGGAGATTATTTGTTTCAGACCTTTGCCTAGGGTCAAATAAAAATTTCAATCATCCCTAAAATCCATGTCTGTATTTTTAAAAATAGATTCAAATTAAATAAGCATCCTTGATAACTTCTAATACATGATCAATTCTCCTGTCACAAAAGTTCTTTTTTATGAATGTAGTAGAATAGATGAGAACTGGATAAATCTTCTAGACTGTAGTGGAAGTAATTTTACAGATGACATTTACAACTGACACTGAGGACTAGAAAAATACAGGTGACTTTCCTGAGATAACGTATTCATTCACTTTTCCATTTACGCATTCTTACAACATTTTACTCAACAAGTATTTATTGAATGCTTACTCTATCTAGGCACAGTTCTAGATACAGGGATACAGTAAGGAACATAACAAAACCCCTGCTGCCAAGGAGCTTACATTCAAATGACAGGAGACAGATATTAAGTGTGTGCGTGTGTGTGTGTATGTGTGTGTGTATCAGAAGGTGAAAAATGCTAGGAAGTAATCAAGGAGGGTAAAAATATAGTGCAGTGATGCAGTGATGGAGTTTAAGGGGTTGCTACTTCAGATACACACTTTCTGAAGAAGTGCCGTTTGGGCAGACTTGAATAAAATGAGGGTTGAGCCTGGTGGAAATCCAAAGGGAAGCACATTCCAGATGAAGGGCCTGGTGAGTGAGACTAGAAGCTCTCATTGAAACTTCTCACTGCAAAATGGTCCCAGGGATGTGTCATGGATTGAATTGTGCCCCCCAAAGCATGTGTCAATTTGTCTAGGCCATGTATGATTGTCCTCTATTTTGTGATCTGATGTAATTGTCCTATGTGTTGTAAATCTTAATCTCTGTCTATGGTTATGAGGCAAGATTAGGTTACATTAAAGATAATGAAGGTGGAATGCAATACCCTTACTCAGGTACAGCCCTGATCCCACGTAAGGGGAGTTTCCTCGGGTGTGGCCTGCATCACCTTTTTATCATACAAGAGATAAAAGGACAGAGAAGCGAGCAGAGAGAAGCGGACAGCCTACCACTGAGAAAGAAGAGCCAGGATCAGAGTGTACCCCTTGGACCCGGGGTCCCTATACTGAGAAACTTCTAGGCCCAGGGGGAGATTGATGATAAAGATTTCTTCCAGAGCTAACAGAGAAAGTCTTCCCCTAGACCTAGTGCCCTGAATTTGGACTTTTAGCTTCCTAAACTGTGAGAGAATAAATTTCTCTTTGTTAAAGCCATACAATTGTGGTATTTTTGTTATAGCATCACTAGATAACTAAGACAGGATGATAATTATGTCAGAAATGATGTATCCAGGTAGATGTTTCACTACCACCCCTATTCCTTTCCTCATCCCTTTGTAGGTTAATTTCAGTAGATGTTCACTGAGCGCCTATTGTACTCAAGGCATTGCTTAGAAGTAAGTGAACCTAGTGAAAACTGGAATCATTATTACCCTACGGGATTGTCTTAGTTTCCTAGTGCTGCTGTAACACAAACACTACAAGTGGGTGGCTTTGAAGAGCAGAAATTCATTTTCTCACAGTTATGGAGCATAAAAGTCCAAATCAGGGTCTTGACCATGTCAGTTCTTTCCTTGCAGGTAGCACCGGACACTCCTTGGTTCCTTGGCTCATAGACAGTCCTCGCATGGTATCTGTCTTCTCCAGTGTGGGGGTGCCTCTGTGTCTAATCTGCTCTTTTTATAACTCAGAAGTGATTAGATTTAGAATCCACCCTACTTGGGCATGATAAAATTAACATAACAAAGAAAATCTTATTTCCAAACAGGATTACTTCCACTGGTACAGGGGTTAGAATTCTAACACACATTTTTAGTTGTTGTTGGGTGCCGTGGAGTTGGTTTCAACTCATATTAACCCCATGTGACAGAGTAGAACTGACCCATAGGGTTTTCTAGGCTATAATCTTTGCAGAAGCAGATTTCTAGGTCTTTTCTCCTGCAGGGCCACTTGGTGGGCTAGAACTGAACCTGTCAATCAACAGCAGAGTGCTTAACCATTGCACATCATGGCTCCTTAGCATTCATTTTAGGGCGGCACAATTTAATCCATAAAATGGAATACGTTTACAAACTATCACGTAATATTAGATTGAAGGAGCCATGATAACTCACGATAATTTTACTTTTCATCTGATAATTTTACCCATAAGCAAGAGAAAAAGCACCCAGCCCCCACAGGACACATGACAGCGTGTTAACAACCTCACAGCAAGGCTTATTCCACTGAGACATGCTCAATTATTAAAGTTGTCCTTTATATTGAGCCAAAATCTGCCTTTCTGTTACTTAAAACTGTTGGACCTAAGCAAGTGTTTTTCCTCTTCCACATGATAATTCTTAAAATTTTGAAGACAGGGTTTCTATTCATTCTCTCACTTCCTTCCACTATCATGTGTTGGCCATGATCTCTGCCTCTAAGTACTCTCTACCAAATACTGGGCCCAGGGTATATGCTACGTTTTGGAAGGTGGTCTGTTTAGAAGGAATATTGTTTATCGTGATGTAGACCTTGTGCTTATGGCTCAGATAAAACTTACATTCAACTAAAACAGGCTTTTTATTTTAATGTCAGACTTTACACTTATTGCTGTCATGTTTTCATCTTACTGGTTTTGATCTGGCATTTGCATGTCTTGATATTATCTCTAATCATGACTCCCTATCTACTGCAGTTAGAAAAAAGAACTCCACAGATTATTCACTCTATGACTATGATTGAGTCACTTGACTTCCCTGAGCCTCAGTTCACTCATTGCAAAAGCAAGGTAGAAGAAGGGGAGGAAATGTTGATAATAAAGCCTTCTTATACAGTCCTGAGAATCAAACACAGCTATCTAGGTGAAACTCTTCTGTAAAATGGGAAACACTATGCAAATGTTAGTTAATAGCAGGGATAGGATTGGTTTTTCTTCTTGATTTTGACAACTGCAAAGGTGTTAAATATGTTTTCTATGTCTTTATCCAAATCATTGATTAAAATGTTAAGCAGATTAAGACTGAAATATTAATCAACATGTTTCGGGTTTGTTTTTCACCTGCTGTGTGTGAATCTGTCTAAAGATATTATGATCCAACGTATATATGTATAACTTACCGTAGCCTCAGAGATCTCCTGAGCCTGGCTGCCTGTCAATGTATGATGGTATGTATAGTAGTTACCATCAGTAGCTTTGAGTCAGACAAATGTAGCTTCCAATTTGGCTTAGCCACTCACTAGCAATGTGACTTTGGGTAAATTACTTGAGCTCACTCATTCTCTGTTTATCTGTAAAAAAGGAGACAAAGTTACCTACCAATTCAGACTATTATAGGGGTTAAATGAAATAAGGCAAATACAACCTGGCATACACCAAGTGTTGAATAAGAGGTGGCTATTTTTATGATGCATAGTAGTTAAGAGCTATGGCTGCTAACCAAAAGGTTTGCAGTTCAAATCCACCAAGCACTCCTTGGAAACCCTATGGGGCAATTCTACTCTATCCTACAGGGTCTCTATGATTTGGAATTGGCTTGATAGCAATGGGTTTGGTTTTGGTTTTTGGTATTTTTAGGACACTATTGTGAAAATTACATTTTCCTGGGTCTAGTCAATCCATTGTTCTTTTAAAGTAGCTGTATTTTGAAAGCAAGAAATTAAATTAAGCTAGTGTGACATGACATTCCTTGTGAATCTGTGTTTGCTCCTAGTAACCACCACATTCCTTGGTTAATCATCACAAACCATTAGCTTAATAACCCATTCTTGACTTTTTCTAGGATCACTGAAAATAGTTGAAGTGTTTGTGGTTCCTGAAATCTATTTCCCTCTTGGAAAAATTGATTGACATTTCCCTTATCCGTTCATCTTTTGGTCTCCCAAATATCTTAGTAATTACTCAGTTCATATTCATTCATTCAAAATAATTATTTTGAGCATCAGCTATGTGTCCAGCAATCCAGTGTTCTCAACAGCTTGGCATAAGGTACAGCCAGTGCTGGCTACTAGAACAAATTTAAAGCGACCAGGCTTTGTTTTAATGTAGCCGCATCTACTTAGAGTTGTACTCAGTTCCCTAGTCCATTGTCTGTGAATGTGGACAAGACATTTAATGCTGAGTCAGAATCTCACCAGTGAAGTAGGAAATAACAACTGTGGTGACTAACTCACAGAGTGAAAATATGATGAGGCAAGGTATTAAATAAGCACCTTCCAAAAAAACAAAACACCCAAAACATAATAATAATTTAAGGCGTTATTTGTTTTTATCCTTCCAGCCTGCAGACCACTTCCATTACTGCAGAACCTGAAAGCAAAATATGAGTTTAATAGTTCTGTTATCTCTTATCATTACACCATCTACCCTAGGTGGCTTGTCTATCACTTCCTTGTTTTTCTAGTTTTAAACACAAATAAAAATGCCCTTTTGTGGTCTATAATGTTTTTAACATGTCCACGTTTCATGATTTATTTTTATTCATGTCCCTATGCTATTCTACATAAAGGCCAAATACAATCAGCTCCAGTAAAATAAGAAGAAGAAATAATTAAATGAAGAGAACAAGAATGTAAAGGAAGAGATGGTTGGGTAAGAAAACCTAGGCAAAGTTTAATCTCTGTGATTAAACATATACTTAGCTTTACTTTCTGAGAACAAAGCTAAAAAAAAAACCAGACTGGGGGGTAGGATCAGAGGAGTTGCATGTACTCTCTGGTTAATAACAGGAAGCAGAGCAAGAGACACACTCTGACACCCCCCTAAGCTCTAAGAGGGATCTCAGATAGATCTTTTATATAAAGGTCACAAAACAACCTAAAATGCAAAGTGTCTTCAACAGCAATTTTACAAAAGGGGGAAATATATCTTGCAAATGGTCACTTTTATAAACAAACCTTAATAAAGGATGAGGTAGTGAGGTTAAACTGTAATTCTCTGAGAGGGAGGGAAAGTAATACAGTACATACAGAAATGTTCTTAGTAATCTCACTTGATACAAGGCTGAAAATTTTAAAACCTAGAGGAATGAATTATTATCATGCCCATTAAGTTATCTCTCTTATCTCTCTGTGTCAGCCAGACCTTGTCAAGAGGCAAGGGTGCTGATACGTAGAGGTTGAAACCTACACTGGAAGCTAAAAACATGTTTTTCTTATAATATTGATAGAGTGGAGAGCCCCATGCTTTCGATCACCGGTGTGTACATGTGGTGGGGTCTATTTCAAAAATTAGTATGTTCTTACCTAAAAGGAAAGTCTTCCCATCATCTTCTGGGACATAGGCTGTCAAACCAAAATGTCTCTTAAGAAAACAGCTTTGGATATAATGAAAACCTTAAATAAGAACTTAAAACCCCATAGATCTATATAATAGAGCAAGAGTTGACAAATTACAGCACATGGGCAAAATACCCTTACCACATATTTTTATAAATAAAGTTTTATTGGAACCACAGCAACACCCATTAGCTTACAAACTGTGTATGGCTGCTTTAGCTCTATGAAAGCACAGTTGAGTAGCTATGATGGAGGCTATATGGGCCACAAAGTCTAAAATAGGTACTACATGATCCTTTACAGAAGAAGCTTGTCAACCTCTGCCGTAGAACAAAGAAGCCCTGGTGGTATAGTGGTTAAGTGCTTGGCTGCTAATCAGAAGGTCAGTGGTTTGAATCCACCTGCTGTTCCACAGGAGAACTGATGTGGTAGTCTGCTTTCATAAAGATTCCAGCCTTGGAAACTTTCTAGGGTAGTTCTACTCTGTACTATGGTGTTGCTGTGAGTCAGAATCAACTCATTGGCAATGGGTTTGGTTTTGGTTTGCCGTAGAACAGAAAGGGATAATTCACATCTAAATGGGTTTGTGAACCACACTGACCCATAATCAATTGTTACTATAAAATTATTTTACTATAGCCCTTATCAACTCTTTTCTTTTGAGGAGGACATCATCATTAAGGGCTCTCCAAGATTAATTAGCTGCAAAATTCACACCCAGAAAGCTCAGCAACTTAATCTTCAGAAGGTGACTTCGGTAGGACAAAAACAGAGACGTGTACTATGGCCACGTTGCCTTTTAATTTGAATCTTAATAATGTAGTGACACGTTTATATAAACTGGAGTCGTGGTGGTGCAAACAGTTAATGTGTTGAGCTGCTAACTTAAAGGTTGGTTGTTCAAGCTCGCCCAAAGTTGCCTAGGAAGAAAGGCCCAGAAATCCACTTATGAAAAATCAGTCATTGAATATGATGAACATAATCAATGTCAATGAGTTATATGTGTAAAAATTGTTGAATTGGAAAATGTTTTGTTATACAGTATGTATTTTTACCATTAAAAAAAAAAAGAGCACCCACTGAAAACCCTGTGGAGCACAGTTCTTCTCTGACACACATGGAATTGCCATGAGTTGGAATCATCTCCATGGTGACTGGTTTCATATAAGCTGACTTATATCCGGCTGTTCTAGAGACAGAAAAATAGGCATTATCTCATAAGCAGAAACTGCGTTTATTGCCAACAACAGTGAGCAGTTACAGATCCAGTTTGCCCTGATTTGTGCCAAAAAGAAGAGCTGGACATGAATGGCTCTGCAACCAGTCATCTTTTTTGGTAGACATCCTTTCTCTTACCTGATTTATGGTTCATCATACTGTGCCATTAGTTACTTATCAGTTATATAAATTGGGGGGCTATTACATATTAGATAGGACATCAAGAAATTTTGTTTCTCAGAGACACAAATCTCTTTGATGCTTTACCTATTTTTCTTTTTTTAATCCAAGCTAAGGTAATTGTTGTTGTGCTCAGTATGGAGATCACTGTGTCCTTGATCCCCACAGCCAGTGTCTGGGCAGACCCAGATTATGTCTTAACGAGGATGTTGTTGGGGACCTTGATTTAGAGCCCTTTCTATATTAATAGCAAAAAAGGTTGGAGACACATTTGTGGCGCAACACTGGTGAGTGTACAAGAACTTACAGCACACAATGAGTCCTAATGCACTCTTAGTTTCATTTATTTTTCTGAGTCTCATTTTCCTGTTGTCCTACTTTTCTCACCCACTTATTTTTCACTTTGTTTTATCTTGTGTGGTATTAATAGGTAATCCACCTTAAATCCTTTCTGGAACAAGGCAGGGTTTAAGTAAACAAGTAAAAATGAATTGGCTTGTTGAATGGAGTTATTTAGTATTGTCCATCTGAATACTGAAAAAAAAAAAAAAAAAGCTGCCAAAAACAGCTATTTTTGTTTTGGCGTGGTAGCTGCTGAGGTTTTCTTGCAAATGGAAATTGCTCAACAGGTTCAGAGCCTTCTTGTTGCTCCTGCTGGCACATGAGACTAGGGTGAACCTCCAGAGAGAAGGATGCTCAATTTGCCATCTTCTATAACAGGAAGGTGGCTGTTATGGATTGAATTATGTCCCCCAAAACTGTGTGTCAACGTGGCTAGGCCATGATTCCCAGTACTGTGTGGTTGTCCACCATTTTGTGATCTGACATTTTGTGATAATCACCAGCTTCTGGTGACTCCAGAAGTTCTTTGTCTTGTGGCTACCTCCATGGTCATATTGCCTCCTTCTCTCCTGTGTGTCTTCCCCTCTGTGTGTCTGTATTATAAGGATACATGTGATTGTACTTAGGGCTACCCAGATAATCCAGAATAAGTTTGTCATCTCAAGATCCTCACCTGATCACATCTTTTGCTATAAAAGGTAATATTTATAGGTTTTGGGGTTTAGGACGTAGGCATAGCTTTTTGTAGACCATCATTAAAACCACTGCAGTTAATGAGCCTCAGTCACCCCCACCTCATTCCATAAAATTTAGAATAATATCACTCATCTAAAGAGTGAAGTTTAAATAAGATAATCTAAATAAAATTGCCCAGTTTATAATAGATGCTCAATAACTATTAAGTATTCTTCCCTTTTCTCATCAAGAGAGCTTCTAATACAATCACACTGCTTTTGGGGTGGTTTTCCTCAATTGTCTTGTTGAAATCATTCCCAAATGTATGCTCAAATCACTCCCTCTTTAATTTTCCCTATCAAATTCCCTTTCCTAATAAACAACACTCTTTTTTAGGACTAAGGGCAGTAAACTTTTTTAGGACTAAGGGCAGTAAACTTTTTTAATTCTATTTCATTATGAACTAGGATAATTTTTTTTTTTTTTAGGATAGTGTTTTTCAAACTATCTGTGGTGAGGGACAAGTTTTAATTTTGTAAAATAAAATAAAAAAAGTCATGGTGACAAGAATTGCTTTAAATTTCTGAATACTTATTCCTATCCCATTGCAGATCAATAACAACCAATCTGTAAACTTGTTCCTGCCCAAGAACCTCATTCTGAGGAGTACTGTGCTAGGGTACTATTATGGATTGAATTGTATTCCCCAAAAATGTATTGTTGTTGTTGTTAAGTGCCATTAAGTTGTTATGACTCATACTGACCCTATGTACAGCAGAAAGAAACACTGCCCGGTCCAAATCCTACTCCACCCATCGTTATAATCCCATTTGGGATGGATTTCTTTGTTGTATTAATAAGGCGGTATTAGTGTAGGGCAGAGACTTGGTGGCCCTGTGGTTGTACACCTTGGCTGCTAACCAAAAGGTCAGCAGTTTGAATCCACCAGCTGCTCCTTGGAAACCCAATGGGGCAGTTCTAGGTTGTCCTATAAGATCACTATGAGTCAGAATCAACTCAACAGCAATGGATTTGTTTTTGTTGTTGTTGTTATTGTTGTTTTTTTTTTTAGTGTAGGGTATATCTTGAGTCAGTCTCTTTTGAAATATAAAAATAGCAAATCAGGCATAGAGCAGCGAGCAGAGATGGGGAAAGATAGTTGTCATGCCACATGATGATCACCAAGGAGCCAAGGAATAGAAGCTGAAGAGACAAGAAACTTCCCCCAGAGCCAAGAGAGAAAAAGCCTTCCCCTAGAGCCAGTGCCCTGAATTTAGACTTATAGGCTTCAAACCGAGAAAATAAATTTCTCCTTGTTAAAGCCATCCACTTATGGTATTTCCGTTATAGAAGCACTAGATAATTAAGACAGGTACATATGTGACTTTGTCAATGTTCTGAACTCCAAGGTTCTGTTACTCCCTTAATATTTCCAAATAGACATTTACTTCTCTTGCGTTTGGAAACCCTGGTGGTATAGTGGTTAAGAGTTATGGCTGCCAACCAAAAGGTTGGCCGCTCAAATCTACCAGGCGCTCCTTAAAACTCTATGAGGCAGTTCTACTCTGCCTTATAGGGTCTCTATGAGACAGAATCAACTAACAGCAACAGGTTTGGTTTTTTGGATTTTCTCTGTTCTTAGATATAAAACTGTCGGCATTAAAAGTTAGACATTAATGAAATATTTTGATTTAAAAAAAAATTGATTTCCCAAAAGATAATCATATTCTCCCATTACTGCAATGGGTTACTTCATATTAAGTAACACCAAAACCACAATATTCATATCTTTCATCTCCCGGAGTGGTTTAAAGCGTATTCTCATGGCTGTATAATTGACTCGCTTCTCGTTCGCTTTACCTTTGTTTCCATCTAGATGTATACCTTAGTTATGCAGAGTGCTGTTCTATTTTTCCTCCTACTAGATAAGTTTTTGAATAAAGTACATTTTTCTCTTGCTATATATTTTAGGCTGAGTTTCATCTACTAAATCTTTGCGCTCTCAATAACATCATGTTCACTTTTTTTTTTCTTGCTTTAAAACTTTGCATTCATTTGGCCACCCCAATTCTATATTGACATATATGGTTCTCTAAGAGGTGCTCCTTGGAAACTCTATGGGGCAGTTCTACTCCATCCTATAGGGTCACCATGAGTCGGAATCGACTCAAAGGCACTGGGTTGGGTAAGGCCATAAATATTATTCTTAGTGAACTTCTCTATTATTTGCTGAATGAATGACAGAACGATAATTACTGGGGACTATACTGAGACTTCTACTATGGAAACCCTGATGGTGAAGTGGGTAAGTGCTATGGCTGCTAACCAAAATGTCAGCAGTTCAAATCCGCTAGACACTCCTTGGAAACTCTATGGGGCAGTGCTACTCTGTCCTATAGGGTCAATATAGAGTCTCTATGAGTCAGAATTGACTCAATGGCAATGAGTTTTTTGGGAGGAGGTTTTTACTTCTACTATACAACTTCTTTGTTTGTCATGCCCACTGGCCTTATTACCTAGTTGATAGTTAATCTTGATTTTTTTCTCTCTACTCCACCCTTCATCTATCCATCCTTGTTAATAATGTTCTCAACTTTGATCTCCAGAATGCCCATTTCCATTTTCAGCAGTACATCTTCCTGACCTTTCTGTTATTATACAGAAAACAAGTTCTTTTCACGCTTTCTACATAACCAGCTTGGAGTTCCCTGAGTGGTAAAACCAGTTAATGTGCTTGGCTGCTAACCAATAGATTGGAGGTTTGAATCCACCCAGAGGCACTTCAGAAGAAAGGCCTGGCAACCTACTTCTGCCAAAAATTAGCCACTGAAAACCCTATGGAGCACAGTTCTACTCTGACACACATGGAGGTTGCCATGAGTTGACTCAAACCGAACTTTTTTTTTTTTTTAATGTGAGTATCTCTTACCCTCCTGATGAGTCAGAATCCACTCAATGGCAATGGACTTGGTTTTTTGGTTTCCTCTGGGAGGAGCTCTGGTGGTACAGTGGTTAAGCACTCAGCTGCTAATTGAAAGGTTGGCAGTGAGAACCCACCAGCCGCTCCACAGGAGAAAGATGTGGCGGTCTGCTTCCATAAAGATTCCAAAAACCGAAAACCTGTTGCTGCCAAGTGAGTTCCAACTCATAGAGACCCTGTAAGACAGAGTAGAACTGCCCCATAGGATTTCTAAGGAGCAGCTTGTGGATTCGAAATACCAACCTCTTGGTTAGCAGCCTGAGTGCTTAACCACTGCACCACCCAGGCTCCCCATAAGGATTACAGCCTTGGAAACCCTATGGAGCAGCTCTACTCTATCCTATAGGGTCATGATAAGCCGGAATCGACTCGATGGCAACAGGTTTGGTTTGATTTGGTTTTTTTCTTCCAGAGTCGTGACCACAACTAAAAGAAAGGAAAAAAAATTCCTACACATTTCCCCAATTTTTTTTCACTTTCCTACCTAGTCTTAGAGATACATTGCAGATCCCTATGACTGCAAACTTTGTTCCCACATGAACCTTCAGAGTAGTGGGTATCAATGATTTTAACCAGTTTTGCATGCTCTCTATAATATCTAGAGGCCTGCACCAAGAAGGCAGCATACCTCCGATGATCATGTCAGGTTCATACACCACCATCTCTACCTAACCGAAGAAACAAAACCATTATGACGTATTTTTATTTGTTTTAGATAACACAATCCCATCATATTTTTAAGGCTTAAGAATCTCTTAGAAGCTCTTGGAGGCTGGGATAATGCATCTTCTTGAGTATGTCTAGAAATGACCTCCAAGAGAAGAACCTCATAAAGTCTCCATACCAGCTAGTTTCCTCTTTCTCATTCCTAGCTGTGTCACAGTTGTCCCAGCTTCTCCCGGGGAAGGCACTAAAGTCATTTCACAGTCTCAGACACCTTTCCAGGGCACCTTTTTATTCCTCCCAATAGACCCCAGGGATTTAACCTTCTTTCCTTTTAAAAGTTCTCCCCTCCTACTCTATACCCAGTATTTGTTTCTTCCCAAGGTAGGAGGCAGAACACAAAATGATTCTTCCACTTCCTCTTTTCCTTGTTATACCCCAGAGTAAGTGCATAGGCCCTTCCAGTTTAAGATGATGTTACTAATCACTATTAAAAATTAGATGAAAACAGTGATAACAAACATGAAAATGTTACCAAAAAACTAAGAAATCTAAAAATTTCCCTGGTTATTTTCCTTAACATGTAATTACCGACTCACTTTTTATCTAGTATACTTGGAGACCAGCTTGAAGTCTTGCGGATTTTTGGAGTCTTCTACACTCTACTTTCTAATCTTTGCTCATGATATGGGGCTTCCCTGGTTGACCAATCTGGTGTTCCTAGAGAGGCCCTTTGATTAGATTCCTAAAAGGTTAGGAACACTAAAGACTCCTTCTCTGAAATGTTCTACGTTCTACTTTGGTGAGTAGTGTCTCAGGCTTTAAGAGCTTGAGAACGGCCACCTAAGATACCCTACTTGTCTCACCCCTACTGGAGCAAGGGAGAATGAAGAAAACCAAAGACACAAGGAAAAGATTAGGCCAAATGATTAATGGACCACACGCACTACAGCCTCCACCAGGCTGAGTTCAGCACAACTAAATGGTGCCTGGCTACCACCACCGACTGCTCTGACAGCAATCACAATAGAGGGTCCCGAATAGAGCTGGAGAAAATTGTAGAACAAAATTCTAACTCACACACACACACACAAAAAAAAAAACAGACTTACTGGTCTGAGAGGCACTGGAGAAATTCCAAGATTATGGCCCCCGGATACCCTTTTAGCTCAGTAATGAAGTCACTCCTAAGATTCACCCTTCAGCCAGAGATTAGACAGGCCCATAAAACAAAATGAGACTAAATGGGCACACCAGCCCAGGGGCATGGACGAGAAGGCGGGAAGGGACAGGAAAGCTGGTAATGAAGAATCTAAGGTCGAGAAGTGGAGAGTGTTGACATGTTGTGGGGTTGGCAACCAATGTCACAGAATAATATGTGTACTAATTGTTTAACGAAAAGCTAGTTTGTTCTATAAACCTTCATCTAAAGTACAATAAAAAGAAAAAATAAAAACAAATAAATAGACAAGCTGTTATGTATTGAAAAAGAAAAAAGCTTCCTTCTCTGTACTTACAGTATTCTAGTCTGAATTTGCATGTTGTATGCACTCTTCTTGAGATTATTTCAGTCTTCCAAATCTGGTAATCCATTGCCGTCATGTCAGTTCCGACTCATAGCGACCCTATAGGACAGAGTAGAACTCCCGCATATGGTTTCCAAGGAGCACCTGGTGGATTCGATTTGCTAACTGTTTGGTTAGCAGCAGTAGCTCTTAATCACTACGCCAACAGGGTTTTTTTCAAAACTGTTAGTACTTCCTATCACCCCAAAGGAAAAAGAATCTTTCTCATTTGCTTCCTAATGACTCTGCCCCAGGAGATTTCCCTGACCAATAGTCCTGTCATTCAACATTCTAGAGGATCTGCCCTATGCAGTGTCTGCAGCACACTCATCAGCCAGGTAAGATGAGTTGTACTTATACCCAATACTTGCTTCCCCACCTGCCTCTCTAGCTTTGGCCCCTGTGGCTCCCACCATACTGGTAGAAGCCAGGACCACTTGTGTAATTTGTAGGGTGCAGTGCAAAATGAAAATGCAGGGTCTCTTGTTCAAGAAGTGTTAAGAATTTCAAGAATGCAATAGGAGAGCATTACACCAAGCACGAGGTTCTTTGGGTGCAGGACTGTATGAACCTACACAGGTTGCACTCCCTTGAAGCCAGCCCTGCTAGAAACATGGCTTTCTTGAATCCTGTTCTTCAGACAGTCTTCAACCTTTTGATCAGCCTTGCCTCTGGTACTTTCTTTGGCTAACTTCACCATATTCATGTTTCAGATTCAGTCAGTTTGCAGTAAGGAAGGTTGACATCTCTAGGATTAATGAATAATCTAGCCTGACTCAGCTCAGGTTCTCTGAAATGACTCATAGGAGTGTCGTATTCCCAGAGAAGTGACCATTTTAGAATTAAAATTCTATAATATAAAAATAATTTCAGTTATTCAACAATCACTTGTTGAGAACCCGACCTATGCCTGGCACCACGCTTGACGTTAGGGATGCAAAAATAAAGAGGATGCACGCTCTCACAGAGCTCATAATCTAGTAGGGGTTGGCGGACCTAGAGAACTAATTATAAAACACCTAGAGCAACACTCTAATAGCAATGTACAAATCAAAACAAAAACTGTAAATATGCCTAGCTTACACTAGTGGAAAAATATAATTTAGTTCATCATACCTACTTGTTAACGTAGATCTCCCTTCTCTTCTTCTTCTTTTTCACCTGGCTTCTTTTCTGTACGAGGTCCCCGACACATCCTTCTAACAGTGTGGAATATACAGAGTCTATGTTGGTTGAGACACTGGCTATAAATTACTCATTGATACAGAATTTGCTCATTTTCATCTTGGGTTTGTGTGGCCCATTAAAAATAAAAACAAAACACAATGCCAACAAATTTGTTTGTCAAATCTGATCTTGTAACTTGCTGTTCAAGTCTGTAATAGCAGAACAGAACTTAGCTATATGATTTGGTTTCCAGTTGGCCCTTTGAACTGAAATATTTAGCCTCTTGATTTTTAAAAACTCTACACATTCAAGCACTTTCACCATCTCCTTTAGGAGATAGGCTAGTTGAAAAACCACAACATCACTGTCCACCTCCCCAAGCACAAAAGAAACATATTATCCACCTACTCTGCCACAGATTGCTTTCAGTGTTCCTTGACTCTAGATAAACTAGTGGTGCATTTGAGCTAGCCACGGAGGAAACCTTCTTCCTAGAAAATGTTTTCCTTCACAATGGATTATGTTAAAAGTTGGCAATGGACTTCGGTCCTAGTCAGTATCCATTCTAAGTAAACCTGTTGCCATCAAGTCAATTCTGACTCTCAGCGACCCTGTAGAACAGAGTAGAGCTGCCCCATAGGGTTTCCAAGGCATGACTGGTAGATTTGAACTGCTGACCTTTTGGTTAGCAGCCAAGTTCTTAGCCACGGCTCCACCAGGGATCCACTCTAACTAATATATAACTAAGGGTATAGGTAAATTACTGATGCTCCAGGGCACTTCCTCAATTCTAAAATCAATTTTTCCAAAGCTTGACCTTCAAAAAAAGGCTTCGCATAGAAAACAGACATGGAAGCAGCTTCAGGAAGCCTTCATCAGAGATACAGGCACTACAGTCAATCAATGGACTACTTTTTTAAGAATGTGCTGCTTTTCCTAGGGCATCAATCTTTATAATCACTCTTTCTTCTCTAGGAAACATCTTTGGCCAAGATACAATGGATAGAAGAGTAATCTTGGCCTTCCTCTAAAGAGACTGAGAACACAAGAAAGAAAATGTTTCCCCTGCACTGCCCCACCAGTTTCAATCTAAATGTCAGAGTTCTCATAAAGTAACAGAGAAGGTGACAGAGAGATAAAGTGCCAGCGAAGGAATTCTTGGTTATTTTTCAGAGGCATACTCAGTTAAAGCGCCCTTCAGTCATATACATTAGCCACCTCCATTCGGGATCAGCCTTACACATAACTGGGTCGTCACCTATATCCTATACATCATAAAAAGGTGTTAAGAATTCTCTGCTGCTCTGATATTTCATTCTGACTCGCCAGCCTTGATTCCTGAAATTCCACCATTCCAGTCATTCCTGCAAATGAGGAAGTGATTGTCTAGATCTTTTTCAAGTGATAATTCATCACAGCAGACTGTGAGGAAGGCAAGTAGAGACACTATGAGGGTCCAAGAGGCCTGAGAAATGTCCATAATAGAGAGACAAAAGCATTGAAGAGGAAGCAAAACCAGTTGCTAACTAGTTGACTCTGACTCATGAAGACCCCATGTGTGCCAGAGTAGAACTGTGCTCGATAGGGTTTTCAATGGCTGATTTTTGTGGAAATAGATCACCAGCCCTTTCTTCTGAGATGTCTCTGGATGACACCTCAAGTGTATTACCTATTTACACCACCCAGGAGCTCTTGGACCTCCCAGGAGATGCTAGTTATTATGTTTTGGGCATTGATTAGGTTACCTAGCCCTTTTAGCCTCTGTTTCTTCATCTGTGAGGTGTGGATAATGATACCCACCCTCCAGGGCTGTGGGGAGAATATACGTGGTGCCTGGCATACAGTAGGCTTTCATTAAATGCAGCTCTCTGCCCCCATTAGTTCTCTTATTGAATGGAGTAGATAAAATTACAATGTTTTGCTCTATTAAAACCACCACTCATATTTCAGTTTGTAGTATTGGGGTGGCTTGTATGTTGCTGTGATGCTGGAAACTATGCCACTAGTATTTCAAAGGCCAGCAGGGTCACCATGGTGGACAGGTTTCAGCAGAGCTTCCACACTAAGACAGACTGGGGAAAAGGACCTGGTGTTCTACTTCTGAAAATATTGGACAGTGAAAACCTTATGAATAGCAGCAAAACACTGCCCGATATACTGACAGAAGATGAGCCCCACAGGTTGGAAACCACTCAAAATAAGACTAAGGAAGAGTTGCCTCCTTAAAGTAAAGTCAACCTTAATGACATGGATGGAGTCAAGTTTTCAGGACCTTCATTTGCTGATGTGGCACAACTCAAAAAGAGAAGAAACAGCTGCAAACATCCAATAATAATAATTGGAAGATGGAATGTACAAAATATGAATTTAGGAAAATTAGAAGTTGTCAAAAATAAAGTGAAATACTTGAAGATAGATATCCTAGGCATTAGTGAGTTGAAATGGACTGATATGGGCCATTCTGAATTGGACAATCATATGGTCTACCATGCCAGGAATGACAACTTGAAGAGGAATGGCATTGGGTTCATTATCAAAAAGAACATTTCAAGATGTACCCTGAAGTACAAAGCTGTCAGTGATAGGATAATATACTTATGCTTACAAGGAAGACCAATCAATATGACTATTATTCAAATTTGTGTACCAACCACTAATGTCAAAGATGAAGAAATTCAAGTCTTTTTTTACCAACTGCTGCTGTCTGAAATCAAGATGCATTGATAATTACCGGTGATTGGAATGCAAAAGTTAGAAACAAAGAAGAAGAATCAGTAGTTGAAAATAAGGCCTTTCTGACAGAAATGAGTTTTTTAAAAAAGCCAGAGATGGTATGATAGAATTTTGCAAGACCATGACCTATTCTTTGGAAATAGCTTGTTTTCAACAAAATAAATATCAACTGCACGTGTGGAACTTACCAGATGGAAAACACAGGAATAAAATTGACTATATCTGTGGAAAGAAATAATGGAGAAGCTCAATACCACCATTCAGAGTAATGCCAGGGGCAAACTTCAGACCAGACCATCAATTGCTCATACGCAAGTTCAAGTTGAGGCTGAAGAAAATTAAAACGAGTCCATGAGAGCCAAAGTACAACTTTGAGTATATCCCACCTAAATTTAGAGATCATCTCAAGAATAGATTTGACACATTGAACACTAATGACTGAAGGCCAGATGAGTTGTGGGATAACATCAAGGACATCATACATGAAGAAAGCAAGAGGTCATTAAAAAAGCAGGAAAGAAAGAAAAGACCAAAATGATGTCAGAAGAAACTGAATGTTGCTCTTGGACATAAAGTAGCTAAAGAAAATGGAAGAAATGATAAAGTAAAAGAACCAAACAGAAGATTTCAAAGGGCGGCGTGAGAAGACAAACTAATCTATTATAATGAAACGTGCAAAGACCTGGAGTTAGAAAACCAAAAGGGAAGAACAAGCTCAGCATTTCCCAAGCTGAAAGAACTGAGGGAAAAATTGAAGCCTCAAGTTATACAGTGAAGGATTCTATGCGCAAAATATTGAATGACATAAAAAGCATCAAAAGAAGATAGAAGGAATACATAAAGTCACTGTACCAAAAAGAATTAGTCTACATTCAACTATTTCAGGACATAGCACATGATCAAGAACCAATGATATTGAGGGAAGAAGTTCAAGCTGCACCGAAGGCATTGGAGAAAAACAAGGATCCAGAAATTGACAGAATACCAATTGAGATGTTTCAACAAACGGATGCAACGCTGGAAGCACTTACTCGTCTATGCCAAGAAATTTGGAAGAGAGCTACCTGGCCAACTGACTGGAAGAGATCCATATTTGTATCTATTCCAAAGAAAGGTGATCCAACAGAATGCAGAAACTGTCGCACAATATCATTAATATCAATCACGAGTAAAATTTTGCAGAAGGTCATTCGAAAACAGTTGCGGCAGTACATCAACAGGGAACTGCCAGAAACTCAAGCTGGATTCAGAAGAGGATGATACTTCAATGAAGGATATCATTGCTGATGTCAGGTGGATCCTGGCTGAAATCAGAGAATACCGGAAACATTTTTACCTGTGTTTTATGGACTATGCAAAGGCATTCGACTGTGTAGATTACTATAACAAATTATGGATGACATTGCAAAGAATGGGAAATCCAGAACACTTCACTGTGCTCATGAGGAACCTGTACATAGATCAAGAGGAAGTTATTTGAACAGAAAAGGAGATACGACATGGTTTAAAATCAGGAAATGGGTATGTCAGGGTTGTATCTTTCACCAGACTTATTCAATTTGTATACTGAGAAAATAATCCAAGGAGCTTGACCATATGAAGAAGAATTTGCAATCAGGATTGGAAGAAGGCTCATTGACAACCTGCAATATGTAGATGATGCAACCTTGCTTGATGAAAGTGAACAGAATTTCAAGCATTTACTGAATGAAGATCAAAGACCACAGCCTTCAGTATGGATTACATCTCAACATAAAGAAAACAAAAATCCTCACAAGTGGACCAATAAGCAATATCATGGTAAATGGAGAAAAGATTGAAGTTGTCAAGGATTTCATTCTCCTTGGATCCATAATCAACACCCAGGGAAGCAGCAGTAAAGAAATCAAACTTCATAATGCACTGGGCAAATCTTTGCAAAAGACCTCTTTAAAGTGTTAAAAAGCAAAGATGTCACTTTGAGGACTAAGGTGAGCCTGACCCAAGCCGTGGTATTTTCGATCACCTCATTTGCATGTGAAATCTAGACAAGGAATACGGAAGACAAAAGGAGAAATGATGCATGTGAATTATAGTGTTGGTGAAGAATATTGAATGTACCATGGACTGCCAGAAGAACAAACAAATCTGTCTTGGAAAAAGTACAGTTGGAATGCTCCTTAGACGCGAGCATGGCAAGACTTTGTCTTACATACTTTGGACATGTTATCAGGAGGGACTAGTCCCTGTAGAAGGCCATCGTGCTTGGTAAAGTAGAAGATGAGCAAAAAAAAAAAAATCCTCAACGAGATGGATTGACCCAGTGGCTGCAACAATGTGCTCAAACATAGCAATGATTGTGAGAATGGTGCAGGATTGGGCAGTGTTTTGTTCCATTGTACATAGGGTTGCTATGAGTTGGAACCAAAATGACTGGCATCTCAAACCTAACAAAAAAAAAAAACAACAAACTATTAAATTTGTTGATTACAACACAGGAAAAGAATAAACTTTTTTTTGTTTAATTCTTACTTTCATCCTAAATATTCTCATTTAACTCCAGTCCAACCATCCAAAAGACATTACGTCCCCCAAAACCAGAGAATTGGTTTTAAGACTGCATCAGTCTGGAGTTCCAATTGCTCAACCTGAGCTTTTAAATTGATTACTGTGCACAAAGGAAAACACAGTTCTCATCCACGTGAAATTAGGAATGTCGATTTGTTATGAAAAATGTTTGCTGAGGTCCCCAAATCAATTATTCTCTTTATTCCAAGAATTACCAGCAATGAATTTGTAAAATTCTTTCACTTTTTTTTTTTTTTTTACTGAGCTAAGAACATCAGGGAAAAAAAGGAAAACATCCTGTCAGCTTACTGTGTGAACATCCAAATGATTGTTAATGCTTCAGGGTTTCATAGTAAAGTGTTCCTAGCAGTGTGGCTTCAAAGTTCTCTCCGAGAATGGTCTAATTTATCCATGTACCTCTAAGAACAAAAACGTGTAACTATAACATAAGCCTCTACAGCTTTGTCTAAACAGAAATCTGTAGCCTGAATCTAACAAAGTGAAATGACAACACAGGCTTCAAATTCCTTAGGTGGGAGTTTTCCACAGATCACAGCAAACTGATCATGCAAAGAAGGGCTGACACAGCAAAAGGGTCACTAAGGAAAGGAAAAGAGACAAACGGGAAGAAGGCAAAGGAAAAGAAAGGAAGAAAAAGTGTTACTTTCTCCTTTTCGACATATATAATTTTTTCGAAAGGATTTGCAAAATGTTCAACTGTAGGTGAAGATTCAATCAGATAATCACCTTTGAAAAACTTTTCAAATCCTGGATAACAATGGAGTTGGGTGACATGGTGTTTGTTTGGAGCCTCCAGTGGGAAAAAAATAAATTTTTGGTTATTAACGGCACTTTCTGTGCGCCTGGCTATTAAAAATATTTTCTGCTCTTGAGTCACAACGGAAGCTACAGCTTGAATTTTATAGTTCAATTTGCTTTTTTTCTTTCCTGGGTGAGCCAGAACTGGATTTAGGAGTTAAAAGTTTATAGAGTCAGCAGGCTCCCAAGGGACTGAAAGCTAAGCTGAGCCAATGAGGATAATGCCAAAGATTATCTACCCTTGGTGAAAATGCGGGCTTCAGCAAAGAAAAAAGAAAAAGGAGTGATTATAAAGACTGACAGTCTGTAACTTAGACAAAATTTCTTGGCTAGGTCGGCTAGTTTTCTTTTTTTAAAACAAACAAACAAAAAAGTTTCCTGGTTGACAGTTGCTTAAACCCTTCCTTTTTCCATTTTTGGCACTCTGTTGAAGGGAAAAACTGCTGTCTTCCCAAAGGGGTGCAAGAACGAATGAGTCTTCAGAGAGGACACAAGAGTGCCAGCTGTTAAAAGCAGAGGGTTGACAGTTAAGGAGTTTCAGGGGGTGGAAAGCAGATTTTCTCAGTAAATGACTGGTTTTATGGTTTTACTTGGTTTTTGTTTGTTTGCTTGTTTTTCTGTGTCCTTGAAGTTCTCCAACTTGTGCCTTGGACCGCATTGCCTAAACAGTACAATGTTTTTGTGATATTTTCCAAGCACACTTTAGTTCCAATTTTAAAAAATCAGACTTGTCATTTTTTCACAGTCCTGGCAGTGACTGCAAATAGAATGAAATATAAGACTTTCATAGCACCTGTTGACCCTATTGAAATCTGATATGGTTTTGCCAATCCTGTGTACTTTTCTCTAGCCTTAGTTCTTCCATCTGTAAAATGGAGAGAATGTCTAAGTTCATAGAGACACCAGATAAAAGGTGTCAGATTTACACAGACCAAGAGCTGATATTCTTCAGTAATCTGAGGAGAAGGACAAACACCTCAAGGGAGTATTGGATGACAGTCCTAACTGTCTCACCTACTATAGCTGCAACAATCCAGAAGTTTCTAGTGTGTCTAGGTCCACGAGCAGAAGCATAAGCATTGTATCTTCTTTATCGGTAGTTCTACCAAAAGCTTGGGTAGATTCACCTCTACCTCATTCTCTCTCTCCCCCCTCCCCCTCCCCCTCCCTCACCCCTCCATTTCCTGTAAACAATAAAACTGTAAAACAAAGAGTAATAAGATCCGAATCTTCCTGCTGGGGACTCGATGAAAATGAATTAGACACTGACAGTCAAGAAAGGATGGAAGGCTCTCCATGACAGAGGCCAAACTAATCCAAAATGAAGATCATCAATTTGAGTGTGCTCACATGTTACTTAAAAATCAATGAAGACACAAAGCGAGGGAACCCTGAAGCCATTTTCGTGCCCCCACTTTTGCCCTCAACTCTAACTTAGCAATGCTAAAATATCTTGGCACTGAAAACCCAGTCAATCATCATTAATAATGATATTTTCATAGTACTTTAAAAATTGGAATTTCCAGAGCCACTTTGATAGATGCCCTGTCACTACCTTGGCATTTGCATATTTTTTTTCTGGGTTAGGTTTTTTCCCCTCCATTTAAAGAAGTTTTTTTAACAGACGTAAAAAAAAAAAAAAAGAAGAGGCATTTCTTTCAATTGAAAAATTCATAAGAGTTGGTACAGCTTGCCCCATGCCATTAATCCCTTCCTAATGCTAATTTAGTGATTGTACAATGACTTTCAACTTTAACGATTCCAGAAATCCAGTTTACTTAAGGAGTTAAAACAAATGCCTGACTGTTGCTTTCGGACCTGGGATAAGACCTCACAGAGTTTGCACAAAGATGAAAAAGATTAGAAGCAAAGGCTGGGTTGTTGTTTTCTCTGGTGCACAAACATCTGAAGTAACTTACCTGTTTGTTTACCTCACCATAAACCTTAGAAATTGCTTACTCCCTCTACTGTGACCTTTCCAGAAAGTTCAGAAATATTCCTTCAAAAAAATCAATTTAGTGAGTTATAAATAAATTTGTTGAATTTTCATCTGCTTCTGGCTCTATGTATCTGTCTCTCTCCCGCATACACGCATACATATGCACACACACACATAACACACACACAGTCGCAAGACTGAGCACTCCTTGCTTTTCAAAACGCAGATGAAATTTCTTATTTCTGTTGTAACTTCCACAAAGCCATCCAAGTTTGTGAGATACCTTGGCAAACTCCAACATTGAAAGGGAACTCTAACAATTCATGTTTAACCTCTGAGTCAAAGAAAGCCTGAATTTTTCAAAAAGGTTTGTTTTGTTTTGGGTTCCCCCCCGCCCCCATAGCCAGAGGTATTCTACACCCCTCTGAAAGGCTGCACTGGAATTTTTATCACTATTGGGGGCCTAACACTGGGGATGAAAAAGCAAGTTTCTGTTCTGTTGTTGAACTAAAAAGGAAAAAATTTCTTAGATATATCAAGTTTCTTTGTCAAGCAAACAAAAATAAACGGATCTAGTTTACTGGAATAGTTGCAGTGCTCATTAAAATTGATGACTATGAAGATTCTATGCCTCTTCCTTTAACAAGGGCCATCAGCCAAGAATCTGCTGTGCTGTTAAAGACATCATGTTACTGGGGTGTTGTAAAACAGACCGCTGCTGTGGCTTTTGCTCACCCTTCAGGTTTTCAGTGTGATAGGGAGAGAGGCTTGGAGTAAGTAGAGGAGGATGGGCTTGGCCGTTTGGCCAAGGGACATCAGTGATGTGACTGAATATGATGCAGCCTGGTATTTTCCATCCATGATCATCAAGTTCAAAAAAGAAAGCAAAGGAGCTGGATTAGCATGGGGCGGAGTTCGTTTTTTCTTAGAAATGGGTGACTCTGCAGAAGTGTGTCTTTATTTTTGGCACAAATTGCAGTAGCAAATTACTTAGCTTATCAGATGTGGTTTGTTGGGCTCAGTGAAGAAACCATGGCAGGGACTTGTTCTCGTTGGTGTTTGCTCCCAATTCGGAATTTGGGATAAATCGGTGTCCTGTGATAGCTCAGAAATAGGCCTGAATGATAAGTGCTAACAATGTGTGCGAGCCAATTAAACTCACATTACTCCAACTTAATAAAGTAGACCTTGATCTTAAAAGAGATTTTCATTGTGGCCTAAGAGATGTGAGATACAAAGTTTGAACATCCATGCCACAGGTTAGCAGCAGACTCATGTCAGCCTGGTGGGGAGCAAAGGCGGCAGAGCAAAGCAGGAGGTCAACTTAGTAAATAAAGAATATCAGAGGGAACATTCTCGTCACCTCTTACCATTACTCTGTCTTATTTTTTGGCTCTGTACATGTATGTGACTTAGTATAGTAGGAGAACCCAAACAGAATGACACTTTTGATATACGCATCATTTCAATTTCATTGCTGAAAATGGAGAAACGTAGATTGAAAGCATAATTTTATAACAGAAAATGTCCACAGAGTCAAATATTCATGTGTTCATCAATGTATTCATTCAGTTATTCAAAGGTAAAGGAAAAGTGAAAAACAGGGCTCAAGGAGACAGTTTTATTAAGAGTATAATGCAAGGCAATAGACAAGAAAGTGTGTGATCTAGGACTACAGTGTTATATCACTCTATAGACTCTACTTAAAGGGAAAAAAGTCAGTATGGAAGGGAAGGGGATTAGTAAGAAAAACATCTGAGGAGAAGTGATTTTTAATTGGAAACTTCAATGATATATAGATTATCAAGTAATTTTTTAACCTTAGACCTCTTTCCTTAAATGGAATATTACATGAAAATCCAGTGCAGAGAACAGCAAGAACAGAGCCCACCTATTTCCCCTCCACTTCCCATATTCTTCCTTTGTCTTTGCTTACTTTCCAGGGCATCTCAGTAGAACCCTTAGAGTTCTGCACAGCACAGTTTGAAAATCAGTGAAATATGGAAGCTACAGGGTACAGAAGAAAAGGGAAGGTAGCCTTCTGGGTGTGGAGAACAGCTGAGTAAACCTACATAAGGAGGTGGTGATAAAAATGTTTTGGATTAGCACAGTGAAAACTTTTAGGCAAAGTAATCTGGGTGAAGTTGATTCAATGGACCATGGGGGACCACTGAAATTTGGGAATGAAGTGATGAAAATGAACATTTAAAAAATATTAATGTGGTAGCCGTGTGCTAATGGTCTGTAGTGGAGAGATTCCATCAAGGATTCAATTGGAGTAATTCAAACATCAGAAATGGAGGGCCCCCAATCAGAGCTGCAGCTATAGAAATGTGGTGCAGCCATTGGGTCTTAGTGATTGAGTGGACATGGGAGTTAAAGGAAACACAAATCCTAGAAAGTCTTTTTTGACTCTCTGACTGAATCCTTATACACCTGTAGGGATCTATACTTTTTTCCACGGTGATTATCTCTACTAGTCATTATATCTTTGTGTGATTATTTTACTGATGCTTTTCTACCCTTAGACTGTAAAACTCCATGAGGTCTGGAATTTTGCCTATTTGGTCCCCATTGTACCACTAACTAGAATGAAGCCCTGGTGTCACAGTCGTTAAGCACTCAGCTACTAACTGAAAGGTTAGTTGTTTGAACCTGTTCACCAGAAGAAAGATGTGGCAGTCTGCTTCTGTAAAGATTCCAGCTTTGGAAACCCTATAGAGCAGTTCTACTCCAACTTATAGGGTTGCTATGAGTCAGAATTGACTCAATGGCAATGGGTTTAGTACCACCAGAACTTAGCATAATAAAACAAAGCAAACAAACAAACAAAATAAAACCCTATTGCCAGGAGTTGATTCTGACTCATAGTGACCCTGTAGGACAGAATAGAACTGCCCCATAGGGTTTCCAAGGAGCTACTGGTGAATTTGAACTGCTGACCTTTTGGTTAGCAGCCCTAGCTAAAAAAAAAAAAAGTAAATGAGGATGTCATTGATATAAAGGAAGCTAGAGAAAAGTCTACTCGAGGGCACTGGGTAGAGAGAAGTAGATGAGTTCAATTTTTTTTCCACCTTTTTCTTATATGTGGAAAATAGATCGAAATGCAGGCTTCCCACCCGAGCTAAGGAAGAGGGCTGAAAAGCGGTTGAACAGTAATGGGTGTAAAAACTAGGGGATCGACAGCAATTGAAGTCATGTGAGTAAATTAGTTCACCCAAAGAGAGTGAGTGTGAAGACAAAAGAGCACAGTGAGCTGTGGATTTTCATGCAGAACTCAAATGGAGAACCAGAACCACTGTCAAAACTAAAGAATACTGCTCTGAGAGTAAATTTGGAACGGTTTGCAATAAGCCCACACTTCGAGACATTTATAAACTGTGACAGGAAAATCCTCTTTCAAAAAAGTTTTTAAAATGTTTAAAACACTAGGATTTTTAGAAGTGGGGATAAAAATACAATTAATAAAGAGGAATCCAACTCATTTTTAAGTCCCTGTTTGAATTCTCTGATGTATTTGTAAAATACGATTAACCGCCTTACCCCAAATGCCAAAAGTGTCCCTGCTAAGAAACACTGACTCGAGCGCAGAGCTTCTTTTCTTTTCTCTCTTTGCTCCTCTTCTCTTTTCTTTTCTATCCTCTACCTTTTCTTTGATGGCATCACACAAAACATCTCTTTCCTAGAATTAACCACCAAATTTTATAAGTCACATGAAATTCCAAAATTTCTTTGGCTGACCTAGTATTTGTACTATTCCACCTAAATGCTCTCATTTCTTGTTTTTGTTGTTGCTGCTATTGATGTAGTTGTTTTCTCTTTTGATCCTCTGTTTTGTTTTGTTCTGTTCTTTGGTTAGGGAGGGAAAAGGAGGGAGAGAAAAAGAACACAAAACATTCAATAACACACAATATGATTCCATTTTTGGTAAGAAAAGTGCCTGTATTCCCCACCCAGTCTTACTTAGATCATAAGACAAATAGATGTTTTTTTTTTTTTCTAGAAACTAATGATAGAGTCAAAAATATTATCATCACAAAGTTGCTTTTCTATTTATTCCTGCTAGAAATCAGGCATATTTTATCTAGAAAGTAACTAGCTATGGATCTCTCACATGTTAAATGCTATAATTTACACACAAACTTTAAACAGTGAAATTCTAAAGGTATTTTAAAAATAAATCTAATATTAATAGCAAGAGTTATGAGAAAAGAAAATTCTAGGAATGAGCTGAAAAAAAATTATGACTCCACAACCACCAATAGTATTTCTTGAGCGAAAGTTATATAGGCACTTTCTGGTCTTAGGCTCCAAATACCGGTTTTCCAGGAGACACCAAATAACCAAGACTTGAGATCAGTCTAGGGACAATACAGAGCCACAGTGATTCTCTGCTAAACCTGGAAGTTAAGTCTCAGAAGACTGCCTTCTGCTTGAAGCTACTTCCTATCAACGAAACTGTTTTGGAGCTCCTTCATTCATGCACGCACATGAAGCTCTAACTGAACCCCTCTGAAGGTCGAGCCCCGTGCTAGGCCAAAGGAACAAAAGATACACCATCCCTGTCCCAAGATGCTCAAGCTGGTGGGGGCTTCCACCTAACAACTCTCATCATTCTTTCCTCTGCACCTTTCTCTATGCTTGGTACATCTGTGATGGGAAACAGTTGGCTCTCTGTTTCTATCAGTTGTGCTTATGAGCACATAAAAACTTTACATAGCTATGATTTAGCCTCATTTTCCAAGGTTGACACCATTTTCACTTAGTGTCCACATTTATACTATCTCTCACCCTAAATCTAAATTGCAGATGTAGCCAACTCACCTGTCAGGGTCTCTCTTGCCCCAACACTTAGCAAAAAGCAGGAAGCATCCAAGTGTCCTCCTAGGGAAGGTAAAGAATGTTTTGTATGAGGAGGGAGAAGCACCAGGAACAAGGGACGGAAAGTGTTAAATTTGCACCAAGAGGCAGTCTGAGGAGGAATAAGTGGAGACAAATGATCCAGGAATAAAAAAGAAGATGAGCAAGATTTAAAAAAAAAAAAAAAAAAATCACTGAATACATCGTCACTGCTTTGATGGAGCAAGATCAAAATAAGATGGGTAACCTGACAAGAAAACAGGAAATATTGTGGCATGCAGACTGCACCCCCAGGGCTGAGTGGGCCTCTGATGCGTCAGGCAAAGCACAGTCAATTCATGATTTTAGGTTTTCCAAATGCTGAGTACACACACACCAGCCTCACAACAACCCCACCCTGGTCAACAACAGGGAAAGTCACCCAGTTTTCTATTTATGTCCTGCTGTTGTTTAAGAAAAGATGTTCTCTTTTAAAATGTGCAGCTATCCTATTCTATGAAGATACATTTTTCTCTACATGTATGTTTGTCGTGGATTGAATTGTCCCCAAAAAATATGTGTCAACTCGGGGAACCCAGGGTGGAAACGGGGAAAGTGCTTTCACATGCCAGGATTGCAACCAGCGTGACAAAACAATATGTGTATAAATTTTTGAATGAGAAACTAACTCGAGCTGTGAACTTTTACCTAAAGCACAATAAAATTTATATATGTGACAACTTGGCCAAGCCATGATTCCCAGAATTGCATTGTTGTCCACCATTTTGTGATCTGATGTAATTGTCCTATGTGTTGTAAATCCTAATCTCTGCCTATGGTTAATGAGGCAAAATCAGGTTATATTAAACAGGATTAGGGTGGGATCCAATATCCTCACTCAGTTCACAGCACTGATCTGATGTAAGGGGAGTTTCCCTGGGGTGTTGGTCTGCATCACCTTTTATATCTTACAAGAGATAAAAGGAGAGAGAAAGGGATCTCCTACCACCAAGAAAGAAGAGCTGGGAGCAGAGTGTGCCCTTTGGACCCAGGGTCCCTGTGCTGAAAAACTTGTAGACCCAGGAGAAGATTGAAGAGGACCTTCTCCCACAGTGGACAGAGAAGGAAAGCCTTCCCCTAGAGCCAGCGCCCTGATATCAGACTTCTCGCCTCCTAAACTGTGAGAGAATAAATTTCTGTTTGCTAAAGCCATCCACTTTTGGTATTTCTGCTATAGCCACACTAGATAACTGAGATGGTATACTATCCTGTGTTCACAATGATGATGATTTTTTCTGACCAGGCATCTTGCAAGCTCTCTACTTTCTTCATAAATTTCCTTGATGCCTAACCGTAAACCCATTGCTGTCAAGTTAACTACAACTCATGGTGAGCTCGTTTGTGTCAGAGTAGAGTTGTGCCCTATAGAGTTTTCAATGGCCAATTTTTTCCGAAGATCTCCAAGGCTTTCTTCTGAGGCACTTGGTGGACTTCAATTTATAGTTGAACATCCTGACTATTTGCACCACCCAGGAACTCCTCGATGCCCAGCATACTAAAATCACTCGCTAGATGTTGTCGAACAAGTAGTTCTTTACAAAGAGAAAGACCGGGCCATACCGTGTATCACATGTTAATGGGATGTTCCCAAGCATTGCTCACTGCAGCTGCCCATTTAAGAAGCAAAACTAAGTGAGTGATGACTAGGAGATTCCCTCACTGGTGGAGACAGTGTCAGCATCAATGAAAATGTTGCCTAAGTCCTCATTTACTGGTCCTACCTTGCTATCCAGCCAGTTCCCACTATATCCCCACACTCCCTGGCCATTCTAGCCAGGCTGAATTTCTCACTGCTTTCTCAGCAGACCTTTGCTCTTGTTGTTTCTACACCAGGAATTTATTCCTCAGTTCAAAACATAGGCATCCTCCACAACCCTACCTATGAACCCCACATACTATAAATTTTTCAGATCTCAAGAAATTCTCACTCATTTCAGCATCTCCAGCCAATGGTAGTCTGTATTTAACATCTGAACTTGTTTACTTTCCCTCTATACTTTTCCTTAGTTTCTGTGCCCTTGCTTTCTCCATTTTTTTTTCTAGTTTCTAAGTACCTTTAAAGTTCATTGACTTGCAGCAGGCCACTGTGCTTAATATGATCAGTAAGTGTTCAGTGGAATGTGTGGCTCTTCAGTGGATCAGAAACTGGGTAACATTAACACATGTGTGCACGCACACGCACACATACATACACACAGCCTCATCATCGTCATGTGTTAGTTACATTGTGTGTTATCTTATTTAATACTCACAGAAATCCTATGAGGTGGGTACCATTCTCATTCCCCTTTAGTTCATGAGTAAAATTTAGCTCAGGGAAGTTACATATTTTGTCCAGAGTCATAGAGTTAGTAAGTGACAGTAATAAACAATGTACTTTATTGCCTCCTTTTTCAAGACAGTATCTCCTTTCCCACAGATGTAACCATAATAACATAATAGCCAACTCTTTTTAGAAAAAAAAAAAAAGAAACACATCTTGATAAAGTGTAACATATCTCTCCCACCCACCCTTCTTTTACTCTGAAACTTTCCCTTTCTCCCTTGAAACCCCCGGGGTACAGCCATTACCCAGTATGCCAGGTTCAGGCCAGAAAATGTTGCTGTGAAAAATAATAACAAGATCCACTTCTCAATGTTTGTTACTGTGAAGACAACAACACACTATATATTTTCCAGCAAATGGGTCATACGGGTCATTCCACTCAGTGGCATGTGAACTTGTTCTTCCTGCCAGCTGAGTCAGTCAAAATTGGAACGTTTGAGTGAATGTGTCAGCCTCCTGTGAAGAAAAAATGTCAATATAAACAATTCCCTGACAAAAACTAGCACTTGAAAATCATAAGGCTCATGCGGCCCCTCCACGAGGAACATGTGATGTGACCCTAACAACACTCTGGGATGTAAGTAACACAAATAGTATGCCTATCCCCAATTTACGGGTGAAGAAATTGAGTCTGAGAGCAGTTAAGTGATTTACCAAAGGCTAATAAGTTAACAAGTCACAAAGCGTTTATTAGAATGTGGGTTTTCATTTGTTTATTTTTTTCAAATTGTGATCTTTCCCCCACACACCAGGAGAGGAGGAGTCAGAGTCGAATGGAACGAAAGTATTCACATGACAGGGCTGGGACAAGGGTAAGGGTACATGCTTCAGAAGCTAAGAGGCATCAGCAGTGCTGGGAGAAGCACCCTTCTGTGAGGGGAGCAAGGCTCATAACACCATCCGGGAGACGGAGGGAGGGGCAGGAAAGGGGGCACCTGTGGCTTGGAAGTTGGCAAGAGAGAGTGTTCTCCAATGTTCTTGTTCAGAAAGTAAATGCGTTTGAAATGCTGAGGACTCCACATATATTCTGTTAATAATTTACCAACTGAACCCATTAAAGATGTTGACAAAAGCTTTTCCATTTACTATGGGTGTCTATGGGTGATTTGAAACCACTCATTACTTTTATAAGCTCCTGGGTTAATTCTAAACGTCCCAGCTAATCAGCAGCAGCAAAGCCAGCCTGGCCCAGCAGCGGACAGAGGTTTGAACACACAACTACCTCGGTTCCGCACTTAAGTGCTTTGCCATGAATTCAGCGAGGGACTATTGGCCCAGGCTTCTGTAGGCAAATTATATATGCCAATAGATGACATTTATGGCGTAACTGGATATTCCTGCGCGAGAAGCTTAATAAAGTAAATATGTATTCCCAGAAGAAGCCCATCAAGATGTCACCAGAGTTGAACACTCAGTGAAAGCGAGGAAGCATAACATTCTTAGGATCAAACACTTTTATTCTTTCAGAGCCTTCTAAACGCACAGAGGCTGAAGTTCCTGAAGTGAGAGGAACAAACTGCCCTTACTACGAAGGATGAATGAATTCTTTTAAACCATTATTTGTAAATAAAAAAACAAGCAGAATAGTACTTGTTATTTTAAAGTTCTGGATTCTTGTTCCAATTTTGTCATCCTCCCTACCCCCACCTTTGCTAAGTGTATCAGGTAGGAGGGTTTGGCTACAAATAACAGAAAATTCAACTTAAGCGAATTAAACAATAAAGACATTTATTATCCTACGTAGCACAAAGCTTGGAGTTATGGAAGTTCCAGAGTGGTTCAGTTGATAGTTCCATGACTTCACCAAGAGCCCAGGTTGTTGCTATCTTTCTACTCTGCCATGCACCACGGGCAGGTTCATCCTTGTAGGTTAACTCTCTCCTTGGCATGCAGGTGGCTGCTGAAGTGTAGATGTCGCTTTATCTGCAGATGACACGGTCCGGAGGTAGGAAGGGAATGTCCAAGAATTGTGTTCCTTTTTAAGAGGGAAAGAAAAACTTCAAGAAGCCTGATCAGACCATGGTACATGCTGAAGCGTAAAACCAGTCACTTAGCAAGGTAGATGGAATCTCCATAATTGACTTACCCTAATCAAGATGTACTCCCTGGGGCTGAAGGTGGGGCTTATCCTCCCTTCAGGCATGCACCCACTCAGAGAAGGGCAAACAAAGTATGATTCTTGTAGAGGGGAGGAGGAGAGATCAGTTTTATAGGCAACAGTGATTATCTGTGACATCAAAAAACCTACTGTCTTTTTATGGTTCAGTTATATTTTTTTATACTTTTTTCCTCATGTCGTTGGGTAAAAACTAGAGATCACCACTAAGTTTCTTCCTAGTGCTAAAATTTTACAATTCAAAGATGAAGTTGACAATAACACTCCTACTTAATGGAAGACTCAACAAGATTTAGTGAAATAAGATTTTCCTGGAAAACAATAGAGATCAGAAGAAATTAATACATCACTAAAGATAGAAGAATGGCAAGACTGTATCTTACATACTTTGGACATGTTGTCAGGAGGGATCAGTCCCTGGAGAAGGACATCATGCTTGGTAAAGTACAGGGTCAGCGGAAAAGAGGAAGACCCTCAACGAGATGGCTTGACACAGTGGCTGCAACAATGGGCTCAAGCATAACGATGATTATAAGGATGCTCCAGGACCGGACAGTGTTTCGTTCAGTGGTACATACATACGGTCGCTATGAGTTGGTTGGAACCAACTGGACAGCACCTAACAACAATAACAAAGATGACCCCACCCTTAGAAGCAGGAATTCTATCCATTAATACATTTCTGTGAGATAAACAAGGTTCTATTATCAGGAGAGGTAAATCAAGGCAGAGAGAAGCATACCTAATGAGTAGCTCACACTCACATCACTCTCCACCACGAGTCAAATGAGAGCCCAACTTTGTCCAATTCAACCACATGTGAGAAATGCTTTGCCTATAGCAGTGGCCTCCAAACTGGGTTATATGCCCTGCACATAGGGAGCAATGATGATCCATTTGGGCCAGAAAATACCATACAAGAATTTCTACCTATAGATATTTTTTAATCTCATTCTTTTAACTTATATCTGTAATGTTTTATAATGTACATGATGGATTAGCAGAGTAATGCATGAATATAACATAGCTTTTTTTTTATGTAGAAAGAGAAGATGTGGGCTGATAAATTTTTACTTATAGAATGCACAGTTTAAAAGTTTAGAGACAACTGGTATAGCTCAAACTAGCATTTTGATAGCTCCAACTATACCACAGAACTGGAGGGGAAAAAATATATGCAGAAACTGACACTCAACTGGATTTGTGATGGACCCACACTGATAGAACAAGGCCACACTGAACCTAGGTTTAGAATAATAGATTTGCAGCAAAATAGAGATTCCCAGCTTGCTTTACTTGTTGATCCTTTCAAAGGCTCTTACTTTGTTTACCCAGAGACCAGGCAGGTCTATCATGATTTTCTCTTCCCTCTCCTTCAACGCATCTCCTGTTTTAAGAAGAGTAACTCTTTCAAGACCCACAAGACATATAGCATTCACCTACATTTTCTGCCTCTGGGTTTTCTTGGGAAACTGCTTTCTGACTGACAGTACATGATGCCAGCAGGCAGGCACCTGTATAATAGTTTGAAACTGAAGAAACAGGCACATGCCATGAACTACTGTTTTTACTGGGTATTGTATTAGGTGGTGCATCCTGGAGGAGTGATTGTATAAAATTTTTTTCTCTTTTGGCTTTTGTATAGCAAGATAAGCCTTGTATGTATAGTTCTGAGTTCCTTTGCATTATTTGGAAGTTGCCTTTCTTGCAGTGATTCCATGTTCATGCAAATACCATGGTTTCAGGCACCATACACTGCATGTGTGTGTCAAGGGATCTAGAAGGCAATACAGATTCCAGAGGGATATATGAGTCCCACATAATCCTATCCCCAGAAGTCCAGAGTGACATATGTACCCCATGTAATACCAGACCCAGAGTCCAGAGGGACATATGTGTCCCGCATAGTGTGTATCAAACTCCATATTTCATAACAAAAAAATTCAGAAAGACTCCTTGATTTGGCATGCCTTCCACTACTGAAACACATGGTATCAACAAAAAATTCAAAGTGGAAAATAATTGGGCCGTGAAAGGGGTAAGGAGCCCTGGTGGTGAAATGATTAAGAACCAAAAGGTTGGTGGCTCAAACTCAGCAGCAGCCGTCTGCTCCAGTAAAGATTATAGCCTAGGAAACTATGGGGCAGTTCTACTCTGTAATACAGGGTCACTAGACACAGCCCTGGTGGCACAGTGGTTAAGAGTTCAGGCTGCTAACCAAAAGGTTGGCAGTTCAAATCTATACCAGCTGCTCCATGGAAACCCTATGGGGCAGTTCTACTTTGTCCTATAGTATTGCTATGAGTTGGAATTGACTCTGCAGCAATGGGTTTGGTTTATGAGTCAGAATCAACTCAACAGCAAACAACAACAACATGCCTGGCCTATCTGATTCAAGGTAAAAGTAGCTTGCTAGAGCACTCAGGAAGTCAGAACAGCTTTTTGGGTCCCCACAGTTTGTTTGCTCAGTCAGTTAACAATTGTGTATCTACTAAGTGCTAGATATGAGTCTACAAAGATTTACCAACACTCTCAGAGCTCACTGTCTACAAAGACTACTCCCCAGATTGGAGAAAGACCAACTAGAAAGTCTCACACCTGAGGCATAATAGAGCATTAGCGAGCTACAGAGGAAGAAGACAAAAAACAACACTTTGAGGGTAGAAGTCAGTAGGGGTGGGAATGGGTATTAGAAAATTCATCTAGGAAGAAATAGACTTTAACCTTTTACTGAGTCTGGGAGGAGAGAGAAGTAGGTCACATGTCACATTTCTTTCATAAGAAGAAAAAATAATGGCAAGACACTGGCTCTCAGTATAAGGAAGGAGATGGGGGTGAAGGGAGAAAAAAGAGATCTCTCTTTTTTTTTTCCTTTCAGTGAACCTTATCTCTGTCTCCCTCCTGCTTCATGTGACTCTGAAGGTGTGGCCTGGGCGTGGGCCATGCAATGATGGAATGCAGCTTTCCCTGGACCCATGAACATAATCCCAGTGCACTTAAGGGCAAAGGAATGTAGGCTCCCTCAGCTGCCCCCGTGCTTGGGTCTCCAAAGCAAGCGTGTTTCCAGGGGCCCTTTGCAAAAAAAAAAAGTTGGCTGTTAATGATTTTGATTAGTGGAGGGAATGGGTCAAGGAGGTACAGAATTTAATCTCTTTTAGTTCCATGTAGATTTCACATATAGGAGTCCCTGAGTGTCATAAACAGTTAAACCCTTGACTACTAGCCAAAAGGTTGATGGTTCAAACCTACTTAGAGGCACTTTTAAAGATAGGCCTACAGATCTGCTTCCAAGAGGTCATAGCCTCAAAAACCCCATGGAGCAGCTCTACTCTGCACATGGTATTGTCTTAGGTAGGAGTCAACTTGATGGCAAATAATGACAACTGCAAAGATATCACATAAAGGGCTAAAAAGAGTTTATTCAATGAACTTAATCACAAAATCTGCTATGAGAAAATTATAACCTGAACCTCAAATTCATTCTATTGAGTCAGTACCTTTAAACTACACACTGGATGAGAAACTTTTTACTCAGAAAAGTTTCCTTTCCTTCAGCTCTCTTACCTTCTTTCACACTTCTTCCTTTCAGGGACTTAGTTCAATAATGGCTTAGAATCAGGCTTCCTCCCTCAATTAAAAAATGTTCTGAGTGGTTTAGAAAAAGTATCTATGTCATGACTCAGCACAAAGACTCTTACAGCCAGGTTCTTCTCTAGCAACTTTCAAAAGAGACACAGCCTCTGTTGCTTAATTGTTCTTCCATGAAACACGGAGGGAAGGGGTACAGTGAATGCGAGGGCAGGAGGCAAGAATCGGATTCTGTCAGCAGCAGAGACAACTTTTTACCGTCAAAATAGGAAATCCTTCAAAGTACTATGGTTCTTAGCTTTTGGCAGAAAAACTATTGGGGGAGGAAGAGGAAGAGAAGTTAATCTATATTCAAACCAAAAACCCTTTGCCACTGAGTCAATTTCAACTCATAGGGATCTTATAGGACAGAGTAGAACTCTGGGGTTTCCAAGGACAAGCTGGTGGATTTGAACCATCAACCCTTTTGGTTAGCAGCCAAGCTCTTACCCACTGCAACACCAGGGTTCCAATCTATATCCAGAATTCTTTAATTAGACAGTTCAAACAAAAAAAAAAAGAAAAAAAAATTACAGCCAACTCTTGTGTGCCATTCAAGTTGAGCAAGGAAACTGGAATTTGAACTTAAGTCACAAGGACCAGCATACCATCCCAAAGTAGGCACCTTCTCTGATGGAAGCAGCCCAGCAGCCATTCTGGAACTTTCTTTCACTGCTGGAGTACACATTAACAACTTCGTCCTCTCCGTAATCCAGGTTAATTTTTAAAAATAAATGTAAAAATTTAAAAACAGCTGCTCAGGCATTTTCACCTCTACTTACAAAGGTTTCATCCATAAATATAGGACTTACATCGTTTAAAAAAGTATAGACTTAGCACCTCTGAATGGAGGCCCTTTATTCCTTTTTATTCATTTTTCCCCCTCTTTCTCACTGTTGGATATGAAGTGTATCAAATATGCTTCAAAACTGGCCTAAAAAAGAGACAAATATGAATGCAAAGGAAAGAATGTGAAGGGGTGAACTTTGCCATTTCTTAGATAATTGCTAAGAATAAGGAAAAAAAATAATATATGGATTGGGGAGTGCTGAAGGATTAGTCATGTAAATACAACTGTCTGAAGACTCATGAATTTAATACAGACATCTCAGTCCCCATCATCCCTCTCTCATAGTGTACTTTGTAACTGAAATTCTCTGTGATTTCTTTACCTGGCTGATTAAAACACATCTTTTGTGTTTTTGTTTGTTTTCACCTAAAGCAAACATGAATGTTGACTGCATTTCTGAGTGGATTCCATCCCAGGTACATTGTTGGGGAACATGCAGAAGAAACAATTCAAAGGAGTCTATGTACGCAGCACCAAGATGTGGTTAGATGCCAGCTAGAAAAGTTTGAAAGATTAAACAAGACTATGTGGTTCTCTGTTGACCTTTCATTCTTTTTTATGAGTGTAGCCAGAAAATTTGAAGCTGAGATAAAAATAAAAGGAGGATGGGATAAGTCTGTTGTGTTATAAATGTGTTCTCAATTTTATACATTTTTCCAAAGCTGTGGCTTTAAGGTGGCTGTCAGTTTACAAAAACAACAAATAAACTAATAGACTGTCAGATTCTAATCAACTATTTGTTTTCCACTGCATTTTTGTTAGTTTGTCTTGGCAGGTGCTCCCTTTTAAAAAAGCATTCTTCTATTTCTTTGAAAATATAAATATAACAAAAACGGAAATACATCGCTTCAAAGTTCTGGACAATTTCTTTTTTCCTGTTTCTCTCTTAGGTCAATCTTCCACATTCTCTCACTGTGGTCACTAAAAAAGAGTCACCTACTTGCAAGGCAGAAGGGAAAAATAAGATTGAGAAAGAAATGCCACTGCCCAGAAATGAGAAATGTTGAATTTTAGGAAATAATTTCCTAAATTATAATTTTCTGGGCCACTGCCCCAGCTGGGTGTAGCACTCCAGCTCTGACTGTTGAGCTTTTTTCAGCAAAATGCACATCAGTGTCACTCAGTTCTTGGGGCCAGATCGCCTAACATGTTTAACAAAATGCAGCAGGAACTCTGAAGTTCTAGGCAACATGTGAGTCATAACAAACACATTCAACTTGTCATTTCCATTGCAGATGCCTTCTGTGAGACAGCTTATTATTACTGTTGCTGATGTTGTTGCTACTTACAGTATGTTTGGTGCCTGGACTCAAGGAATTCTCAATCCAGGAGATAAGAAATGGCAAACTAAAAGAGCCCACTCTCAGAAGACAAAACACACAATGTCCTTCTCCTTTCTCACAGGCATAAAAGGATCATCAAAACCCAACCAACCAATCAACAAACAAATGTCCATATGATACATATAAGAAATCACTATGTAAACATAAGCTATCAAAAAAAGATAATTAAGAAACAAGATGTAAGCTGCTTTAATTTATAAGAGCCATGCCACAAAAGTACGTATTTTGTCTAGATTCAGGGGGTCATGGCAATTTTCCATCATGCATATAGAGATACGAACATACGTTGAGTTGAGCTGAGCCTGTGAATTGCAGCTCAGAGTAAAATAAATTGAAACTCTCAAAATCCTTCAGCCTAATGGGAAAGAAAAGTATTTTTAAGACATCAAGCAGACAAACATGAAACCGTCTTAATTATAATGACACCCAACATTTTTGAGAGTCAATTATGTGCCAGGTACAACTACCTAGTGAAATATGATCATCTGTTGCTGGGAGGTGATGTAACTGTGGTTCAGGCAGGCTAAGTAACTTCTCAGTGAACTGTGGAGTCTGAACTTGAACCCCGGTCTGTCTGACTTCAAAGCCACGTTGGTCACTTCAGTACACTTTGTTTTTTTCTTAGAATCCTTTGACTGGGTAAGGTCCATGACTACCATCCCTGTCGTCACTCTTGTAGGCTGGACCTATCTCTATTTTCAGGAGTTGTTTATAACTATTCTTATTAATTTGTTAAACACAGGAAGAGATATTATATATGATCCCCGTACTAACTTTTGGGGTAATTATGCCATTGCTTTATTACTAAATGTGTGAAGCACTACTTTGTTTTCGTCTCCTAAATTTGCCTTTGCCAGATATTTCATGACTAATGTTTGTATCCACCTTAGTCATGCCAATTTTGATTTCACAGATATTAATCTCAGCCTTATCTCAGACCTTTCTGCAAAAACTAAAGTCTTTCTCCCAAACTCGCATTTTCATCTGTTCTGCCATTTTTATGGCCAATCTCCTTGTATTGGTTCCTTCTTAAATTAATTTTACCAGAACTGCCTACAATAATGCAGGTATAAATGTGTCTTAATTACAAACCAATAAAACAATGTTTAGTTTGGTTTTTCAACACTTTTGATGGTTGGCTTTTTGTTCTCTCCTTTCTTCTTCTTTTTTTTTTTTTTTTTTTGCCTTTCTTCCTGGAAGAATTCCTCATTGAACAATGTTCCTAGGATCTCTAGTCTCTTTCCTGGTTTCTATTTCCTTCCTTCTATAAGTATTTGAGGAAAACCTGGTGGCATAATAGTTAACAGTTCAGCTGCTAACCAAATGGTCATTGGTTCAAATCCACCAGGTGCTCCTTAGAAGCCCTATGGGGCAGTTCTACTTTGTCCTATAAGGTCACTATGAGTCAGAAGTGACTTGATGGCAACAGGTTTGGTTTTTTTTAATATGTATTTGATGAAGCCTTGGTGGGTAATAATAAGGCTCCCCAGTTCTGAGCCAGGCTCGTTAGGTTTAAATCCAGCTCTACCATTTACTATTTGTGTGATCTTGGGCAAGTTAACCACTCACTATCTCAGTTTCATCATTAATGAAATGAGAATGATTATAGCATCTACTTCATATGGTGTGGTTGTGAGGCTAAGTGAAGTAATAGGTGCCAAGTGCTTAAAATAGTGGCCAGTATATTGTACGCCCTTGATAAATTTTTTTTTTTTACGCAAAACCTCTCAAATGTTCTAGTTGTCATTTTTATACCCACGTATGCAGATTTACTAACTTCTTGCATTTATCTCTTTTTCTGGCTCACCTCCCAAGCCAAAAAAAAGTTTTGTATCATTCACAAATTTGGAGAGTTTGCTGTTCATTTTATCCTAGACTAAAATTCATTTGTAAAGACTTTAAATAATTAAAACAAAAGCTTGAGAATTGTTCCCTTTATATTTCTCCATAGTGAAACTCTCCCTTTACCATATCCTTCATTTCCTCTTTTTAAGTTAGTTCCAGAACTATGACTAGTCATCCTCCCACCCCCAGTGAGAAAATCATTGGGATACTACACCAACAATTGAATTATCAAATGCATTCTGAAAATCTACATATACTCCACCCACAGTTTTCTCCTTATCTGTATGCAAATTTACATTATAATTTAGGGCACATAATTGCCTGTTGGAGAAATCTTTTCTCCCTCTTCTCTATATGTAAGTGTTCAACAATCTTAGCTTTGTAGCCAGTTTACAACAGAGGAGAGTCAGAGACAACAATCTAGGCTCTGTGCTAGATTTCTCCTTGGGTTCATGAGTACAAATTGTTATTTGCTTGAGATTCCAGATCTGGCCAAGCAGTTCCCCCATTCACTCCATGAGCAAAATCCTTCAGAGCTCTAGGGAATCCATTTTGGTAACTCAGTTTTCTTTTCACTGGTCAGTTTAGAACGGTCAGTTTAAAGCAGAACAAGGGAATGGGTTTGACAGGGTCTAAACGAGGAATGCGGGGAGAGAAGGGCAGAAGACACAGCCTGGGAAAGCATCATCCAAAGAATTTCTTAGCTTTTTGCAGGGACCAAGGTAGCACTGCATCAGAGGTCCCCTCACCTAGAGACCATTATCGCTCCCCTGGAATACTCCTCAGTTGGTCATCCATTCAGCACCTGTTGTAGCTGGGCAATTGGCTAGGTGATTAAGTTGCAAAAAAAGAACTAAAGAGAATAACCCCCAACCTTCCAGAACTTAAATTTTAGTAGAGGATTTACTAGATTCTCTCTTATGAGATAAGAGAGAAAAAAACAGATTTTTTTTTTTTTTTATAGATTGAATTTTGTCCCTCTAAAATTTATGAAGTCCCTATTCTTGGTACTTGTGAACTTGACCTTGTTTGGAAAAAAGGATCTTTGAAGATGTTATCACTTCTGTTAACATAAAGTGATACAGGAGTAGGATGGGTCCTAATCCAGTCTGAGCGATGACCTATCAAAGAGGAAAGGAGACGTAGAGCGCAGAAAAGAAGAAAGACACCACGTGATTCTGCAAGTGCAAGTCAAGGAACACCTAGAGTCACCAGAAGCTAGGAAAAAGGCATGCGACAGATTCTTCCTCAAAGCCTCAGAAGGAATCAGCACAGCCAGCACCCTGCCTCAAACTCCCAGCCTCCATAACTAAGAGACAATAAATTTCTGTTGCTCAAAGCACACACAATTTGTAGTATTTTGTTATAGCAGCCTTAGGAAATTAAATCAGACAGTGATAGTGATAAGAGGTAAGAATGAATTATCAGGGAAATGTAATAAAGAAGATAAAATACCTTTGGTTAGGGACATCTACCATCATTCTTTGAACATGGAAGTGTTAGAGGAATAACTGTCTCCACTAAACTATAAGAGGACTATTCACTGGTAGGCTGTCTTAGTTATCTAGTGCTGCTATAACAGAAATACCATAAGTGGTTTTAACAAAGAGAAATTTGTTCTCTTGCAGTCTAGGAGGCTATAAGTCTGAATTCAGGATGCCAGTTCCAAGGGAAAGTTTCTTTCTCTGTGGGCTCTGGGAGAAGGTCCTTGTCACCAATCTTTCCCAGTCAAGGGGTTTCTCAGCACAGAGACTCTGGGTCCAAAGGATGCACTATTCTCCAGTAAAATATGTGTCAATTTGATTAGGGTGTGATTCCCAGTATTGTTCAGTTGTCCTCCATTTTGTGATTGTAATTTTATGTTAAAGAGGATTAGGGCAGGGTTGTAAAACCCTTACCCAGGTCACATTTCTGATCCAATGTAAAGGGAGCTTCCCTGGGGTGTGGCCTGTACCACCTTTTATCTCTCAAGGGATAAAAAGTAAAGGGAAGCAGACAGGGGGCATCTCATACCACCAAGAAAGCAATGCTGAGAGCAGAGCACGCTCTTTGGACCTGAGGTTCTTGCGCAGAAAAACTCCTAGCCCAGGGGAAGATTGATGTCAAGAACCTTCCTCCAGAGCTGACAGAGAAGGCCTTCCCCTGGAACTAACACCCTGAATTTGGAATTTTAGCCTACTAGACTGTGAGTGAATAAAATTCTGTTTGTTGAACCCATCTACTTGTGGTATTTCTGATATAGCAACACTAGATGACTAAGACATTTAGGAACACCTACCACTATTCTACCACTAACACTTGTTAGAAGAGTAATTGTCTCCACTAAACTGTAAGATAGTATAGAATATTCACAGAACTATTCTCTTGGCTCTTAATTCTTGGTGGTATGAGGTTTCCCTGTCTCTCTGCTTGCTCTTCTCTTTTATATCCCGAAAGAGATTAACATAAAACATTACCTAATCTTGTAGATTGAGTCCTGCCCCATTAACGTAACCACTGCTAACCCCACTTCATTAATATCATAGAGGTAGAATTTACAACACAAAGGAAAATCGCCTCAGATGACAAAATAGGGGGCAATCACACAATACTGGGAATCATGGACTAGCCAAGTTGACATACATTTTTGGGGGGACACAATTCAATCCATAACATAGGCCCTCTAGGTCATGAGGAAGAAATGGCTCAGATTGAAGCGAACAGCAACACTGAGTTAAGAGTTAAAATGAAAGGTCTAAATTTCAGGGACAGAAGCATTAGAGTGTGCGGGTGTGAACGTCCGACTAGAACATGCTTGGAAATACTTCGTCCTGTGCACAGAGGCCAGAATTTTTGTGTCATGTTCAACGTTCTGGCACCAATGGCGAAGACATTCTTTGACTATCTCCAAGGCCTCTGCTTCCATCACAGCACGCACACATGTCTCCAGTGTTGCCCAGTCTCAACTACTCCATGCTTTAGGGTCCCAAGTTTCTGCAACAAATTCGTTGTCACTTGCAGCCATATTTCCTTGGGGTAGGGGAGAGGGGAGAATAGGAGTGCTAGAACAATTTCTCTTTTAATACTGAAAATGAGGAATATTACTTTCAAGAACATTCTTTATTACATGACTGAGAGAAGAAAAATTTAAGTGTATTTCAATAGACTGATATAGTTACAAAGGAATTTAAAAGTCTATTCATTCTAATCCTGAGAAATATTAATCTGAGTCAGTCATGTTTCTGTGCTTTTAATATCACGAGGAAAAAAAAAAGTACATCCTGCATACACTGATATTTATGGGCTTTGCTTTTGAGATGTCTAAAGAGCTATAAGGAATATTTCAGTGTCACAGGATCAAGGATAAATAGCAGAACACATCATTCTTTGTGAACACAGACGATAAGCCCAAGCTCAGAAAGAATCTCCTTTAAAAGAATTTTCCTCTTGGGTCATTTTCAGAAGCATGTACACAAACTAAAAACAAAACCAAAATTATTACCCCTAGAGAGTGAGGGTAGTTGTATCTGGGTGATGCAACCCAATCATTAATGATGATCAAGGTGACATGATAATACCAGTGAGGAACAACATATCCTCATGTCTAATAATTCAGAATCTATTTATTATCCTTATTTAAAAAGTGATCCTTAAAATATGCTTTAAGCCCATCAGACCAAATTCACACAGGGCTTGAAATGGGGCCAGGTATAACCAAATCAGGATGTGCACAAGAACTTTTGAAGAAATGAAATCCATCTGAGAACCGATAGAACTCTTGACAACTTCAGATGCTTCATGGATGTTGTTGTCGGAAGTGCTATCTCAAAGAAGGAATGGGGTGCGTGAGGGGAGGGGATGAGAGAAATGGCAAAAAGTTGCAGAAAGGAACCCACCATTGAATAATTGGCAGGCTACTCCAGCAAGTCTGTCTGTAATCACCTTCTTTCTTTATATGTTTTATTGTGGCTGAATAGAAACAAGCTCGGACCTCTCCGGTTGAGGGTATCTGTGAGTGGTGGTAACCATTAAACACGCTATCAGAATTGGGCAGGGAGACAGGAGGCCAGGGAGGTTGTGGGCCTGTGTGTATCTATATTCATGTACCTAAAAAATCTTGTTGGAACTCTGGTTATTGCTAGTTTGCTGGTATAATTTTTAAGTTTTTTTTTTTTTTTTTCTTGGTTACTTACAAGCTACTTTGGAGCATAATTTCAAATTAGGAAAACCAATTTGCACTCACCCTGAAGAAGTCTATCTGGTGCCAGAGGAGATGTCTACGTTGGTCAAATACTATGACACAGTGAAGAGAACAAGGTGGAGGAGTCAGAACACCTGGGCTAGAATCCTTGTTCCAACCAGTAACAACAGTCTGTTTGACTGGGAAAATCATATAATCTATTTGTACCTACCTTTCAGGGTTGTTGTGAGGCATGGCCACTTTCTAAAGAAAATCTGAGCTTATACCCATCTGTCTTGCCAGAAAGAAGCCAAAGAACTTACCCCGGTAGGAAACGTTAGAAACACACGACTTGATATTATCAGAAGTATGGAAAAAGTATTTTTTAAAGGAGCATCTAATAGACTATCTCCAGACCAATAAAAAAATAACAGTTATTTTCTCTGGGGAGAAAGGCTAGGCAGACAGGGGTAGGGGGGAAGTTAATTTTTCACTGTGTGCTTTTTTAATTACGTATCGTGTATATACATAACTCAGTCAAAACAGGTAAGTAAAAGGTAATGTTTTTAAGTAGTATTTTGAATCCATTCCTTTTTATGCACTGGCTTTACGTTAGTGGTAATACTGATTCAGAGCTTTACTCTACTCTGCAGAAATCACTCGATGTGAAAGTGTCCCATATGAAGATTAGAAGATCATAGATTTCTACTTTAAAGAAGGAATCAAGCACCCCAAATATTAAATTTTTTCTTAATAGGAAAAATGGAATGTGTCAACATGTGAAACCCTGATATTTTATAATTGGCCCATACTAGTGGTATGGTAGCAAGAGAGTGGTAGAAATCTTGTCTTCCATGCAGAAGACTTGGGTTCGATTCCCAGCCAATGCACCTCGTAAGCAGCAATACCCATTGGTCAATGGAAGCCTTGGGTGTTGCCATGATGATGGACGGCTTTCAGTGGAGCCTCCAGACTAAAACAGACTAAGAGGAAAGGCCTGATGATCTACCTCCAAAATCAGCCAGTGAATGAATCTGCTTCTGAAAATCAGTCAATGAAAGCCCTACAGATCACAACAGTCAATCTGCAACCGATCATGGGGATGGCACAAGATCAGGCAGCATTTCGTTCTGTTGTGCTGTCACTACGAGTCAGGGGTCAACTAGATAGCAGCTAACAACAACAACCAAAAAAGAAAAAAAACACTTAATCTATAAACTTTTCCATTCCTTTTCTCCAATAAGCTTTGTTTTCTCTATCAGTCACCTGGTTTCCTCTATAATGAAAATTTGGTCCTATTCCTCTTTACCTGAGCACCAACTTGGAAGAGAAAGAACAAATCAGTATCACCGGGCTGAGGAGAAAAAGGTAAAGCCTTTTAATTTTTCCTTTACTTGAAAAAAGAAAAGAAAAGTTGCCATTCAGGCTGCCAATCATGTTGTCTTTCAGATTGTAAGCTCTCTGAAGGGAGGGCATTTTGATTTTCTTCAGTATCTCAGCACTATCAAGTCCACCCATATTTAAAATTAAACACTGTTTGACAATAATGTTATTTCTTTCTTAATGTGACTCAGAAGCAATGTCATTTAACACCTGATTCCACAGCAAGCAAAAGCTTCTACCGATATTTTATTAAACCCTCCTATTCTCAATTGCCATCTCTGGCTTCACCACTGCTGTATGTGCCCTGCGGCCATCCCTCTCAGAATTAAGATGACCCCGGTGCACATTCCAAGCTTCCACCCTAGCAAAGTTACCCTCCACAGTGCCCTCGACACTAAGAATAGCAATTCCCATGTTCTTCACCTGGTTATCGAAAAATTTTCCTCAGAGGAAATGGCATTCCTCAACTTTTTTTCACCTTTGACATATTTATGCATGTCTTAATCTATAAATATTCTTGAAAACAGAGAAAATGTCTTTAAGAAGATAATGAACACAATTTGATTCTGTGCTGTAGAGAAAGGAAGACAATTTAAGACAATTTTCTGTCCTTATGGTACATAGACCTTTGTACTAGAAGTCTGCTTAAGGCAGAGAGCTTTGTGGAGGAAATCTCTTAATTCTAACAATAAGGGCTGCTTTGAGGTAATTGTGTCAGGAAGCTGTGTTTTAGTGATTCATGTTTAAATAAAACCATTATTTTCTAGATCCTGCCAAAAACTTACCACAGCTCATTCATGTAATTTTATTACAAATTAAGATTCCCATGATTTTGGATGAGAGACATATACTTTAAAGTCTCTTGGGAAGGAAAGACCTGTGCTTCAGAGCAATGAGTTACTCTGAAAAGTGAAACAGAAGAAAAGAATCTTGTCATAATTCTGGTGAACGGGGGACAAGGATCATCCTTGGTACTCATTTACTAGGGCTGCCTTAACAAAACCACAAAATGGGTGGCTTAAAACAACAAACTGTATTTATTCTTTCACAGATGTGGAGACTAGAAGCCTGAAGTCAGGGTGTAGGCCATGTTGATCCTTTCTGAAGACTCTGAGAGAGAAACTGTTCCATGCCTTTCTCCTAGTTTCTGGTGATAGCCAGCAATCCTTGGCATTCTTTGCCTTAAAGACACATCACTTCAATCTCTGCCTTCAACTTCACATGGCCGACTTCCTCTGGGTCTGCCTGGGTCTGGGTCTCTTCTCTTCTTTTTATAAAGACAACAGTCATATTGGATTAGGACCCACCCTATTCCAGTATGACCTCATGTTAACTAATTATATCTGCAAAGACCTTATTGCCAAGTAAGGTCACATTCACAAGTACAAGAGTTAGGATTTTGACATATCTTTTGAAGGGACACATTTCAACCCACAATAGGCTCACTTTAGTAGCTCTGTTTTGGTGCAAAAAAGGAGCCTTGAGAACCACAATGTGCCTGAAGGACACAACCAAGACCAAGTGGGATTTACTCGAAGGAGGTGCAAAGAGAAATAAAGAGAGTTTATAAAAGGTTTAGGATCTTTTTTTGTTTGTTTTTAATTTACAGACTGGTCAATCATTTCCACAGTCTAATTCCTCCCTTGTAGGCCTTGGTTGTGTCCTCCAGGCACATTGTGGTTCTCAAGGCTCCTCTTTTGCACCACAACAGAGCTACTAATGTGAGCCTGTTATGGGTTGAATTGTGTCCCCTCAAAAGATATATTGAAGTCCTAACCCCCTGTACCTGTCATAGTGGTTAAGAGCTATGTCTGCTAACCAAAAGGTCAGCAGTTCGAATCCACCAAGCGCTCTTTGGAAACCCTGTGGGGCAGTTCTACTCTGTCCTGTAGGGTCCCTATGAGTGGACTCAAAGGCAATGTTTGGGTTTTCATAATTCCTACAAGAAAAAGGAAATAAAACTAAACCAAGCCCATTGCCATCAAGTCAATTCCTACTCATAGTGACACTATAGGACAGAGTAGAATTGTCCCATAGAGTTTCTGAGAATATAAATCTTTAAGGAAGTAGACTGCCACATCTTTCTCCCTTGGAGCTGGCTGGTGGGTTCAAACCACAGACCTTCAGGTTAGCACACCAGCACTTTAACCGTTGTGCCACCACAGCTCCTGAACTAGGAAATAAGATCAAGAAAAGTTTAATATTACTATTAGGAGAGGGGGGAGGGAGAGGGGTATTCACTAATTAGGTAGTAGATAAGAACTAATTTAGGTGAAGGGAAAGACAGCACACAGTACAGGAGAGGTCAGCAAAACCGGGCTAAACCAAAAGCAAAGAAGTTTCCTGAATAAACTGAAGGCTTCGAAGGTCAGCGTAGCAGGGGTAGGGGTTTGGGGACCATGGTTTCAGGGGACATCTAAGTCAATTGGCATCATAAAATCTATTAAGAAACCATTCTGCATCCACTTTGGAGAGTGGCATCTGGGGTCTTAAACACTAGCAAGGGGCCATCTAAGATGCATCAATTGCTCTCAACCCACCTAGAGCAAAGGAGAATGAAGAATACCAAAGACACAAGGTAATTATCAGCCCAAGAGACTGAAGGGCCACATAAACCAGAGGTTGCATCACCCTGAGACCAGAAGAATGAGATGGTGCCTGGCTACAACTGATGACTGCCCTGACAGGGAACACAACAGAGAACCCCTGAGGGAGCAGGAGAGCAGTGGGATGCAGACCCAAAGCTCTCGTAAAAAGACCAGAATTAATGGCCTGAGACTAGAAGGACCCTGGTGGTCATGGTCCCCAGACCTTCTGTTAGCCCAAGACAGGAATCATTCACAAAGCCAACTCTTCAGACAGGGATTGGACTGGACAATGGGAAAGAAAATGATGCTGGTGAAGAATGAGCTTCAAGTAAACACTTGAGACTATGTTGGCATCTCCTATCTGGAGGGGAGATGAGAGGGCAGAGCGGGTCAGAAGCTGGTGGATCAGACACAAAAAGAGAGAGTTGGGGGAAGGAATGTGCTGTCATATTAGGGGAGAGCAATTAGGAGTATACAGCAAGGTGTATATAAATTTTTGTATGAGAGACTGACTTGTAAACTTTCACTTATAGCACAATAAATTTTTTTTAATTAAGATTGGCAAATATGAAAAAATGAGACTGCATATTGTAGCCTTTTCAAATACAAGCAATAAACAAAAAATTTAATTAAAAAAAAGCCCTTTCAAAATATCAACAAAATACCAAAGGATATGCTTAATAAGACATGTAGAATAAATAAATAGAATGAGCTTCTTTTCTTCCCTGGTCAGAAGGCAGCCTCATGGGGGTTAGGGTCTGCACAAGGAGGAAGTTTTAGCAAGGTGACAGCCTAACAGTGTCAGGCTACACACAGGAAGGCAAAGCAAATAAGTAAATATATCAAAGATAATAACCGTCAGGTTGTTCACTATCAGAGAGGTACAAATATGGATGCGGGAAAGCTAGAATGAGCCATGTGATTAAAAAAAAAAAAAATTACTAGCAATCTTTTTTTTTTCCTTCCTTTTAAATTTCTCTTTTAAGAAGCAAGGTATTATTTTTCCCTCTAGACTGGAGATAGCAGCTTCTGGAACTCCGCCATAGAGCAAGGGATGGGAATAGAGTATGAAAGAGAAGAGAGGGACAATCTCTTTCTGCCAAGAGCCCAGAGCTCAGCTGCTGAAATCATATGGCCTAAGAAGAGCATCGAGTCCCTGGGTGATGCAAACAGTTACTGCTTTCAGCTTTTAACCAAAAGGTTAGAGATTCCAGGCCACCCAGAGTGCTTCAGAATAAAGACCTGATGATCTACTTCCAAAAAACCAACCATTGAAAACCTTATGGCGCACAGTTCTGCTCTGACGCACAGGACATTGCAATGAGCCAGGGTCGACTCAACAGCAACTCTTTATTTTTTAAAAGATTGTTGTTGTTAGGTGCCGTTGAGTTGGTTCTGACTCATAGTGACCTTATGTATGTCAAAATGAAGTACTGCCCGGTCTTTCACAATTCTCACAATCGTTGCTATGTTTGAGCCTACTGTTGCAACGACTGTGTCAATCCGTCTTGTCTAGTGTCTTCCTTTTTTTTGCTGACCCTCTACCTTACCCAGTATGATGTCCTTCTCCATGGACTATTCCCTCCTGAAAGCATGTCCAAAACACTTGGGAGGAAGTCTAGCCATCCTTGCTTCCAAGGAGCACTCTGGCTGTACTTCCTCCAAGACAGATTTGTTTGTTCTTCTGGCAGTCCATGATATATTGGATTTTCCTTACCAACACGGTAATTCAAAGGCATCAGTTCTTCTTCGACCTTTCTTATTCATTGTCCAACTTTCATATGCATACGAGGCAATTGAAAATACCATGGCTTGGGTCAGGTGCACCTTAGTCCTCATAGTGGTATAATTATTGGCTTTTTAATACTCTAAAGAGGTCTTTTGTAGTAGATTTTACCAATGCAATGCATTGTTTGATTTCTTAACTACTGCTTCCATGAGCGTTGATTGTGGATCCAAGTAAAATGAAACCTTTGACAAACTTCAACACTTTTTCCATTTGTCATGACACTGCTTATTAGTCCAGTTGTGAGGATTTTTGTTTTCTTTATGTACAGAAAAAGTACCTAAAGTCAAAGACCTGTCCTGCCTCCACTTGTCTCCAGTCTTCTAACTTCTTTCCCACGCTAAATATTTGCTGCCATCAGATTGCATTTTCTTTACTCACTGAGATGTACAGGTCAGGTAAGTGATGGTTCAGCACAATTTAGAACAAAAATTTTTATTACAACATCCTGTTACTTTACATACCGTGCATATGTGTTCCATACACACCAGCACATAAGATTACCTCCACAAAAACATCTCTGTAAACATGAAGGCATCAACAAAGCACTGTGAATGCATGTATATAAACAGGCAAACCTTGGGCGCCATCTCTCTACATCTACCAGACCCACATTACTTCCACTGCCAAGCTCTCCTAGAGGCAGCACAGTTTACTGGAAAGGGTACTAGACTGGGAATCAGAGGGCCCGGGCTCACAATATATTAACCATCTATTTTAATTTCAGACAAGTCACTTCTTAAGCACTGGGTTCCTTATTGAGAGAACACAAGTACCCTTGGGTCCCTTCTAACTGTTAATTTAAAAACTGCCATGCCGATATTCCTATTGATAAGCCTGGATGAAGTGTCAAGCCCTAAACCAGCAATGCTATGAATTATTACCAGGAATGACAGCAATAAAGTGATAAGAATATCACTGCAATCATCCTTCTTCCCTTGGAAATTAGTAACTATGACAAAATCTCCCAAATTTAGTGATATTTTTTCTCAGTATTCCATATGTCAAAAGAAAACGTATACAGAGAGAAATCTGGTGTCTTCGCTGTAAAAGACATCAGTGTATGTTACCTTATGCCATTGGCTAGAGGGACGAGTGCCCCGAAGGTTGGTGCAGACGTGGCATTTCAGAGAATTCTTTGTCTTTATCCAAAGGCCAAGATCCATGGTGAAAACCGTGCACTTGTATTCACTCCTAACCCGTAATGAGAGCAAAACTATCTTTAAGGTTCAGTTCTGATGTGGTAGCTGGTTTGATACATACGGAGAAATTATTGAAAACTGCATCTAAGATTTTAGTTGGTTCATAACAAAGATATGACTTCAGATTTCACCAACATTAACATCTCACTATTGTTTCTCCATGACTTCTAGTACCTGGATTATAGGAAAGTCTAGTCTGTGACTATGAAAGAACATTTCATGATCATCCACAAAAAAGCATTTATTAAGTTTTAAGTATACTTGGGGCTTCACTGATCACCTAAGTGAAAGAAAAAAGAAAGAAAGAAAACAGAAGAGAAACATGGTCCCTCTGTTCGAACTGTGCACAATCTATTCCTGGAAATAATGCCTGAGCCACCATGAGAAGGACATGGAGATGGCAAAATGAAACACTGCAGTTAATCAAGTAAGAAGGAGGCACAGACTTACATACAAGGGCGGCTAGTAAGGAGCGATCAGGAGCAATAGTAGATGCATAACTGAGATGGAAGCAAACAATATAAAGGTCTAGAAAAGTTGAGATAAAACACCAGTGTTTTTATCAATCTAGGAAGACTTCCTGGAGTTAGTGGGGTTTTTTGGTGAAGGAATGTACTTTGAGGGCCAGAGGCTAAGGAATGGCTCATAAACACAAGTAGGATGATCAATCAAGAGGGCTCTCACCTATGACTTGCTTATGGCGGTCTCTTGCTCACCCTGCAAGGCCACCTGGGACCCTAGATCCATGGAACAATTAGAAGATTTCAACTGGATCCTGGAAGGAGAGCAGCTGACTACCAGCTGGCAAGAACTGGTGGGAGACAAGAAGTCTGATAAGGACACAGCAACAGTGATCCCAATTAAAGAGGACAAAGTTCTACATCCAGGTGGAGACAAACAGAAAAAAACAAAAACAATACATTTAGGAGTTGTTGGAAAAGAAAGTGTTCCCTTAAACAGCAGATGCTTCATGTGTGTCTCACCTGCACAACACACCACTGCTTTAGCAAGGTATTCTGCTACTGAGGAGCTTAGACTTTGGTATCTGAGAACAGTGACCCATTTATGTGCTGAAACTTACCACAGATGTGAAGTTTCTGTGAGATGTTATTGTGGAATAGTTCACGTCCCTAAATCATCCCTTCTCAACTGCCCTTCCAAAGCTTAAAAATAGCACCTAACTCTCAGAGTGATTCAACTGGCTTAAAATAAGTCACAAACATCTTCCTAAAAGGAAGTGGGGGAGAGACAGGAGGTGGAATGCAAATCAGCTAACAGGTTTTGTCAACACTCAGAGAGGTGAATAGATTGGAACTAACAGATTGGATGGAGTCTGGAGTTAGCAGTTGGTTTGAATTCATCTTGATCAGGTTGCTGCAGCCAAAAGCTGCTTGTTGAATTTAGAGATAGTATAAAGGTTTTTAATAATGTTATGAAAAACTAGTCTCTTCACAATAAAGTAGTAGATAAAGAGGTTAATGATCAAGAATGACAATTCCTCTTATCCCTCTTAAGCCACATGTACATGGACGGCAGTGGTTTTTACATGGAACTAATAGAAGGGAATGGTAGTTCAATGGTAGAACTCTAGTGTTTCACACAGGTAACCTGGATTCGATTCCCAGCCAAGGTACCTCATGCACAGCCACCATTCATCTGTCAGGCCTGTTGCTGTGTTGCTGTGATAGTGAACAGGTTTCAGTGGAGTTTTCAGACTAAGGCAGTCTAGGAAGAAAGGCCTGGCGATCTACTTCTGAAAACCAGCCAATGAAAACTAGCTATGGATCACAATGGGCTGGTCCAATCTCACTGTGCCTGGGGTCACCATAAGTTGGAGACTCAAAGGCAGCTAATAATGACGTGGAACTAATAGTCAACAGACTTTACATACTTCTGTGATGACGGTGGAGCCCTTGTGGCACACCGTTTGAGAGCGTGGCTGCTAATGAAAAGGTTGGCAGTTCGAATCCACCAGCCACTCCTTGGAAACCCTAAGGGGCAGTTCTAGTCTATCCTATAGAGTCGCTATGAGTTGGAACCGACTTGATGGCAATGGGTTTGGTTTTTTCAGGTTTATGATAACAGTCACTTTTCCCAAGAAAAGATAGCATCCAAGGACAGGCACCAGGCAGGTTGCTTGGAAAAAGTGATGAGAAGAGAAAATGTGCGGCTTGTTACAGAATTCTCCTATAATAAACCCTATAAAAAAACTTCTTTTCTTTTAAAGCTATATTCTATAAGTTTGTACATTAATTCATTAGCTCTCCAGAAATTTATTTTGCGCCTATCACACACCAGGTATTACACCAAGCACTGAAGATACAAAAGTGAATAAATATTATAATTGGTCATAACAAGAGCTTCCATTACTGTGTGCCTAATGTGGCAAAGTGGTTAAGAGCTACGGCCACTAATCAAAAGGGCAGCAGTTTGAATCCACCAGCTGCTTCTCGGAAACCCTATGAGGTAGGTTCTACTCTGTCCTATAGGGTAACTAGGAATCGGAATCAACTCGATGGCAATGGCTTTAGTTTTTTGCTTTTTTTAAATGCATGCTAGGCACTGTACATGCATCACCTAATGGAAGACCCACAACAAACCTTTAAATTAGACATTACATTCCCACTTTTCAGATGAAAAAGCAAGAGGAAGAAACCAGGGGTCTGAGAGATTAAATAAAAGTGGCAGACCTCTAAAGACACTCTAGTGCAGGAAAGAGATAAGCAAACTAGTGTTTACAATATTCTACAGTAAACGCTCAAACAGAGATAGGAAAGGAGGCGCTGCTGACTCAGCATGGGGAAGGCAGATAGGAGGGAAAGGGGAAAGTAGGAAGATGTATGTGCCTCTGTGTGTGTCCATGTGTGTCCGTGTGTGTGTGCATGCATGTCTGTGTGTGTGTGTGTGTGCGTGTGTGTGTTCTGAGCAGAGGGAGGAGAAGGCAACTCACACTGAGAATAAATAGTCCAAAAAGAAAGATGGGGGTAATATGAGTTGTCTTTCAACTATACCCACAAAATAATTCTGTCTCCCTCCCTGCAGGATGAAGAAAGCTGCAGAGGGAGTTCAGCAGTGTCGGTGCACAGTGTTTCAGGGATGACACGGAGGCCCTGACAGGATCCCTTTTTTCAGCCTGAAGAAGAGGGGGCATTTATCATGACAGATTAATTGCTCACTTTCTGTTAGATATTGTTCCATCTTTCTACATACCCAATGTGGCTAGAGAGTAATGACAGGTTTTTAAACAAACAAACCAAAGCTTCTATGTCCAAATAAATGCTTCTCAAGTAGTCACCTTAAGTTTAAATGCTTATTTCAGTGTCTCCCCCATTGCTCAAAGCAGTTCAAGGCTGTCTCTTTTGAAATTGCCTCATAGCTTGCAATCCATTCTTTTGAGTATCCTCAATGGTGACAAATTGTCATCCTTTAAAGAGAATTATTTTTGGTTTTGTTTTAAGTCATTTTGAGCCAAGTCCATAAAGATCGATTAAAATGGGTAAAAATAATTGAAAATACCTAGAAAATGCTAAGCACTAAAATAAGTGTTCTTTATAAACCATCTCACTTAGTTTAATTCTCTTCACAAACATATAAAGTAGGTATTAGTGTCTTTATTGATGCCAAAATCAGGAAACATTCATTGAAAAAGTTTGGAAAATATAGAAGGATAGAAAGAAGAAAGTAAACCTCCTTCGTTTTCTCACCACACAAATCAAACCATTTTTGACATTTCCACGCTTATCAGCCTAGTCTTTCTTCCACGAATGAGGATATAAATAGGTTCCTTTGCAAAAAGTTTAATTACAGTATGCATAGTTTTATAATTTTTTTCACTTGATATTATGTTGTGAACAGTTTTTCATGTCCTTAAATTTACTTTACAACATCATCATTTACTAACTTCTGTATATGGATATACAACAATCTATTCAATTTATCTCCTAATTTTCTAACACTTTAGTTTCCAATATTCCAATGGTGCGAAGGAGAATTCAGAAACCCTGGTGGAGTAGTGGTTAAGAGCTACGGCTGCTAACCAAAAGGTCGGTAGTTCGAAACCACTAGGCGCTCCTTGGAAACCCTATGGGGAAGTTCTACCCTGTCCTACAGGGGTCACTATGAGTCAGAATCGACTTGACGGCAACAGGTTTTTTTTTGTTTTGAATGAGCATACTTCACAAAGAGGTCTTTGTGGATTTCTACAATTATTTCCTTAAGATAATTTCCTAGAAGTAGACTTGCTGGGTACAAGGCATTCATATTTTTAGAGGCTGTTTTAATTTTCCCATTTTGGTAGCTGAGTAAATGAAAATTCTGAGAAGTACTCTGCCAAGGTCAGAAACACAGAAGGTAGCAGAGCTTGGGGTTGACTCCAGTCTGTGACTCTCTCAAGTCTGTGATTTTTATTATTATTATTATCATAAATGAGTTTTGATCAAAAATGAGAAATGTCAATAAAAAGAATAATTTCCACCTGTGCAAACAAAAGTGTTCCTGAAAAACTTTTTTTAAAGGCTCTAAAAAATTCTTGGATTTGTATTGTTTCCCTAAGTGACTTTAAGCCAGCTCATTACTGAGTTTATGTTTTGTTGTATTCATTTTTAAAGTAGTCATTCTACTTTATTGTTATACTTCTTAGAAAATGTCAGTGCTGTCCTTTAGGAATTTACAATATAATTAATTTTCTAACCTAAGCATTGCATTTTGGATTGAACAGTCAAAAAATATGATCTCTCCTGCATTTAGGCAACTTATTTGGGACAAACTTGGTTACAATTGAGGGAAGCCACAGGCAGGTGGGGAGTCCACACCCACATGTTTAGAATACCAAATGACTAATAGATAACCAGTCTTCTTTAAGTCTGGCTACATTCTGATAACAGAGAAAAAAGAAAAAACAGTTCCCACCCAAAGTTTTACTGGTTTGTTATAAACATACAGCCTGTTCTCCTGGAAGGATGAGTGGAATGAGCAATACAAGTACAACCAGCTCTCTTCCTTGCCCATTTGTCGATGGAATGTAGTTCAAAATGAAGAAGAGAAAAACAGACCAGAGGGGAAGGTGCACTGCAGGGGTGGGTGTGGATGTTGTGCTGAAACTGTGTTTTTATAGTGGAGTCTACAAACATTTCCCAATTGTCCTGACTTCTTTGGCCAAGGCACTCATCCCTCTTAGGAAAAAGAGAGAGAGAGAGAGAGGATTTTCAAGATAAGACAGAAGGAAGCTGACTTAGGTAGAAGGGTTTCAAAGCTTTGGTAAGGACATTTTAGGCCCCTTTTGAATTCCCACCGGTTTTCCCCCATCCTCTGTTTATTGATCAACCAACAATCCTGCTTTTTCTCCCCCAGATCACTAACCTCAACTGAATATTCCATTACCATCTCAAATATAACTTAACCAACAGCACTCTGGATTCTGTCCCAACCTGTCATCATCCCCATCTCCCCCCATCCCGACTGTTCCTTCTTCAACTCCTCACGTCAGTAAATGGCACCACCATTACCTAGATGTATAAGCCACCTTAGAGTCTGCTTTTTCTCTCAACCCAATATCTTATGGGTTTTACCTGCAAAACACATCCTGATTCCACTCATTGATCCTTCTCTCTGTCTCCATTGGTAACCCCCAGTGTGAGCCCTCAGCATCTGTCCTCTGGACTATAGCAGTAGACCCTCATCCAGGATCCTAATTCTTTTCCTCACAATGGTTTTCCACACAGTAATCCGAGGAAAATTTCAAAATATAAATCAGGTTGTGGCCTGCTTAAAATCCTCCAGTAGCTCTTTGCCCCAGAAATCCAGGCTTTCTACCATGATGGCAGTGGGCTTAATAAGAACTGTTCCTACCCACCTCTCTGTCCTCATCCTATACCACAGGCCCCTGCCTCTCTCCGGTTTCTCTATGTTCACCCTTGCCTCAAGGCCTAAACTTACTGTTCACTTGGCCTGGATCACTCACTCCCCAGACCTTCACCAATACCACCAATTGCCATTGTGTCCATTCCAACTCACGGCGACCCTATGTGAGTCAGAATAGAACTGCGTTTCATACGGTTTTCAATGGATAATTTTTCAGAAGTAGACTGCCAGGCTTTTCTTCTGAGGCACCTCTGGATGGACTGGAACCTCCCACTTTTGGTTAGCAGCTGAGCACATTAGCCATTTGCACCATCGAAGGACTTCCCAGACTTTCACATTAAAAACAAAAACTTGCCATCGAGGTGATCCCGACTTACAGCGACCCTATAGACTTGCACATAGATAGCTTATTTTTATTATTTGGAACTCAGAAGGGTTTCCTGACCCTCCCACAAAATAAGTTGTCCCATTTTATTTTTTATACCACTTATCATTGATGGAAATTGTCTTTTTCTTTAAGTATATAATTTTTATTGCACTGTCCTCTTCACTAAATATCGACTCCTAAAAGAAAGACTTGTCGAAGTTATACAACATTCTACACGAGAACATAAAACAGTGTCTAGCTCAGAGTAGGCCTTCAGTAAAAACGTGTTAAGTAAAAGAATCCGTAAGTGATTGATAGATGGGTGGAACTTATTCCCTACTATTATTCTTAAATTCCTCAAGTAAACAACCATTTGATATTTCTGAGATTTAGGCAGTGACTTTATATTGCATTAGGTTCAGCTGGTATATAACTTACTCTGAGTTGTAAGTTAGGCACGTTTAATGGTCACATCAATCCTTAGGCTATTTAGTACACTAATGTATTAGTGGCCTGACAGAACTGACAGAGCTTCTTAAGTACCTTTTTATGGCTCGAAAGGTGCTGATAACAGAGAGAATCTGGCACATCGTATTTACTACAGTTAACACCTGTTTTGTTCTGGAATGTTAAAATGAGTTCTCTTTTCCAAAAGTATTCTGGATTTACACAACATAAGGGAAGTCAGCACAACTGAACTAAACCAAAAGCTAAGAAGTTTCCTGAATATAACCAAACACTTCGAGGGACAGAGTAGCAGGGGCAGGGGCCTGGAGACCATAGTTTCAGGGGACATCTATGTCAATTGGCATACCAAAGGTTATTAAGAAAATGTTCCACATCCCACTTTGGTGAGTCACGTCTGGGGCCTTAAAAGCTAGAGAGTGGCCATGAAAGATACATCAAACTGATCCTAACCCACCTGGAGCAAAGCAGAATGTAGAACACCAAAGACTTAAGGAAAATATTAGCCCAAAAGACAGAAAGGGCCACTTAAACCAGAGACTCTATCTGCCTGAGACCAGATGAACTAGACGGTACCTGGCTACCACCAATGACTGCCCTGACAGGGAACAAAACAGAGAGTCCCTGACAGAGCAGGAGAAAAGTAGGGTGCAGAACTCAAATTCTAGTAAAAAGACCAGACTTAATGGTTTGACTGAGACTGAAGGAACCCCGGAAGACATGGCCCCCGGTCTCTCTGTTAACCCAGAACTAAAAGCATTCCCGAAACTAACTCTTCAGACGAAGATTAGACTGGACTATAAGATATAAAATGATACTCATGAAGAATGTGCTTCTTCTTTCAAGTAGATACACGAGACTAAATGGGCAGCTCCTGTCCAGAGGTGAGATGAGAAGGCAGAAGGGGACAGGGAGCTGGGTCGAATGGACACAGGAAATCCTGGGTGGAAAGAAGGAGCGTGCTGTCACATTACAGAGAGAGCAACTAGGGTCACATAATAATGTGTGTATAAATTTTTGTATGAGAAACTAACTTGAGCTGTAAACTTTCACTTAAAGCACAATAAAAAAAAAATTCAACAACAAGACAGAAAAATAAAATTCTGGATTTAAAAAGCGGATTCTTAAAGGTATTAGCCATGATCTCTTATTAAAATGCATAAATAATTGATCAAACTCAGATTATTCAGTCTTCCAGCAAAAGTATGCACTTATTTATATGTATATACTTTATACACACACACACACACATCCGTACGTAAGAATGCCATGCCTTAATGAATTTGCTGTGTGCGTGAAACTTTCTGCAGTATATAACACATCCGTGGTAAAATAGGTCAGTCGGTGGGAAACTCCTCAGCTTTGAAATCTTTATCAATACAATGCTGTCCCCGCATCACCTCTTGCCTAAAAGCTTCAAAACGGAGCCTTGTGAGGAATGTGAAACAAAGTAAAAATCCCAGCTCTTGTGTGGCAAGTTAAAGCACCGCTCTAGTCTGGGGCTCTGGTGTCATTTTAATAGGGACACATTCTTGTGGCCAAAACAGTGCTTCTAGATTGTCTGCTCTGAATGAAAAAGGATTTTCAATATGTGTTTTCACAATGAGTGTTAGTTGGGATTTGGTTGCATATTTTATCCAAACTGTGAAAAGCCGATGTTAGCAATTCAATATTCTAGCAATGACCTAAATGGCATGCTTCCTTTTTTTTTAGTCACATGATGGGGGAACATTCTTTAAAACACCCCATTAATACCAAGCTTATTTTTTATCTCTGAGTTTATTTCCACATACCTTTCCCCCACACTGGGCACAGCTCCTGCACCCTCCTCACTCTTGTTATCAGTAAAGCTATGTCCATGTCAGATAACTAGAAAACTAGGCTAGTTAGAAGCAAGTAATAGAGAGGTTTTGTGCAGGAATAATTGTGGTGGCTCGGATGTTCCCTGAGCACTCTTGGGAGTAAATGTTCATTTCTGCAAGTCTCTAATACAAACCTTAGCAACCGTAGGGTCTCATCTTTCTCAGATTTACTTCCTCTCTCCCAGGTCATTTGTGCTCCTAAAAAACTGATTTCTCGGTCAAGTCTGTAGCAGATGTGGCTTTATTGTTTGCTAACATTGCACTTACAAAACAGCCGGCAGAGCCTGACTTCTGTCAACAGGGTCTATGGGTTACGGCACAAGCTGGGAGTCTTTCCCCAGCTCTAGTCAATAACTCCCTTTAGGCACGTTGTTTAATGTCTTCAGTTTCTACATGTATAAATCGGAATCCAGGATAATACACATCTGAGTTCTTTGAAGAAAAGGCCACATTCATGTTTCTCAAACTCTGTCCTTGCAGGGGATCATTCTTCTGAACTGCAAGATAACAGAAAGATCCATCATTTAAAAATAACCTTTGCTTGTTTAGTGGGAAGAGTGTTTATAGACCCATGCTTTTTAAATAAGTCTTTAGTGCTCCAGTATGCAACTTTCTCTTTTAAAAATTTTAAGTGTTTTCCAAAACTTGAATTCATTTGTACTCAAAGACAGATTATAAAGGTACATTTTTGGAGATAGCACGTATTATCAATTTATTTTACTAATATATCTATATATAGCTTATTGTATCTACATCACCCATGCTGGTCAAACTGAGCAAAATGAATTATTTATTATTTGCTTTAAGGTTAAGTGAGGCTCAAGACAACAGTTTTTGAGCACAACCCAGTGCAAAGAACAATGGAGGTATAAAAACAATAGGACATGGTCTCTTCCCCTAAAGGCTTGATAATCCAGGAGGGGACACAGACTTGTACAGCCACATAAAGGAAGGACTAAATTGAAATGCAAACTTACCTGAGTCCAGGATTGACTGTTAACACAGACGAAGAAATCAAGAAGAAAATGACTTTTAAGGTAGATAATGAACGAAGAATTGAACGTCAATACCTAAAGCAATAAGGAGTGACGCTGGGGCAACAGTTAAAACTCACCTACTAACCAAAAGGTTGGTCACTGAAAACCAGCAAGTGGCACCGGTACCACAGAAGAAAGGCCTGGTGATCTGCTCCCTAAAGATTATAGTCAAAAAAATCCTATGAGGCAGTTCTGCTCTGTCATATGGAGTCACTATGAGTTGAAAATGGACCCCATGATGCCTAATAACAACATCACCTAAAGCGATGACTTTGAGCTTTAAATGGAGTAATGATTACAACACCATGATAAACGGAGAAAACATTGACGTTGTCAAGGATTTCATTCTACTTGATCCACAATCAATGCCCAGGGAAGCAACAGTCAAGAAATCAGATGACGTATTGCACTGGGAAAATCTGCTGCAAAAGACCTCTTTAAAGTGTTAAGAAGTAAAAATTGTCACTTTGAGGACTGAGGTGCACCTGACCCAAGCCATGGTATTTTCAATCGCCTCATATGCTGGACAATGAATACAGAAGAAGGGAGAAGAATTGATGCCATTGAATTACATGTTGGCAAAGAATAGTGAATATATAATGGACTGCCAGAAGAACACACAAATCTGTCTTGGAAGAAGTACAGCCCGAATGTTCCTTAGAAGCAAGGATGGCGACACTTCGTCTCACATACTTTGGACGTTATCAGGAGGGACCAGTTTCTGGAGAAGGACCTCATGCTTGGTAAGGTAGAGGGTCAGAGAAAAAGAAGACCCTTGAAAAGACGACTGACACAGTGGCTGCAACAATGGGCTAAAATATAGAAACGATTGTGAGGATTGCAGAGGATGGGCAATGTTTTGTTCTGTTGTACATAGGGTCACTATGAGTTGGAAACAACTTGACAGCACCTAACAACAACGACTGCAATATTCATTTTAGGAATTCTGGTTTTTGTCATACTGTACTGTTTTTAAATACTAAATGGTACCATTGTTTATAGTATACTACTCTTATTTCCAAGTTATTGAAAATCTGTAATTCAGATCATTTACATCTTGAAACTCTTGCTACAATTAAATTTTCAAATCAAACAAAAGCATGTTTATTTAGAAAGGCTTTGACCACATCCCTCACCTGTTTGAAACTTTTCCAAGGTATTTTATTGTTGCTTGCTTTAATTTCCATTTCTGGGGTTTATGTTTATTGGTCTCTTGCATTTCCTTCCAGGGGACAGGGGAAGTTGGGAAAACTTCCAGGGGAAGTTGGGAGTGTGTAATGGGAGATTAGGGAAGGAAAGAGAAGAAAAGTGGGATTGCGTGATAGAAAGGAGGAAGAGCCCCGGGGCCCATTCTGAAGTTTTTCTCTGGAGCCTGACCTTCTCTTTTCCCTCAGAGTTAGATTCTCTCATCAAAGCCATTCTCCAAGGCTCTAAACTCTCCTCAGTAGGATAATTTATGTTAGCCACCAGCTTCTTCCCCAATCTCCTGCCTAGGAGAACAGAAGGAGGGACTCTCAGGCCTGGAGACTTGTGGAACATTTGAGTAGAAAACAATGTACTCACAGCTCACTGTTCTATAAGTGTGCCACACAAACTAAATACCAAAATTCCCACATCTTTGTTTCATTCCATCATTACAATCACCACAAGAGAATTATTAATATAAATACTTGAGTCATTGACAGCACTTCGTGCTGGATCGAATGTGTATGGGGAGAGGAAAAGTGAGGGTTGTGGAGAAAACAATACTGGACTGAGGATAAAATTAAAGATAAAAGAGAAGTTGTTTAATGTACATGACTGAGAATTTGGTGATGTCATGAACCAAAATAAAATAGGGAGGAAGTTTGATGTGGCAGGGAGAAAGACAGTTTTGGTTTCAGACATGTGGAACTTAAAGTATCATTTCGTTACTCATGTGGAAATGCTCAAGTTGGAAATTCAGGTCTGAAATTCTAGGGAAATACATAGGCTTTAGGCTTTTGCATTATTGGCATAAAAATATTTGAATGCTAAGAGTGAATAATATCTCCAAAAAAAGAAATGTAGACAGAGGAAATAAAAAAAGGCCATGAACCTTGGAAACATCTATATTTAACATAGTGGTTGAAAAGGAGTACGGTAAGGATCAGAGAATTGTTGAGTAGAACTAGAAATGTGCTACAAAGAGAAGCCATTAATAAGAGTAGGGTTGCCAGATAAAATTCTGGATGTCTAATTGAGTTTGAGTTTCAGATAAACAATGATAATTTTTTGGTATAAGTGTGTCCCATGAAATATTAATCTTTGAGTCATACTTATACTAAAAAAAGTATTCATTGTGTATCTGAAATTCAAATTTAACTGAATGTTCTGTTTTAATTTGCTAAATATGGCAACTCTAAATAGGAGGCCATTCAATTTGGAAATTACAAGGTTACTGCAACCTTTGAAAGATCAGTTTCCAAGGGAGTCATGGAGGAAGCTAGATCAACAAAGGATAAGGAGTGATTATGAGAAAAAGGAGACATGTGCAGACTACTTTTTCCAGAAATATAATGCTTGGAGGAGAGAAATGTGCCACTATTTGACTTTTCTAGGCTTTTTAGATATGCCCTTAATGATGACAGGATTCAGCTAAATAAATGAGTGAATCTATTTGGTTAAAATTAGTATGTTGTCATCTCAACAGATTCCTCTGGAGAGTCTGTCAGGAATCATATTCCTACTATTTTGCCTTTTAAGATAATTAACACAAATGAACCATTTCTAATGTTTATGCTTGAATAAAAATCTAAGTATTATAATTGATCTATTTTTACTTCTTTAAATACTAAGCAGAGAATATTTGTTTACCTAGGTGAGAATATTAAAGAAGATAACAGACCCTATCAAAAGAAATTGAAAAGGCAAACAACAAACTAGATCTTTGCAACACACATAACAAAGCGTTCATATCCAGTATATATAAAGAACTCCTAAAAACAGACAAGAAAAAGTCAACAACCTAATGGCAAAATACAGACAAAATGAACAGACATTTGACCAAAGAGGAAACATGAGTGGCCAATAAACATATAATCAGAAGCTCAACATTTTTAGCAACCATGGAAAATAATAATCAATCCACAACAAGATACCATTTCACCCCCACTGAATTGGCAAGGATGTAAAAGTCGCACTATCCCAAAGGTTGGAGAGAATGTGGAACAGTAAAGACTCTCATCCACTATTGGTAGGAGTGTGAATAGATTCACCAACTTTGAAAAACAATTTGGCATTATCTTTACTTTTTCAGATACTCATATTCCACTAACCATAAATTCCACTTTCTACACCCTAGAGAAAAATCTTGCTTGTGAACACCAGGACACATACACAAGAACGTTCCTGGTAGCCTGGGAACAACCTGGCTGTCAATTGAAAAAGAGTAAACAAATCAATCTTGGTATATTTATACAATTGATTACTACAACAGAAAAAATTAATCAGCTACGTGCATCAATACGATTGAATCTCACAAATAAAATTCTGGACAAAATAAACCACAGAAGAGCAAATATAATATTACACCTTTCTTACAAGGTTATTAGGGATACATAGGTGTGGTCAAACAGTAAAGAAAAACATGAGAATGACAAGCACAAATTCAAGATAGTACAAGACAATCATGTATCGCTTACGGTCCACGATTCATTCTGTGAACTAGGACAGTATGTGATTTGGACTCTGTGTGATCGTGCTTAAATCGCAAGCAAAAGCATTCAGTGATTTCCCATCTTCTGCTGTTTAATAACCTTTTGTTTCCCTTCTAAACTGGTACTTCTCTTTTGCCTCTTGCTGGTACAAATTTCTCAATGGAAATTTCAAACCTTCACTTTCCTCAAATGTTCCATTTTCAACTCTCTTCCACTTCTCAGAGTAAATAGAAACCGTCAAACCAACAGTTGCATAAATTTCCTATAGTTACAGTGAAACCAATGCAATCCCTCCTGCCTTAAGCCAGTTTCTTCACCTATACTCTAAATCCCAACTCTTCTCATCTTCTCAGAGCCAATTTACACTATAAAGAAGAGACTAGAGAACAGCAGATGCCAAGACATGCATGGACACTATGTCACTAAATGTAACAGAATTTTTTTTCTCATATTTCTTGAACTTTCACCACCATTTGAAAGTGCGTATCTGGGGAAAAAAAAAAAATCATGAATCTCCCTCTACCTATCATTCCCACTTCTCAGGCCTTTACATGTTTGGCTCCCTATACTTTCTCTGTATCTGCAATTGGACTTTGCCCAGAAGGACATTATGGAGTGCATGACTGTAGTTACCTCTAGAGTGCGCGAGAGTGAGAAATAACTCAGAGAGCTTCAAAGGGATTTGAAAATTTGTCTTTCTTAAGCTAGGTGGTAAACACAGGGGTATAAATATTATTGGTATCACTTATTCTTACTTTAGATTTATTATTTGCATGTATGAAATATTTCATAATTTTTTATGTTAAAAGGGAAATGCATATAAATTTTTATTATCAACTGATTTTCCCAGAAACTGAGTTGATTTGCACAAAGATTAAAAATGTGTAACACACACTATTTAGCCCTCTTCTGTCAACGTATGATGAAAGATGTGTCTTAACCCAGCATGGGTTTAGAGCATTCCTAACACTACATATATTCAGCATAGCTGTGAAGTTGTTGCAACAGTACTAATCACTGGCCTTAAAACTCTGCTTTGTGTTTAAGATTGAGCCTTTTAGAAACTACCCCACCCAGAATGTTTCACAGACTCTCCAAAACATGTTTTTCAACTGCTCTGAGAGCCAGAAATTATTTGGAAAGATGACGAATGATCCAATGAGTTCCAGGTCCAAAATATGTTGCGATTTTATAGACTCAGGTGCAGGACTGAAGAAATGGTGCAATCATGTTTTCTCCTTGGTGTCTGTTTGTGTAAGGAAATAAAGCAGATGGTCAAACTGACCCTCTTTTTCATCTTTATTCCATTCCAGTAGAGTCCATAAAATGTAGAGCCTGAAACTTACCAAGGGCCAATTAATGGCACCCTTTCTTCTGCTTTCTGGCAACCATGCACTACCTCCATGAGGACATCATGCTTTCTTTTCTGGTAACCCCTCACCTCTGCTGCTATTACCAGGTGTTCCTGTCAACAGATCACCAATAGCAATGTCAAGACCTTCTGACAATTGTCAGAGGGTCAGCTTATACCTTACCCACTGATTGGGTAAGACTCTATATTCATGTTGGATAAAAGACAAACTCATTCCTCATTCCCTTTTGAGAGGAATGAGGCTCTATTCATTTTCTGACATATATTGCTTCAGGCATTTTTTCTTCTTTTAACCATTTCTGATATTAATCTTTAAGACAGAATTACAAATGTCTTGCCTCATAGACATACAGAATATAACTTAATTCTAACTGACCTAAGAACTATGATCACATTACGTTAACTCTGGATGTTTACCACTGCCATTTTGTTTCTTCTCTTAGAGCTATGTAAGGAGAGAACACCCCCAAACTACTGTACTAAAGGACTAGAAATAAGACTTAATAACTAGTTTGTATCATTTAATCAGCTTGTCTTCTGAGAATACTCACAATTCTCCATATATTCTCTCCACCATAGTAGATGCTTCTTAGAATCCTCTATTCTCCTCCTCCTTTCTCAGCTGTCATTTCTTACTGATGTTACTGGATTATCCTATTATTCTTTGCTTTATTCCACACATATTGCTTGGGTGACTGCACTAACCCTGTCTTCTACAAAGCAAGGTCCATGGGCTTTATGACAGCTATTGCCCACATAGAGTTTAAATGTGGCATGTGGCTATATCTCTGGTGTTTGAGATGACATGAAATGTAACCTCTGGATAAATGGGAAAAAAACAAAGGCTGATTACAGTAGAACTACTAGGATAGCAAAAGCTTTGTGGAAGTTTAAAGAATCATACCTGGTAATAGAGGGCATTTGTGAAAGTTCCTAGACAATAAATTTTTAACAGTCTGATGCACGAGCAAAGAAAACTGTTAGTAGCATAAAACCAGAATGGGAATATATAATTTATATGCATACAGTTATAGCATCAAGAATCAAAAGGCTATATAGATCACATTTGTATGGTCACATAAACCATTGCCTGGTAAATAGGAAGCCCTAGGTCTCTCTTTTCTAATTGTTCCATTAGTTAAATGAGGATAATAACTCCACTCACCAATTAGGGGTGGTAGAAGGATTCATGAGGCAATATTTATGAAGCACTCAAAGTTCCTTCAGTGAAAGATTCTACATAAACACAACCTTGTACTGGATTATCCAATCATAACCGCACTCTGCTTGCTGAAAACCCAACACCTATAGCCCAAAAAAGAGAAATTAAATTTCACAGTGCTGTACTATTTGTAGTTGGCTTACTCCAAGAAATAGGATGAAATAGATGGGTAAAATTAAAAAATGCCTTGAGTTATATGATGTGCCATTCAATTATTTCTCCACAGATTGCCTACATAAATATTACCTTTAACACCAGAAAGTTTATTTTTAATTAATAGCTATTTTCACGGTCTCTAATTTGAGTATCATGGGAAATATCAAGTATCAGTCAAGAGTGCTTTGGAAAACATCACTATTCTCACTTGGCTGGGAAAGAGGTGTTGGTGAATAAGATGAGGCTATAGTGTGTGGAAAAAGAAAAGTTGAATCTTGATAAGAGTGAAGTTGGCTGTGCAGAATAAGGAAACCAAAACCTACATCACCTCAATTGTAGGATGGAAACAGAAGAGAAGGAGACTCATGATTGGTTCCAGGTCCCAGCCCCACAGCTGTGTTTTGAATTGCACCATGGATTTGATGTCACATCATCTGATTACATGGTCTCATTGTTCTCCTCTCCACCCTCAGGAATTCCTGACAGTTCCTGACTATCTCTCCTAGGACACAGCCATTATCCTATGGTGGCACCATTTAGTCCTTAGCTTTAGACGTTTTCTTGGAGAATCTTCAAGAATTGTTTTTTTCCCAGTGAAAACTGGGCCAGGAAAGATAGTGTAAGTGGGATTCCATCAGAAAAAACTTAAGCCAAATATTGCTCCACATCTGAAGCCTATCTCCCCCAAACTTGAGAAGCTGGAAAAGAAAAAGCATCCATGTGAATGTCAAACAAACTGGCAGCTCGAATTCAGCTGAATTTATTAGTGATTTTTTTGAACTCCAGTATTAAGGACTATGCTTGCTGCTTTAGTTGATACAAAGAAAATTGAGGAAAAATCTTGTTCTGAAGATAATGTCAGTGCAGGTGACATGGTGGAGAAGAGAAGTGAAACGAGTACACAAGTAAATATAATCAAGTAGATACCACGAAGAAGTACGAAATGCGCTGGGATGACTAGAAGAAGAGATGGCATTTGGTTGAGATATAAGGAAAGTCTTCCTGGAGGACACAGTGTTTGAGATAGACCTTGAAATATGGTTGAAATCAGAAGAGATAATAGAAGAAAGAAAACTGTAAGGAGAAATTTTTACAGTACATTTGGAGAACAGCAAGCAGTGACTTTAAATGGAGCACAGTATATTTATACTAGAGTAGAGGATGATAGGTGAAAATAGTAGAGACCAAACTAGGAAGTCAGGGGCAGTGGTGGTCCAGTGGTAGAATTCTTACCTTACATGTGGGAGAGTCAGGTTTGATTCCTGACCAATGCACTTCAAGCACAGCTACCACCTGTCCGTCAACAGAGACTTGCACATTACTACGATGCTGAAGAGATTTCAGCGGAGCTTCCTGAGCACTCTCCAAATATCAGCCAATGAAAACCCTATGATCTCAACGGTCCAATTCCATTGTGCCCAAGGTTACCATGAGTCAGGGGAAGACTCAACAGCAGCTAACAACAACAAACAAGGAAGAAGCATAAAGATCACAGTAATGAGTAAGACACTAAATAAATGGTCTGGGGCACCACTAAAGATTTTTGAGTAGGAATATCATCATTAGAGCTGTGCTGTAGGACAAATAATTTGTTTGTATAACTGTACGGTATGTACAATGATTATAGAAGGGAAGCCAGTGTGCAGAGAAACCAGTTATAAAGCTTTTTGAAAAGTTCTAAATAAGAACTAATGGGCTCTTTAATGGATGGTGGCAGTACATATGAAAAAAGAGATATCACAGGTGGGATTCCCCAGGAAACATAATCTGAGACTCTGAGATATTTATGCAGGAAGTTTATTGAGGAGTGCTCTCAGACACATCTTTTAGGCAATGAGGAAGGGAGGATTGGGCAGAGGAAGAAGTTTAATTTACATGCAGTTGTAGCAAAGGGCTGAGCCAATCCCTTGTGACATTGTGAAGCTGAGAGGGCCCTTTAGAGGTTTCGTATTGAAACAATGGGTCAAGGACTTTATATCCATCAAGTGAACTAGGCATTGGATTGAGTGCAGGACAGGACGTGACCTCGGGGGAAGCAGAGCCCTTCGGCTGCTGAAGACACTTCCTAGGGAACAACTCAGGCATGAATTATAAGCCAGCAACACTCCAAGTAGCTGGAATAAAAGAATGTCTGGGTCCCATAGGAGGGATCTGGGTGGCGCACCATAGCATCTATTGCAGGAAGAAAAGGAACTAAGGCTGCTGAAGTGAAATCTGCATGAACTGGTAGTTGATATGATGTAGAAGCGATAGAAGGGAAAAGAAAAGTCAGAGCTAAGGCCAAGGTTTGGGTAACAGACAGGGAAAACCTAGAAATAAGGTGGAAGACCTGGTTTGAGCATGAAGGTGACAACTTCAATTGAGGACATGTTGACACATTTCTTGTTATAGGTAATGCTGTCACTAGGATCATGCCAAGTGAGGTGTGGAGCCTATAGCATATCGCACTTGTATTCCTTCGGGTATACTACTGAAAAAGAAAAGACAAAGGTAACTTGAGGTCCATATAACAGCAAGCGCAATACTGAAGAGTACAAAAGGTCAGAAGGGGATTTCAGACACACACGGCATAAAAATTGGCAAATAAGAGTTGAATTATTTCTGGTTGCAGGTGATGTGATGGAATCCCTGGAAAATCTTAGCAGTTCAGTGATAAAACACAATCCACAAGTAATTCAGTAAAATATCAGGGTATAAAATTAACATGTAAAAATCAGTAGCCTTCAAACATATGAACAATAACTAAAAAAAGAATGCTTGTGAAAGAGAGAAAAGATAACATTGTGTTAAACAAAAGTTTAAAAGACACATACAGTAACTATAAACTTAACAAGAAATACACAAAACTTACATGAGAAAAAATTTAAAACTTTAAAATATTCCTGAAAAACACAAAAATAGACTTCAAAACATGGAGATTTCCCTTGTTCTTGCATAAGATGACTCAATATCACAAAGATAGCAGTTCTTCCCAATTAGCATGTAATTTAATCCAATCCCAATAAATTTTTGCTGAAGTTAGACAAGTGGATTCTAAAATTCATAAGAAAAAATCGAACATGCAAGAACAGCTACAGAGGCAGAGCCAAGTTGGCGGATAGACAGACGCTTCCAGCGAGCCCTCTTTACAACAAAGACCTGAAAAAACAAGTGAAACGAGTATATTTGTGAAAAGCTGGGAGCCCTGAGCTTCAAAGGCAAGCTAAGAAAATAAACTGATGGGCAAGGGGACAAAGAGATCGTTCAGAAGCAGACAGAAGTTACCACACCTGAATCGCAGGAGCCCTCAAGCACCATATCCGGAGTGGCGGCAGCGGGCCGGTACTAGTGTTCTGCCGCAGTTTCCTCGGGGAGAAGCAGCCAGCCACACAGCCTACTCACACCTCAAGAACCTGAGAAGAAAAGTGCTCTTGGCAAAAGCCAAGTAGTTGCGTATGTTTTACTGTCCCCCCGAGTCCCAAGCCAGCTTCAGCGGCTGAATTCCCTGGGCCTAAGATAGGCATTGTTGAGCACCTACAGCCATCCTCCCGGCCTTGGGGAAGGAAAAAGTATGCAATTGGGGGAAAAGATAATTTTCTAGCTCCACTAAATGGGGGAGCTCAGGACAGAAGCTGCTCCTATCCAGGCATAAACTGTCCGTGGACTTTAAGCACCTTTACCTTCTGCATGGGTCTGTGTGGGCCTATTTCAGGAGAATAGGCCCTTGTTGGCAAACTTCAACCATTTCAGCTGTGTGGTGGAGAGGTGGGTGTTTGACGTTTGACATTGCTTTGCCTATTAAACAAGGTCCTTTTTACCTACCCACATCAGGGACCTAAGGACTAGTACCTCCACTCAGGTCACCCAGCCACCCGTGACAGGGGCCCAAAGATAACTGGTACCTCCCAGTCCTTACAACCAAAAACTTTGGGTGCCCATGGTCCATCTGCAGAACCCACCCACCTGTATGCTGTAGGCAACAGGGATGCGCTTTCCTCAGAGATACTCAGGGGTCGGTTCTCAGCCCCCTGCCATGTTCAGAGCATGACCTTCTGCTGCAATCAAATACTGGTATATATGCCAATCACCCCTGCCCCTCTAACACTGTAGGACAGAGCCTGTACCACACATTTGATGATCAGCTACCTGGAAGCCTTAGCTGAATTCATACAAGGATATGGAATGGAATCCTAGACTGATATACCTGATAACAGCTCTAGCCATCTGGGGTCAGGACATCAGAGCTCCAAAGGCAAAAATAATCAAGCTAGCTCACTCAAGCAACCCATAGGGGTATACCAAAACAAAACAAAGCAAGGAGCTACGACACAGTAAGCAAGCATAAACTAATAACAATAACTTATAGATGGCTCAGAGACAACAGTCGATATCAAGTCACATAAAGAAACAGACCATGATCAACTCAACAGGCTCTCAAAACAAAGAATACAGGGATCTTCTAGATGAAAGAGCATTCCTGGAGTTACCAGATGCAGAATACAAAAGTTTAATATACAGAAACCTTCAATACATCAGGAAGGAAATGTGGCAATATGCAGAACAAGCCAAGGAACACAGAGATAAAGCAACTGAAGAAATTAGAAAGATAATTCAGGAACATAATGAAAAGTTTAATAAGCTGGAAAAATCCATAGACAGACAGCAATCAGAAATTCAGAAGATTAACAATAAAATTACAGAATGAGATAACTCAATAGAAAGTCAGAGGAGCAGAATTGAGCAAGTAGAAGCTAGAATTCCTGAACTCGAAGATAAATCACTTGGCAACAATATATTTGAAGAAAAACCAGACAAAAGAATTTAAAAAAATGAAGAAACCTTAAGAATCATGTGGAACTCTATCAAGAGAAATAATCTACAAGTGATTGGAGTACCAGAACAGGGAGGGATAACAGAAAATACAGAAAAAATTGTTGAAGATTTGTTGGCAGAAAACTTCCCTGATATTGCCAAAGATGAGAAGTTATCTATTCAAGATGCTCATCGAACTCCACATAAGCTAGATATTAAAAGAAAGTCACCAAGACATATTATAATCAAAGTTGCCAAAACCAAAGATAGAGAATTATAAGAGCAGCGAGGGACAAATGAAAAGTCACCTACAAAGGAGAGCCAATAAGAATAAGCTCAGGCTAGTTGGCAGAAACCATGCAGGCAAGAAGGCAATGGGATGACATACTTAAAAAATTGAAGGAAAAAAATTGCCTGCCAAGAACCGTATATCCAGCAAAACTGTCTCTTAAGTATGAAGGTGAAATTAAGACATTTCCAGATAAACAGAAGTTTAGGGAATTCAAAACTACAAGATACTAAGGGGAGTTCTTTGGTTAGAAAATCAATAATATCAGGTATCAACCCAAGACTAGAACACTGGGCAGAGCAACCAGAAGTCAACCCAGGCAGGGAAATCCAAAAAAACAAAGCAAGATTATTTAAATAAAAAAAAAAAACCTCAAAACAGGGTTAAGAGTGATGTTATTATATAAAAGAAGATAACATTAAAATAATAAAGAAGGACTAAGAAATGTAATCATACACCTTCCATATGGAGAGGAAGATACGGCGATACAGGTTTAAATTCAGAAAAATGGGGGTAAATAATAAGGTAACCACAAAGGAGACAAACTATCCTACTCATCAAAATAAAATACAGGAAAAAATAGAGACTCAGCAGAAACAAAATCAACAAAAACAAATATGAGGAAAGGACAATATATAATCTACTCAGCATATAAAATTAAGTAGGAAAAAGAAACTGTCAGCAACACACAAAAACAGACATCAAAATGATAGAACTAAATTCATACCTATCTATAATTACCCTGAATGTAAATGGACTAAATGCATCAATAAAGAAACAGAGAGTGGGAGAATGGATTAAAAAACAAGATCCATCTATATGCTGCCTACAAGAGACACACCTTACACTTAGAGACACAAACAAACAAAAATTCAAAGGATGGAAAAAAATATATCAAGCGAACAACAATCAAAAAAGAGCAGGAGTGGTAATATTAATTTCTGACAAAATAGACTTTAAAGTTAAATCCATCAGAAAGGAAGGATACTACATAATGATTAAAGGGACAATACACCAAGAAGATATAACCATATTAAATATTTATGCACCCAACGACAGGGCTGTAAGATACATAAAACAAACTCCATCTCTATCAGCATTGAAAAGTGAGATGGGCAGCTCTACAATAATAGTAGGAGACTTCAACACACCACTTTTGGTGAAGGACAGGACAGCCAGAAAGAAGCTCAATAAAGACACGGAAGATCCAAATGCCACAATCAACCAACTTGACCTCGTAGGCGTATACAGAACACTCCACCCAACAGCAACCAAATAAACTTTCTTTTCTAGTGCACATGGAACATTCTCTAGAATAGACCACATATTAGGTCATAAAGCAAGCCTTAGCAGAATCCAAAACATTGAAATATTACAAAGCATCTTCTCTGACCATAAGGCCATAAAAGTGGAAATCAATAACAGGAAAAGCAGGAAAAAGAAATCAAACACTTGGAAACTGAACAGTACCCTGCTCAAAAAAGACTGGATTATAAAAGACATTAAGGATGGAATAAAGAAATTCACAGAATCCAATGAGAATGAAAACACTTCCTATCAGAACCTTTGGAACACAGCAAAAGCACTGCTCAGAGGCCAATTCATATCAATAAATGCACACATCCAAAAAGAAGAAAGGGCCAAAAGCAAAGAATTATCCCTACAACTTGAACAAATAGAAGGAGAGCAACAAAAGAAACCCTCAGGCACCAGAAGAAAACAAATAATAAAAATTAGAGTTGAACTAAATGAAATAGAAAACAGAAAAACAATTGAAAGAATTAACAAGACCAAAAGCTGTTTTTTTAAAAAAATCAACAAAATTGATAAACCACTGGCCAAACTGACAAAAGAAAAACAGGAGAGGAAGCAAATAACCTGAATAAGAAATAAGATGGGTGATATTACAACAGACCCAACTGAAATTAAAAGAATCATATCAGATTACTATGAAAAATTGTACTCTAACAAATTTGAAAACCTAGAAGAAATGGATGAATTCCTAGAAACACACTACCTACCTCAACTAAAACAGAGGTAGAACAACTAAATAGACCCATAACAAAAGAAGAGATTGAAAAGGTAATCAAAAAACTCCCATGAAAGAAAAGCCCTGGTCTGGACAGATGGCTTCACTGCAGAGTTCTACCAAACTTTTTAGAGAAGAGTTAACACCACTACTCCTAAAGGTATTTCAGAGCATAGAAAAGGACGGAATACTACCAAACTCATTCTATTAAGCTACCACATCCCTGATAACAAAACCAGGTAACGACACCACAAGAAAAGAAAATTATAGACCCATATCCCCCAGGAACGCAGGTGCAAAAATCCTCAATGAAATTCTAGCCAATAGAATTCAACAACATATCAAAAAAATAATTCACCATGACCAAGTGAGATTCATACCAGGTATGCAGAAATGGTTCAACATTAGAAAGACAATTAATGTAATCCACCACATAAATAAAAGACAAGAATCACATAATTTTATCAGTTGATGCAAAAAAGGCATTTGACAGAGTTCAACACCCATTCATGATAAAAACTCTCAGGAAAATAGGAATAGAAGGATATTTTCTCAACACAATAAAGGGCATTTATACAAAGCCAACAGCCAACATCACCCTAAATGAAGAGAGCCTGAAAGCAATCCCATTGAGATCGGGAACCAAACAAGGATGCCCTTTATTACCGCTCTTATTCAACGTTGCGTTGGATGTCCTAGCCAGAGCAATTAGGCTAGATAAAAAAAAAAAAAGGGTATCCAGATTGGCAAGGAAGAAGTAAAAGTATCTCTATTTGCAGATGACATGATCTTATACACAGGAAACCCTAAGAAATCCTCAAGAAAACTACTGAAACTAAGAGAAGAGTTCAGCAAAATATCAGGATACAAGATAAACACACAAAAATCAGTTGGATTTCTCTATATCAACAAAAAGAACATCAAAGAGGAAATCACCAAATCAATGCCATTTTCAGTAGCCCCCAAGAAGATAAAATACTTAGGAATAAATCTTACCGGGGATGTAAAAGTCTTATACAAAGAAAACTACAGTACACTTCCGCAAGAAACCAAAAGAGACTTACACAAGTGGAAAACCATACCTTGCTCGTGGACAGGAAGACTTAACATTATAAAAATGCCTATTCTACCAAAAGCAATCTATACATTTAATGCAATTCTGATCCAAATTGCAACGGCATTCTTTAATGAGATGGAGAAACAAATCACCAACTTCATATGGAAGGGAAAGAGGCCCCGGAAAAATAAAGCATTCCTGAAAAAGAAGAACAAAGTGGGAGGCCTTACTTTACCTGATTTTAGAACCTATTATACTGCCAGAGTAGTCAAAACAGCCTGGTACTGGTACAAGAACAGATACAAGGACCAATGGAACAGAATTGACAATATAGACATAAATCCATCCACACATGAACAGCTGATATTTGACAAAGGCCCCAAAACAGTAAAATGGGGGAAGACAGTCTTTTTAACAAATGGTGCTGGCATAACTGGATATCCACCTGCAAAAAAATCAAACAAGACCCATACCTCACTCCATGCACAAAAACTAACTCAAAATGGATTGAAGACCCAAATATAAAATCTAAAAAGATAAAGATCATGGAAGAAAAAAAAAGGACAATGTTAGGAGCCCTAATACATGGCATAAACAGTATACAAAACATTATTTAAGAATGCAGAAGAAAAACTAGATAACTGGGAGCTCCTAAAAATCAAATACCTATGCTCATCCAAAGACTTCACCAAAAGAGTAAAAAGACTACCTATAGACTGGGAAAAAGTTTTTAGCTATGACATTTCTGATCAGCATCTGATGTCTAAAATCTACATGATACTGCAAAAACTCAACTACAAAAAGACAAATAACCCAATTAAAAAATGGGCAAAAGATATGAATAGACACATTACTAAAGAAGACATTCAGGTAGCTAACAGATACATGAGGAAACGTTCACGATCATTAGCCATCAGAGAAATGCAGATCAAAACTACAACGAGATTTCATCTCACTCCAATAAGGTTGGCATTAATCCAAAAAACACAAGATAATCAATGCTGGAGAGGCTGTGGAGAGATTGGAACACTTCTACACTGCTGGTGGGAATGTCAAATGCCCAACCAACCAAAGTACAACCACTTTGGAAATCGATTTGGTGCTTCCTTAAAAAGCTAGAAATAGAATTTACCATATAATCCAGCAACCCCATTCCTAGGAATATATCCTAGAGAAATAAGAGCCTTTATATGGACAGATATATGCACACCCATGTTTCTTGCAGCACTGTTTACAATAGCAAAAAGGTGGAAGTGACCAAGGTGCCCATCAATGGATGAATGGTTAAATAAATTATGGTATAGTCACACAATGGAATACTACGCATCGATAAAGAACAGTGAGGAATCTGTGAAACATTTCATAACATGGAGGAACCTGGAAGGCATTATGCTGAGTGAAATTAGTCAGTTGCAAAAGAACAAATATTGTATAAGACCACCATTACAAGATCTTGAGAAATAGTTTAAACTGAGAAGAAAACATTCTTTTGTGGTTACAAGAAGGGGGAGGGAGGGAGGGTGGGAGAAGTGTATTCACCAATTAGATAGTAGATAAGAACTACTTTAGGTGAAGGGAAAGACAACACACAATACCGGGGAGGTCAGCACAGCTGGACTGGACCAAAAGCAAAGAAGTTTCCTGAATAAATTGAATGCTTCGAAGGCCAGTGTAGCAGGGGCAGGGGTTTGGGGACCATGGTTTCAGGGGACATCTGAGTCAATTGGCATAACAAAATCGATTAAGAAAACATTCCGCATCCCACTTTGAAGAGTGGCCTCTGGGGTCTTAAATGCTAGCAAGCAGCCATCTAAGATCCATCAATTGGTCTTAACCCACCTGGATCAAAGGAGAATGAAGAACACCAGGGACACAAGGTAATTACGAGCCCAAGAGACAGAAAGGGCCACATGAACCAGAGACTACATCACCCTGAGACCAGAAGAATGAGGTGGTGCCCAGCTATAACCGATGACTACCCTGACAGGGAACACAGCAGAGAACCCCTGAAGGAGCAGGAGAGCAGTGGGATGCAAACCCCAAATTCTCATAAAAAGACCAGACTTAATGGTCTGTCTGAGACTAGAGGAACCCCAGTGGTCATGGCCCCCAGACCTTCTGTTGGCCCAGGATAGGAACCATTCCCAAAGCCAACTCTTCAGACATGGATTGGGCTGGACAATGGGTTGGAAAAGAATGCTGGTGAGGAGTGAGCTTCTTGGAAGGTGGACACTTGAGGCTATGTTGGCATCTCCTGCCTGGAGGGGAGATGAGAGGGTAGAGGGGGTTAGAAACTGGTGAAATGGACATGAAAAGAGAGAATGGAGGGAGAGAGCGGACTTTCTCATTAGGGGGAGAGCAATTGGGAATATGTAGCAAGGTGTATATAAGTTTTTGTGTGAGAGAATGACTTGATTTATAAACTTTCACTTAAAGCACAATAAAAATTATAAAACAAAAAGAACAGCTACAAAAACCCTAGTCGGGGGTGTAAGAAAGAACGACAAGAGGGCACTAAACCTACCAGATATAAAAGTATATTATAAAGCCTCTAAAATTAATTAATCAGTGAAAAAGAGGAAGATCCTCAATGAGATGGATTGACACAGTGGCTCAACAATGAGCTCAAGCACAACAATTGTGAGGATGGTGCAAGATGGAGTTCTGTTGTACATACAGTCACAATGAGTCGGGGTGGACTCGGCAGCACCTAACAATAACAAAATAATTTTAAAAAGTATGGTGCTCTAATATGAATAGAGAGTCAGACAAGTGGAATAGAATAGAAACAGACTCAAGAACATAATAAAGCGACATCTTAAATCAATGCGGAAAAGGATTCCATATTAAATGGCATTGAGAAAAATGTAACCCTATTCAGAAAAAGATAAAACTAGATACATATACTAGAATAAAGTTATAATACATTAGAGATTTAAATGTAAAAAATAAAATCATTCAAGAAGTAGAAAAAAACACACGTGGATATCTCCATAACCCGGTCTGGGAAAAAACCTTCTAATTTTGACTCAAAACCCAGATAGAAGAAAGTAAATTGAGAAACGTATCTTCTCAATCTCAAATATAAATTGACATGGCATAAATAAATAAATATTTAAAAATTGAGAGAAAATATGTATAACATGTATCACAGGTATAAAAGTTCAATCTAATATATTAATATCTCTAAAAAAAGTTAGGAAAGAAATGACGAAAAACCTAGTGGGAAACGCAAGTAAAAGACATATATAGACAGTTAAGTTAAAAAAAAAGATACTAAAAAACACTGAAACATATATAAAGATGTTCACTTTCATTCATAATCAAAGAAATACAAACTAAAATTACACTAACTCCACACGGAGATACTTCCTCACCTGTCAGACTGGCACAAATTCAAAAGCTTGACTACCCCTTCTCTCACATCTTGCTGGTGGGAATGCAAAGTGGTAAAAATTCCATGGGCGAGAATTTACCAATAGCTAAGAAAACAACACATGCATTTACCCTTTGATCCAACAATCCCATTTCTAAGAACTTACCTCAAGATGCACCTTCACAAATCCGAAACAGCATATGCAAAGGTTATTTATTGTGAATTCATTTATAATAGAGAAATACTGGAAACAATCTAAATTGCCTTTGCCTAAGAGTTAAGGGAACAAACTACGGAACAGTTGCACAAAAAAAGTGAGAAAGAGCTCCATGGATTGGTATGAAGTGATTTCCAGGATATTTTTTTGTAAATTGAGAAAGCAAGGTCCAAAGACAATATACAGTATGCTACATCTTATGTCATAAAGATAACCAGAAATTAATGAAAATCATTACTTGTAGATGGAGGGAGGGAACAGAGTGGCAGGATTAGGGCTGGGTATGAGGATTTACTGAGTACATCTCCTTATAAGTTTTTACTTTTGAACCATGTAGACGCTTTATTTATTCAGAAAGTAAAATATAAGGTAAAAATTATAAAAGAAAAGCAAATCCTGAGATTGAATACAAACAGAAATAAATGAGCCTAATTGTAAATCAAACTGATAATATAACAGCACAATAAAATCAATTAATTCAAGTAGCTTTTGAAAACAGTACTCAGGCTATATATACCCTCTTGTGCAGTAGTTCTCAACTGGGGACAATTTTACCCCCACCAAAGGGACTTTTGACAATATTTAGAGACATTTTTGATTGTTGCTACTGGGAGCAAAGGTATGGAGGTCCTGGCATCTAGTGTTTAGAGGTCAAGGATGCTGCTAAACATGCTGCAATGCACAGGACAGTTCCCTACAACAACAAAGGATTATCTGGTCCAAAATGTCAATAATGCTAAGGTGGAAAAACCTTACTTTGATGGAATAAAGTCTAAGGACCAAAAAACATAAAATTATTAAGAAATTATTGTTGGGAGAGTTATTGATGTAATAATTCTGAAAAAAAACTTTCATGAATATTTTGGGATAGAGAAAATGGGCAACTGTATTAACACTGTTGAGAACCAAGGTTCTCACTGTGGGAGAAGGGAGATACAAATATGGAACGGGGGGTGCAAGGAACCCTGTGATTGCTCAGTGTGAGCCCTTGATTTTTCAAAAAAGAGGAGAAAAGATTTTTCCTCACTGTGCCCACTTCAAAGGCCTGAAGTAATGACGTCTCGGTAGCAAAGCAATAAGCATACTTTGCATTCATATTATAGTACTACATGCATACATATTACAAATGTAATACATGATATTATAGAAACTGTATCCATATATGGCTGTTGTTAGGTGCCTCAAGTCAGTTCCGACTCATAGCGACCCAACGCACAACAGAATGAAACACTTCCTGGTTCTACGCCATCTTTACAATCATTGCTATGTTTCAACCCATTGTTGCAGCCACTGTGCCAATCCATCTCATGGACGGTCTTCCTCTTTTTCACTGACCCACAACTACCACAGGCTCCACCAGACTAAGATCAGTACAACTAAATGGTGCCTGACTACCACCACCAACTGCTCTGACACAGATCACAATAGGGTCGCTGACAGAGGTGGAGAAAAATGTAGAACAAAATTCTAAATCACAAAAAAAAAAAAAAAAGAGCGGACTTACTGGTCTGACAGAGAAACCTGAGATTATGGCCCCTGGACACCCTTATAGCTCGGTACTAAAGTCACTCCTGAGGTCCACCCTTCAGCCAAAGATTAGACAGGCCCATAAAACAAAACGAGGCTAAATGGGCTCACCAGCCCAGGGGCAAGGATGAGAAGCCAGGAGGGAAAAGGAAAGCTAGTAATGAGAAATCCAAGGTCAAGAAGGGGAGGGAGTTGACATGTCATGGGGCCGGCAACTAATGTCGCAAAACAATATGTGTATTAATTGTTCAATGAGAAACTAATTTGCTCTATAAATCTTCATTTGAAGTATAATAAAAAAAAATTCTAACTCATAAAAAAAAATTGAGACATCTGCAACAACTGCATTACCTTAGCCTCAACATTGACAAAAGACTCCAAACTGTTATCCCAGGACCTCAATCCACCAATGACGAAAAATTATATCATCTGATCATCCTTTTCTACTAAGATTCCAACAGTCAGAATTACTGTGGTCAGTAATCCAAATTCTTGAGAAGATTATGGTCATACTATAAAAGTGCTTTTCGCAGCTCATCCCCACAAATGTAAATTAAGTTTACTTGTTTTTATAGACTCACTGTTCCAGAAGGATTTTCAATAAGCCATTTACAGCTGTCCCTTCACTTCAGTCTGGTGAACAATTAAACTATTTAAGACAAGACAATTGTACATTATGGATCTCCTGACAGAGTCTGGACCAAAAAAAAAAAAAAAATTAAACTTTAATCTGATCAAGCGTGACAATTTAGCTGCCAATTTACAGAAAATTCGGGGGTCAAAGGAACATGTTATTTATGTTCTTGAAGTTATTTACATCCATTGTATCTGAAAGGAGCCCTGGTGGCGCAGTGGTAAAGCACTCCGCTGCTAGCTGAAAGTTTGGTGGTTTGAGCCCACGAGCTGTTCTGAGGGAGAAAGGTGGGGCTGTCTGCTCCTGTAAAGATTTACAGCCTTGGAAGCCCTTTGGGGCAGTTCTTCTCTGCCCTATAGGGTCACTATAGGGTGTTTACGAGCCAAAATTGACTCGACAGCACTGGGTTTGGTTGCGGTACTGTATCTGTGGGGTAGAAATACTACATAATAACATGTTACTGCACATCTCTCCAACTCCATGTCCCGTAACCTCATGTCAATAGCTTGAAATTTGCCATGATAGGAGTATCTACACCTGAGATAATGGTGAGTGCCACAAACTAGGATTTTATTTCCATTAAAAAGTTACTAGCACATCGCTGCCTTAGCCAATTCCCCAAAATGCCCATGGCCAAATACAAAGGAAAGTATGATAGAGGGGAAGCTGTAGAGGAAAGCATCAGCCCTCTTAACCAACTGCATTTGAAATATCTTCCTGCACAAATCTTACAAAAATGTATAACTTTTTTGCCAGAATCCCTTCCAGGGTAATAGGATCAGAGTGAGGGACCCTGATGTATAATCTTCATTAGCTTCTTGGCATACTTTTTCAGGTCATCCATTTCTTGTTCAAATGTCAACTCATCAGGAAGACCAACCCTAATCACTCCAGCTAACTACATTCTTTGTTGTTCTTTACCCACAATGCTTTTCTATTTTTCTTCAAAGGACTTACTACTACTCAAGATTATATTATAATAAATAAGGAACTTAAGCTCTGTGAAGATAGGTTCTGTTCTGTTTTATTGATTGCAGTATCCCTAGCACCAAGTACAATTTTCTGGTATTTGCTCAACAAATACATGGTAAATGAATGAAAAGACATATGCAATGACATGAGAGGATATCCACAAATTATTGCAGAGTAGACCAAAAAAAAAACATACTACAGGAAGAAATATATATTTATTCATGTGTATATACATATATAGTCTGTTCCATTTAAATATATATATATGACAACAGATAGACACACAGAAAGAAAGAGAGGAAGAGAATGAAAGAGAGAAAGACAAGAAAAGAAGAAAGAAACTTTGCACATGCACATAGAAAAATATCTGGAATATACACCAAAGATTTAATAGTAGTTACCACTGGAATATACACCAAAGGGCTAAATAGTAGTTACCACAGGGGAGTGGGATTAAGGGAGTATAAGAAGAAGAACTTCAATTTTTATCCTTTTACATACTTCTGCATTTTTTACAACAAGCAATTACTATTTTGCAAATTTTCAAACTCATATTTTTTAACAAGTAAGACAATAAATTCCTCTTTAAAAAAAATAAAACACTCCTCAGGGAACATCTAGCTCAACTGGTATAACAAAGTTTATAAGGAAAATTGCTCTACATTTTACTTCGTTGAGTAGCATCTGGGGTTTTAAAAGCCTGTGAGTGGCTGTCTAAGATACTCCACTGGTCTCACCCCTTTGGGGGCAAGAAAGAATGAAGGAAACTAAAGATACAAGGGAAAAATTAGTCAAAGGACTAATGGGCCACAGCTATCATGGCCTCCACGAGACTGCGTCCAGCACAACTAGATGGTGCCTGGCTACCACCACTGACTGCTCTGACAGGGATCACAATAGAGGGTCCCGGACAGAGCTGGAGAAAAATGTAGAATGAAATGCTAACTCACAAAAAAATACCAGACTTACTGGCCTGACAAAGACTGAAGAAACCCTGAGAGTATGGCCCCCTGATACCCTTTTAGCTCAGTAATGAAGTCACTCCTGAGGTTCACCCTTCAGCCAAAGATTAGGCAGGCCCATAAAACAAAACAAGACTAAAGGGGCACACCAGCCCAGGGCAAGGACTGGAAAGCAGAAGCGGGACAAGAAAGCTGGTAATGGGGAACCCAAGGTCGAGAAGGAGAGTGTTGACATGTCTTGGGGTTGTTAACCAATATTATAAAACAATATGTGTAGTGTTTAATGAGAAGCTAGTTTATTCTGTAAACCTTCATGTAAAGTACAATAAAAAAGAAAAAAATATGCTGAAAAATAAAATAAAACACTCATAAACTTAAGCAAGGTCTAGAAAAAGGCTCATGTAATCTTTGCACATTTTCATTTTAAAAGAAACAACAAAACAGTGCAGGTCTATAAAGAAAAAAAACAAATTAAAATAGACTGAATAAATGATTAAAGAAGCTAAATAGCTTATGAAGATATCAACATTTCTTAACCAAATTGCTAGAAAAATAAACAAAGCAGGTATTTGTGAGAATGAGCCATCTTACCTTTCAGCCAGCAACAATGCAAATACAAGAGAACATGTAAGGAAAGAGGAGAATCTTTGGGTTTGACATAACTATTGTATCAAAGAACCAAGTCAGAAAAAAAAAGTAAGACACAAAAGCTTGAAGCCAACAAAACTACCCAATTCACAATATAGTGAAAATAAAAGGGCTCATCAATGGAATATTCTTGAATTTGAGCCTGTTCAGCATCCTACATTTAAGTAACCAGAATTTTTTAAAGCAGCATCCTATTCAATCTTTTTTAAAAGATTGGCTTTTTAATAAAAAAATATGCTTTTTTTTTTCCTCCAAAGAAGGAATATAGTGTCCGCGTTAGCTTAGTTATTCCCTGGGAGAACAGGTTGTTTTTTTTTTTTTTCAAACCTTCAGCACTGAGTAGAGGCAAGGATTGCTGTTAATTTATTCCAGGCCTAAGAGACTCAGGACACATACAGGTAGATGAAGAAAAAAGACTTAGCACCCATTCCCAGCATAGTGCCTAGGAGGGAGAGATCTTTCTCAAAGCTGAAATAATTTTGGTTTCATCATCAGAAATCATGAGACAATAAGAGTTTGGGCAATATATTTCTTCTCTCACAGACAGTAGCAGTCCAGAGCAAGGCAAGTTAGGCCTTACTGGGCAAAGGTTTAACGTTGCCCCACCTCTCACTCACTCACCCCTCTGTCCTGTCTTCATCCTCCCCCGTCAGTTCTTCTTTCCATAGGGCTCCCTGTAAAATGTCGTTCTTAATTCTGTGGATTAAACAAACAACACTTTTGAAAACCTCAAGTCTAGTATAATCTTATCACCAGTCTGTCAGTTTGTCATACTATGATGGCTTGTATGTTGCTATGATGCTGGAAGCTATGCCATGGGTATTTCAAATAGCAGCAGGGTCACCCACACTGAGCAGGTTTCAGGCGAGATTCCAGACTTAGACTAGGAAGAAAGGCCCGACGATCTACTTCTGAAAATTAGCCAATGAAAACCCTGTGGATCACAATAGGATACTGTCCAATATACTGCTGGACAAAGAGCCCCCTAGGTTGGAAGGCACTCAAAATACACAGTGGCAATAACAATGGACTTGAGCGTACCAACGATATTGAAGGTGTTGCAGGAACGGGCAATATTTTGTTCAGTTGTACGCCACGAGTCAGAGCTGACGCAACAGCAACTAACAACAACAACATAATCTCTTGGCATTAAGACGAATAGACTCCTAGGTAAACCGAGCATAAGAAAATCCAGACACTTCAATAAGCCCTTTTTTTGGAACTATTCCAGTGGAAGGAAAAGAGAGGTCGGAGGGGTAAAACTTAGGAAACCACTGTGCTGTGAGTTCTATAAGATGTTGGTTCAAGGTTTTTTACCACCTTGGACTTGGCTGGTATACTTTGCAATCATCAACCCAAAAAGTCTTCCAGCTACCAGTTCCCCTCTAGCGTCAAGCATAACATATCACAGAATAGAAATTAGGAAGCTTCAAATGAGAGGTCCTTTCTGAACGAGCCACAGATAGCGTGAAGGTACCCTAGTCAGTGCACATGAGACTGTACTGTATTTCTTTCCCAACTGCATTTTGTTTGTTGAAATAAGGCAATATTGCCTTTAAAAAAAAAAAAAGGTTCCAGGGAGTTTAACGATTTTCAGCTTGAACATTTATATTAATGGTTGAGAACAAAAATTTGTGCATTAAGGGGAAAACAAAATCACAATGCAAGCTAATCTTACGCCAACCCTGCAGCCAATGCAGTTGAGTTTTAAGTATGGTAGTGAGTTCCTCCTGCTGGTGTCCACCACCGTCTTCCCACTTCTAACATACTGTGCTGAGTGCAGAAATAATTTTTTCACTATATATTTATTAAAAAAACACATTAGTAGACAGCATTATGGCTCACAGATGGACTAAGGAAATGCCTTCCTTAGGGTTTTTGTTCTCCTTCTTACTTTATAACCCTGCAAGAGAGAAAAGAAGGTGGACCTTAAAGAAAACGCAGCCTTGACCATTTTTAGGGCATGTAAATTCTGGGGAAATCTTTTGGAAGCTATCAGCAATACTCAGTAAAACAAATACATTTTAGGAACTCAGAGTTAACTTCATTTAATGAGGCAATAACGATTTTTTTTTTTTTTTTCTAAGACTGCTTGCCCGAGGGATTTAGCCTTTGTTATTGGAACATAAGAAATTCTAGACTCCGAGAAAGGCCACTTGGCTCAGCATGGCTGATACTTCCAAGCTCCTGGCTTCCAGCTCCCTATAGCTTCTCAGTTTACAAATTCATCCATTCATCTCTTCAAAACAAAATAAAATGATGCTTCTAGCTTCTCTAGAGTTGTTTGGCAACTGCTTATTTGTGATATTTATCTTCCAGGTGAGAGCATTCTGGCAATAGCATGCTCCTTCTCCTACCATCCTATTTTTGTAGGTCAGATTGGCTTTTATTCCGTGAGCATGAAGAGCTTAATTGGAACAATATTATTATCCTTCACAATTTACAGAAATATGCTTGACCTCTATGAAGTGTCATTTTCCTCAGAGAGAATAAGCTCCTTCCTTACTAAGTCCTTTGGAAAAAACAGAAATAGTTCTTCCTTTGGTGTTGCCAAGGCGTTCTACTGTGTTGTTCTCAAAGCAAAAGAACAGAAGAGACACAATGGACTTGAAATTTTATTCTGAAACAACCTTCAAAAGTGAAAACTTGAAAAACTACTGAGCTAGTCCAAGGATTCCTAGGTTTCTCAGGAAGAGTAACATTGAACCCACATAGGAAGGAATATGGTTTGTAAGAGGGCAAGATCGGCCCCTCTGTGACCTCTATGTGTGAATTTATCTTGTCCCTTTGTTCCATAAGGAAGTCTTTGAATGGCAGAAATGGTTAAGTGCTTGGCGGCTAACTGAAAGATTGGGGGTTTAAGTCTACCCAGAGGCTCCTCAGAATAAAGGCTTGGTGATCCACTTCTGAAAATTCAGCCATTGAAAACCCATGGAGTGCCGTTCTGTTCTGACACACAGGGCATCACCACGCGTCAAAATCAACTCAATGGCAACTGGTTACCATTCTTTCTATAAACCCAATCTCTGACTGCCCTCACCCATCCTTATGACTTCATCTCCGTTCGCTGTAAAGATGGCACCAGTTCTGGGTGACCACACCTCTTGGCTCCTTTTCCTGAGAATTTTAGCCAGAAAAGTTACAGACAGAAATCTCACCTTCTCAAGGTGAAAATTAACTAAAATATTGTTTTAATTCCTTTTCCATTGTTTAGAATCTTTTCTGTCTCTGTCACATCTACCTCGTCTTCACCTCAACAGCAGAATTTATCATCATGCCCCAAAGATCCGCATCTCCCTGAGTTTCCCCATTTTTTTCCTCAATGCTATTACCTTTCTCTTAGCTTTTTGGGCTTCAGACCATCTGGCTGTTTTTCCCTGCTTCTTCTCTTACCTTTTACATACAATATCTTGTCAATTATTTTTCTATAATATTGTTCAGGTTTAGCCCTTCCTTTTTTAGGTTTCTGTAGCCACTGCCAAACTCCAGACATTCTTTACTAAATATCTCTATTATTGGAAAAACCCTACCTATTAGAACACATTTAGGTCCATCTAGCTCCTCCACCTCATCCTTTTTCAGTCCATCATACCCGGTGCAGCCATCTTTACCTTCCTAAAATGCCATTTTCAGTATTCTACCTTCCATTCCCATCTTCTCCAGAAGTCTCCACTCTGGTTTAAAAATCCACGGTAATAACAAGACCAACCACCATCCAGTGAGCTGAGCACCTACTACACACATGCTGGGTGCTATACAAATTGCTTAAAAAAAAAAAAACCTACATGTATATTTAATCCTCTCTGCAAACCTGGAAGCTAAATTTTGTTATTCCTTTTACAGTAGAGGAAACTGAGACTCAATATTACTATGCAACTTTTCTAGTAATGAATAAAGCTGTAATTAGAACTCTGACCAATTTGACTTCTAAACCCATGCATTTTCCTGATGGTGAAGGTCCCTGGTGGTCTAATGAATCTATATAAACTCTTCCGGCCTCCATACTGAACAGCCTCATCACCATCTGCGACATCCCCACAAACCTTATGGTGCAAAGATGCTGGTTAAGGCCATGCTCTGCAATCAGCTTGCTTGGGTTCTGGTCCTGGCTCTATGACTCCCAATTTACCAGTTGGGGGCTCCATGACACCCCACCCCAGCAAATTACTTTAACTCTCTGTACGTCAGCTTTCTCATAAATTTTGACAATAGCCCTTATCTCAGAGAAATATTGTGAGATTAAATGAGACTGTAGGGCTCTTCACACTGATTTCTACCTGCTTCTTCTGTCAAGAACAATCTTTCCTCTCCTTTCAAACTATGAAGACCCAAACGAAGTCAAAATTAACCCTAGTGGTTAATTCCATCTCCCTATAATCTTTTTGGTAGCTAAAGCTTCCTGATCTCATCTACATGCTCTCACAATTATATTTAGAGTGTATCACCTTATCTTGTTCTTAATTACATATTATCTTCTGTTACTCTTTTGTTCTTTCTTGCATAGTGTTTTTCTCTTCTCAAAATGATTAGGAATTTCCTAATGATTCAGACATTATTTCATGTATGCTTCACATTAAAAACCTAATACTGTGCTAAGCACTAAATGTTTTGGCCCCAGGCTCAGAACCTTAGATTTGCATTTCATAAATCATTATTTACTAATTGAAATATCAGTTACATTTCATTCCCTCTTCTCTTTGCTGTGGCCAATTCCTTCTCTAGATTCTCATCATGTCCAGCCTAGATCCTAATATCCCTGCTCCACTGGCTGTACCCCTGGAAATTTGCCCACTCACTCATGATCAGTAATGGACAATTAGGAGCCCTGGTGGTGCAGTGGTTAAGCACTCAGCCGCTAAACAAAACATCAGTGGTCCGAACCCACCATCTGTTCCATAGGAAAAAGATGTGTCAGTCTGCTTCCATAAAGATTTACAGCCTTGGAAACCCTATGGGGCAGTTCTGCTCTATCCTATAGGGTTTACTACGAGTCAGAATTGACTTGATGGCAATGGGTTGCTTATTTTTGGAATAGAGACTTAAAAGCCAGTGTGGCTGAAATGGAGAAGGTAGGAGGACACAGAACCAGATTTTAGAACATGCAGAGCCCATCTGTTTTTCCTAGTCTTTTTTCACGACAGAGTATAATGGCTGAGAGTACGTCTTCTGAGCTAGGCTACCAGGGTCTGGATCCTGACTGTAACCGTGGGCAACATACTCATCTTCTGTGCCTCCATTTTCTTAACCTGTAAAATGGGAACAACAATAAAGTTGATGTCATTGGTCTAGTTCCCTGGAAAACAGACTGTGAGATAGACATATGTGTAGACAGTGCTCTCAGGAAAAGCACCAAGTAAGGCAGTGGGGGAAGAAGATTGAACAGAGGGAGAAGTTGAACAGTGAAGCTGTTGCAACAGAGGCTTCAGTGAATCCCAAAAATTGCTCTGAACGGGAATGACCTTTCAGAGATATCCTGAACAGAGGCAAGGCAGCCAGGCCTTCGTACCCCTGAATTGACCAGGGATTGGATGCAGGCCATCCCTAGAAAACAATGTACCATTGGGCAAGGCAGCTCCTTTCTGCCAAGGACAATTTCTAGGGAGAGGCTTAGCTGTGAGCTGTTAGCAGTCACCACTCCAGGAAGTGAGGGAACAAAGAATGCCTTGTTCTGTAGGAGGAATCTGTGTAACACCTCATAGCATCCACTACAGTTGGTATGAGAATTAAATGGATCAATACCTATAAAGCACTTAGGATAGCATCTGGTATATTTTAGCCCAAGATAAATGTTAGCTATTGTATCAGTTTCATGGCCTAGAAAAACTCTTTGCTTACCTCAAGTTTTCCTGACTGAAATTTAGAAAGAAGGGTGTTATGGATTGAATTGTACCCCATACCCCAAAATGTGTGTCAACTTGGCTAGGCCATGATTTCCAGTATTGTGTCATTGTTCTCCATTTTGTAACATGATGTGATTATCCCGTGTGTTGTAAATCCTAACCTCTGATGTTAATGAGGCAAGATTAGAGGTAGTTATGTTAATGAGACAGGACATCATCTACAGGATTAGGCTGTATCTTGATTCAATCTCTTCTGAGATATAAAAGAGAGAATTGAGCAGAGAGGAGAGTGACCTAATTACCACTAAGCAAGAAGAGCCAGGAGCAGAGCTCATCCTTTGAACCTGGGGTCCCTGTGCTGAGGAGCTCCCAGACCAGGGGAAGATTGATAACAAGGACCTTTCCCCAGAGCTGCCAGAGACAGAAAACCTTCCCCTGGATTTGGACTTCTAGCCTCCTAAACTGTGAGAGAACAATTTTCTGTTCGTTAAAGCCATCCCTTTGTGGTACTTCTGTTATAGCAGCACTAGGTAGCTAAGTCAAAGGGTGTCGGTAATTTTTTTTTTTTCTATTTCGATGCCCTAAACAGATAAACTCTGTAAATATTTATGTATTTGATTGATTATTTATAGGTTTGCTTCTACCTGTCACATAATGCCTTTGTTTGCTGTACTTGCCATTGTTTGTTTCTATACTGTCTATCACAGCTTAAAGCAAATAGAGGAGAACACAGTCTTCTTAGCTAAATGTAGTCATCACTAAACATACATCAGAGCAATCGTGGGTTGTTTAAAGAGTAAATTGATACAGATAGTCTTGAAGAAGATGATGATATTTTTAAAACAACACCAAAAGTACGGGCACACTTGAAATGCCACCAGGACTAGAATGTGGTAAGTCCCTGAAGGAATGCTCTTCAACTACACTTTGGGGCTTCTCTCCCCTCTTGGCAATATTTCTGAAGCACTGATTTCCTAATACTGAGCCCTACATGTCCAGAAACCAAAGCTTGGGACCCTAGGGCTGTCATTGCAAGGAGTCTGATGTATGCATGTAGATACCAAGCTTTAAACTTAGAAGAAAATGTAGTCTGTATCTCTCACCATATATACCACCATCTCTCAAAATAATGTAACAGTATGATTAACAATGGAGCCCTGATGGTGCAGTGGTTAAGAGCTCAACTGCTAACCAGGAGGCCGGTGGTTAGAACCTACCAGCTGCTCCATGGGAGAAAAGACCTGGTGATTTGCTCCTGTAAATATTAAAAACAAAAACAAACCCATTGCTGTCAAGTTGGTTTCCTCATAGCAACCATATAGGACAGAGTAGAACTGCCTCATAGGGTTTCCAAGGCTGTAATCTTTATGGAAGCAGATTGCTATATCTTTCTCCCACAGAAGGCTGGTGGGTTTGAACTGCTGACCTTTTGGTTAGCAGCTGAGTGCTTAACCACTTTGCCACCAGGGAAGCCTAAGAAACCCTAGGGGGCAGCTCTACTCTGTCATATAGGGTCACTATGAGTGAGAATCGACTCAATGGCACACAACAACAACAACAAACTCATTTAATAGTGTTACTAAATAAATGTACAACTTTTTGTCATGATGAATTTTCTTAACCAATATTTAATAAATGTACAAATATTATCATATGTTTATTATATATTTTATGGTAAGAAAGCATTCCTGTACTCAGTCCACTCTAGACTGTTTCATTCTTCCTCATGCCCAACATGTGTCTTTTTCATCCTGAAGGCTCAAAACACAAAAGTTCCCCTTAAGGCTAGAGACAATATTTTACTTATCTTTGTATTCCTATAGTACCTTTATACAGTAGGAAAAAAAAATATTATTTTATAAATATCTGCTGCATACTTAGTTTGTGCCAGACATTGTGCTAAGTTCCTAAAAAAATGTCAAACTGAAGTAAATACATAAATTCTCTTTTCAAGTGTAGCTTACAATCTAATAGGAGAGACAGAGAAACCATTAAAAAAAAAACTATCATTTATACTTTTGATAAGTGATGTGAAGGAACAATAGAGTCTGATGAGTGGTTATTTTAGGGGAAGTTTTCTCAGATTGGGCAGGAGGAGAGAAGGAGATTCTAGAAAAGGAAGCAGTGTTCAAGCTGAGATCCAAAGGATGAGAAGGAGTTTGCCAACATGACCGATGGGTGCAGGATTCCAGGCAGAAGAAACACCCAAAAACCAAAAATCCAAACCCATTGCCATCAAGTCAATTCTGACTCATATGGATCCTATAGGACAGAGTAGAACTGCCCATAGGGTTTCCAAGGCTGTGATCTTTACAAAAGCACACTCTCATATCTTTCTGCCGTGGAGCAGCTGGTGGGTATGAACTACTGATCTTTTGGTTAGCAGCCAAGTGCTTAACCACTGCGCCACAAGGTCTCCTAGAGGAAATACCACAAGTAAGTATATGGACAATTTCTTCCATGGAACCATTTTATTCGTGGGAGGACAAGTCCACTTACAATTTATAAGAACACAATTCAGAAACAAACTTGATTCAAAGCTTAAAATGCAAGGTTCTTTTGTTTTTGTTTTTTAATTTGCTGACTTCTAAAACAATTATCAGAAGCCTCATTCTTGGTATGATAGTGAAATATTTATTCTAAGTATCAAGCATCATGTAAGTATAAAGAATACCAGGTGAACAAGACGGTGTTAGTTCTGCAGAAGATTACATTCCAGCGAGAAGGGCAGATCAACAGAGGGAGGGGCAAGTGCAAGGAAAGGGGCTGGCCCAGAGAGCTAGGGCACCCCAGAGAGGCTGTGGCAAAGAAGGCCTACTACAGGAAGTAGCATATAATTGGAGATGTGCTTTATGCTAAGTGCTGCAATAGCAGCCTGAACAAAAGGCCACAGGACTGTTGTTGGGGCAGATAATCTTGCCTGCAAATGCTGAGGAGCCTGCAAAGAGGCCCCCACCCAGGAGCCAGGCCTTGATGGAAGACATTTGAAGAGGACAGAAGAGCATATGTACATCTAAACCTTAAAAGATTTTTTAAAAGAAGTAAAATAAATTAGTTTTAAAAGTAATACATCAAAAAACAATTTCATACTACTTTAAAATAAATCCCAGTGATTCAGTTTGATTACATTTAATTATTTACAATTCATTGTTTTCCTCGATTCAATGGAAGTGTGCTTTCTTTAAATTTACTCCAATGTTTAAGGTTCAATCAAACTTCTTAAATTTAGCAGATTCCATCTGCCAAATCACATGAGGGCCAGTTTTACATGTGGACCTTATCGGATAGACCCCACACAGTTTTTAAATAATACTAATAATGGGAACCACACTATTTCCACATCCTGAGTGTTGTGGCTTTGATAGTAGGCTATTTCTAAAGTCTTGACATTCTGTGAGGTGGCATTCATTTGGGAAGTTTCGTTTGTTATCTCTTCATGCATGACCCTCAGTACTGGATCTTCCTTAATCAGCTAAACTGTTGACTAGCAAGTTCCCTTTCCTTGGGGAACTAGAACATTGTAATATAACCCTTCTTCATTCCAAACAAAAGATTGTGTCACCTTTCTTGAACAACCTCCTTAGGCCTTAAGTGTTTCTGAGTTCAAGTACTGTTTCCCCTCACACTTGTGAGAAAGAGAGGAACATTGAGTAAAGAAGAGCAAGGAGCCAGAAGTGGGAGGACACAGAGAACCAGAGGGAGGAAGCAGGAGGATTAAAAAGAACAAGAGGGAGAACACTTTACTACAAAAAACTGTCAGGAGAAGAAAATGCTAAGGAACTTGAACACCTTTGCTTTCAAGTTGGTTACCAGAGCTTCCAATGTCAGCAAATCTTAGCAATTATTTCATAAAACTTCTGGCTATGTTTTATATTCTCAGGAGTCTAAATGTCTTGCATTTTTTAGTAACTCAGTTCAGATCTGATCACAATTCTAAACATTCTGGTTGACTTAATAAATATTACTCAGTGGATATGTACTAAATACAAACCTTTCTCCTGAAGAGCTCCACGCAGTTTAAAAACAAAACCAAACCAAAAAAAAAAAAAAAACTGTTGCTCTTGAGTCAATTCTGACTTATAGCAACCCAACAGGACAAAGTAGAACTGCCCCACAGGGTTTCCAAGGAATGCCTGGTGTATTCAAACTGCCGACCTTTAGGGTAGCAGCTGTAGCTCTTAACCACTACGCCACCAGGGTTTCCTCCATACACTTAGCTATGATTAATCAACACGCAAGGTAAGAAAAAAGGATAAAAACTGTTGTCTGCACATTACAGTCAGGGAAAGTACCAGAGAAATGTATTCTAATGCCCAGGGTCATGCAGCCAATCAGGGGCAAGTGAGCACCAGGCACCATACCCTGCCTCCCACGATGTATAACCAAAAAACCAAGTCAGAACTGACCTCCAAAGGCTTTTCAATAGCTGTCATCTTATGGCAGAGTCCGTAGGCGGTACAAATGGTTCAGTGCTAGACCACTACCCAAAAATTAGGGTTCAAACCTATCCAAAGGCTCCTCAGAAGTAAAACCTGATCTCAAAAGGTCAGAACCTCGAAAATCTCATGGCACAGCTCTACTCTGCACATATGGGGTCACCATGAGTCGGAATTGGCTTGACACCAACTAAAATAACAACAACAATCTTAGGGAAATGGATTGCCAGGTCTTTCTTCCACGGCACTGTTAGGTGGATTCAAACCACCAGCCTTTCTGTTAACTATCTGCTCCATCCAATGTACCAAAATGAGTTATTAATTAAAAGAGTGCCATCTTTTAGCCTTAAGCTAAAAATTATTCTTTTGGGATGAATATAAATCTTTTTTTCCTTGGAAAAAAAAAATGCCCTGTTTGGGTAGGTATCTATTTACCCTTACCATAGCAAAATGTAATAAAACTTTTCCTATTAGTTTTTGGGCCATTATTTGCATGTGTGCTTGCTTTCGTTTGTAACGATTCTCTAAACTTCCTTCTGCTAACAGTGAAACATTGAGCCATGCATATGCATTGTGCCATAGAGGAACCATCAGGCTCCACTAGAGTGTTACCTAATACTTATTTCAAAAACAATTTTTATTTTGATTCATGCTTCATTTCATGCTTTCAATAGATCTGTATCTGAGAAAGCTGGGGGTTGTGATGCAGAAATTACTGCATAGACAACAGGGCTTTGTTTGCCTCTGGTAAAGTAACCCAACTTCTGTATTTCAAATGTAGTCTCCTAGTCTCTCTAAGATGGTCTTGGGGACCCTGAACAATTATACGAACTCCTGCTACTGCTCACAAGGGCTCAGAGGTGGCTTTCATATGGAGTCATTCAGTTAAACCCAAGCATAACAATGGGAAGTGGAGGATCCATTCTCCAGCTGGTGTTAAATCCTGCAAGGTATGATCAAATCCTTTTCCCAAGGTTGACATCTTCCTTTCCATTCAGTAAATCCCTCTACAGAATCCAAATGCTTCAGAGTTCAACCATGGCATGGCAAGCATTGACAATCACCCTACCCGGTGCTGGTGGCTCAAAGCTTTCGGCAACTTAGACAAGCTCGAAGAGTCTTGCTTCCCTACAACAATCAAGTTTGATAATAACATTTGCTACTGCCCTGGAACACAATGTGAGACTATTTTATTTTATAGCATCACTGAATGTAAAGAGCCAGAAAAGAACCTGCAAATCAAAGCCCAATGTTTTACAGAAGAGAGATGAGGTTCTAAGAGCTAAAGTGACTTGTCCAATGTTACATCAACTAGTAATGACACAACCAAGACTTGAACCCTGGTGTCCTGGCTCCAGCCTGCCTCTCACTGAATCATATTCCATGTACTATACACTGCATGAGTGCAAGGACCAGGCCCAGTTCATTTGTCACTACCTATCCAGGATCTTTCCAGGATCTAACACAGTGTCTGGCACATAACACTAAATCAAACTAGTTGCCGTTGAATGGACTCTGACTCATGGTCACCCCACATGTTTCAGAGCAGTAGTGTGTTCCATAGAGTTTTCATGGCTGTGATTTTTCTGAAGGAGATCACCGGGCCTTTCTTCCAAGGCACCTCTGGGTAGGTTCAAACCACCAACTTTTCAGTTAATAGTTGAGTGCTTAACCATTTGTGCCCCCTTGCCCCCCTCCCCCCCCACCCAAGGATTCTGCACATAGCACAGAGGGAACAAAAGAAAGAATAAATATTTAACAGTGGATAATCTTGAATCTAACTCACTTTTTAAAAAAGTCATAAGTATTTTAACTTATGTAGCTGGGTCTTTGGAAATAGGGTTATGGTGGAGAAAGAACAGACTCAGACATAAGGACCACCAGTCATGGGGTTTGCAGAGAAAGGATTAAGTTGGGTAGAAATATCAGAAACATACCTGAAGAGGAATCCCCGGATAACGTAAGCAGTTAACACACCCAGCTGCTCACCAAAAGGCTGGAGATTCAAGTTCACTCAGAGGTGCCTCAAAAGGATAGGTTTGGTGTCCACTTCTGAAAAATCAGCCATTGAAAACCACGTGGGGCACAGTTCTACTCTGACACACATGGAGTCTCCATAAGTCACAGTCGACTCCACAACAACTAGACTGGATAACTAAAGAAAAACTATTAGGGCAGAGTATCTGGCTCCAAAGTATGGCTCTCTGAAGTCACATTGTCTCAAAGAAGTTGTGTTGGTGTGAGAATGACGGGAACAAAGCGATCCAGGACAGAGCAGCTGATATACTCCCTACCCTGGCAAGATGGTGGGCCAGAGCACAGGGGTACATGCTGTTACCTGGGCTTTCTGCAGAGCTCTGACTCACACTCCCTCCCATAACAGACTTTATTTCCTCTTTGAAGCCATAGCTATGAAAGTGACTTGTAAGGGAATGATCTTGACTACAGTCTCCTGTACCCCCTATTAAGGATGTCACCAAAAGACTGACTTACCTCAAATTCCACCAGAGGATGCCAAGGGAAGCAATGCAGAGAGAAGCTCACCTCATTAAGATCCAAAGTTCCCCCAGTGCTACAGGTACTCTGCTGGCCCTCCGCCTGGCATCAGGAGAGACACAGTCCCTCTTTCTCCATCGTTGCTCTTGTTGTTAGGTGCCACTGAGTCAGTTCCAACTCGGAGCGGCCCTGTGTACAACAGAACGATACACTGCCCTATCCTGCACCATCCTCATAATGGTTGTTATGCTTGAGCCCATCATTGCAGCCACTGTACCAATCCATCTCATTGAGGGTCTTCCTCTCTTTTGCCGACCCTCTTCTTTACCGCGTATGATGTCCTTCTCCGGGGACTGGTTCCTCCTAATAACAAGTCCAAACTACTTGAGATGAAGTCTCTCCATCCTCGCTTCTAAGGAGCATTCTGGCTGTACTTCTTCCAAAACAGATTTGTTCTTTCTTCTGGCAGTCCATGGTATATGCAATATTCTTTACCATCCTTACACTACGTAAATAATCTCTTCTGCCTCATAATAATTACTTACATGGTCAATACCACTCAGCCATTTAAATACTAATGTATCTCAAGTGTCTGTTTTCTGGTTCATCTTCCTTCTTGACTTTCATCTGCCAGCTGAATGCCTCAAAGGCACCTCATAAACTAAATTTTCCAATCCAAAGTGAAGAATTACCTCTTTACCCCTTAAATCTCCACTTGTATCCACAAGCTACCAGGAACCAGGGAGGTAATCTGAGACTTCTCCCTCCCCATCCACAGGCATTCAGTTCTCAGTTTAAATAAACCCATTCTCTCCAGCTCATCCTCACTCCTTTGGATCAGGTTTTCATTATTTATCACCACAATGATCACCAAATCTGTTGCTATCGAATTGATTCCAACTCATGGCAACGCCATGCATGCAGAATAGAGCTGTGTTCCATAGGGTTTTCAAGGCTGTGTTTTGGAAGCAGGTCAACAGAGTTTTTTTCTGAGACACCTCTGGGTGGGTTCAAACTGCACCTTTTCAGTTAGTAGTCCAGCACCTAACCATTTCCCAGGGACCCTAATATGATTACGATGAGTTCCTAACCTGCCTTCCTACTTTTGGTCTTTTTCCTTCTAGTGCATCGTCTGCCCACGTGAACAGATTGCAGCTCTTCTCTGTTTAAAGTCTACCTTTATGATCTCCCCTTGCCTGAAGCCACACCTCAACTCTCTCCATTCCCCAGAGAAGAACTCGAAGTTGCAGCGATAACAAATTATTGAAGTTCTCTGCATTTGACATGCTTCCCACCTGTACCTCTTCGCACCTATAGAATATGCCTTTTCTTACCTTTTCAAGTTGGTGAACATCTACTCAGAATTTGATACACAACTCAACTGACACTTCCAGTATGACGCATTCTCTGATCCAAATTCAGGAAGTGCTTGTCCAGTGCTGCCTCTGCACCTGATACATACTTTTCTAATTGCCTTGATCATATTGAATGGAAATTGTTCTTATTTTCCTATTCCTTTAAGGATGGGGACTGTCTTTTCAGGTTTGAGCTTCTCAGTACTTTCCTGTACTGCCTGGAATATGGTATTCAGGAAATAATGATGAAAAATAAGTGAGTGAATGGATAAATCATATTATTCTTACAGACATCACTTTGACTTGCTCTCCTGCATAGTGAGTGGACTTCATCTTGGCTCCAACTGCCTAACTATCATTGCAATTTGGTAACTACCCACCCAGAGAAGGGGGCAGAATTATCTGGGCTAAACTGTAAATACCTGGTATTGACTATTTTAAAGCTTACAGTTAAAATCAGAAAACCTCTGGTCTCTTGCCTGGCTTTTGTTCTGGCCTAGAACATCCTCCTCCTTTTTTCTATTATCTATGATTTATCCTTCCTTTAAAGGGTAGCCTTCCCAGCTACCCTTCCATTAACCACACCCCCTGACTACCATATATTCTGTGCTCCGTAGAGATTCTTACGGTGTGCTTCCTGGTTCTTTTAGCTACCCTCCTATATGAGTATCCTGACTCCTGAGCAATAACAGAAGGTCTATGAGGGTATGCATCATGCGTGGCTGGCACACAGTTGATGTGAAACAGATGTTTGCTAAGTCAGTGAACAAATAAAAAAATAAAGGTTCAGTAGTGTAACTACTCATGGTAGTAATGAGATAAAAAAAAATGAGATAGATATGATTAATTCCTTGGACTAAAAATTATTACCATATATTGAGTAGTAACATAGGCCACCACCATGCATCTACAGTTTGTCATATTGTGGTGGTTTGTGTGTTGCTGTGATGCTGGAAGCTATGCTTCAGGTATTTCAAACAGCAGCAGGGCCATCCATGGTTGATCAGTTTTAATGGAGCTTTCAGATTCAGGCAGACTAGGAAGAAAGGCCTGGTGACGTACTTCCAAAAATTAGCCAACGAAAACCTGTGGATCACAGCAGGATATTGTCCAGTGCAATGATGGAAGATGAGCCACACGGGTTAAAAGGCACTGCACTATAGCCACAACAACAGACTCAAACATACTGACGATCACAAAGATGGTACAGAGCTATTCTGTTATACATAAGGCTGCCATGACTCAGAGCCAACTCGATGGGAACTAATAAGTACATACCAGGTGTATTAAGCTACTAACGTATGGTATCTCCTTCAGCCCTCACAGTTACTCAGTGAGGTAGGTGTTCTGATAGCATCGAAAGCAGTACAGCATAATGATTGAGAACTAATGCTCCAGGATACAAATGCCTGGGTTGTTGTCCTGATCGGTCACATTGGATCTGGGAGAACTTAAGTTATTGAACCTCTTTGTGCCTCAGCTTTCCCACCTACAAAATGGGGTTAGTGATAGTATATATCTTATGGGTCTTTGTCATGATGGAAAGAGATAATGTGTATTAGTCACTGAGCAAAGTCTTAGCACAACACCTGGCCCACAGTGCATACTCCATAAATTGTTGACTATTACAATCTATTTTGTACAGATAAGAAAAATGATGCTAGAGAATAAATTGGCCAAGGTCACTCAGATACAAGTTCAGAGGTGGGGATGAAGTAGTGAAAAGTTAAGGGAATTTCAAATGATAAAATGACAGAGTTGAATTGGAAGTCATTAGGATATACTGAAAAAGCCTGGGTGGCACAAACAGTTAAGTGCTTGACTACTAACCAAAAAGTTGGTGCTTTAAACCCACCTAGAGGTATCTCAGCCACAGAAGACAGGTTTGGTGATCTGGTTCCAAAAGGTCACAGCCTTGAAACACTATGGAGCAGTTCTACTCTGCACACATGGGGTCACCATGAGTCAGAATCGACTCATCAACAACTAACAACAACAACAACAACAACGAGGATGTAATGACTCCAAGGGTCACAGCCCTGTTGGATCCTGTCTGGTCTAGGAGGGAAAGCACATATATAGAGGCCTCTAGAATGCTCTAGAATGCAGTGATGCTGAGTGCACAGGCTTGAGACTAAGAGACAAGCAGTTCAAAAAGGAGGATTCACTCTAGAACGGCGCCCAAGGGGAGATTGGCTCAGATAAGGCACAAAGAGCTAGAGCCCGAGGCCAAGAAGGACGGGAAGTTCTACAGCACAGCAAACAGGGGCAGAGGGCAGAGAGAAAAAAAATGGGCTCCCCTGATTGGGCACCACCATGGAGAGCTAAACCTGGCAGAGGAATCTGACAAAGGACTGTTTGGAATGAAACGTGAATGCTTTAACCTGAAGCAAGGAGATGATACAAGTGATTTTTCTCAACTGTACTTGGTTTGTGCCTCCAAAGTATCTTTACCTACGTAAAGGTCTGTTGTGTGCTTGTGCCAAACCTCAGGGCTGATGTCTCCATTGGGCACAGGAGGCTCAGTGCCCAGGGTCCACAATGCTTTTAGGGGTCCATCAAAATGTTCTAACTGTATTTTGTTTTAAAATTAGAGAAAAACAGAATATAATAATAATGAGTACATAATAACAAATTCAGCCTGGACTATACTTGTCTTTATACCAACACAGTCGTAAAATATAATTATCAATATGTTTATGGAGGAAGGGACTCATGAAGGTAAATACCCTGGGCCTGCAAAAGTCACAACGTAGCCCTGCCAGCCATGTGCGTTATAATCCAGTGAGGAAGAAAGAAGGAAATAAAGTTAGGAGGAATGAGTAACGAAAGTTCAGAACACCAGGGTCCTATATTTGGAAGAGAAATCTCTCCTTTTTGGGTACAGACATAAAGGTTCCCATATCCTGCCCACCCTGCACACCTCCGCCCCCAGCAAGGATGCAACCCAGTGACTTACACCACCACATCGCACCTCTGCGTCCATTTATTCACTCCAGCAACATCCGGGATCTCCCAAATGCTTTGGATATTTATCTCCTTCATTTGGCAGTGAGCTTCCTCATGTTCAGTCTATGTGGTACCTAGCCCACTGATGGTGCCTTAAGATGTTTAAGAATGACAATATCAATTTCCCTTTGCTTTGAGCGGTTGAATCACAAATGTAGAAGAATGGAAGTCTCAGGCTGCATTCTATAATCATCCATCGATTCTTATGAAATAGTAGGATCAATTAAGAACGGCTCTCATCATTGAATTATGTGAAATGAGAAAGAAAGGAAAAGGTTCATTCTTCCTTTTATTTTGCACTGTACACAGTTCAGTGGGGTTTATAAATACATTTTATCAAATCCCTCTGTGCAAGTGGTCCTGAGTCGTCCCCCTCCCTACTCTGCACCATGAGAGAAGGAATAAATGAATATCTAACAAGGCCCACACAATACCCACCAGATAATCGGCATTCTGGAAGTGTCTGAAGATATCATGTATGATAGACACCAAAGAGTGACCCTGTGCATTGCACTCCTGAATTACTGGTTGGCAGAAATGGCTGAGCAGCACAAACAGATCTGAGGAGGACAGCAACAGATAAACTCAGAAAACGGGGGAAGCGTGATTAGTAGAGTCAGGAAGGATCCTTCCCTGAGCTTCCCCCTCCCCTGATGTATGCAGGACACATTTTGTGATTTCCTTTGTTTTTAAATCCCAGTATATTCGAGCTGCAGTTCTTCACCTGAAATGACCACTCTGTTTATGGATTGGATCCAAGCGGCACCCACCTCCAGAAACACAATTCCCAGCCCCTCTGAGAGCTCCCAGGGCTCCGGCCTCCCAGAGAGTAAAGGAAGCTGCCAGAAGTTGATCTCCAAACCGAGTTTCTCCAAGGGCAGCTTGCAGGGGCCTTGCAGTCACAAGAGGACACCGAGGGAGCATCCTAGTGGCAGCTACACCGAAAATAATTATTCTGATCCACAAACCCCAGCTAAGCTATGAGAATGGACTCGTAAGCAAGGTCTGCTTTAATAGAAACATAAGTATTATGCATTGCAGTCTATTAGAAATTGGGTGTAATTTTCTCCTGACACTTTCTGAATTAAACTAGTTGGTATACAAAAAAAAAAATAACAAATGCCACAAAGCAAAAAGCAAACTCGGTGTCTGAAGGTTAATGATTGCTCGTGAAAGCCACAGAAATAAATTATCTGCCTAGGGACACTGTCACATGATCAGCCCAAAAGCTGCAACAGCCAAAAATGTTTATGTAGAGGGGGAAAAAAAAAAAACACTGTCAGCGTCACAGAGCCCTTCCCCCCACGGCTAAATTCGAGTCCTGAGCCAGCCAGCTGCTCCTGACTGCTTACATTAAACTAATTTGTGCTGCTACATTGCAGCCGCTTAATTTTTAGGCTGAACTTTATCACCAATAAGTGTTACAATAACAAGCAATATGATGGTATCGCTGAAGAAATATCCATCAACCCCCAAACAATGACAGTTTCACAAGAGTCGATTGCAGAAAAACAAATAAAAAAAAAAGAAAAGAAAATTACCCCACACTGCCTCTTTAAAAGAGGGGGGGAGGGGTGAACTTTTAGTGGGAAAGGCTTTAAACTGCTGCTTTGTTCCCAAGGCCATTCTGAAATGAAGAAGGCGGATGATTGAAAAGGTTAGTGAACAGGGGAGGAGTTAACAAGTGAGATGTGTTTGGCTGAGAGAGGGTGATTTGCAAGGTGAGAACCTAAGAAGGGAGAAGGCAGTTTTCCTGACAACAATGCAATCTGTACTCTCCTTTCTCTCTTGCTCACAGCCCCCCAAAACGGTTTGCAAACCCAAACTGCAGCTTGGGCGGTAACTCCCCAAATTGCTCCAAACAGTTCTTTGGCCCGCCGGGCACTGGAGCTCATAATATTACTTGTTGTTCCTGTGTTTTCCTCTGTGTTGTTTTCCTAGCCCAGTGTAAATGTAGAAACTCTTCGGGCAGAAAGAGACACTGACCTGAACCGGTTTAAAATTCCTGCCAAATATTCAGGCATTGTTTTTGCTGCATTTGGGAATTTGGCTTAGACCCTGTATCAGGCAATTATTTGTATTCAGGAACCTAGAATAGAGACCTCACAACTTAAAAAATAAAAGATTTAGGAAAAAAAAAAAAAAGGCGTGAGAAATACACTGAAACTTTTCTGTTGTTAATTATTTTCAGTGTGATTAATTTTTTTAGTTGGGATATCTTATTACACCCTCTTGTTTACTGGGGCGGGGGGACAATTCAACTTCACCCCCCTGTTCGGTAATTACAAAAATGATTCCTTTGAAAGCAGGGGAAGTACACCCCTGTCGGCTACTTACAGCGTTTTTAAAATTCTGTGGTTTTCAGAATTAAGGTTCAAAGTTAGTGTCATTAATGTCAAGTAATAAAGTAGTGTTTCTTGCACAAAGATATCCTAAATGAAATGTTTACACTGGAATGACTTCTTCAGGGCAGGGTGGGGGGTGGTGGACATTTGAGAACCACCCTGTTTTTTCAACTTGACACCTTTACACCTCCTGTTCCCAGCCTTTGGGTCCCAGCAGTACTTTCTTTTTGCAGGCAGCAGGTAAACTATGCTCTGGGATTGACTCAAAGGGCCACAAGGTAGGGCCCTGTGTCCATGGGTTTTTGTCGATGATCCTCAACTGCAGCAGGGGGGTTATGCTTGTAAGAATTCTCCATGGGATGATCCCAAGGGAAGGGGATAAGAAGTCCCTGGAGCCCAATGGGGTTACTCTTCCTTGTGCCAAATGGGTCACTGTTTTGCAACACAAAGGTTCTCTCCACCCAGGGCTCAGCCTGGTGCCTCCGTCTGCTCTCGGCAAGGCTTTAAGACTGATGGGAACTCAGATGAAAGCATCCTCAGGCCTGGAGGTGTGGCAGGGTGTAACCTGAATGAGAGCAACTCTAAAAGGCATCTAACTATAGGCAGGCAGGGAAGGGCTACGACTGAAGGAAAATGGATGGGAGGATGGCTGGAACAGCAACTCGCTTTTCTGAATGATAAAATCAGAGGCTCCGTTTGGTTGCCATTGAACAGAGAAAAAGATCTTGCAATGGAGGCCAGACATCCCGTCAAAACTGCCCTTGTGAAATGAGGAACTGATTTGATGGAAAGTATCAGCCTATCTTAACCTGCCTGTTTTCTCAGAGCTGGACGAAAACAGGTCCGACTGGGATACTTGAAGGTTTAGGAATAAGTTCACACAATTGCTGTGAATGGCAGGTATAAAGCCAGGGCATTTGTGTTCATAAAACCCACATGAATGGCACATATATGAATTCATAATCAGGAAGGGAGCCCTGGTGGTGTAGCGGTTAAATGCTCAGTTGCTAACCAAATGGTCAGCGGTTCGAATCCACCAGCTGCTCTGCAGTAGAAAGATGTGGCAGTCTACTTCTGTAAAGGTTACAGCCTTGGAAACCTTATTGGGCATTTCTACTCTGTCCTATAGGGTCACCATGAGTCAGAATCTACTCCACTGCAGTGGGTTTTTTTAGATATGAGGCTATTCTTCTGTCTCCAGCAAGCCCCTCGATTACAGAAAGGACACACTACCAGCCAGGAATGATTTCACAGGTTGAGCAGTTTGAACTGGCGACTTTCCTGAAAATCTCCAGAAACCAGTCCTTTTCAAGGCAGCCTTTTCCAGAATGGAAGTCACCGAATTAGAGCAGACTCCGCAAATCCTGCGTTAGGATCACAGTTCAGGAACGTTTTTCTCAGTGAACCCTTGTGAGCTCCGTAAACAGTAAGGTCCCCTGGATACTTGTTCCTTCATCCCATAACTGAACTTCCCTCAACCTGGCTTTGATTTTTAGCTAGAAGTTATGCCTTTCTGGCTTCTAATTGTCAGAGATGTAGAAACAGTTAATGAGGTATGCGATGAAGTAATGTTGTAATTTTCAATTCACAGCGTTAACGCTTGTAGCCATAAGCTTGAAATGTATCATTTTTCACAGAGGCAAAGTGTGGAAAGTAATATATATGACTAAGAAGTAAAAATTGTGTTTTGCGTTTTTGCCTACATAGAAAAGCATAGGTCAAATTTTAACGTGATAAAATTCAGATAAATAAAACCAAAACCAAATTCATTGCCATCCAGTTGATTCTGACTCATAGAGACCCTGTAGGACAGAGTAGAACTGTAAATCTTGTCTCTCAGCAGTCATACAATGCTGATCTCTGCTTCTGTTGTCATTTCTCCTTCTCCAACCCTGATGCTCTTGCTTCCCTCTTAGAAGAACCTTTGTCAATCGATATCACTCATAAATGCTGTGCTCCTTTAAAAACTAGTCTATATGAGACCAGTCAACGTTTAAAGCAAAGATGAGAAGGTAATGGGGAGCAGAGATACTAGATTAATGGAAACGAAACAACCAGAATGGAAATAATGAGAATGTTAACACATTGGGGGAAATGTAAACAATGTCAGGGAACAATTCATATGTTGTTAGATTGCCATCAAGCTGGTTTTGACTCATAGCGACCCTATGTCATTCAGAACAAAACACCAGCTGGCCCTGCACCATCCTCACAGTTGTTATGCTTGAGCCCATTATTGCAACCACTGTGTCAATCCATCTCCTTGAAGATCTTCCTCGTTTTTGCTGACCCTCTACTTTACCAAGCATGACGTTCTTCTCCAGGGACTGGTCCCTCCTGATAACATGTCCAAAGTATGTGAGACAAAGTCTTGATGCCTTTGTTTCTAATGAGCATGCTGGCTGTACTTCTTCCAAGACAGATTTGTTCATTTTTCTGGCAGTCCATGTTATATTCAATATTCCTCACCAACATTGTAATTCAAAAGCATCAATTCTTCTCTGGTCTTCTTTATTCATTGCCCAGCTTTTGTATGCATATGAGGTGATTGAAAACACCATGGCTTGAGTCAGGCCACCTTAGACCTTGAAGTGACACCTTTGCCTTTTAACACTTTAAAGAGATCTTTTGTGGCAAATTTGCCCAATGCAATGCATCGTTTGATTTCTTGCCCATTGCTTCCGTGATTGTTGATTGTGGATCCAAGTAAAATGAAATCCTTGACAACTTCAATCTTTTCTCCATTTACCATGATGTTGCTTATTGGTCCACTTGTGAAGGTTTTTGTTTTCTTTATGTTAAGGTGTAATTCACACTTTGATCTTCATCAGTAAATGCTTTAATTCTCTTCACTTTCAGCAAGCATGGTTGTGTCATCTGCATAAAGCAGGTTCTTAAGGAGTCTTCCTCCAATCCTGATGCCCCGGTCTTCTTTATATAGTCTAGTTTCTCGGATTATTGAACAAGTACGGCTAAAGGATACAACCCTGGTGCATACCTTTCTTGATTTTAAACCAGGCAGCATTCCCTTGTTCTGTTCAAACTACTGTCTTTTGGTCTATGTGCAAATTCCTCATGAGCACAACTAAGTGTTCTGGAATTCCCATTCTTCACAGTGTTATCCATTAATTTGTTATGATCCACATAATCGAATGTCTTTCCATAGTCAATAAAACGCAGGTAAACATCTTTCTGGTATTCTCTGCTTTCAGCCAAGATCCATCTGACATCAGCAATGATATCCCTCATTCCATGTCCTCTTCTGAATCCAGCTTGAGTTTCTGATAGTTTCCTGTCCATGTACTGCTACGGCCACTTTTGAATCATCTTTAGCAAAATTTTAATTGTGTGTGATATTAATGACATTGACTGACGTGGCAACAGTTTGTACAGAAATAGTTAATTGGGAACCGAATTTGCTGTATAAACTTTCACTGAAAGCACAATATTATTAAAAATAAATAAATAACACTTGTGATTACATTGGCCCTCCTGATAATCCAAGATAATCTTCCCATCTCAAGTTCCTTAATTTAATCACATTTGCAAAGTCCCCTTTGCCATTTAAGGTAACATATTTACAGGTTTCAGAAATTATGATGTGACATCTTTAGGGGGCCATTATCCTGCCAAACACAGTGCCTAAGGCTAATGAAAACCATAATATGGTCCCGTACAGATATCTGCATTTAGTTTCAAAAAAAAAAAACCAAACTCATTGATGTCAAGTCAATTCCTATTCATAGTGACCCTATAGGACAGAGTAGGACTGTCCCTTAGGGTTTCCAAGGCTGTAAATTTTTATGGAAGCAGACTACTACATCTTTCTCCCATGGAGCAGTTGGTGGGTTTGAACCGCTGACCACTTATTTAGTAGTTGAGCACTTAACCACTGCACCACTAGGGTTCCTTTTAGGTTAGGAAGGGGGAAACACCATGAGAGCAATATACCACAAGGAAGGTTAGAAAGTGATGGCATACTTAGGAATCTAGGGAAGGGACCTAAAAAAAACACAGAGGTGCTCAACAGGTTTACTGTGCTCCGTAATTGCTGAGACCTGTTTTTCGTTGGCTATCCTCTCTATGACTCTAAGCCAACAGGACACAGAAGAATACTAGAGTAGACGAGGAGTATAAGCCATCATGCATTTAACATGTATTAAGCCTCTAATGTATGACAGGTACTATGTTAGACACTGTATTGTTGTTATCGTTAGGTGCCGTCCAGTCAGTTCCTACTCATAGCAACCCTGTGTATAACAGAACAAAACACTGCCCAGTCCTGCACGACCCTCACAATCGTTGCTATGTTTGAGCCCATTGTTACAGCCACTGTGTCAATCCATCTCATTGAGGGTCTTCCCCTTTTTCACTGACATTCTACTTTACGAAACATGATGTCCTTCTCCAGGGACTGTATTACAAAGATAAAAAGACCTGGCTATTGCCTTCAAGGAGTTCATATTTCAGAAGAAATATAAATATATGCACAGTTATCAGCTGAACACTCACCACCAAGAGCCAAACCAAGCAGCCTCAATAACCCCAGAGATTGTTCTGAATTCAACAGGCATCTAGCCTCATCCCTGCTAAGTGCATTCTGGAAGAATCTGCTGCACTTCACAGCTAACATTACGTAATAAACAATGCATAAAGAATTAATTTGTCCATCATTCTCAAAGATGATGTTCTGACCTTTATTCTCTCTCCATCACCTAGAAGGAAACTCACAATGCACATCCCAGTGTATGACTTCACTCCTGTATTCTCCAATTTAGCCCAGCTCAGAGGATATGGTGACCAGAGTTATGCTCATTCCCATGGCAAGAAGCAGTGAGGGTCCTACATCCTGTTAGGGAGTGGCAAGAGCATTGCGGAAGACATACCCTCTTCCTTGGCACTCTCTATGTCTTTTGTCCCATTCCACTTATTCCTTTGTTAAAGTTAGGAGTCAGCTCTTAGCAGAAACCTACGGTACTATACCATCCCATAGAGGGGTATGAAGAATCCTCCCCTCCCCACATATGAATACACACTGACCCAACCAGCTCATTCACTTTAGAATAAACTTCTAAAGCCAATACTAACAGCCTTAGGTAAATGGAAGAAGACTGTCAAGCTACCTCCATTCGGTTCACTGGACGTTTTCTACAGGTGGAACTTCTTTGCCCAAATCTGGTTCTCTGAGGTCATAGCAGTATGAGGTGCTCATTAAGAATCTACTTGGCACATTTTCAAGATTGAAATTAAAATTACAAGAAGAATGTGGAAAACATATCCCTGGCATGGTAACAGATACAACAGTGATGTTTACAAAATTAAGCTTTTGTTGTTTTTGTTAGATGCCATCAAGTCAGTTCTGACTCACAGTGACCCTATGTACAACAGAACAAAGCACTGCCCAGTCCTGCACCACACTCATAATCATTGCTATGATTGAGCCCATTGTTGCAGCCACAGTGTCAGTCCATCTTGTTGAGGGTCTTCCTCTCTTTCGATGACCCTGTACTTTACCAAGCATGATGTCCTTCTCTAGGGACTGGTCACTCCTGATAACATAAGACAAGATCACTCCTGATACATAAGACAAAGTCTCACCATCCTTGCTTCTAAGGAGTATTCCAGCTGTACTTTTCCTAAGACGGATTGGTTCATTTTTCTGGCAGCCTACGGTATATTCAATATTCTTCACCAACACCATAATTCAAACGCCTTAATTCTTCTTTGGTCTTCCTTATTCATTGTCCAGCTTTTGCATGCAATATGAGAAGATTGAAAACACCGTGACTTAAGTCAGGCGTACCTTAGTCCTCAAAGTAACATCTTTGCTTTTTAACACTTTAAAGAGGTTTTTTTTTGCAGCAGATTTCCCCAATGCAATACATCATTTGATTTCTTGACTCCTGCTTCCATGGGAGTTGATTGTGGATCCAAGTAAAAGAAAGTCCTTGACAACTTCAATCTTTTCTCCATTTATCACGATGTTGCTTACTGGTCCAGTTGTGAGGATTTTTGTTTTCTTTATGTTGAGGTGTAATCCATATTGAAGGCTGTGATCTTTGATTTTCATCAGTAAGTGCTTCAAGAGTTGAGCAATTGTCCAGCAAATTTTCTCCTGCCAAGGGGGATCATAGAACCAACAGGACCCACAGTTTCCTAACAATAAGGGATTTTTCTCTCTGTAATATTATGTAATTGCTTCACAACTCCTCATTTTTTCTTTATAAACCAAGACACAGCCCCAGAGATACCAAATCTCCAGATACGTCACTTTTTATCAGATATATTTAGCCCAAATAGATACAAATAAAACAACAGTTGGGATAACTTTTGTTATTGTAGGTTTTAATTTCACTTGCCCCATAATCCATTCCTCTGCAGTATCATCTATAAAATGGATATAGCAATCATAAACCAAGTCGTGAAATTGTTTATAAGGAATAACCACTGAAAGGATTGGATAGCACTTAACACATATAAAATTCTGAATAGGCCAAGTAATAAAAGTAACATTTTCCAGTGATCCTCACGAAAGCTGCTTTCTTCTCAATAAGTATACGCTTTCCACAGGAATGCCTAATCCACAGTATTGCACAGATAGACAGGAAATATAAACCCAACAGAAAAGCAGAGAGGCATAACTGAATTTGAATTTGAAAATTGGAATTGTATCACAATCACAATATATCTGACAGTCTTCATGGTTTTTTTTTTTTTTTTTTGTCAATGCATATTGTGTTTCGTACCATCGTGAAGAAAAAAAAAAAATCATGGAAAATGATTTTAAAGACAGGCCTAGCAAATGTTTCTTGAGTCTTTTCGTGACAGATTACATTTTTAAAACACTTCTTTAAGGGAAATCTCTTTGAAGTGTTTTTACTGCCATTTGAGAGTTTGATTATTGGCATTGTTTTGAAATGTCTCCCTTCTCTGATGCCTGGTATTAGAAAGCATTTTTGTGGGAGACCAGTTAATAAATAAGAGAAAACTAACAATAACAAAATGAAATACATGTGGAATTTCTGACAAAGAGAATCGAAGTGGGGAGGGTGGTTAAAATAAAGAGAAAAGTTAACAATTGAAAATTTGGCAGTTTTATTTTTAATGGAAAAAAATATTCCTCCACCATTGATGTGTATGTAGCCATGGTAATTTGCACAAAGACTGACTATAAAAAAGAGAGAGAGCAAAGTCAGGGAGGTTGGGGTGTTAAATAGGATTTCTGCAGAGAAATTACATAATAACACTTTGGAAAGAAGACTTAGGTGAAACTGGAATAATGACATCCTGAATATTGTTTGGCCACAAACAGTAGAAATTTCTCCCTTTGTAATGCCTTCTACCTCATCTCTGCAAAACAGTGTAGGGAACAGAACAAACTCTCTGAACAACAGAGCAAGGTATCCAACCAGCAACAGTAAAGAATAGAAAAGAAACTATGATGTAGGGTGTTATATTATTCCAAAATATTCTTTGACATTCCCTAGATTTTTTTTTTTTTTTTTTTTAACATTTTGCTACTGTACTTGCCCAACCATGCTGGGGTGTTGTGCTATTTTAGACATGAGTTAACAGGTCCCTCACACATTTCCACATTCCAGTGAGACCTATTATATCCTCTTCCTCCCAGCCCCACCCCCCAACACGTGCGTGCACATACACACACACTCACACACTCACAAACACACACCCCGCTCTCTCTTTCTCCACCCACACTGTGCCCCCCCCCCTTCATTTTTCCTTGTTGTTTAACACCAATTAATGTTTCCAAGGCATCCTAACCCACAAGACTGAGAAAGTTTTCCTATCACATGACATGGCTAATTCTGCAAAATAAAACAGCTGTAGCTAGAGAGCTAAAACAGTGAATGGCAAGAAGAAGGCCGGAATAGACCTGGAGGGATCCTCTAGCCCTTTGCAAAGTACAACCCGTGGACCCACCTGCATCAGCTGGGATCTTGCCAGAAATGCAGAATTTCAGGGACTCCTCTGCATCAGACCTACTGAACTAGAATCTGCATTTTAACAATATCCTTAGATAATTCACATGCAGATTAAAGACAGCCCCAGTCTCTACTGCTAGGAGACTAAAGAAAGTTGTCAATAGTTTAAATAGTTACCTTAAAGAGAGGAAAATCATAACTTCCTGGGCAAGCGTTTCAAGAACCATTAGCTCCAGTGATAGAGACGCAGTTGCACTCCTCACCCTTTCACTCACTGTGTCTTACCTTCCAGTCCATTCCGGCTCATAGTGACCATAGCGAACCCATGTGCGTCGGAGTAGAACTGTGCTCCATAGGATTTTCAATGGCTTATTTTTTGGAACTAGATCACCAGGACTTTCTTCCAAGGCTCTTCTGGGTAGCCTTGTATATCCAACTTTTTGTTAGCAGCCAAGAAGCATTACCCATTTGTACCACCTAAGAGTTCCTTCCATTTGTACACATCTCATAACAGAACCAAAAAACAGAACCCATTGCCGCTGAATGGATTCCAACTTATAATGACCCTATAGAACAGAGTAGAACTGCCTCATAGGGTTTCCAAGGAGTGGCTGGTGGATTTGAACTGCTGACCTTTTGGTTAGTAGCCCGACGCTTAACCGTTGCACCACCAGGGTTCCACCCCTCTCAGAATTTACTAAAATTTTCTTTACTCTACATCCAGAGTTCTCTTTCTCCCAACAACTTCATGGCAATAAAACAGGACTATAGTCCAAAATGTGAGCTTTGGAACAGAAACTTAGGTCCCAATACCATCTACCCGCTCAGACGCTTAATATTCTATGGGTGCTTCATCCTTCACCACCAGTGAAAACCTGCTCATAGAGAGGAAGGAGGATATGAGTAGTATTACCTCCCTCAGTTACATTTTCATTCTATGTAAAGAAATTACTGAGTCTATAGTACATAGTTGTTTTTGTTGTCTTGTGCTGTCATGTCAATTCCAATTCATGGCAACCGCATGTGTTAGAGAGTAGGACTGCCCTGTAGGGTTTTCTTACTATAATCTTTAAAGAAGCAGATCGCCAGGTCTTTTCTTTGGCAGTACCACTGGGTGAGTTCGAACCCCAGTCTTTTGGTTACCAGCCAAGCACAAACCATTTGTGCCATCTTATAGTATACAGCAGAAAAGGTGAAAAATTGTTTGTTTTCCTTTTCTTGCTAAGAAGTTAAATTGGTGGACCTTCAAGAACTCCTATATTACATTTCATAGGCACCAACCCCCTTCATAAGACTTGCCCCATCCTCACCACAGAGGGGAAGGGTGTTTTTTTTGGCTTCATTTGATATACCTCTTAGGACTTAGAAGGGATGGAAAACAACATATGAAGGAGCAGGGGAGAGTTATGCAAAGTCACCTTTAAAAAAGGAGAATTGGTCTATGCAAAAATGAGTCAACCTAAAAGGGTGTTCACTGCCATGGAAGCACAGTAAAGGAAGAGTCTCAGAGGCGAATAGCACAGGGCCATCCAAGCACTCCCTGGTGACGGCACTCTACATCATCAGATTTTGAGCTTAACATTTCCAGTCCCATTGAAAATCAATCCTAGTGGTGGAGATGGGTGCAGAACTTGTGATCACAAATTTTAACTATTTCTCATCCCATTGGCAAAACCATTCCTAATATGCTTTGAACGTTTGTGGGTAACTTAAACTGATACCGCCAAACATCCAATTTATCTAATTCCTACTTTTCAGATTCTTCCCTTACAAAACAAACTTTGAATTTTGCTTTGACTTCCCTTAAAGCTTAATTACAGCAAAGAAAGGGCTAATCATGTGGGTTCCACTATTCTGGCCATAATTTCTCATGGTAAATGAACTGGTTAGCTTTATAAATTGTACATCAATCTTAAAAAGCTGGGTTAATGTGAGTCTCCTCTTGAGAGAAGGAGACTCATTCAAGATGCTGACAAATCTGATTTATGAGCCTACGAGCCTAAAGGTTAAAGACAGACCATAACACAGTTAATAAAGACCCAAGTGGCTGCTCAATAAAACTTGTCCAGAGACAGCCCTGACCCTTAGCCTGGTGACCACACTAATATTAACATGGGATTGTAATTATCTCTAAGGTTTGTTGTCAATGAAATTTTTGGGGCTCTTTAGAAATATTTGCTACTTCGTACAGTACTAGGATGTCATGGAAAGGACAGATCAAAAGACAATCATAAAGTGGACTAGAGAAATTCCTCTGTCAACAAATATTTTTGGTGTTTCTCCCATGTGCCTGGCACTGTGAGTAATGCTGAGAATTCTTTGAATGGAAAAATAGACAAGCAAGCATTTACAATGAAACGTAGGAGTTCTGTAATAGAAAAATGCAAGAAAAGTAGTATGCATAGAAGAAGAGGTATCTCAAGTCTTCCTGACAGACTCAGGACAGTTTTCCAAGTGAAAGGTATATTTGAGCTAAGATTTGAAGGGTAAAAGAATTTGGTCAAGTATGTAATCTGAAGACAGAATGTGGCTGATTCTGCAGAATACAATGGTTAAAGCCAGAGAACAGTCAAAACAGAATGAACGGCAAGGAAAAGGGACAACTTTGATTCTGTTGGTAATTAAGAGATAGGGTAAGAATAAATCCTATAGCCCTTGCCACTTAAAGTGTGGTCCATGGGCCAGCAGTATCAGCTGGAATCTTAGTAGAAATGCAGAATCAGAATCATACCTACTGAATCAGAATTTTGGCATGTTAGGAGAGCTACATGTATTTTGGCATTTTAGAATGTTTGGAGAACTACATGTATTTCCATATGGTTTGATGGCAAAGTTCAAGGTATGAAATAGCAAGAGATGAGCCTAACAAGTAGAGTAGAGCTAGACTGTAAAAGGTCATAGTTGCCAACAAAAGTTTGAAGAATTTAAGATGGGAAAGATATTAGATTTGCATATTCAAATAACAAGGTAGAGAATGATTGGATCTAATACAAGTTCACCAACTCTGGCAAAAAAATAAATAAATAATAAAAAGTCTAAATGAAAGTGGGGGAAGTAGCAGTAGGAGAATAAATTGAGAGGATTTTAAGAGGTTGACAACATAAGAACTGGTAGTTGATTAGCCCAAGAAGTAGGGGAGAGGAAGAAGAAAATTCTCAGTTTTCTAACTTGGATACCTAATTGGTTGATGGTACCATTCAGCAAAAAAAAAAAAAACAGTGTGAGAAAGTAGGTTTAGGGGTCAGGACTATCTGTTCCAGACATGTTGTCTATTAGGAGCTTTGTGCACTTATATGTAGAAATATCTACTAGGAGCTATAGAGTTGAACCCAAGCTAAAGAGAGATACAGATCTGGAGTCATCAACACAGGGATTAATTGGTGTCATGGACAGAGATATTATTTTCCAGGAAGGCGGTGTAGAGTGAGAAGAGAATGTCCTTATTCAAGAAATCCTTCTTCTCTTTATTTTTCCACAAAGTCCTCTCCTCCTTCCCTCACTGGCCCTGACAAAAGTTCCAGAACATTTTGCCACCATTAATGAACAGCAAGTTGAAGGTTCTGGAATTTTGTGACATCTAATTATCTCTAAAATCTACTAGACCAAACCTATTTCTGTATGGTTCTGCCTTCGACCAGATGATTGCATATGAATCTAATTTTAAAATACATAGTAATAATTCCTGAACTCGTACATGTTTCCCGTCCTAAGAAATACATGTGCCTTTTACAAAGTTATTTACCTAGTATCTACATTGAGAGCAATACACCAAAATATATGTAGTTCCCTGGAATTTTCCAGTACTACGGCCCACTAACATCAGGCATTTTAGTGAAATAGATAAGCTTTGTGTTGACCCAGCTACCACATTACTAAGTGGAAAGCCACCAGTTTCTCCCAGACAAAAACCTTGCTAAAACCGGGGAAGGAGTGCTATGATGTCTGAAATTGTCTTTAAAATAATCCAGTGGAGTTCAGGGAGAGAGGAAAGGGAATTGGATGGGATTATATATGAAAACAAGACTAATAATGAGTTGATCATTGTTGAAGCTGGGTGAATCGTATTTGAGGGGTTATATTTGGAATTTTCCATAATAAAAGGTTTTTTCTTAAAAAAGAATAGGAATGGTGATCAAAGATCCAATCTAACTTCTTGGTGCTGCCATGGACCTGACAGATTTCAAAGTACATTGCAGGAGTCAAGGTAAATAACAGTTTTATCTATGGATTTGCCAATAGTCTCAAACCATTATTCTTTGCTTAAGGCATATTTTTGTCATTCCAATTAATCCAACATCATTCAACACATTCATTAGCATTATATATATTACATCTTCCAAATCATAATTAATAGAAATAAGACAAGTCTTTTATGGTGGCATAAATCACTGGGAAAATCTTCTCAATTATATAGCTGATGAAAAGCAATAAATGATAATAATTCTGCAAATTCACCTCAAGATGATCCTTACCAGATCCATAAGGTACATTCATTGGAATTCCTACATAGCGCATTGAGATGTCTCACTACTTCAAATCTCAGCGTTAAAAACAAAAAATATAATGACAGTTATGACTAATTTGGCTTTTAATTTACTGTGGGGGGAAGACCTTCCTTGAGAAGTGTTTACAGATATAGCCTCAAAAGTCTCTCTGTTTGTCATTTAGAAACAAATCAGAGAAGGTTATTTTTCTAAAGGCTTAATTTTTGCACTAACAGAAATATTTCTAACATAGAGTGAGCAGACGTATGGACTTCATTTTGATGCCATAATATGTAGTTAAAATGTTATTATTAGGTGTCGTTGAGTCAACACCTAATAATAACCCCATGCACAACAGAATAAAACACTGCCCAGTCCTGCGCCATCCTTACAATCATTGTTATGCTTGAACTCATTGTTGCAGCCACTGTGTCAATCCACCTCATTGAGGGTCTTCCTCTTTTCTGCTGACCCTGTCCTCTGCCAAGCATGATGTCCTTCTCCAGGGAGACACAGTCTCACCATCCACACTTCTAAGGAGCATTCTGGTTGTACTTCTTCCGAGACAGATTTGTTTGTTCTTTTGGCACTCCATGGTATATTCAATATTCTTCGCCAACACCACAATTCAAAGTAGTCAACTCTTCTTTGGTCTTCCTTATTCGTTGTCCAGCTTTCACATGCATATGATGTGATTGAAAATACCATGGCTTGGGTCAGGCGCACCTTAGGCTTCAAGGTGACATCTTTGCTCTTCAACACTTTAAAGAGGTCCTTCACAGCAGATTTGCCCAATGCAATGCATTGTTTGATTTCTTTACTGCTTCTTCCATGGCTGTTGATTGTGGATCCAAGTAAAATGAAATCCTTGACAACTTCAATATTGTCTCCATTTATCATGATGTTGCTCATTGGTCCAGTTGTGAGGATTTTTGTTTTCTTTATGTTGAGATGCAATCCATACTGAAGGCTGTGGCCTTTGATCTTCATTAGTAAGTGCTTCAAGTCCTTTTCACTTTCAGCAAGCAAGGTTCACAATGTTTTCACTGGCTAATGCTTTTTAGAAGTAGACTGCCAGGTTCTTCTTAGTCTGTCTTAGTCTGGAAGCTCAGCTGAAACCTGTCCTCCGTGGATGACCCTGCTGGTATCTGAATACCAGTGGCAAAACTTTCAGCATCACAGCAACACACAAGCCCCCACAGTATGACAAACTGACAGACATGTGGTGGTGTTGTTAAAATAAAATAATGAATTAATGAGGCAATTGTCAATATTATCTATTGCTGTGAAAATATTCCTGAGTCTAAAAAGGTTGAGAAATGATCAATGTTCTTTGCTCCACACTGATACTCTCACTCAAATATACCTGAATAAAGGTTGTATAAAAATTATTACACCCACTCCTCACTTATAGACATTGTTATGTTCCAAAGACCAGGTCATTATGCAAAAATTGGCATTATGCAAAAATGGAGGATGACCACATCAGATCACAAAATGGAGGATGGCTACATCATTACGTAACTGCCAAATTACATCATTACATAACTGCCAAACCACTGAGAATCATGGCTTAACTAAGCTGACACATAATCTTAATCATCACAGCCAGTGTTACTCTCACCTCACACCTTGGCATTCGTTACTGCCAGACGTACATTGTTAATGCGCAAAATAGTCCAAGAGTAGATTTTTTTACCATTGTTGTAAATGCAAAATGGCAGATAAGGAGATAGTCTGTAAGTGAGTAGGTGTACAGCTAAATATACCTGAAAATTTTTTCTATAAAACTTGATTATTACATGGATAAAATATTTTATTTTCTCCTTTATGTCTTTTGTGCAGATCATTTGCCTATTTGCTCTTAGAACTATTCCTCATTTTTCCCGTGATCCTCACTGTATTGCATGGGGCCAACTCTATAAACTACATTTCCCAGGAATCCCTTTCAAGCTTACTGTTGTTAGTTGTGACCAATGGAAGCACTGCTGGGAAATTTGGGAATGGAGGAATGGGAAAGACCAGAGTATTTATCCCCTCTCTCTACTTTAATAACTGTGTCTCCTCCATAGACCAGTTTCTATCAGAAAGTCTTTCCCTTTATAGTTCTAGGCCCTGCAGGCCAACTCCTCCCTTTGTGGTCCCAGGCATCAGGGCTCTGGGAACACAACCTCCTCCCTTGGTTCCTCCAGCCCTGAAGGTGAGAAAGCCTTCTCCTACTGCTAATCTCTGGGTTGTTCTCTTTTCCCTGTCTAGCTTTTCAGCTCTTCCAACCCCTTTGTAACTATTTCCCCATGATAAGTGTGTTTGTTGAATTATATCTCGTAAAGGCTCTGTTTTCCTAACTGGACACTAATATAGTCTTTATCTTTAATTTTGCAATTTGATAGTCTTAAAAGGGGGACATTGGTGGTTCAGTGTAGAAGTTTCACCTTCCATGCAGGAGACCCAGGTTTGGTTCCTGGCCAATGTACCTCATGCACAGCCACCGCCCCTCTGTCAGTGGTGGTTTGCATGTTGCTATGATACTCAACAGGTTTCAGCAGAGCTTCCAGACTAAGACCAACTAGGAGGAAAAGCTCTGGTGATCTGCTCCTAAAACATCAGCCAATGAAAACCCTGCGTATCACAGCCAGCAAGGGGCACGGCACAGGACAGAGCAGAGTTTCATTCCATAGTGCATGAGTCAGGGCTGGCTTGATACCAGCTAACAACGACAACATAAACTTTAAAAAAAAAAAAATTACGTGTGTTGGCATAATTTATACTCTTACAAAATGATTCAACCTATTGTTTATGATCAATTGTTTCTTAAATATTAGCAAGTATTCTTAACAGCAATTCTACTATATTGATAAGTACTAAAGAAAGAATTGTTTCCAGACATTTGGAAGGAATTTTTATTTTAAAAGTTGGTATCAATGTTGTTTTGTTTTTCCGAGTCGGTCAATATATATTAATTTCCTACCACATGTGAAACAGTAAAAATATATTTTAAAAATGAGCACTGCTGCAAAGGAACTTACAATTTTGCTATAGAAAGTGAAACATGTTCATTTAAATTCTCATAATTTCATAAATTCTAATAATCTAAATTCTAACAGTTTCTCTTTCTATTCTAACCAAAAGATTTTTTTCCCTCTATTCTCTGTCTGCCAGCTACATAAATCATTGACACGAGTCACACAGGCACTCAATGTGGAAAGAAATAAATATTTTTATACTTAAAATGCTATGCAAATTGTCTGAAAAGTTTCACTCCACCCTTTTTGGATTCTCAGGGTACCTAACATGCCCAGAACCTCCTTCAGAAAGCTACTGACATATAAAACGCTAGGTATCATACCAGCCTGGCTAAAAATTAGTGGGTTGGGGTCAGCTCCTGAGTCAAGGGTAACCTGTTCCAAACTGGCCATCAGTTCATGCAGAGGACCAGCCCCAAAGCTCTATCCTAAACCAGGTGCCTTAAACTGGCTCCCATCAGGTACTATCTCAGGGAATGTAAATCTGAGGCTCCCAAATATGTCAACAAACAGTAGAGCACAGTGGGAACAACTCTGCGGGAGGAGCCATGAAGGAACGGAAGCAGAACATAATTAGTAGACATATGCGATGGAGAATAAAAGTGGAGAGAGAATGCCACTAGGAAGAAAAAGCAGGCAGAGGAGGCACAGCAGCCTCCTCTAAAGATGCCATCAGGCCACCAGTTTTCCTGCCAGCATCCACAGAACACTGCTATATCCCAAATGCCAGGAACTATCATGACTTGTGTGTGAGCTGAAACAGTCTTGGGTCCTCCTTACTTCCCCAGGATTTGTTGTTTTTGTTGTTAGGTGTCGTCGAGTTGGCTCTAATTCATGATAACCTTATGTATAGCAGAACAAAACTTTGGCCAGTCTTGCACCATCTTCATGATTGTTGGGTTGTTATTCACAAAGTTTTCATTGGCTAATTTTTGGAAGTAGATCTCTAGGCCTTTCTTCCTGATCCGTCTTAGTCTGGAAGCTCTGCTGAAATCTGTCCACTGTGCTGACCCTGCTGGTATTTGAAACACTAGTGGCATGGCTTCTAGCATCATAGCAACATACAAGCCACCATAGTATGACAAACTGACAGATGGGTGGTGGGTTTACCTTTAACTTAAAACCCTGTTAACTAAGGTCACCTGATGGTTACCATGCAGAATTAAAATTGCATTTAAGGAATTTTACCAACATCATTTATGCAACAAGATGACTCTGCCCAGCTGGAGAAGTCACTTATCAATAACATATTCCAAAGACACACTGTATACAGAACACTTTGGAAAACATAAATGACATGTCCATAGGGACATTATGACCCAATGAAAGGGAAACCTATAAACACTAATGCTCTGGATCACGTCTTACAGGAAGTTTAGCACAAAGAATTGCATCGTTGCAATACAGTCACTATTAAGAACACAGACTCTGCACTGTGTGGTATGGGTTTCATTCCCAGCTCCCCACTTTAGAAGCTATATAACTCTAGGTAAATCACTTTCATCCTTTTATGCCTCAGCATTCTCATTTATAAAATGGGGATATTAACCATTCACCTGCCTCAGAGAACTGTGTGAGAAATAAGTTAACACACGTAAAATGCTCATTATTACACCAATACTTAACATTCGTAGCTTATGATAGTGAAATGTATGAACTGTACAAGTACAAACATTGAGAATGGTAAAAACTAAAAAGTGTAACTTTTTTTTAAATATATATCTTTACACTTGTGCTAGTATTTTAATATGTATTAAGACTTCCCCACAAGACTGGGAAGAAAAGGACCATGTTTAATTTGCAGGCTTTTGGCTCCTCAGCAAATGGACACAGTTTATAGCACATAGTAGGTGCTCAATAATATTTGTTAAATGAATAATCTAAGTTCATGTATATACTTTTCTGGCATTGTCAATATATTCAACTAATAGTACAGTCGTTGTTGTGTGCCATTGAGTCAATTCCAACTCATAGTGACCCTGTAGGACAGAGTAGAACTCCCCTATAGGGTTTCCTAGGCTGTAGTCTTCACAGGAGCAGGTCTTCAGTTTTTTTCTCCTGCGACAGCCAGTGGCTTCGAACCGCCAGCCTTTCAGTTAGCAGCCAAGTGCTTAACCATGAGGCCGCCATAGTACAGTACTTTCCACTTTTTTCTTCATTTTCACCTTTCCAGTATAGGTTGTATCTATCTACCTCACTGCTTCATTTGTCTCCAGACATATAACTCTCCTAGCAGTAGTGCATGGGAACTCAAATTTGCCGTGACCATATTCCTGCTTGAGAAAACACTTCTCCCACTAGAAGCCTTTCCTATCTATTCTTTAGGTGCAACCATTTTATCGCATCTATTCTTCACTCTAGACTCTGCTAGAAACTGTAGGAAAAGTCTGGATCACTCAGCCTGTCCCTGGTCCCCTGTAAATGGCCTCTGAATCTGCCCTAATTGGTTTACTAGGATCTGTGTGCACATGTAGGCAGTACTGGAACTCCTCAATGTATCCTCAGATCTGTTTTGCTACATCCTTTGCCCTGACTCTAAAAGGAAGCCAACCAGCTCTCCTCTGGCCTGTGCCACAGATGTCTTCCACATCAATACCATCTGTGATCCCAATGGAAATGCTGGGATTTAAAATTTGTTGCATCTGTTTTGGACCTATCTTTGGAGCAGGAAAAATGAAATTTGGCTTCCAAACAAATTCAGCATTATGTAGACACCCAAAATAGCCTGCAATTAAAACACTACAGGTAGACACAACTGGGAGATGCAAAATGAGTGTGGGAACAAAAGTTAGCTCTTTTTTTAATGAAGAACCATGATGATTTTGAAAAACATCAACTTCAAGAACTATCCCTAAACTAATCTAGTAGAAAATAAAACCATGAAAAACAGCATCTTTCTGGTAGATATAAAACTTTGGAAGAGTGAGATTATTTGAGAACCTGAAATACATTGTCTCAAAAGCACTGTATAGTAGAATTGGGAGGTGGCTATTGCTTTGTTATTAGTATGATTTTTTGTGTGTGGACATACAGGGTAAAGGGAGGAGCATAAATATGATTGTGGTTAAAGTGTATCTCAAAGAGTCAATGGATTTTATTTTCTAAAACAGCATAAAAATGATAACTTTATCACTCGAAATCAAAGAGGTTTAATTTACATAGTATATTGGTAATTTTTTAAGATTTTCAAATAGTTTGTTTTATATTGATTAAAGAAGATGATGAGAGATTTCAGATGGCAAGAAAAAACATTGAATTATCTTTACATATATTAAAAACACATTTTTGAAATTTCTGAATGATCTTAACGTATTAATTATAGAGATAATTAAGGTTCAAGACCAGGAAGAAAACTTGAGAATCACATTTTACCTTGTTTAACACAGTCTTTTCACACTGGAGAACATTTTTCTGTTTTTCCAGCAGCCCCATGTGACTGCGGACAGGCTGGACCAGAGCCCCACCACCTCACCCTCAGTCCAGGCCCCTGCGAGGCTATCACCCTGCACCCCCCAGGCACAGACAGTTTCACCAATTAGCCAGAAAGCCCTGGGAAAACTATCTGATCGTAGGCTATTCAAAGTACATCGTAACTTTGCTAACAGTGAATATTTATTCTTCCGCAGAGAGAATGTTTGCTTTCAATAAAAATAAAGAATTTTGGAAAACAATGATTCAAGAAATAATCAGTGCTCGCTTCAGGAGCTCATGTATCAAAATTAAACGGTACAGAGATGGTTAGCATAGCCCCTGCGGAAGGATGATACACAAATTCGCAAAGCGTTCCATACTTTTCTTCTTAGTTTAATCAAGTGTAGGAGACTTAATGGGCAACACCTGCCCAAAAGCAAAGATGAGAAGGCAGGGAGGGACAGGAAACCCGGAGGAATGGACACAGGGAACCGGGGTGTAAAGGGAAAAGGAAAGAATGCTGACACATTGCAGGGATTGCAACAAGGTCACAAAACAATTCCTGTATAAATTTTTGAATAATGAGAAACTAATTTGTGCTATAAACTTTAGCCTAAAACACAGTTAAAAAAAAAAAAAGAAAGAAAAAATCAGTTTTACTGGTTAGGTCAAGCCGTAAAAAATACTGAACAAAACATTTTTTTTTTTAATAAAACATTCTTAGAGCCATTTCACATCAAAGAATCAAGTGTTTAATCCTGAGAAGTAAAAACAAAAGTTAAATGCTATTCCAGAGAAGCATGTTTTGAGTCTTAGTCACCCTATTGGTGGCATCATAGATATCAAAAAAAAAAAAAAATTCAAAGGAGGATGCAAATTTCATTTAAAGAAGTTTGGCAGCATGATTTATACAATACTGTGGCCATTTGTGGGAGGAAACACAGCTCTTGGGTTAGGCGTCCTGGATTCCAATCCAAGCTCTGTTACTTACGTGTGTGCCTGAGGCAACCTGCTTAATCTCTGTCAGTGCTTCAGTTTCCTCGTACGGCAAAAAACGTAGAGTAATAGTAATATCGTCTATCCCAAAGGATCCAAAGGATTGTTGTATGGATTTAAAATATAGCATCTAAAGTTCTTAGAACTTTGTGGTACATAGTAAGTGTCAATAAATATTACGGAGTTGTTATTGTAGGTTAGTAGGTCAATAACAATAACAAATATTCACACAATGTGGATACTTTAAAAGAAACTGAGATGTTGCAAAGGAAAAATATGAAGATTATGATGCAATGGAAGAGGAAGGAAAAATACAAACATAAAAACAAAAATGTAAATGTCATGATAAAGTCTAACTAGGTTAAGTGGAATAATATCAACAGAAGCTCTTTATTATTATAATTACCCTACTAGTAGCCATTAATGATCAATAAATTAATAGATTTTACTCCGACACAAGTTTTTAAAAAAGATGGCTATCAAATTCTTAAGAAACTTTCAGTTCAGAGAACATTTTTAAAATAACTATTGATTACTTAACATGAAAAGGCACATCTATCTCAAAACAGCAGCTAACATAATATTTATCTCTAAAACACTGGAGACATTCCTTTTAAAATAGGGATGCTGGGATTCTTCAAATTCTAGTCAACTTAATAAGACACGAAATAGAAATCAGAGGTATAGCAAATTATCATTTACAAATGATACTGTGGTCTAATAAAAAATCCCAGAGAAAAAACTAAGGAACTAATAATAAAGTTTACCAATATGGTTGAAAATAAAGGCGATGCAAAAGAAAAAGACAAACCAACACAGTAACTCTCTTAATTCCAACAATCACAGACACTGTTAGAATAAAAAGATTCTTTTCACAATTGCAACAATAACAACAATGTTAAGTGCCTAAAAATAATTACCACCCCCCAAGAAAATTCTGAGAGGCAAAAGAAAACTCGAAGAACCACTATAAGCCATATTCTTAGAAGGAAGGATTGAATAAGATAAAAATACCTACTTTTAATGAATTGATTTATAATTTTCAATTTTATAATAAAACTTCAATGTTGACAAAGCGATTGTAACATCCTCTGGAAGGATGACTGAAGGATGTGGTCAGATTTCACTTGAATTTAAGAAAATAAGAAATAAAACTTGTCTTGAACATCCAAGTTTATGAAATGAGAGCCATGTACACGTATTACTTCAAAACGTTTACCTCTGGGGTGATGGGATGTTGGATGGATTTCATTTTCTGTTGTCCATTATTTGCCAAAATTTTTACACGAACTACTTATTAATTTTATAATCAGAAGACATACATTTTTAAGAGGAAAGGAAGAAAAAATTAAGAGATAAATAGCTTGGGCTTTGGAGACAAGGCTCAACTCCAACAAAAATGACTATTTTGCCATGGTCAGTACAGACCATATTAATATTGTAAAGCCACTTACAAGGCCTGTAAGCTTATACTTATTATTAAATCCTTATGTTCAGACTAGACAACCACACGGGTATAATCTATTAATTTGTTAATTACTGATAAATAATCGTGTAACATCATAGGCCTAAATTTGGCATTCAAGAAGAAGAAAGAGGACTATGGATGAGAATAGCCTAGAAAGTTTCCAAAAATGAGGATGCCTTTTGAAGAGAAGAATAGAGTGTAGGATGCTGGGGCAGGAGGGTACTCTGGCAGGAGAAATGAGATGTGAAGTGGCTGCTAATGAGAACTAATAGATTACGTAGATTCTGCCCTGGCCCTGGGTCAAGATTACGAAGGCTACTTATTTAATTTGGTTCAATTTTACAAGGATTAACAGGAAGTCTCCTGTGAACTCAGTACAGTATCAGATGCTGTGTTAGCCACAAAAGTGGCATAAAACATGGCCCTTAATCTCCACGACCTTTCGATCTGGTTGTGGAGGCAAGATGACACATGAACAATTTGAAAACAAGACAAAAGAATAAATAGATCAAGTGCCCATCTGAGAGGGTCAGAGAATTGGTGTAATAGGAGGCCACTGAAGGATAAAATTTAGGGGCTGGTGTAGAAAGGAGAATGTTCATGCCCCAGGAAACATGTTGTGACTTGTAAATTCATTCCTCCATCCTCCACTCCTTTGATGTTGGACAAAGATCACAAGTCCTCCTGGTAAGCCCAGCTCCAGACTCTAAGTCATTTCTTAGAAATTTAGCCTATCTCTTGAACAACAGCTTTGTTTAGAATCCCATTTGTTTATCATATCAAGGCTTAACCACACCACTTTTCTCTGAGAAAACCCTTACATCTCCTAAATTCACAAAGCTGATCTGCTAAGATGTTTCCCTCTAAAGTCAATTTGTCCAAGCTGTAATAGTGTAAGAGACCCGAAAGAAACTTTTTTTAAACAGCTTTGAATCAGATACAAAAAACCAATGAGGGCAATGATCCAGCCAGAGAGCATGCTTTTACATAGACCACTCTTGAGATCCGTGTCAACACGGGATTGCATCAAAAATTTATTTCAAAGGGAATCGGATTATTCCTTTTTCTTTGATTGAAATTCAGAGGCAAATGGAATTCAGTGTGAGAGCTGAAGAGATGAGGCCTTCGTTTGGGATAGCAAGTGGCCAGAGATTACTCCCATAGAGAGGGGTTCGAGATACAGGAGGAATTTAGCCTAATACAGACAATTGCACTGGCTTTCACACATAAACATGACATATAGCATATAGCATAGACTGGATTGACTTCATAAAGTCACAACGAGTCTTTACAGACAGCTTTTTTTTCATTATGCCCTATGGGAACAAGATCTACAGGAGCAGTTGCATTTTTTTGCTGTGAATTCATTTAATCATCCAGGCTATTGCTAGTTGATGATGAAATCTAACCTGAAGTCAGAATTTTAGCATTCCCTGGATGAAGATGCTTGGTCTCACATTCTGTCCTTGTGTCAGGCAATAACACTGAACATAAAACACACTCCAAGTGCACTTCAGCTTCTTTGGTAGAATTTCTTTGACACCTGTTAAATTTTAAAGAGGTCTGTGGAAAGCATTTTCTTAACTGTTCAACTGGCACTTGATTCATTTATGTGCATAAAAATGCTCTGAAAACTTGAAAGTACTCCACTTACGAACATTTTTTTTTTTCTCTGATATTCATTCTCACCCTTCTTTGTTATGTGCCTGCTCCTAAATGGGCAGCTTATTTGGGATCTTTCTGGGTCAGAATCATGCAGATCTGATGCCGTTGTTTTGAACTTCACAGTCAATTATTTTGTTAAGTAAATATGATTCAACCACATTGTATTTTCATAATAAATTTCAAATTCATGATAATTTAGGCCCCAATTCTAAATAGATGAAACCAAATCTTAAAGCTAAGTCTATGTGATAGAAATAAACAGATCTCCATCAGCTCCATTATTTCTGCCACCTTAACCACTAATGGGTATCACTGAGCAGACAACTGTGTAGATATAAAAACTTGATAAAAACCAAAGTACCAAATCAACTACACCCCAGAAAAGTTGAGGGCCACAGAAAGATAGTTACATCCATAAAACAACACACAGGAAATTTCCCTTAATGGCCCTTCCCTAAGTTGCCCATTTCTTCTTCTCCTGGCCAATCCTTTCAGGAAATTACCACCTCCAGGATGTCTTCTTCAACTGGGAGGTTTACAGATCAGTCTTCCCAGCACTTTCCATACATCAGAACCAGTTAGTGTGTCAGAGTAGAACTGTGCTTTATAGGATTTTTGTCTGAGGTACCTTTGGGTAGACTTGAACTTCCAACCTTTTGGTTAACAGCTGAGAATGCTAACAGTTTGCACCACTCAGGGACTCCATTTCCATACATAATGCACCTCAACCAAACAGTCCTGAGGAATAAGGAAGCATGGATTCAAATTCTGCTTCATCATTTGCTAATTGTGTGACCCTCCGTAAATTCTCTCAACTTTAGTTTCCTCCTATGTAAAATAGGGTTAATGGCAGTGCTTGTCTCCTCGGGCTGTTGTGAGGATTAAAGGAAGAACACTCACATGAATATTAGAGGACCTTTGCACAGAACAAGCCCTGGTGGCACAGTGATTAAGAGCTAGGGCTACTAACCAAAAGGTTGGTGGTTTGAATCCACCAGCCACTTCTTAGGAAACCCTTTGGGGCAGTTCTACTTTGTCCTACAGTGTCATTATGAGCCAGAATCAACTCAATAGGTTTGGTTTTGGGTTGGCACAGAGCAATCACTCAATAAAGATTAACCATGGATATTCAGTCAGATACACTGCTTTTTCTTTATACATTTAAGCTATTTACTTAAGCTAGGGATTACTTTGTTATATTTTGCAAGTTATTTTGTGTATTATTAATACTTTTTCTCAGAAATTCATGCAACATGTATAATCTTAACACACTCATTAAACTGTTGAAAATGATTTCATAATGAACAGGGCTAAATTATTATTCCAGACAAGTACATCTCCAATTTTATTTTAAAAATGAGTGAGAATATAGGCTTTGAGGCACAGAAAGCTGATTCTTTTTTCCAGGAATGCATCAGTTCTATAATCTAAGCTTCATGCATCTGGTTGTCAGTAATTTCATAGCCAGAATGATAGTATTTCTTATTTCTAGATATCCAAGACTATGTAGTAGAAAAAAAATGGAACAATTAGTCATGACAAGCTATGATCAAATAATATAAACGTTGGGAAACTATTTTTAATTTCAGGCATGAAATTTGCTTTGGTTTTCTCATAGCTTGTTAGTTCTTAAAAACGGTATCAAGCAAGGAAGAACAGTAAAGGAAAATTCAGAATCTCCTTTCTATGAGAAGTTTAAGATCCGAAAATCTAGATGTCCTTTCTAGAAATGGCTGACCAAGTACTGAATCAGAACATCTTAAAAAAATAAACAAATAAAAAGGCAAATTTAAATGAATCCCACTAAGATTATTGAATTCCAAGGACAAAGAGAAAAATCCAAAAATTTTCCAAAAAGAAAAAAAAAATTGCGTTACTTAGAAGAATAAAAATCAGTTTGCCAAAAAAAAAAAAAATCAGTTTGCCATCCTATTTTATATCGGCAACTCTCAATATTAGAGGATAATACATAAACACTCTCAAAAAACTAAGACAAAATTACCTTGAACTTAGAATTCCAACCCCCCCCCCCCCCATTGTGGAGTGGATTTCCACTCATAACGACCCTGTAAGAGGAAGTAGAACTGCCCCATACGGCTTCCAAGGAGCATCTGGTGGATTTGAAACTGCCGACTTTTTGGTTAACAGCCACAACTCTTAACCACTATGCCATTAGAGAATTCCATAACCAGATAAAATATCAATCCAATATGAGGGGGAAAAAAATATATTGTTAAACATGCAATGATTTCTAAATCTTACCACCTAGGCATCTCTTCTGGGTGGCAAGTGTTAAAAAGTATTCAAAGATACAGCAAAAGAGGAATTTAAAAAAGGAATGACATGGTGCAAGAATAAGAGAATGAGTGGGGGGGAAACACCACCAACAGTTACCTTATTTTTACATAAATAACTCAATGCAGTTTACATTTTTTGCCAACCACACCCTTCCCCCCAGGTATTTTTGTAAGAACGCTATGCTAATTTTCTTAACACTTGCTTTAAAAAAAAAAAATTCGCATCGAGTGCTTACAAAAATTCCTGGGGGGGAGGTGTTTAGCAAAATAACCTAAGTGTGCCTAACTTGCTTAAAAACACAGGTAAGCCTAAATTACAATTGATAGTGTGGCTATAAAACTCAATGCAATTATTAAGAAAATAAGTTATAAGATATAGATGAACAGTGTTACTGATCCTCCAGGTCCTGCTCAGTGCAACACAGAGACAGGAGTTTGGGTAAAACGAAAAACGAAACTTTATTTGGTTGGCCAAGCAAAGGAGCACACCGGGACGCGCGTTGGCAAGGTGACTCCTCAATGGGCAGCATATCGGTTTATATGGGGAGGAAACAGAGTAGGGGGGGCTCTTCTTCAGGGCGTGTTCGGGGGGGGAGGTGTTCGGGGGAGGGGGAGGTGTTCAGGGGCATGGTCCCCCAGAATTAGTGGACAGCGCCTGCCATCATGGCAACATCATCAGGTCGACGCAGTCTCAGTGGGGCAGCGACGGAGAAAAAATGGCGGCTTAGCTCCTCCTCCCATCCGCCATCCATCAGCTGCCCACCTCACTACGGGTAGAAACAGTAGTAACAATCCAGAAAATTCCAAATAATTTAATCACAATGAAAAAAGTGGGAGAGAAGGGAGAAAGGTAAAAGCGTGTTACTGGTCTTGTCATGCTCAGGAAGAGAAGGAAGCTACAGATTCAGATTAACCCTCAATGTTGGGTAATATGTATCTAGCTTTTTTTGTTCAAATTTTAAGGATGATTTCTACTTAAAGATAACACTTTACTTCCTTAAAATCTACCAAAAATTACACAAAGAAATTCCAAAAAAGAAAAAAAAAACTCAAATGTTCAGTGAAAAAAGGAAATAGTCACAATTTCAAACAGCTATTAAAAAAAAATTTTTTTTATATCAACTTCTTGGTGCTGGGAACTACAAGGGACATGTACAGGGCAAAGGAAAGAAGAGATTTTGTATGAGGATGAAGCCTCCTCCAAGACTTCCCCCGCTCCACAGTGGTTGCCCACCCCTCTCACAGCCCGGCAAGCCACAGCTTCTAACTGCAGTTTGGCCAAACCACGCTGCGCCCCTAACCACAGTTTGAATTTGGTGCCAGAATCCTGTGCATGCGCAAACCAAGATTTTGGCGCATGCGCAGGACCCAAAGAGCTGTGTCCTCAATCTGCCCTTGGACCTGAGCATCACCGACATGGTTCAACATCGGGATTTCCAAATGTTGACGTGGGAGGGCTAAGGGTGGAGAGTTCCAGGCACCAAACCTAACCCGCAGACGCTATTGGAAATAAAAAGCTCCCCAACCCCCTCAAGACAGTGAGCAGATGGCCTTCTGGTAGCTAGACCCTGTGTTGCTCCTAGATCCTGCACGGAGAATAAATTTCTGCTTTCTCTTTCCCTTGGAACTGGCGGTGTGGCGTCCATGTTATTTCGATTGGCTAACAGCACAGGAAAAGAATGCTTGTTCAGTTACAAGGATACAAAAGACAGCACATTCAAATTAAAGCAGGATATAGAACCCATAAGATTTTCTTGAAAAATTTCGACAGTCTCTAACCAAAAGAATCAAAATGAAGAAATCAGTCATAACAAAGGACTGAAAAAATAGTAGTATTGAGCACAAAGTCTATTTAATGTAGTTTTCTTTTTTTTTTTTTGATTGTTGGAATTACAGTTGCCTAACAGAATGGATATGCTAAAAAACGACAAAGTAAAAATAATTATGTTTTTTTTAACAGAATGGATATGCTAAAAAACGACAAAGTAAAAATAATTTTATGACTAGCTAAAATCAATGTGAGGAGAGAAAAGTGAAGTTAAAAGAAGTAAAAATATTTTCATTTACTCATTGTTTTTAGTAGAGCAATAATAATACTAAGGTGATTTTTTTAAAGATTAAAATCTCAAGGATTTTTATGATAATTTTTGAGAGAGATTTTTTAGGAAATAATAGGTGGTGGAGAAATATTTATCTGAAGTTCAGAGAACATTTATGTTTCTCTTCTGCTTATTTTTCTTCTGTTAACTACAATAAAATTAAGTACAGTGAATTTTATTTTACATGACTTGTGTAGCATTTAACTTTTTTTTTTTTTTTTAATAAATCTACCTGTTTTTCTATCATTTCACACATTTACAGAATGTCTGGACTCCAGGCTCTGGAGTGATAGTCACCAAATATTAACATATTATTATTATTTCTAAGTAGCTAAATTTAAAGTAAATTTTTTACTTTATTCTCTCTCTATTGTTTAAAATTTTTGTAATGCATATACATCATTTTTTGTAGAAGAAAATATTCTTAAAAAATAAACTTGAGGATAATCACAGAAAAGTGAATCAGGATGTATATTTCCAGATGCATTAAAGACAAAATATGGAGCATAAAAAACTCAAGCAACTCAACACAAGCACAAAAAGAGAGGGAAAAAAATAAATTTCTAAAATAAACCTTATAGAGCACAGAAAGAAATAATGAAAAAATAAATATTAATAAACTTCAAAAATTTGGAGAGCACACAGAAACAAAAAAGGGCAGCGGATAAATTAAACTAAGAGATATTTCTTTGAGAACACTAATAACATAAACAAATTTGAAAAATAGAGCCAAGGGGAAAAAACCAGATAATATAAGAAAATAAATAGGGTGCCTAACACATGTATGGGAACCTTGGGGGACCCACCCCCTTCCCCATCTGCCACTCCCACTCCCCATTTATTGACTTGTATCTATTTTCATAAAAGAAATTAGTCTATAGCTGTATTTTTTCCTGATGCCGTTATAATTTAGATACTCCTCAAAAAGGAGACCTGGGCAAGAAATGCTGTAATGGTCATGAACATGGTTGGCAAGGAATGGGGAGCGGGTAGTGGCAGATGGGGAAGGGGGTGGGTCCCCCAAGGTAGGAGCTGGGGACCTGAGACCATGATTGCAACTCCCTCCAGAGACTGCAGTACATTAACTGTGCACCAAGTCAGCTGCGGTGAGGGCGGTGTTTCCGTGGGGCCTGCCAGGCCACTTTAAAATTGCCTGTGGTGGGGCCTGAAGGATCACCTATAGGATTTTGGCTTGGAGCCAGATTCCTCATGTACTTCATAGAATTATTGTGTGGGTTGAGTGTTTAGACACACAAAGAGTGGGCAGCTACATGGTGAGCACATAAATGTTTATCACTGTAGTTGTTACTATTTGTATATTCCTGCAAATATACCACACTGTTTATTTACTGTAGCTTCACAGTGTACTCAGCTATCTATGAAATCTTTATTTTACTGGTAGGTCATCTTATAACAAGGCCAAATAATAATAATAAAAAAAAATGGTAATAGCAAATATCGTGTTTTCTTACTAAATATAATGAGAATGCTTTGAGTAGTTCAAAATCAAGTGTGATATTTGCTGTAGCATTTAGGTTGCTATCTTTTATCAAATCAAGGACATTTTTCTGTATTAGCTTTCAAAGACTGTCTGCATAGGGACAAACCTACTACTTCATAATGGGTTATTCCTCATATATTTTTTTTTTTTGTCTCCTTTTTGAGGGGCCTAGACTGAGACACTTGTCATGCACCTCCACCTTGACTAAGATATTTTTCTTCACTACTTTTCTACTTTTAGCCCTTCCGCCTGTATTCTTCCCCCACCTCACCACACCTCCCCTGCCTCTACCACTCCCTCCCCCATCCCACGCCCTCTTCCATAAACAGTAGGAGCCTTTTGTTCAGGACTCCTTGGTAGTTCCACATCCACCTCCCCCCACCTGCCCTGCCTGTCATCTGACTAACCCTCACCCAGTACCATTCCATGGGTGAAAATAGAACATTGGGGAGCTGGCAACTCCCTTTTTGGCCTCGTGCTTACACTGTTGCAGAAAGTGAATAAAGGCTTGATTGTTACTTTCAGCTTGGATCATTGTCCTAATTGAGTACCTGGTTACCTGGCTGCATGACAGTAAGTAATATTATCTGCACTTTAGAGCTGAGGAAACTGAGGCTGAAGCCAAAGACATTAACTTTCCAGGGCCACGCAGTTCCTTTATTTACTGTAACAAACCACCAGTTACCATCAAGTCAGTTCCGACTCATGGTGAACCCATGCTTTCAGAGTAGAACTGTGTTCCATAGGGTTTTCATGGCTGTGACCTTTCAGAAGCAGATCTCCCCACTTTTCTTCCTAGGCACCCCTGGGTGAGTTCAAATCACCAGCGTTTCCTTCAGTTAGTAGCTTAGCACTTAATCATTTGTACCTCCCCCCACCCCAGGTACTTTCACTGTAACGACAGGCCCAGAAACATAGCAGAAATCAGTATATAATTAAGCTAGCTTTTCAAATCAGGTGAGAGAATGAACATTCAATAAATGGGATTGGAACAACTGATTACCCATTTTGGAAAAAACATGAACTGTTTTCTAGATAACTTGGTGTTTTAGTTTTAAATTCTGTCTTGATCCAGGAGTTATTTGGAGAGTATTCTTTAACATTCACAGTTAAGATTTTTGGTTACCTTTCCTAAAATCACCTTTATGGATGTATAAATTTCATGCAATAAGTACAACATTTTAGGTGTCCAGTTTCACATGGTATAACTACCACCACCACCAAGACATATAACAATCTCATGTTATGGTTTTCTGATTTAATTTAAAGTCATTTAATTATGATCAGAGAATACAGCCTGTAAAAAATCTTTACTTTTTAAAAAATTAGTTATGAAGTTTCTTGTGGCCAAAGAAACAAAAATCTTAAAAACATTTAAATCAGGTAATTAAAGTTGGATTCTACCTTGCACCACATCCAAAATAAATTATTTTAAATTAATGATCTAAAAATGTTAACAACTCTTAAAAAAGGGAGAAATGTGGTATAATATTTTTATAACCTTGCTTTGGGGTAAAATTGCTAAAAGATAAACCTGACATCATAAAGGAAAAAAGTGAGACTTGACTATATTAAATTTAAAATGTCTGGTCCAAAAGTACCATGAACAAAATTAAAAGACAATAAGAAAATATTCATATCCAAGGTACAAGATATGTTAAGTAGCTCATGCAGATCAATATGAAAAAAGACAAACAACCTGAAAGAAAAGAATGTGCAAAGATTATGAGTAGGCAATTCACAGAAGAAGGAATACATATTATATACCCATTAAAAAGGTTGAAATAGAAAAAAAAAAGATTGAAGTAGATTTAGCAGCTCAGACATGCGAAGATACACTGTTACAAGAAAAATATGTTGAAGAGTATAATGTGACCTCAATTTATGAAACTTCAAAACTCAATATGGGTGAATATATGCATATTTATGTCTGTAATGCATATAAAAAGTACTGCAAGCAAAACAAGTAGAGGAATAGAATTGGGGATGCACAGCAAAGGAAGGTTTTTAAATCTTACTATTTAGTTTTGTATTTTTGGATATTTTTCTACAGTAAACATGTATTACTTTTGTAATTTAAAAACATTTAAAAAACTATATGCATTTGTAGTACTTATACTATAAACACAAATGTTTATAGTACTTTAGGAGAAAGACCTGGAGATCTACTCCTGTAAAGATTGCAGCCTAGGGGATCCTATGGGGCAGTTCTACTTCATCCTATACAGTCACTATGAGTCGGAATCTACCCAACAACAACAGCAACAACAATATATAGTACTTAACTGATGCAAAGCATTATATTTTATGGTTTAAGAACTGTAAAACCGTGAAAATTTGGAAATGCTTAATGGTAATGGTTGAACATGATAAATAGAACTAATGTCGCCAAATTGTGCATATGAAGAATGTTGATATGGCAAGCAATTTGTTACATACATATTTACCACAATAAAAAAATGACAAAAATACAGAAAAACTACAAACCCAATCTGTTTGGGAGAGGGTGGAGTGATGGAGTTTTCACTGTTAGAAATGGGATGTAGATTTTAAGATTTTATGTGCAAACGTCAGCACCCAGTGAGACCCGGCTACAAAAAGGAAGAAATATAAAAAAAAAAAAAAAGAAAGAGAGGGAGGGTGGGAGGGAAGGAGAAGGACAGTAGAGCTAGGAAGTAGGTAATACGGGTAGATAGAGTCTCATTCTACAGAAAATGGCCTCGTTCAAATCCTGATGTGTCTTAAATTTGTTATAGGCTTATATTCTCTGAAATATGGTGTTTATCTCTGAATATGTTAAGGGTCTCCTCAAGTAAACCTTCCATCTTCCATCTGGACACAACAGCTAAAAACTGCTAAAGGCATACAGAATCAGATACAGACTGTCAGGGCAGCAATTATTTTACCTTTGGGAACTGAAACTATTTTTACTCAAAAAGAAAGTTTGCAGAGACAGCATTTTCACATTTGGCTCCGTAATGCTACACACAAAAAAGGATTTGCTATGGAAAACATATAATAAAGTGGGTGCATATCAGTTGTCCTAGAAAAGCAACACGAAGACAACAGCCAGTACACATTTCAGTCCCTCTTTCTCTGTCTCTCTCCCCTCTCCATTTATTGAACCTCCATTTTGTGACTAGATGAAGGGGATAAAAGGCTGAACATGACATAGTCCAGGCGCTCAAGGAGCTGACAGAAGAGTGAAAAAATGTAAGCACCTAAATAGTCAATCATAGAGAATTTGGGGAATTCTTTAATAGATGTAAATATGCAAGTGCTTCCAGGCTTGATTATGGATTTGTAGACTATGCAATTTTGAACAAGTTTTGGACGTAAACTATTTGTGCCTCAGGTTCCTCATTCATAAAGTAGGTATAATAATTTTACTACTTCCTAATAGTGTTCTGGGTACTAAAGGAGATAACATGAAAAAGCAGGCATGAAGTTAGCAGTTGGTAAAAGTTAGCTACTATTACTTGGGGAGGGAGAAGAAGGTCATGATTCTTAGCATTAGCTGTAGACAGAGATTGCCTGAGTTTGAAACATCCTTCTGGGCCCTGGGCACTGAGTCTAAGGTTTCTCATCCAAGATCAGTGGAAGATGCTTGACAGATCGAATGAAATAATTCATGTGAAGGACTTGCAAAGACTGGCAACTAAGAGTCAATCAATGTTAGTCATTATCACTATTGAAATGTTCCAAAAGGAAATGACAACTAACTCTGCCATCCTTAAGCAGAGAACATTCTGAAGAGGAGGTTGTAGCATAAGACCTAGTCTTGAATAACCAACAGGAGTGCTCCAAGCAGGGAAGGGGAAGGCAAGACATAGTAGGCCAAGGAAAGCACAAGAGCAAAGGCATAGAGAATTTAATAATGATGACGAAAATAACAATAATGATCATAATACAGCATGTTTAGAGAAAACGAGTGAAGATGTCCTCTGGGCTATGGGAAACATGAACTGGGGTGCAGCTAAGAAGTATGAGCCAGAGAACTCTATGATCCATCAATGTATGTAGGGTTTTTTAAGAAACCAGAGCAGTGCAAGAGTGTGCAGTGTAAGATGACCATAAATAAACACCCTAAAAATACAACCTTAGAGGATAGGAGGAACCAGGAAAGGGAGTCCAAAAACAGAAACTCAGAGAGGCAGAAGTCAATGAAATAAAAGAGACCAAGAAGGGGAAGAGTTTCAATAGTGAGGGACTCGTCAACTCTGTCAAATGGTGCATAAATGTCAAGTAGGACGACAAGGGAAAGAGATGCCATTGAAATGGCTATTTGGGAGGATGCTGGTGAGAGTCTTTTCAGTTGAGTGGTATTGGTGGAAGCCAGGCTGTAATGGGTTGAGGAATTATTGGGATATGAAGACGCCAACTATAAACAAAGTATAGACTCCTTTCAAAAAGTTTAGTGATTAAAAAAAATGAGGGAGACCAAACCCACAGACACCAGAAGACTTTCATTTTTAAATATCCAAACATTCAAAAAGCATATTGGATAAGAAATTGTAAACTTTCCAAGAAAAAAAAAAAAACTACAGGGAGAAGAAAAAGGAACTTATTACTTGCTTAAATGGGATTAGAGAATTAGGTTAAAAGTAGGAGTTGAGTAGAAAGTGGAAAGACAGAAAACTTTAAATGACAAAGAAATCAAGAATCCAAAAAAGAGGACAGAGGGAGATGAAGGACAATCTTGTGAACTTGTTGAAAAAACAAGAGTCAAACTGTGACAAAACAAAACGCTCAAAACAAAACAAAAAAGCATTCCTATCTTTCGAGTCGGAATCGACTCAACAGGAACAGGTTTCATTTTGGGTCTTTCTCTTTTTAAAGAGATCGACTGCTAACTGAAATGTTGGCAGTTCAAAACCACCAGAGGCTCCACGGGAGAAAAATGAGACAGTCTGTGTCCATAGAGATATACAGTCTGGGAAACCCTGTGGGGCCACTATGAGTCAGAAACAACTCGATGGCGTTGAGGTTTGGGTTTATCCTTTCTCTTTACCCCTCAGACTGAGCCAGGAACAGAATGACTTCAGAAAACAGGGCCCTGGTTATAATGCTGACTCTTGGTTGGCAAAGGGGCCTCAGCTCTAAATCATGGGCAAATTGCTAGGCATGAAGTTCTGAGTTGGGAGCTAGAGTGGATTGTCTTCAGCTGGTGGTAGGGTCCCCTTTAACCAGACGCAGACTCCAGGTCTCTCCTGGGATATTCATCTACCTAAGGCAATTTGCCAAGAAGTAGACCTCTCCTGAGCAAGCCAACATAAGGACTTTGAGAGAAACCTAGTAAAAGACTGCCAAACAATAAGAATGATTGAATTTTGGAGTAGAAGAGAATGTTGGACGATTTTATCTGGAATACCCAGAAAAAAGCTGCCTTAGAGTGGACAATCAGTTCTTGGAACATAGGCCAGTGTGTGTTTTTAGAAAATGTGATGACACTTTACTCGCTGTGGTTCTCAGTTCCCACATCTGTAGAATAAGGAAGATTAGATTAAAGTCCCTCCAATTCTGAACATGATGAAATTGAGTGATCCTCTCTTTTCCATTTCACAGGAATACGTGTCCCTGGAACAACCTGATGCCCTATCTTTCTAACCAGATTGTTAGCCCCAATTTTGTTGTGGTTTCCTTCTTTTGTCTGAAAGGAGTTAGAAAATGTGTTAAAAGATAAGACAGTTTTAGGACACCCTGGGTGAGGCCAGTTCTTCTCCAATCAGGAGGCTTTTAGGTGGAAAATGCCCCTTAGCTAGGCTGAGACTACTGGTTTGAAACATTTTGATGAAACATTTTGTAAAGAAGAACTGGTTCTTACATGAAGAAATTAATGCCTACACTCCAGTGCGATGTTTAATTCCTTCCTGAAACATTTGCTTGTTGCTATGTAAACATAACCTAAGTGGGTTTGCTAGAGATAATTGCTAATATTCTCTGAACCTGGTAACTTGGGAAGAATAAAGAAGATGGGAATTACTAAGGATAAAGAGGCAATAGCAAATGCAGGAATGGCCAGAATACATGAAACAACCAAGTGGATCTTTTGTAAACCAGAGCCTTTGAGAAATGATTTCTGTACTAGTTTAAATTTCTATTTTTATTCTAGTTACCACGTGGACAGATTATTTCTCAGAATCTCTTGAGTACTTCCTCTTTGTGTGTATGTATGTGTAGATCAGAATACCTTTTCATCTTGAAAGTAAATGTGGACAAAAACTCACTTCTAAGTTATGATCACATTTAAATTGCAAATACATACTCTTTAGAGATGAGAGCATTTTATTTTAGTACAGGAATTAATCTATTCGCACCATATTCTATTTCACTAACCTATTTCCTAGAAAGAGGGCAGGGGTGGGTCAGTGGTGGAATTCTTCCTTTCCATGCAGGGGATCCGGGTTCAATTTCCAGCCAATGTACCTCAATCTGTCAGTTGGAGGCTTGCTTGTTGTTAAGCTGCTGAATAGTTTTCAGCAGAGCTTCCAGGTGAAGGTGGACTAGGAAGAAAGCCCTTGTGCATAGGGTTGCCATGAGTCGGGTGCTGACTACCAAAAAACCAAACCAAAACCAGGGCCGTCGAGTCGATTCCGACTCATAGTGACCCTATAAGACAGAGTAGAATTGCCCCATAGAGTTTCCAAGGAGTGCCTGGCTGATTCGAACTGCCTACCCTTTGGTTAGCAGCCGTAGCACTCAACCACTACGCCACCAGGGTGCGGACTAGATGGCAGCAAATAACAACAACATTTCATAGAAAAATCTATTGCCGTTGAGTCAATTCTGACTCATAGCCACTTATATGACAGAGTAGAACTGCCCCATAGGTTTCCAAGGAGCGGCTGGTTAGCAGCCAATCTCTTAACCACTGTGCCATATTTCATAGGAGGAAACCTACAACACAGGAGTTAAGGGATTTGCTCCCAAGCAAACACGTACCAAAGAAGTCCCAGGTTTTATCTAGGAGCTCACAATTTGACACATAGGTCTAATTTAGGTGTTGGTGGCCTACTCGATAGACTCTGCATGTGCAGACCCTGCAGGACTCAGTGATTCCAATAGGACGGGTAGGACAAACTCTCCAGGTTAAAATGGGTCTAGTCGTGGTTGCTCTTTGAGCCATCTGGATCACTCAGAGGTTGGAGCAAGCCATGCTCTGAGCTAGCTCAGAGTTCCCATCAGCCAGCGCACCTTGAAAGACAAGGCAGCCAGGTGTGAGGTGGGGCCTCCCTCTGTACACCTGGCTCTGTCCAAACCATTTGGGCTACTCTGCCAGTTACTGCCCTTTCAGGAAAATTTCCTGCTTAATTAACAAGCGTGGCAGCAGAAAGACCAACCTGGAAGAGGGCAGTACTCCAAAAAACCTGCAAAATTGTACCTTCGGGCCAAGGGTCTAGTGTTTGTTTTCCCTCTGACTTCCTAGGGACCTCAAGCTACCAGCAAAACAGCTCAGTGACTTAGTTTACCTACCCATGAAAAGATTTGTCTATCCTCAGAGTTGTGAAATAAAACGTCAGGGTTTGTGAGCTTCTATGTTTGCATCATCTTTTCTCCAGCATTTAAAGTTGGTTATGTTAAATCCAGACACGCTGGTGGTGTAGTGGTTAAGTGCTATGGCTGCTAACCAAAAGGTCGGCAATTCGAATCCGCCAAGTGCTCCTGGGAAACTCTACGGAGCTTCTACTCTGTCCTATAGGGTCCCTATGAGTCGGAATCAACTCGGTGGCAGTGGGTTGGGTTTTTATGTTAAATCAGATGGGGACAAGAAGCAAAATCGAAATTCAAATGAACCAGGTACAAGTGAGTTGCTATCATTGTGTTGCAGTGAGTCTGCACCAAACTAAGTTACATTCACAAGGACCAGCAGCCTGCATGACTTCAGTGAGGTACTGCACTTTCTGGTGGGAGTTTTTGTTTGTTATTCCTGTTGAGTGAATCCTTAACAGAATACACTTGGGAGGCCAGTGTGAGACAAAGCAGGTTTGGGCTTTAATTTTTCTTATATTCTGATTAGGGGAAAGAGTTTGAATCCAAAAGGATGTCACTGAGTGCAAACATAAACCTGGAGCTGGGCCTGTTGGGCGTGAATCTCCAGGGTTATTAATCTACAGCCTTCAATTTGTAAATATGCAGGAGACTCAGTTAGTAGAAAAAAAATAATTTTAAACATCTGTGCTATTCTTCCTGTTCCAGATTAATTACACTGCTTTTTTTTTCCCCCATCCTGGCCAGAATTTGCAAACCTCTGATGTTATGCTGGGAACGTCGTAAGTATTTTTCTACGTGTTTATCACTCACGTCCCATGACACTTTATCTCTGCCACAGTCTGTCTTTCATAATTTACTTTAGGTTCTAATTCTGTTCTTTTGTTCATCTGCCCTAAGCTTCTTGTTTTTCCTTTTATACTGAGCAACATTTTCATTGAGTATTTCGTATCACTTTTAAGAGACACCTTGTTAATACACAGTCCCACACACATACCCACATCATTCAATCAAAATGATGATGTAAATGAAAATTCCAAAGTGCTATTTAATCATTTGGAGAGGTTGATAATTATTTTCAATCAGCTAGGATCGCTCTGCCAAGTCAAAGAATTATTGAGAGCCAAATTTGTTAATAAACCACGAGCAGCACTTTTCTGTGAGCAGGTGCAGGATATCAGCGGAGGTGGCCTCAAAAGTTGCGGTCCAGCTTTCACATCACCCCCTGGTGAAGTCGGTGCCCTCCTCTGAGTTAGCCAACAGCCCCTTTCTTCTTGCCTACCTACTGCAATCTCCACTCCAAGACCCAGGAAAGAAGGTACTTTTCTTGACCTGAATCCTTGGCAGCTCTAAATGGAGAAGCATCACAAAGCTATATTTTTCTAAAATTGCCCGATTTGGAGACAAGAACTGGAGGGGCCCTTGGTAACTTGTTTAAAAAAAAAAAGTTGTGTCGAGTTAGCCCCGACTCATGACGACTCCATGTGTGTCAGGGTAGAACTGTGCTCCATTGGGATTTCAATGGGGATTTTTTTGAAGTAGATTGCCAGGCCTTTCTTCTGAGGCATACCTGGTGGACTCCAACCCCAAACTTTTCAGTTAGCAGCAGAACCGATAGACATTTGCACCACCCAGGGACTCCGGCAACTTGTAAAGCCATCATAATCTCTTCTTAGTCTGTCTTTAGAGTCATTCTCCCTTCTCTTGTCCCCCTTGCCAACATCAATGTCCTATGCCTTCTTGTGGCCCCATAGAGCCTCTGCTTGGGGACCCAAACTCCCCCCCCTACTCTTGGCCCCAAGAGTTTCTCCTCAGACACCAAGCTGTTCCCACATCCTTCTTTTTCACTTTACCAAACATCCAAGGTCTCACCCAATTGTGGGTTTCATCTTAATCTTGCTACAATCCAGTTTATTCCCTGCAGTTTTCTCTCTTCAGGCTGAGGCAAGTGATGTACAATCTATCCAGCTGCACACTTCCTTCCCCCTCTGTCTTAGTTATCTAGTGCTGCTATAACAGAAATACCCCAAGTGGATGGCTTTAACAAACAAATTTATTTTCTCACAGTTTAGGAGGCTAGAAGTCCCAATTAAGGGCATCAGCTCTAGAGGAAGGCTTCCTCTCCCTATCACCTCTGGGGTAAGGTCATTGTCTCTTCAGCTTCTGTTTCCTGGTTCCTTGGCCATCTCCATGTGGCTTGGCATTAATCTTCCCCCATCTCTGCTTGCCTAATCTACTCTTTGTACCTCTTGTAAGAGAGATTAGCTCAAGACACACCCAACACTAATCTTACCTCATTAACACAACAGAAAACTCACTCATTCCCAAATGGGATTATAACCACATGCATAGAGGTTAAGATTTACAACACATATTTTGGGGGGACACAATTCAATCCATAACACCTTCCTAATGATAAGCCCTGGTGGCACAGTGGTTAAGAGCTCAGCTACTAATGAAAAGGTTGGCAGTTCAAATCCACCAGCTTCTCCTTGGAAACCCTATGGGGCAGTTCTTTGTACTATAGGGTTGCTGTAAGTCAGAATCAATTCGATGGCAACAGGTTTTTGGCTTTAATGACAAGCCCATGAGCCCTTTTTGTTTTGTGGTTTTTACTAAGGATCACTAAGGAGAAAAAGAGAAAATAGCAAAAATAACCCACATAGGTGAGAGGTGAATGTTTAAGAACACTTACATAATCGCTTAATTCAGCAATGAACATTTATTGATCACTTCCTACATATCTAGCACTTCTCTCCAGGATCTAATAGTTATTGTTTCTGGGCTAAGTTTCTTAGATGATCTTGGAAGCCCCATGGTCACTTGCTTCCCTTAGTAAATAGCTCACTAACGTCTTTTTCTCTCAGCGATGAAGGCAGCATGGAAAGTGTGCATTGCTTTCTCCCTGGGTAATTTTTATTTCTCTATAGCTCTTTAGATGTGTAGCATGTATGTCAAATGGTCTCCTACCACATAGGTATTAAGATGATAACATAAATTAAAACATACACACACATAACATGCACACATGCACACAAGATCTGACTCTTGTAAGAGTAAATTTACTGGACATTGAGACTATTTTGAAAAACTTCGGATGTAATCAAGTTAAGGTGAGGTCATACTGGGTTAGAATGGTCCCTAAATTCAATATGACTGGTGGCTTTATAAAAAGGGGGAAATTTGGACACAGACACACACAGAGGTATGTGACAACGGAAGCAGAAATTAGAGTGATGAGGTTACAAGCCATGGAATGCCAAGGATTGCCAGGAACCACTAGGAGCTTGGAAGAAGCAAGGAAGGATTCATTCCTAGAGCTTTCAGAGTGAGCACAGCCCTGCTGATACGTGACTCAGACTTCTAGTCTCCAGAGGAGCCTTGGTGGCACAGTGGTGAAAAGCTTGGCTGCTAACCAAAAGGTTGGCAGTTTGAATCCATGAGTCACTCCTTGGAAACCTTATGGGGCAGTTCTAGTCTGTCCTATAGGGTTGCTATGAGTTAGAATCGACTGCAGAGCAACAGGGCAAAGGGCAATCTCCAGAACTGTGAGAGAATAAATTTCACTTGTTTTAATCCACCTAGTTAATGGTACTTTGTAACAGCAGCCCTATGAAATGAATACAGTAGCTAAGAGCAGGGACTTCAGAGCCAGGATGCCAGGATTTGTGATATTGGGCAAGTTACTTAGTTTATCTGTGCCTTAGTTTCTTTATTTGTAAAAACCAAAGCCCATTGCCACTGAGTCAATTCTAACTCATAGTGACCCTATAGGACAGAGTAGAACTGCCCCAAAGTGTTTCCAAGGAGCACCTGGTGGATTCAAACTGCCAACTTTTTGGTTGGCAGCCATAGCTCTTAACCACTATGCCACCAGGGTTTCCATTTGTAAGATGGGGATGTTAATATTATATTTCTTGGAATCTAAGCTGTCCTTCCCTGCAAAACATACCATTATTTTATGTCCCATGAAGAAATTTTAAAATGCTGCCAATTAAGCTATGACAGAGGTTTAAAATGTCCTTAAAATGAAAATATATCTATCCATCAAGAAGACTAAGACAACTTCCAACACCAAGGACACAAGGCGATTATGAGCCCAAGAGACAGAAGGGGCCACTTGAACCAGAGACTACATCATCCTGAGACCAGAAGAACTAGATGGTGCCTGGCTACAACCAATGACTGCCCTGACAGGGAACACAACAGAGAACCCCTGAGGGAGCAGGAGAGCAGTGGGATGCAGACCCCAAATTCTCATAAGATCAGACTTAATGGTCTGACTGAGACTAGAAGGATCCCGGTGGTCATGGACGACAGACCTTCTGTTGGCCCAGGACAGGAACCATTCCCGAAGCCAACTCTTCAGACATGGATTGGACTGAACAATGGGTTGGAGAGGGATGCTGGTGAGGAGTGAGCTTCTTGGATCAGGTGGACACTTGAGGCTATGTTGGCATCTTCTGCCTGGAGGGGAGATGAGAGGGTGGAGGGGGTTAGAAGCTGGTGAAATGGACACGAAAAGAGAGAGTGGAGGAAGAGAGCGGGCTGTCTGTCTCATTAGGGGGAGAGTAATTGGGAGTGTGTAGCAAGGTGTATATGGGTTTTTGTGTGGGAGGCTGACTTGATTTGTAAACTTTCACTTAAAGCAGAATAAAAATTATAAAAAAAAAAACAAGAGTAAGACAACTTCCAATAATACGGATGTTAAAATGTGAGGGGAAAATGCGTTTAGAATCCATGAAAAGTGGGAGTATCGACCTCACAGTGTTGTTGTGAAGATCAAATGAGTCGACCTATGCAAAGCGCTTAGAATGGGGCCTGGTGCATGTAAAGAGCTACTGCAAGCCTTGCTGTTACAGTATCATTATCATTACAAAGAGGTTAAAAAAAAGAAAGAAAGAAATGCAAAATACCTGGCTCAAAAATTAAAATATCAAATTTCCTCAGGAGACCTAAATGTACACTCAAGTGATTCTAAACTAACATTTTTCAAACTGTTTTTCTCATAACCACATAAACACAAGGGACTGCAGTAGTAAAGAAATGGAGGGGTTATGGGTTGGGGTAAGCTACACGTCTTAGTTTCTTAGAGCTGCCGTAACAAAATACCACACACTTGGTAACTTATAAGAAAGAAATTTACTGTCTCACAATTCTGGAGGCTGGGAGTCCAAGATCAGGGTGTCAGCCATCTTGATTCCATCTGAGGCTTTGAAGGAGAGTTTGTTTTGTGCCTCTCTCCTACCTTCTGGTAGCTCCAGGTATTCCTTTGGCTTGTCGCTGCGACATCATATGGCCTCCTCCCTCTGTCTCCTTATCTCTGTGTATCTTCTCCTCTTGTACAAGGACACCTGTCATTTAGGATTAGGACCTACCTTACTCCAGTATGACCTCATGTTAGCCTAACTGATAACATCTTCCAAGACCCTATTTCCAAATAGGGTCATATTCACAGGCACTAAAGTTAGAAATTCGGCATATCTTTTTTTTGGGAGAAAGGATTCAATCCATAACAGGTGGGCAGAAGGCCAAGCAAGAGAAATCCTCAGTCACTTGAATGAAAACTCAACCAAAGCAGCTCCATTTTTATCAATTGAATGCACTGGGGTTCAATATGAGGCTATATTTCAATCGTGTTCTTGTGCTTAAAAAGTAGATAAGGCTGTGCCTAGCCAGCGTTCGTACCTAGGTAGTTAGAGACCTTGGCAGCTCCACAGGGCTGATATTTCCCTATAAGCCAAAAACCAAACCAGCTCCTGTAGAGTCTATTCTGACTCACGACAAACCAGTGTGCTCCATATAATTTTCAAGGTTTTCAAAAACAGATAACCAGAACTTTCTTCCAAGGTGCCTCTGGGTGGGTTGAAAATGCCAGCCTTTCAATTAGTAGTTGAGCACGCAACCATTTAGAGCACCCAGGGACTCTTGATATTTCCCTATAATGAGAAACCGATTCTTATTCAAATGAACTGATCCTTGGACCCAGAAAATGCTCTTGTTCATCAGCATACAAGAGCTTTTCCTTCCCTTCCCTCCAGCAGACTATGTTGTCTCCTCAGGCAGGGCCCTCTGCCAGGCCACATCCATCACCCCTAAGACATTTCTATCTTGGCTGAAGCTGTTTAAATTTTCAAGTCCAGTAAGCAAGGGCTATGGTAAGAAATTTAAATACGATAGCAAAGTTATACCCTAAACGTTTCTCTAATGGTTCCCTTAGCAACAGCTCTTACTTTTTATGACCCACCTTGGCTACACACTGCTTTAGCAATCATTTGTCAGATGGATTTCCAAAACAGCTCAGGTCCCTCTCAGTACCAAACATTCTACACAGGAGTTGAAGTAAAAAACAAAACACATTTTTGAACAGAGGTTTAAAATGTCCTTAAAATGAAAAAATATATATTTTTTCATACATATATATGAAAATAAGTGGGAAAAGAAAAACAAAAAGCTAATGCACTGATTCCAACTATGTAACACATACACATGCATAGAGAGAATAACAACTGAAAGTGAAAAGAGTTGTATTGGGGAATCATCAAAAAGGGAGATGAAAAAATAATTTTATGTTTTCTTTGATATTGTATATTTGTTTGTTAGTTTGAACTAAAAATGCCAAAACACCTCTCATACATTCATTCAACAAATGTTTATTATACACATAACCTGTGTTTACCCTAATTTACTTGACCTTACCCCCATATTCAACGGCACTGGGTGGGACCCTCATATTTTCTTCGCTTATCTTATGCCGTCAGGTATTCACTCAGTCCTCCAATATCTGCACCTTCTGGGTGTATGTTTGACCTCTCAACCTGACTCTTTGAGGTCAAACCAAACCAAAACCCATTGCCTTCAAGTCAATTCCGACTCATAGCGACCCTAAAGGACAGAGTAGAACTTCACCATAGGGTTTCCAAGGAGTGGCTGATGGATTCAAACTGCTGACCTTTTGGTTAGCAGCCAAACTCTTAACCACTGTGCTACCAGGACCCCTTTGAGGGCAAAGGACTGTTTATTTTTTCCCTGTAAACATTAGCTACTCGCATTCTATAGATAGCATAATACTTGAGTTACAGAAATCAAGTTCAAGCTTACAAATTCAACTACAGTAAAACCTGCAAAAGCCAGAACTATGTAAGGCAGGAACTTGTCAGAAAAGGAAAACTCAAATATTTTCCACTAAAAGGAGTGATAGAAAAGTGGTGAGACTGCAGACTGCCAAAGGTGCAGGACTGTTGCTTCTGTGACTGGTGCTGGGCCTGAAGTTGCTGTGGGCTTGGACCAGCAGCCAGGAAGCAATGCTGGGCTTGAAGTGGGGGAGAGTAAGGACAAACTGGAACCTGACAGGATGAACTGGAATCCTTGAGGACAAATTGTAACTTATATCTGTCTGCCTTTCATCACCTTTATCTTCAAAGATGTGGGTGACCTACAGAAGAAGCCAATGCACTTGGTCATGCATTTGCATATACATCAGGCTCAGGGCTCAGAGAAGATGAAGAAGCACCAGTGATTGCTGGAGGAACCGTGGCCCCAGTGGCCCACAAGTGAACCAGCAGATAAGCACAACCTGTCATTCTGTCTGAAGTCCTACACTGGCCTTCAGTAACATTTGATTAGTACTTCACTTCCACCTTCCTAATCTCACTCAGACGTCTCTTGTGCTTAATTGTAACCTGGAGCTCTGCAAGGAAAGGAATTTTAGGAAACATAGTTGCAGTTTAGCTAAATTGACATAGTATAAATCATACATTAGGCCTCTCCCCTTTCCTCCCTAGGGTGAGCTTGTAAAACAATATCTATAATAATCCTAAATGTGCTTTAAACCTAGGGTTAGCGCCCCATTCTTGAGGCCCTAAATTCCCATAAGGCTTGCTTAAGGGTCTCATTCCTATCCCTAAATTAGGAATGAAGGACAAAATCTAATGGGAGATTCTTAGAGAAAAGGGATAGAAATCAAACACTGAAACTGGAAACTACATGAAATTACAACAATGACTACATTTTCTACTGCATAAAAAGCAATTACCCACAATGTACATTATTTTCCAAATTCCTTCCTCCTCCCTGCCCCTTCCGCCTCAAAAAGAGAGAAGTGTGGAAGGAGAAGGAGGTTGTCCTTTACATTAAATACCATTCATGTATTCATTCACAAGAAAATATTTTATTTCATCAAACATTTACTCATCAAACACGTACAGAGTACCTAACAAGTTCCTCACATGGGCTAGGCACAGTGCTAATACAATGTCCTATATGTTATTGAAGGAAGATCAGGACAAAGGCCAGATTCAGTTCTCAACATGTTAGAAGAGAAAGCTTCTGTGCAACTGCCTTGGATTTAAGCCAAATTCTGGCCATTGGAGCCTGGGCACGGACAAGGGCAAATGGAGGCAACTAACACAAAGGAACATTCTCTCAGAAATAGGATGGTCCCACAGACGTCCCACTATCATATTGTACTTGAGGCCCTAAGATTAAACATTATGTGCAAATATCCACCAGAAAGCTAGAGAACACCAAACTTAAAGCATCATCGTCGTCATCATCGCTGTTATGGCCACTGCTACCTACACAGTCTGCAAATAGCAGGACTTTTGTCTTTATACACAGACATGGAGTCCAGCCAAATACCTCTGTGGGCTAGAGCAACTGAAGATCTTAAAACCCAGTCAACAGTGGTTGAGTGTTTGGATGAAGGCCAAGAAATCCTGTACTTCTATTTCTCCCACTCAGGGGAAAAAGAACACTGTGTTTCATTGGTGTGCCTCTTCCCTTCCCAAAAGTCAGGCTGGACATTATTATTTTGGAAACATGACATTTTTCACATTCATGAATTGGGTTGGGTTTTGTTTTGTTGTGTTTGTTCTTGTGTAATGATTATTCACATACACCTGACTAACCACCTGTCAAATTAAAGTCAAGGGACTTCCTTCAGGAATTTTGAGGATTTATTTTCTCCATCATGGAGGCCTCATTAAGAGTTGCCTGTTAGAACCAGTTGAGTCACCACCACGGATTGCTTGCTCATGATTGGCCCACAGTCCTTTCCACCACTTCTCCAAGTCTAGGGGCATCCCTGAGGCTTGGGAAGTCTGATTCCACAGTGGTATATTTAGTTGAAGTAAGTTGAGAAAATGTATCTTCCATTTGGATAAAACCAAACCAAACCCGTTGCCGTCGAGTTGATTCCGATAGAGTATCACAATAACATTCATCCTATTAGTTCCAGTACAGCTTATTTTGCTTTATCTGCTTTATTCTAAAATATCTACTCCAAGGCTTGCTCTGAGGTGGATCATACATTTTCCTACACAAGTTAATGATTGATGCTAAAAATGTGCCTTGTAATGGATTCTTACTTAGCATTAAAGAAACACAGTCAAGGGAAAAGGGCCATATTGAGACGTTCATGTAAACTCTAGTCATTGCATTTGGTTTTTCAGTTATTTCTCCATGGCAAACCAACGTGCATTAAATGTATGTCTATTAAATGATAACAATTCTTCAAGTCAAGCAAAAATTTCATAATTTCAAAATTTCATTAACCAACAAGCAGCTGACTTTAAATTCCTCTAATTTTTATTAATGGTTGTGGCAATATATAAAGTTATGTTCATCAGTATGAAATAGATCCATTTAGCTCATTAGTATTTTACACATTAATACATTTTGTAAAATTAAATACCCACTTAATTGCATTTCTGCTATGACTTACTAGAGAATAAAAATTCTACTTTTGAAAAATTATATTTACTTATTGGCCTTTCTTCCAGTCTTATACTTCTTGCACACAAAAATCATCCTCAGTAGTAATATATATATATATTCAGAATTGGATAACATGTGTCACAATGAAGAATTAATTATATTTACATCTTTTAAATATAATAAAAACATAATTTCTACTGTCACTAAGAACTTGCTATATGACAGGCACTGTGCTAAGCAGGTCATCTGTGGTATCTCTTTTAATTCTCATGACACTCTGTCTTAATTATCCAACGCTGTTACAACAGAAATACCACAAATGCATGGCTTTAACAAAGAAAAATTTATTCTCTCACAGTTTAGGAGACTAGAAGTCCAAATTCAGGGCACCAGTTCTAGGAGAAGTCCTTCTCTCTCTGTCAGCTCTGGGGGAAGGTCCTTGTCACCAATCCTCCCCTGGTCCAGGAGCTTCTCAGCACAGGGATCTCAGGTCCAAAGGATGAGCTCTGCTCCAGGTGCTTCTTTCTTAGTGGTATGAGGTCCCTCTCCTCTCTCCTTGATTTTGTCTTTTACAGCTCAAAAAGATTGACTCAAGATACAACTTAATCCTGTAGATTGTGTCCTGCCTCACTAACATAACTGCCTCTAATCTTGCCTCATTAAAATTAGAGGGTAGGATTTACAACCCATAGGATAATCTGATCACAAAATATTAGGGAACCACACAATATTGGGAATCGTGGCCTAGCGAAGTTGACACACATTTTGGGGGACACAATCCGATCCATAACAAACTCCTATATGTAAGTACTTGCTGTGGATTAAATTGTGTCCTCCCAAAATATGTACTGAAGCCCTGGCTCCTGTGCCTGAGAATGCAATCATAATAACTTCTGACTTATAAAAAGAACAGAATAGACACAGATACACACAGTGGGGAGCCATATGAATACAATCACACATGGCAGATGCATCTACAAGCCCAGGAACACCGGCTACTAGAAATTGAAATAGGCAAAGAAGGACCTTTTCGTAGGGTCACACCCTAAATTCAGACCCTATGTACAACAGAACAAAATACTGCCTGATCCTGCGCATCCTCACAACCATTGTTACACTTGAGCCCATTGATGCAGCCACTGTGTCTAGCCGTCTCACTGAGGGTCTTCCTCTTTTTTTGCTGACTCTCTACTTTACCAAACATGATGTCCTTCTCCAGGGACCGGTCCCTCCTGATAACATGTCCAAAATACTTGAGATGAAGCCTCACCGTCCTTGATTCTAAGGAGCATTCTGGCTGTACTTCTTCCAAGACAGATTTATTCACTCTCTGGCAGTCCATGCTATATTCAATATTCTTCACCGACACCGTAATTCAAAGGCATCAACCCTTCTTTGGTCTTCCTTATCCATTGTCCAGCTTTCACATGCATAAGAGGTGATTGAAAATACCACGACACGGGTGAAGCACACTTTAGTCCTCAAAGTGACATCTTTGATTTTTAATTCAAAATCTACTGCAAATTTTCCAAATGCAATACTTTGATTTCTTGGCTGCTGCTTCCATGGGCATTGATTATGGATCCCAGTAAAATAAAATCTTTGACAACTTCAACTTTTCTCCATTTATCATGATGTTTCTTATTGGTCCAGTTGTGAGGATTTTTGTTTTCTTTCTGTTGAGATACAATCCATATTGAAGGCTGTAGTCTTTGATCTTCACCAGTAAGTGCTTCAAGTCCTCTTTGCTTTCAGCAAGGAAGGGTGTGTCATCTGCATATCGAAGGTTCTTAATGTGTCTTCCTCCAAACCTGATGCCGCATTCTTCTTCATATAGTCCAGCTTCTCAGATAATTTGCTCAACATACAGACCAAATAAGCATGGTAAAAGGATACAACCCTGACACACACCTTTACTGATTTTAAAACACTCAGTACCCCTTTATTCTGTTTGTACTCCTGCCTCTTGGTCTATGTACAGGTTCCTCACGACCACAATTAAGTGTTTTGGATTTCCCATTCTTCTAAGTGTTATCCATAAATTTTTATGATCCACACAGTAGAATGCCTTTGCATAGTCAATAAAACACAGGTAAACAGCTTTCTGATATCCTCTGCTTCCAGCTAGGATCCATCTGACATCAGCAATGATATCCCTGATTCCATGTCCTTTTCTGAATCCAGCTTAAATTTCTGGCAGTTCTCCGTTGATGTACTGCTGCAATTGCTTTTGAATAATCTTCAGAAAAATTTTACTTGTGTGATACTAATGATATTGTTTGATAATTTCCACATTATGTTGAATCACATTTTTTTGGAATGGGCACAAATAATGGATCTCTTTCAGTCAATTGGCCAGTTAGCTGTCTTCCAAATTTCTTGGCATAGACCAATGAGTACCTCTAGTGCTGCATCCATTTATTGAAACATCTCAGTTGGCATTCCATCAATTCCTGAAATCTTGGCTGTACCACTCACCAGCTAGATAGCCTTATAGTAATTTTACCTCTCTACACCCACCTTATGTGAAAAACTTAAGGTATAAAGAGGTAAAATAACTGCAAGTCTACCTAGGTGATAAGTGGCACTGCCGAAATCTCAGTAACATTTCTTTTGATTCTAGAGTCTGAGCTTTTAGCAAGCAAGTTATGCTGCTTCACAAACTAGTGATTTTAAACTAATTCAGGGGGTATTACAGATCACTCTGAGAATATGATTGAAGTTATGGAAGCTCTCCCCTTAAAAACGCACACACACAATTTCACTACACACTATTTCAGAGGGTTTGTAGACTCTCTTGAAGACCATCCAGGGTTTTCTTGGGGTTCATAAGCCCCAAATTATTGGACTCCAATTAAAATACTCCCTTAAGTATCCATGTGTAGGGATTTATATTTAAGGAGCTGTGTTGTGCAAAGGAAAATGCTACATGAACATGGGGAAAGAGTGACTTGGTCACCTGAGTGCCCTACCAATGGCCTGAGCTCATGAGTCAGAAATCAGGAGCCTTACCCTCTGGGAATCTGTGTTGGTTTGGCTTCCACAAGAAATGAGGAAGCTGTGGTTTTTGTAAGAATACATGTTAGAGGAAGCACCTCACAGAAATAGGAGCAGGAACTGTGGTCAGGACAGAGTTTTCTGAGCACAAAATTGACCAGAAGTTTGTGCAGGTCTCAAGACAACGCTCTGGATTGCACCAGCAGGAACATGTGGGTGTGGTTCTGGGGATCCTTCTCTGCTTGTCCACTCTCTTCTTTCTGACCTGTTGTTCTTCACTCCACATTGCCTATCTCATATCTAGGGGCACCCCTATATGTAAGCATAACCTCTAAATTTTCCAAACTCCATTTTCTGTTCCCTCATAACTTCAGGTTATCATGACACCTCATGACGTGGGGGTCAATGGTGGTTCAGTGGTAGAGTTCTTGCCTTCCATGCGGGAGAACAGGATTCTATTCCCAGGCAATGCACCTCATGCAAAACCACCAACCACCCGTCAGTGGAGACTTCTTTGTTGCTCTGATGCTGAACAGGTTTCAGTGGAACTCCAAAACTAAGATGGACTAGGAAGAAATGTCTGGTGATCTACTTCCGAAAATCAGACAATGGAACCAAACACATGCCTGCACTAGAATGACTTTCCTGATTAGAAGGTATAAGTCAAAAAATTTTCTATAGACTGATGTGGTGATAAGCCTACCTACTACAGGCCTTAGGACTGGTGCCTGTGGGAAACATAAGTTTGACAACCTTCTACAATTTCAAAAAAAGGTCTGTCTGCTATCGAGTCCTCCAAACCATTAGGTAGGTGTATGTTTACATAACATTTGTCAATTTTTTGAATTGTGGCCACTTATGTGTTGCTATGATACTGGAAGTTGTGCCACCAGAATTTAAAATACCAGCAGGGTCACTCACAGGGTACAGGTTTCAGTGGAGCTTCCAGGCTAAGACAGACTAGGAAGAAAGGTCTAGTGACCTACTTCTGAAAATGAGCTAGCGAACCCATGGATCACAACAGAGTATTGTCTGTTATAATGCTGGAAGATAAGCACCCTAGTTTGGAAAGCACTCAACACAATGTGAGGCAGAGCCAAGACGACACAACAGACAGATGCTTCCGTCAAGCCCTCTTTACAACAAAGACCTGAAAAAACAAGTGAAACGAGTATATTTGTGACAAGCTAGGAGTCCTGAGCATCAAAGGCAAGCTTAGACAACGAACTGAGGGGCAGGGGGAGGAAGAGGCCATTCAGAAGTGGAGAGGAGTTACTGGACATGAATCACGGGGAGCCCTCAGGCAGCATTCCTGGAGTGGCGGCGGCGGGGGCAACAGGCTGGTACTAGCGTTGGCAGCAGTTTCCTCAGGGAGAAGCAGCCAGCCACACAGCCCATTCACACCTCCGGAACCTGAGGAGAACGGGGATCTCAGCAAAAGCTAAGTACTTGTGTATATTTTACCGCCCGCCCACCTCCGCCCCAAGCCGGCTTCACCAGCTGAATCCCTAGGCCTGAGATAGACCCTGATGAGCACCTAGAGCCATCTTCCTGGCCTTGGGGAAGGAAAAAATTTGCAACTGGGGGGAAAAGATAATTTGCTAGCTCCATTAACCTTGGGAGCTCAGGACAGAAGTGGCTCCTGTCCAGGCATAAACCGTCCGTGGACCTCGAGCACCTTTCCCTTCTGCATGGACCTGTGTGGGCCCATTTCAGGAGAATAGGCCCTTGTTGGCAAACTCCAACCATTTCAGCTGTGCAGTGGAGAGGTGGGTGTTTCACGTTTGACATTGCTTTGCCTATTAAACAAGGTCCTCACCTACCCACAATAGGAACATAAGGACTGGTAGCTCCACTCAGGTCACAGGGGCCCAAAGATAACTGGTACCTCCCAGTCCTTACAACAAAAATTTTGGGTGCCCATGGTCCCTCTCAGCCCCCTGCCTTGTTCAGAGCATGACCCCTTGCTGCAGTCAAATACTGGTATATACGCCTATCACCCCTGCCCCTCTAAGACTGTAGGACAGAGCCTGTACCACACACTTGATATCAGCTACCTGGAAATATGAGCTGAATTCATACAAGAAAACTGAATGGACTCCTAGACTAATATAACTGATAACAGCTCTAGCCAGCTAGGGACAGGACACCAGAGCTCCAAAGGCAAAAATAATCAAGCTAGCTCACTCAAGCAACCCATAGGGGTATAGCAAAACAAAACAAAGCAAGCAGCTATGACACAGTAAGCAAGCATAAACTAATACAATAACTTATAGATGGCTCGGAGACAACAGTCAATATCAGGTCACATAAAGAAACAGACCATTATCAACTCAACAGGCTCTCAAAACAAAGAATACAGGGCTCTTCTAAACGAAGGTGCATTCCTGGAATTACCAGATGCAGAATACAAAAGTTCAATATGCAGAACCCTTCAAGACATCAGGAAGGAAATGAGGCAATATGCAGAACAAGCCAAGGAAGACACAGATAAAGCAACTGAAGAAATTAGAAAGACTATTCAGTAACATAATGAAAAGTTTAATAAGCTGGAAAAATCCATAGACAGACAGCAATCAGAAATTCAGAAGATTAACAATAAAATTACAGAATTAAATAACTCAATAGAAAGTCAGAGGAGCAGAATTGAGCAAGTAGAAGCTAGAATTTCTAAACTCAAAGATAAATCACTTGGCACTAATATATTTGAAGAAAAATCAGATAAAAGAATTAAAAAAAATGAAGAAAGCTCAAGAATCATGTGGGACTCTATCAAGAGAAATAACTTATGAGTGATTGGAGTACCAGAACAGGGAGGGATAACAGAAAATACAGAGAAAATTGTTGAAGATTGTTGGCAGAAAACTTCCCTGATACTGTGAAAGATGGGACGATATCTATGCAAGATGCTCATCAAACCCCACATAAGGTAGATCTTAAAAGAAAGTCACCAAGACATATTATAATCAAGCTTGCCAAAACCAAAGATAAAGAGACAATTATAAGAACAGCGAGGGATAAAAGAAAAGTCACCTACAAAGGAGAGCCAATAAGAATAAGCTCAGACTACTCGGCAGAAATCATGCAGGCAAGAAGGCAATGGGATGACATATTTTAAAAATTGAAGGAAAAAATTGTCTGCCAAGAATCATATATCCATCAAAACTGTCTCTTAAATATGAAGGTGAAATTAAGATATTCCCAGATAAACACAAGATGAGGGAATTCATAAAAACCAAACCAAAACTACAAGATATACTAAAGGGAGTTCTTAGTTAGAAAATCAATAATATCAGGTATCGACCAAGGCTAGAACATTGCACAGAGCAACCAGAACTCAACCTAGACAGGGAAATAAAAAAAAAAAAACAAGATTATTAAAGAAAAAAAAGCCCAAAACAGCAATGTTACTATATAAAAGAAGACAACATTAAAATAATGAAGAGGGACTAAGAAATGTAATCACATACACCCTCCACATGGAGAGGAAGATATGGCGATACAAAGAAATAAAAGTTAGTTTTAAACTTAGCAAAATAACCACAAAGGAGACAAACTATCCTACTTATCAAAATAAAACACAAGGGAAAAACAGACTCAGCAGAAACAAAATCAACAACAACAAACATGAGGAAAGGACAATATAGAAAGAAAATCTACTCAGCAAAAATAAAACCAAGTGGGAAAAAGAAGCTGTCAATACACAAAAAAGACATCAAAATGATAGCACTAAATTCATACCTATCCATAGTTACCCTGAATGTAAATGGACTAAATGCATCAATAAACAGACAGAGAGTGGCGGAATGGATTAAAAAACAAGATCCATCTATATGCTGCCTACAAGAGACACACCTTACACTTAGAGACACAAACAAAAACTCAAAGGATGGGAAAAAAATATATCAAGCAAACAACAATCAAAAAAGAGCAGGAGTGGCAATATTAATTTCTGACAAAATAGACTTTAAAGTTAAATCCATCAGAAAGGATAAGGAAGGACACTATATAATGATTAAAGGGACAATACACCAAGAAGATATAACCATATTAAATATTTATGCACCCAACGACAGGGCTGCAAGATACATAAAACAAACTCTATCAGCATTGAAAAGTGAGATAGACAGCTCCACAATTATAGTAGGAGACTTCAACACATCACTTTCGGTGGAGGACAGGACATCCAGAAAGAAGCTCAATAAAGACAGGGAAGATCTAAATGCCACAATCAACCAGCTTGACCTTGTAGACATATACAGAGCATTCCACCCAACAACAACCAAGTATACTTTCTTTTCTAGTGCACATGGAACATTCTCTAGAATAGACCACATACTAGGTCATAAAGCAAGCCTTAGCAGAATCCAAAACATTGAAATATTACAAAGCATCTTCTCTGACCATAGGCCATAAAAGGGGAAATCAATAACAGGAAAAGCAGGGAAAAGAAATCAAACACTTGGAAACTGAACAATACCCTGCTCAAAAAAAGACTGGATTATAGAATCCAATGAGAATGAAAACACTTCCTATCAGAACCTTTGGGACACAGCAAAAGCACTGCTCAGAGGCCAATTTATATCAAGAAATGCACACATCCAAAAAGAAGAAAGGGCCAAAAGCAAAGAATTATCCCTACAACTTGAACAAATAGAAAGAGAACAACAAAAGAAACCCTCAGGCACCAGAAGAAAACAAATTATAAAAATTAGAGCTGAACTAAATGAAATAGAAAACAGAAAAACAATTGAAAGAATTTACAAGACCAAAAGCTGGTTTTTTGAAAAAATCAACAAAATTGATAAACCACTGGCCAAACTGACAAAGAAAAACAGAAGAGGAAGCAAATAACCCAAATAAGAAATGAGATGGGCTATATTACAACAGACCCAACTGAAATTAAATGAATCATATCAGATTGCTATGAAAAACTATACTCAAACAAATTTGAAAACCTAGAAGAAATGGATGAATTCCTAGAAACACACTACCTACCTAAACTAACACAAACAGAGGTAGAACAAATAAAGACCCATAACAAAAGAAGAGATTCAAAAGGTAATCTAAAAAACTCCCAACAAAAAAAAGCCCGGGTCCAGACAGCTTCACTTGCAGAGTTCTACCAAACTTTCAGAGAAAAGTTAACACCACTACTACTAAAGCTCTTTCAGAGCATAGAAAAGGACAGAATACTACCAAACTCATTCTATGAAGCCACCATATCCCTGATACCAAAACCAGGTAAAGACACCACAAGAAAAGAGAATTATAGACCTATATCCCTCATGAATGTAGATGCAAAAATCCTCAACAAAATTCTACCCAATAGAATTCAACAACATATCAAAAAAAATAATTCACCATGACGAAGTGGGATTCATACCAGGTATGCAGGGATGGTTCAACATTAGAAAAACAATTAATGTAATCCATCACATAAATAAAACAAAAGACAAGAATCACACGATTTTATCAGTTGATGCAGAAACGGCATTTGACAAAGTTCAACACTCATTCATGATAAAAAAAACTCCCAGCAAAATAAGAAGAGAAGGAAAATTTCTCAACATAATAAAAAGCATTTATACAAAGCCAAAGGCCAACATCACCCTAAATGAGGAGAGCCTGAAAACATTCCCCGTGAGATTGGGAACCAGACAAGGGTGCCCTTTATTACTACTCTTATTCAACATTGGGCTGGAAGTCCTAGCCAGAGCAATTAGGCTAGATAAAGAAATAAAGGGCATCCAGACTGGCAAGGAAGAAGTAAAAGTATCTCTACTTGCAGATGACATGATCTTATACACAGAAAACCCTAAGGAATCCTCAAGAAAACTACTGAAACTAATGGAAAAGTTCAGCAGAGTATCAGAATACAAGACAAACATACAAAAATCAGTTGGATTCCTCTACACCAACAAAAAGAACATTGAAGAGGAAATCACCAAATCAATGCCATTTACAGTAGCCTCCAAAAAGATAAAATACTTAGGAATAAATCTTACCAGGGATGTAAAAGACTTATACAAAGAAAACTACAGTACACTTCTGCAAGAAACCAAAAGAGACTTACATAAGTGGAAGAACATACCTTGCTCATGGACAGGAAGACTTAATATTATAAAAACGTCTATTCTACCAAAAGCGATCTATACATTTAATGCAATTCCGATCAAAATCCCAAGGACATTCTTTAATGAGATGGAGAAACAAATCACCAATTTCATATGGAAGGGAAAGAGGCCCCAGATAAATATGGCATTACTGAAAAAGAAGAACAAAGTGGGAGGCCTTACTTTACCAGATTTTAGAATCTGTTATACCGCCACAGTAGTCGAAACAGCCTGGTACTGGTACAACAACAGATACATGGACCAATGGAACAGAATTGAGAATCCAGACATAAATCTGTCCACATATGAGCAGTTGATATTTGACAAAGGCCCTAAAACAGTTAAATGGGGGAAAAGACAGTCTTTTTAACAAATGGTGCCGGCATAACTGGATATCCATCTGCAAAAAAATGAAACAAATCCCACACCTCACTCCATGCACAAAAACTAACTCAAAATCGATCAAAGACCTAAATAGAAAATCTAAAATGATAAAGATCCTGGAAGAAAAAATAGGGACAACGTTAGGACCTCTAATATATGTCATAAACAGTATATGAAATGTTATAAAGAATGTGGAAGAAAAACTAGATAACTGGGAACTCCTAAAAATCAAACACCTATGCTCATCCAAAGACTTCGTCAAAAGAGTAAAAAGACTACCTACAGACTGGGAAAAAGTTTTTAGCTATGACATTTCTGATCAGCGTCTGATCTCTGAAATCTACATGATTACTGCAAAAACTCAACTGCAAAAAACAAATAACCCAATTAAAAAATGGGCAAAAGATATGAATAGACGCTTCGCTAAAGAAGACATTCAGGTAGCTAACGGATATATGGGGAAATGTTCACGATCATTAGCCATCAGAGAAATGCAGATCAATGAGGTTTCATCTACGATGAGGTTTCATCTCACTCCAACAAGGCTGGCATTAATCCAAAAAACACAAAATAATCAATGTTGGAGAGGCTGTGGAGAGATTGGAACACTTCTACACTGCTGGTGGGAATGTCAAATGGTACAACCACTTTGGAAATCGATTTGGCACTTCCTTTAAAAGCTAGAAATAGAACCACCATACGATCCAGCAATCTCACTCCTTGGAATATATCCTAGAGAAATAAGAGCCTTTACATGAACAGATATATGCACACCCATGTTTATTGCAGCACTGTTTACGATAGCAAAAACATGGAAGCAACCAAGGTGCCCATCAACAGGTGAATGGATAAATTATGGTATATTCACACAATGGAATACTACGCATCAATAAAGAACAGTGAGGAATCTGTGAAACATTTCATAACATGGAGGAACCTGGAAGGCATTATGCTGAGTGAAATTAGTCAGTTGCAAAAGGACAAATATTGTATAAGACCACTATTATAAGAACATGAGAAATAGTTTAAACTGAGAAGAAAACATTCTTTCCTGGTTACGAAAGCGGGGAAGGAGGGTGAGAGAGGGGCATTCATTAATTAGATAGTAAATAAGAACTACTTTAGGTGAAGGGAAAGACAACACACAATACAGGGGAGGTCAGCACAATTGGACTAAACAAAAGGCAAAGAAGTTTCCTGAATTAACTGAATGCTTCGAAGGCCAGCGTAGCAGGAGCAGGGGCCTGGGGACCATGGTTTCAGGGGCACCTAAGTCAATTGGCATAATAAAATTGATTAAGAAAACATTTTCCATTCCACTTTGAAGAGTGGCATCTGGGGTCTTAAACGCTAGCAAGCAGCCATCTAAGATGCATCAATTGGTCTCAACCCACCTGGATCAAAGGAGAATGAAGAACACCAAGGACACAAGGTGATTATGAGCCCAAGAGACAGAAAGGGCCACTTGAACCAGAGACTACATCATCCCGAGACCAGAAGAACTAGATGGTGCCTGGCTACAACCAATGACTGCCCTGACAGGGAACACAACAGAGAACCCCTGAGGGAGCAGGAGAGCAGTGGGATGCAGACCCCAAATTCTCATAAGACCAGACTTAATGGTCTGACTGAGACTGGAAGGACCCCGGTGGCCATGTCCCCCAGACCTTCTGTTGGCCCAGGACAGGAACCATACCCGAAGCCAACTCTTCAGACATGGATTGGACCGGACAATGGGTTGGAGAGGGATGCTGGTGAGGAGTGAGCTTCTTGGATCAGGTGGACACTTGAGTCTACGTTGGCATCTCCTGCCTGGAGGGGAGATGAGAGGGTAGAGGGGGTTAGAAGCTGGTGAAATGGACACGAAAAGAGAGAGTGGAGGAAGAGAGCGGGCTGTCTGTCTCATTAGGGGGAGAGTAATTGAGAGTGTGTAGCAAGGTGTATATGGGTTTTTGTGTGGGAGACTGACTTGATTTGCAAACTTTCACTTAAAGCAGAATAAAAATTATTTTAAAAAAACACACACACAATGTCCACAACAATGGACTAGAACATACCAATGATTGTGAAGATGGAGCAGGACCAGGCAACATTTCATTTTGTTGTACTTGGGGTCACCTTGAGTTGGAGCCAACTTGATGACAATTAACAACAAATACTTAGATGGAGATTAAATGACAATAGGAGTCCTCATAGCTGGTGAAAGGTCAGGGATTGGGGAAATCTTCTGGATCAGAGACCAGCCAGATGTGCCTCTCACTTGCATACCTTCCAGGGTACCTGTGCCAAGAGACTCTTATGTCAGGCTTCGGAATACACCATACTTCCTGGTACATTTCACTGAGTTGCTCACTGAACCTTTTAAGGAAGAAGTAGCTTATGCGTCACTGTGACATTTGCAGTCTAATTACAGAGTTAGATGGAACTTGAAATGTCATCTAATCTACCCTCTCTATTACGGAGAGGGAGGCTGAGTCATAGAGGAATTAATTGCTAAAACAGAAGCACACAGAGAATTAGAGGTGGGTCTCCCGATTTCCAGTCTACTTCCCTCTCCTTTATCGTATCTGTATTGTCAACCACATATACTCCTAATTCCCTTATTTGTCACTGGGTGCTACCATACTGTGAGTCCAAAATAGAAAAGCCTGTAAAACAACGCTTCGTGCTATAAAGATTCAACCGCAATTTGTATGTATCTACAAGGTCTCTCTGAATATAGAGACATGATTTACTGGAAATAATCCTTGATTAGAAGACTCACTGTGTCTCTCTTAGACATGTGAGTTAACCTCTACTTCTTTATCTGTGAAATATTCAACACGCACCATCATTTATCTAGCAAACATTAACTGAGTCTCTGCTCTGTGCCAGGCATTGAGTGTAAAATGATGTATAACCATTGTCTTGGGCTTCAAAGAGCTTTTAAACTCTAGTAGGGGACACACATAAACAAATGCACAATACAGTAAGATAACTGGTATACTCAAGGGATTATGGAGGCAAATAAACAAGAGACAGCTAACTCAGTCTGGCTCAAAGACGGTCCGGAGAAATTTGCCGGATGAACATTTGAAATGTGAAGGTGCAGGTGTAGAAGGAGTTAGCCTAGCAGAGGTGTGGTGAGCAGGGAATGGGAGGAGCAGACAGATGTGTGTGGGAGGTGGGGGGGACCATCACACATCTGGGGAAGTGGTACAGCATGACCGATCACAGAATACAAGGGGAAGATAAAGTAGGAATGGCAAGAGGTGAGGCTGGCAATGGAAGCAGGGGTCTGATCATGAAGAACTTCACAAGCCTTCCTGTTTATCTACTGGCAGTCAGGCATCATTAAAAGGTTTTGAGAAGAACAGTAATATAGGCCATGTTTAATTTAGAACAATTACTCTAACAGCAACATGGGAAATGTATATCAAGAGCTTAAGATTAGCAGGAGGAGGACAGGCTCATTGCTATAGTTGAGAATAGCGATGATGGTGGCCTGACCTACAACAGTGGCAGTGGGACCAGACAGAAGAGGGTATATACTAGAGATTTCAAAAAGTTATAACTGAAAGGACTTGGAGCTTGATAGTACACCATGGGCAGTGAGGGATGTGAGGGGAGACAGAAGAATAAAGGATGCAGTCACGTTCCCGACTGGGGTGGGAGAAGCAGGAACTAATAGGTTTGCTTTGGGACATTTGAGATTGAAAGTGCAGGGGAAGCACCCAACCATAAAGATCCAACAGAGTTCAAGAGAGAGGTTGGCTGAGAATATAACCATCAGCCTACATAAGTTAAAAAAAAAAAAGGCAGTTGCTCTCAAGTCAACCCAGGCTGATGGCCACTCCATGTGTGTCAGAGTAGAACTGTGCTCTGTAGGGTTTTCAGTGGCTGCCTTTTCAGGAGTAGTTCACTAGACTTTCTTCTGAGGTGCCTCTGGGTGCACTCAGACTCCCAAACTTTCAGTTAGCAACCGACCACGTTAACTATTTGTACCACCCAAGCACCCAATATATAGGTAAGTGGTTGTCAAAACAATGGGGAGGGAGGGCTGTCAGAATTACCTGGAGTACTTTTCCAGCTACACATATCATTCCCTTAAAATTGTCGGATGCTGTTGTTTCCACTCCCAACTGCACTCCACTCAATTCTTGACCTCGTTAGCCATGGGAGTGGAGTGGGTCGTTACTACCAGGGTGTACGGTGAAGAAGCTAGCAGGAGACAGTACCCTTAGGGACAAAGACATTTAAGACATGAAGTAAAAGAGATGATTGGCAATAGAACCTGAGGAGCACCCAGGGGGACGGAAAGAAAACAATTAACACAAAGTCTCATAGAAGATGTCAGAAGGGAAGGTGTAGTCAACCATGCCAACATTGTAGAGAGGTAATGTGAAATGACCCAAGAGGGTTAACACTCCCTGTACCACCTCACAGAGACAGGACAAGGACCAAATAAGACACTGTACATGAAAAAATTTTAAAAACAGTTGTCAAGCCGACGATTCTGACTCATGACAACCCCACATGTGTCAGAGTAGAACTGTGCTCCATAGGCTTTTCAGTGGTTGTGATCTTTTGGAAGCAGATTGCCAGGACTTTCTTTTGAGGTGCCTCTTGATGGACTTGAACCACCAACTTTTCAGTTAGTAGCCAGGTGTTTAACCATTTGTGATAGTCAGCTCAACACCATTGTATGTGAAGGTGCTCTCTACAATATAAAATATTACATGACATGAGCAGTTATTGTTATAACTTAAGACTGAACTGAGGTCCCACCTGCTCTCAGAGATCCTCCCTTTGTCCTCCGGGCTGCCCTCCTGAGGTTCCCACAGGCACCTCAGGTCCCAAGTGGCACCTCAGGACAGGGGCTGGGTTTAGTCAGCCTGCACACAGCTCTAGAGCAGTGCCTGCCCTACAGGAGGCGGGGAGCCTGTGCTCGTGGAAGGAACAGACTATCAGGATTTCATCACTGCGTTCCACGATTCTTGTCAACACGGAAAATGTCCAGCTTCAGATTTTCTTTTTTAATAGAATCTAATATGCTTATTTCCTTTTCTTTCCATGTCCTTGCTTCTGTTTTATTTCCCACCCTCACATTTTAGGAAAAAATAACCAGCTTCTTATAATTATCGAATAAAGATAAGTAACAAAATTATTTCCTGTAGAGAGTTCTGTCTTCCTCTTGTCTCTTCCCTTCTGCTGGGCACCTTCCCTCTCTCAAGAGCCCATGTTTGTTGTCTGATTTCAAGCCTGTGCACATCCAAACGAATCTGAAGTAATTTTGCAAGTAAAATGTTTTGAGCGCTCACCCTAAGTGCTTTCCTAAATTATAAACAATTAACGTCTGCTTGGCTGGCCTCAATTTCTGGTCTTAGAAGTTAACTTAAATCCACCAGTTTGGCTTGTCATAATTTATCATTTTAAAATCTGTATTATTTATGGCCCTTGATTACATTATCACAGGTGTTTTGTGCTACTGATGTTTTCCTCGATTTTTCTTCTACTCTCTCGTGAAATCATCATATCTAATCTACCAGGAGGTCATTTCTTCTTGCTCTTGTTCCAACTTTTGCAAACTTATTTCTGACTCTCCTCCTAGCTCTTGTGTGTTTGTGTGTACGTGTGTGTGTGTATGTGTGTGTTTGGTTTTCTTTTTTTTTTTTAAGAATAATAACTCAGTAAGTTTATCTTCCAGACTTGCAGTATTTCAGAGCATTTACATTTCAGATACCTACTTTTTATGAGCAGATATTTTTACAAGGTGTTTATCCTAATCATCCATTCTTTATTCTCAAGTGCTTTGGCAGTGTTGCAAGGCAGAGATGAGATTTTCTGTACTTAGGATGAGCATCCCCCCACCGCATTTCTTGTGGACATGCTCTTTCCTACTGCTGTAAACTGACCTTCCTCTTCCTCCTTTCATACCCAACAGGGAGCAAAGTAGAGAACAGCCCCACCCTGCAGCAACCTTTGGTCGCAGCCTTCTATTGCTTTCAGCCTCACTTCAACTACCCAGGCCTTTCACCTTAGGCCTGGCAGCAGAGAGGGAAGGGGAGCCAGTAGTTTCTAGCAAGCATCATAGTAACATGCACAGGTTTAGGAGATGCTCATTGGCCTCTGTGCCTGCCTCACAAACACAAAGAAGGGATAGATTTCTGCTTCTTCCCACAGACAAGGAGGAGTTCCCTGGGTAGCAAAAATGGTTAAGCACTTGACTACTAGCTGGAGGTTGGTGGTTTGAGCCCACCCAGCGTGCCTTGGAAGACATCACAGCCTTGAAAACCCTATCCAACACAGTTTTACTCCGACATACATTTGGTTGCCATGAGTCAGAACTGACTCGACAGCAACTAATGACAACAACATAGAAAGGGACATTCAAGGCAGAAAAGGCATCAAAATAGCAGGGCTGACCTTGCCTTGCCCGAATGTCACAGGGATGCCTGTTAGTGGATTCCCAGCCCAACTCAGGATTGGTTAAATGGCAGAACCACAAGACATCCAAGCAAAAGCCAGAGAGCAGGACACCTATCAGAAGTCTCGGGGCAGGCAGTCTGGGACCAACCCACTTCTGTGGTATTAGTTTAGCCAGCACCATGGCTGCCAGTTGTGTGTCCTTCTAATTCAATTATCACATTTACAGGAGAGAGAAGCTTACTGACCAGGCCTGGGTTAGGATTTTCTGGTCCACTCAGCTAATGGGCAGGAGCAAAGGGTTAATATCCAAGAAAACCCATTGCCATTGAACTGATATCAACTCATAGTCACCCTATAGGACAGAGTAGAACTGGCCCACAGAGTTTCCAAGGAGCACCTGATGGATTCGAACTGCTGACCTCTTGGTTAGCAGCTATAGCTATAGCTATAGCACTTAACTACTACTCCACCAGGGTTTCCAAGGGTTAATATAGATATACCCTAATTTATATGTATTGTTTCCTAAAATATCATATTCTCCATAAAGAAAATATTTGCTGCTCACAAGCCCACATTCTCAGCCAAAGGAGCCTGAGCCCTCCCAAGGGATATGTTTTTCTCTAGCAAACCTCATCAATGCCCTTTCCCTTGGTCAAAGATGGAAATAAGAACTGTCAAGCTGCTTTATTTCTTGCAGTCTTTGGAAAACAAAGGAAAAAGAACAGCTTGGAAAAGCCACCAATTAAAATATTGGTATGAAAACAAGATACATAATATCCTTAAGCCCCATTTTGGTTATTTATAAAGAGGAGATAATTATACCTCTTAGGCTTGTTACGAAGACTTGAAGAGATATCAGTGTAAAGCACAAAGTCCTTTTCCTAGAAAGAGCTCAATAAACAAGATGTTTCTTTCTTCCTTCCTTTTTTCCTTCCTTCCTTGACTACTAGGTGGAGGTTGGTGGTTTTTTCCCTCTCTTCCTTCCTTCCTTTCGTTCTGCCTTCTCTCCCTCTGTAACTTTATTTCTTCCCTTCCTTTCTCCCTTTCTTTCCTTACCTACCTATCTATCTATTTTTCCCTAGGATTTATTGCTTTGCTAGCAAGCACACAAGCAAGATCAACCTAACATTAGAAGCTAAACATCTGGGCTTTTAATGAACACACATTCTTTCATATTAAGAGCTATCTCATTAGTATGTGTAGTCACCATAGGTTCCTGGGTGTTGCTTAGGTATTTTATTGATTGGAATCCTGATTTCATCTACCTCTCTGGGTTCTTGCACTCTCTCACAATCTTCTGCTGCACCCTGGATCCCTTCTCCCTCTTCCCCCACTGGCACCCAAACGTCTACAATGGGCAAACAACTTATTTGATCCCAAAGCTTATCAGGGGACATTCTACCAACCTAAGGGAAACTGCCCATCTGGCAGAGGTACTCTGATCTGACTTTGTGGAAAATTACTGATCCGCACTGAACTATGAAAGAATAAAAATTATTTCGTAAAAATCTAAAAAGAGCAAACACTTCCCTGGCAAGTTCTCCAGAAGGGTCCTTGGCTGACAGGAGAAACCACCCTCACTAGACACCAACCAAAGGCCAGTCCCAAGCAGTGACAAATCTGGAATCCTCTAGCAGATGCCAGTCCAAGGGCTCCTGCACAAAGGGGGCCCTTTTAAAAAACTCAGCACTGAATCTGAACAAACTTCAAATTAGTTTTAGCTGTAAGGGGAAAGCCAACGTGGAAAATATAATCTAATGAACAGGGTTTGAAATGAAAGACACAATAAAACCCAAAGCTCCCAGAGCCTAGATTCTTATGAAGCAGAAGTGTAAGCATTTTTTGGAAGGTAAGACCAGAGCACAATATGATATCACATCAAAAATTCAATAGTATCAAAGGGTTTAAATATTAAAAGCCCTACTCCATCTTCAAACCATGAATCACCAGAATCTAAGCAGAGAGGTAAGAGTGTATCAGCCAGCATTGGCCTAGCCTCCCCTGTGCTGAAAACTCTCCTAGTCCCTGTGGCACTCCCTTACAGGAGTGAATAAGACAAGGCTTGGTCCTTGAAGAGTTTGTACCTGATGGGAGAGGCTGGCAGGTAACTAGAATACAAGCCCTAGTATGGGGTGGTTATGAGTCAGAATCGACTCGACAGCAATGAGTTAGTATGGTAAGGAGGCCTGGTGGTGGAACGGTTAAGCGTTCCACTGCTAACCCAAAGTGGCTGTGTAGGAAAAAGACCTGGTGATCTGCTTCCACAAAGATTACAGACTAGAAAACCTTATGGAGTGGATTAACTCTGACTTGGAATCAACTCAACAGCACCCAACGACAACAACAATATGGTGGATGCCAAAAGACGAATAAAAGCTATAGGCAGCAGAAACAGATAATTCTAATTAAGGGATGGATGAGGCTCCACAGAAGAAGGTCTCCCCATCTGGGCCATGGAAAGATGTAGAAGTTTGAGAAGAGGGTGCTCTCCAGGAGGAGGGAGCAGCATGAACAGAGGGGGCTGGAAGGTGGAAGAACAGGTGTGTGAAGGAATTGGGCTCAGCGGGGCTATGATGGCAGTTACAGCTTTGAGGGGCAGGGTTAGCAGATGCAGATGCCTTGACTGTCCAAGAAGATTGGCCTTGACTCCCTGGGCCAGAGACCTTTCAAAGGTTTCAGCTCTGCTTTTTATATAAAAGGTGACCCTGCCATTGGAATCAAGGATAAATTGGAATCAGGGAGAGAGAACAAACGTGTATCTTTGCACATATTTTTTTTTCCATTCTGCTGTTTGAAAAAGTAATCACACATGCAAATTGACAGCTGGCCACTCACTGTATCCCACAAGTCTTTATTTCTGAGCATTTATTTACTCTCCACTGCTGTGATTCTCAACTCTAGAGGATGCCCCCACCCTTGCTGAACCCATTGCACTAGACTAGAGACCAAGGGTGTCACACCAGTATCCAAGGGCACCCTGATAACCAATAGAGTTCTCATATCTCCAACCCAGAGTGGCTGGTCCTCTTTGTTATATCTAACTCAGTGAGTATAGACTAGAAGGAGCCTCTCTGAAGACAAAAAAAAAAAAAACAAAAACCTAGTGATGGGGGGAAAAAACTTTCACTGCTTTGAAGAGCCCTATCAGAGCAGACAATGGACTCAAACATACCAATGAACTTGAGGACGGCACAAGACAGAGCAATATTTTGCTCTATTATACTTAAGGTCACCAACAGTCGGAGCCGACTCGATGGCAAGTAACAACAACATCAGCCCAGATTAGCTTTTGTCACAGAGGTTTAATCTCCCACACTTACTTTGTTTGTGGCACATTGAAGACAAAACTTCAATGCTAAAAGGCCATTATTATCATTAAAAATGCAGGAGTCTTCAAAATTATTTATGTTTTTGTATTTGTTTTATTTTTCTTTGATTCACTGCGTTTCTTCATTGTATTCTGGATGCAAATGGAATTTAAGGAATAATTTTGAGGGGACGTTATTGAGTAGAGGGGCCCTAGTGGCACAGCGGTTAAAGCACTTGGACGCTAACATGAAAATCTTCAGTTTGAACTCATCAGCTGCTTCAAGGGAGAAAGATGTGGCAGTCTGCTTCCGTAAAGATTTGCAGCCTCGGAAACCGTATGGGACAGTTGATTTGGAATCAACTCAACGGCAATGGGTTTGGCTTGGCTTTGGCTATTAAGTCTTTAGCTTTTTGTATATCATAAAAATGCAGTCCCTTGTCTTGTGGCTAAAATGAGCATTCGGTTGATGGAGATTTAAATATAAAATATTCGGCAAAGACAGATCAAGATTATTTATGAAGGGCTCTATCAAGAAAGTATTTACTTCTGTGGACAATTTTGACTCTGTGATTTAAGTCCTAAGAGTATATTCATCTAGTTATTCACACAAAGTTAATGGAGCTCTGTCTGATTATGTTTTTGAGAGTTGAGTACGCTGACTCCCATTTTAATTTCCTTAATTATTTGCAAGCTCTCCTCACTCTATTTTATTTCTTCTGCAGAACAGTTGTTTATTTCAAAAGGAAGGCAACACGTGGAGTGTTAGATGTGGTTTTGGAATGCTCTCTAATGCTGAAGCCAATGTTCTGGACCAGGTGCTGACCGCTCAGATTACAAGAAGGGTAATTTGTACTTGTCACCCAGAGAAGCCCTGTCTAAAGATATTAAGTACTAACTACCCTTTTCACTTGATTCCCAGAAAAGAGGTAGGATCAGTGGTAGGACTATTGTATCTTCTCAAAATATCCCCGCCCCTCCGCACTGCACACAGGCTTTGTTTCCTCAGTGTTGAAATCATTGTGCTTTTACCAGCTGTTGATTCAAGAGAGAGGCAGTTGACTATAGGGTGAGTTGTTTGCCAAAAACTCACTTCTGTGGCGGCGACCACAAAGAAAGCTCTGGCACCAGCATTTCAGTCTGAAGGAGAGATTTATGAGAGACAAAGTCAGAAGAGTATCAGTTATTTCTTCAGCACGCTCCCAAGTTAGTGAGGCATACCTGATCTCCTAATTACCAAACCAGTGGATTTGAAGGTCAAACGTCACACCACAATACTGAAAGGATCAGCCGCAAGGCAGGCCCTGATGTTTGCAGCCACAGGTTTAGATGAGTGTGTCTTGGAATCGACACAGTGGTGAAGAGAGTGCAGTTCCCACACCACCAAAGCACATGTGGGGAGCCAGCACCTCCACAGTGCACCACAAACTGTGCTCAGACTGAACAAAGTCCTGATGGAGAAATAAATCTGTCACATAAAAACTTTATTCCCAAGAAAGTTTATTACCAAACTAAGGGGAAGAGGGTGAAAAAGAGGGATAAAAACTGATGTTATCTGAGTATATTCCACCTAAACGCCAGGCACTTTCTCCATTATCACTCTTAATCTCTAAAACATTCTTGTAAGATAGGTACTTTCCCACCCATTTTACAGAAATGAAAATTAAGTTTCAGAGGAGCAAACTAAATAGGCTAAATCACACAAATAATAATAATAAAAAAAAGCATGTCAGGTTCCAAACCAAAGGCTCCCTTACTTGAAAGACCATCTTCTTTCCAAGAAACAAGATTGCCTAATTTTAAGCTTTTGGAATTCTCCTCAAGGTGTATATTCTAAAAAAGAACAAGTGGTATTAAAGACAGTGTACTAGTTTCTTGGAGCTGCTGTAGTGAAGCACCACTAACTGGGTGGCTTAAAACAACAAAAATTTATTCTCTCACAGTTCTGGAAGCTAGAGGTCCAAAATCAAGATGCTGGCAAGGAGGCTGTAGTAAAGAATCTTTCCTTGCCTCTTCTTAGCAACTGGTGGTTGCCAGCAATCCTTGGCGTTCCTTGGCTTGTAGATGCGTCACTCCAATCTCTGCCTCTGTCATCACACAGACTTCCTTCCTGTGTGTGTGTGTGTGTGCATCTGCATCTCCGGGTCCATGTCTCCCTCTCCTCTCTCTTATAAAGACCCCAGTGGCTGGGTTAAGGTCCACCCTAAACCAGAGTGACCTCATCTTAACTTGGTGACATCTGCAAAGCTTCTATTTCTAAATAAAGTAACATTCACAAGTACTAGGGGTTAGAATTCGAATATACCTTTTTGGAGGACAAAATTCAACCCACTGTACACACTAACCTAGAAAACCCCTAGTTTTTCACACTACTGGTATGGGCAGTATTCTAGATTATTTACAATGGGATACAACGCAAAAGTCATTTACATTGCTGTTAGAATGCATTATACAATCATATTTTTTGTAATACCAGCAGAAATAAATTTACCTTTCTTTTATTATGTTCTGGGTGGACTAATACTGAAATTAATCTGTAGGCACTGAACATGTAAAAAACAATGAAATGATGACCAAGAATTTTTATAGAGAGCTAATCTGAAGGCAAAAGCTTTACCACAGTCTCCCAAGGTAGGAAAAAAAATGCCAGGAAAAAAAATAATAATAAAGCAAAGGAATTCAGAAATGAAACTTTCACCTTTATATCCTGTCCAATTATACCCTAAATCTGCACAGGCAAAATAGCCAGGACGCTAGAAAATCCTGTGTGTGTGCGTACATGTGCACACACATGCACGGATCTGTCCTCTAAAAAAGACTTACCTAGATAACACCAAAGATGTGACCTATTCATAGAAGATGCAGCTGCAGTTAATTCCCAGAAGATAGGCAACAAGAAAATGGCACAGAACATACTAATATTCCCCCCTATCATTACGGTCTAGATAGGAATGGAAAAGAAAAAAAAAAATTGTGCTACATCCATTTTAGGTTGTGGGTGAAAAAAAAAAAAAAAAATCATCCCCCGCCCCATCCTGGGCAGGAAATCTTGTGGGTACGATGATAACACTGGTATCAGGAACCACAGAGATGATCAAGCATACACATAAGTAAATTTTTTTTAACCATCGTTTTCCCAGAATGGGGACTATTCCATCAAATGTGTACCAACTTAAAGTAATCCCCATATTAGACGTTCCCAATGAATAAATTGGTTTTGTTTCAAATATTTGTTTAAAGTCAATTGTTTGAAATTTCTAACACTTTTTCCCATAGATAAAACACCAAAGGTGTTTCCTAGATAAGTTTACAAAAGAATACTGAAAAAAAAGTCAAGACACTTACCTTTGAGAAGACTCTTGAAAGCATAGGCTCCTCATCTGTAAAAAGGGGTAATAATACCCACCTCACCCACCTCACAGAATTGTTAAAATAATTTTAGAAAATGTATCACTGAACAGATGCAAGCCATTTTAATATCATTCAACTCATAAAATTGTTGTAATATACTATGAAATCATTCTCAAACAATACAACTATACCACTGTTTCAGTCATGCCAGTAATGAGTCTAAATTGAACAGTAGTAATTTGCAATAAAAACAAAAGTATTTTAGGGTATTCTGAGTGCTATAGCTTTAGGAAAAATAGAGGTGGAAGATGAAGTAAATAGCAGCTTTTCTTTTTTTTCTTATCTCTATCACCTTCTAGAATGCTGGCCAATTTACTTATTTATTACATATATTGTGTGTTGTCTGTCACCCCTGCTAGACTGTATGCTCCCTCAGGACAGGAATCTCAGTTAGTTTTGCTCACTGATGTAGCCCAGAATCTAGCACAGTGTCTGGCATTTAATAATCACGAAGTCAATATTTTTTTAACAAATAAATTTACAATGTCATAATAATGCAAGAACCCCAGTGCACCTTCAAGAAAGGTTGAGGGAATGCATGTCTTTGGGAAATTTCCTAAACAAACATTCCTAGGAAAGCCTAGTGGCTACAATTTTTCAGTCAGGGATTTGTAATCATAGTGGAATCTAGGATTTCTCTGGAGACTTCGGCAGATCTTAATGAGCTGGGATTTTGCCTTTGGAATGGCTCCATGCCTTATTTCACTGTGAATCTCTACAGTGAGAGCACTTCAGTCAGGGTCTTGTTCACCCCATCTGCTCGTCTTCCCACTCAGGGAGTGTATGCTCACAATGAGCTGATAACATCCCCTTATCCCCCTTCTCAACCACCCATTTGTCAGTTTGTCATATCGTGGTGGCTTATAGGTTGCTGTGATACTAGAAGCTATGCCCCCAATATTTCAAATACCAAAAAGGTCACCCATGGAAGACAGGTTTCAATAGAGTTTCCAGACTAAGACAGATTAAGAAAAAAGGTCTGATGATCTAAAAACTAGCCAATGAAAACCTTATGGATCACGACAGAATATTGTCCAATATAATGCTGGAAGATGAGCGCCCTAGGTTGGAAGGCACTCAAAATACACAGTGACTGTAACAACAGACTCTAGCACATCAACAATTTTGATGATGATGCAGAACCAGGCAATATTTTGTTCTGTTGTACATGGGTCACCATAGGTTGGAGCTGATTCACTAGCAACTAAACAACAACAGCTCTCCTTCTACCAAAACGTCCAACTCCTATAAAGGGCCTTCCTTTTCTTCCCTTGGACTTGTTCATGCATTTTCTATAACAGAGTAACACCCACTTTCCAAGAACTGTTGCCTTTTATCAACAGACACTCTTTGCAGCCTTCCAGGCTCCTAGGCTGTGAGGAGGGAGCTCCAGCCCCACCTTTCCTTTAGGGCGGGGGAGAAGAGCCCATGGTCTGCCCACTTGGGGTGAGCTAGTTCTGCTGGGATCCAGCTCCCCAGCCCTGCTGAAGAAGTTTGTCTTCCAAAGCCATGTTCTTATCCAACCTTTCTGATGTAACACATACAATTTTGGAGCTACAACAGACCTTAGAAATCAAACTCAACTCCATCATTTGAGCAATGAGGAAAATGAAGCCCAGAGAGGTCAAAGTGACTTGCCTATGGTCACACACACACACATGCAAAGGTGACACACAAAAGTTGGAAACAAAGGAGAAGGATCCGTAGTTGAAAAATATAGCCCTGCTGATAGAAAAGATGCCAGAGATCACATGATAGAATCTTGCAAGACCAACAACTTCTTCACTGCAAATACCTTTTTTGAACAAAAATGCTGACTGTACACGTAGACCTCACCTCATGAAATACGTAAGAGCAAATCGACTGCTGTGTGGAAAGAGATGATGAAGTTCAATATCATCAGTCAAAACAAGGTCAGGACTTGACTGCCAAACAAACCATCAATTGCTCATATGTGAGTTTAAGTTGAAGCTAAAGAAAATTAAAACAAGTCCACGAGAGCCAAAGTATGACCTTGAGTATATCCCATCTGAATTCAGAGACATCTCAAGAATAGATTTGACACACTGAACACTAAAAGCTGAAGACAAGACGAGCTGTGGGATGACATCAAGGACATCATACATGAAAGCAAAAGGCCATTAAAAAGAAAGGAAAAAAAACAAAAGATACTCTGAAACTTGCTCTTTAACATACAGTAGCTAAAGCAAAGGGAAGAAATGATGAAGTAAAAGAGCTGAACAAAAGATTTCAAAGGGCAGCTCAAGAAGACAAAGTATTATAATGAAATGCGTAAAGAAAACCAAAATGGAAGAACATATTTGGGATTTCTCAAGCTGAAAGAACTGGAGAAAAAATTCAAGCCTCAAGTTGCAGGACTGAGTTGAAGGATTCTATGGGCAAATTATTGAATACATCAAAGGAAGATGGAAGGAATACACAGTCACTGTACCAAAAATGGGGCCCTGGTGGCACAGTGGTTAGGAACTACAGCTGCTAATCAACAGGTTGGCAGCTCAAATCCACCAGCTGCTCCTTGAAAACACTATGGGGCAGTTCTACTCTGTCATATTGGGTTGTTATGAGTTGGAATTGGCTCGATGGTAATGGATTTGAGTTTTTGTTTTTGGTACCAAAAATAATTGGTCCACATTCAACCATTTCAGGAGGTAGCATATGATCAAGAATCCATCATCTGAAGGAAGAAGTCCAAGCTGCGCTGAAGGCATTGGTGAACAACAAGGCTCTAGCAATTGATGGAATACCAACTGAGATGTTTCAACAAATGGATGCAATGCCGGAAGTGCTGACTCTCTATGCCAAGAAATTTGGCTAAATGTCCAACCTACTGAAAGAAATCCATATTTGTGTCCATTTCAAAGAAAGGTGATCCAGAAGTATGAGAGAATTATTGAACAATATCATTAATATCACCCAATTAATAACACCCAAGTAAAATTTTGCTAAAGATCATTCAAAATCAGTTGCGGCAGCACATCAACAGTGAATTGCGAGAAATTCAAGTTGGATTCAGAAGAGGACGTGGAACAAAGGATCTCATTGCTGATGTCAGATGGATCACGGCTGACAGCAGAGAATACCAGAAAGATGTTTAGCTGTGTTTTATTGACTATGCAAAGTCATTCAACTGTGTGGGTCATAACAAGTTATGGATAACATTGCAAAGAATGGGAATTCCACAACACTTAATTATGCTCATGTGGAACTTGTGCATAGACCAAGAGGCAGTTGTTAGAACAGAAAAGGGGATACTGCGTGGTTTAAAATCAGGAAAGGTGTATGTCAGGGTTGTATCCTTTCACAATACTTAATCTGTATACTGAGCAAATAATCCAAGAAACTGGACTATATGAAGAAGAACACAGAAACAGGATTGGAGGAAGACTCATTAACAACTTGTGATCGGTAAATAACACAACCTTGTTTACAGAAATTGAAGAGAACTTGAAGCACTTACTGTAATCCAGCCTTCAGTATGGATTACATCTTAACATAAAGAAAACAAAAGTCTTCACAAGTGGACCAATAAGCAACATCATGATAAACAGAAAAAAGACCAAAGTTGTCAACAATTTCATTTCACTTGAATTCACAGTCAATGCCCATGGAACCAGCAGTCAAGAAATCAAATGATGTATTGCCTTGGGAAAATCTGCTGCAAAAGACCTCTTTAAACTGTTAAAAAGCAAAGATGTCACTTTGAGGACTTAGATGTGCTTGACCCAAGCCATGGTATTTTCAGTTGCCTCATATGCATGCAAAAGCTGGACGATGAATGAGGAAGACCAAGGAAGAGTCAATGCCTTTGAATTATGGTGTTGGTGAAGAAAATTGAATATGCTGTGGACTACCAGAAGAATGAATAAATCTGTCTTGGAACAAGTACAGCCAGAATGCTCCTTAGAGGCAAGAATGATGAGACTTCATCTCACATACTTGAAAACGTTATCAGGAGGGAGCAGCCCCTAGAGAAGGACATCATGCTTGGTAAAGTGAGGGTCATTGAAAAAGAGGAAGACCCTCAACAAGATGGATTGACACAGTCTTTCATTCCAATAAGGGGCTCAAACATAGCAACGATTGTGAGGATGGTGCAGGTCCAGGGCAGTGTTTTGGTAGGCCGTACATAAGGTTGGTTGAGGTTGGGACCGACTTGACAGCACCTAACAACACCAACACAACTAGGCAGTCAAGACAGAGAAGTCAATGGCCTGTCCCACCTTCACTACACCTTGCCCTGCAGAGCCAGGGATGTCTGGTGAAAGTCAGAAATAGGACTTCATCAGAATAAACACTACAGGCATCACAAGAGTTGTAGCAAAAGGTCTCATGCATTTGTGAGAATGAGTTAGATTTTCATTATTTTCGACATACTTACATCCTGATAAATTCAGTAGTAATTATTTGATTTACAAAAACGTACTCTTCTTTTTTCCAAAGGATTTCCCTGTAAGTTTCTTTAAGTAATCTGTTCCCCCAGTGCAGCTGAAATTTGTTTTTATCCGCAAGCTTTACAGCTACTGTCACACTGCGCACTGTAGTCTCATAAGGTGTGTTTAAACTCAAAAGTTCTTGATGTACTCATTATGATAAATGATGTGTCCATTTCATGAAATTTGACCAAGTTTTCCAAAATTCTCATTTATGGGCTAATAAAGTTAAGCTCTGAAAAAGTGGACCGTATAGATGAAATAACTCGGGTAAATCAGCCTCAAACAACATTTTTTGCAAAAATAGGTTTATAGGTTGGTGTCATTTGGAAATGGGGGGGGGGGTGCTTGTAAAGTCTGAATTGGCAGATTAAAGAAGCCAAGAAAAACAAGAATTTTCAGACTATAATTTCTAAAGCTAAAAGGAGCCATAAAGATGTATTTTGTAGTCCAACTATTTCAAAGTGTGTATAAAAAAACAAAAGTCAAGAGCAGGAAAGGACTTACCTAAGGTCAGTGAGGTCTGCTGCCACCCAGTTTGGTTCTCTTTGTATCATAGCTTTTTGCCCTGGGTGGAAGGGAGAAGTAACAGGGTAAGACCAGAGAGAAGCCTGGAATGTTCAGGAAATGGCATCAGCTCCTCCCAACCAACAGGGAAACTCTCCAAGTGTTTCTGTCAACTCTAGCTAGTTCTGGCAAAAGAGAATAAGTGAATCTTTCAGAATCACTGAGCAAAAAGCATAACAAGGGCCAGGTAAGCAAGCTGGCTTCCTTGGAGGTGAATTTATGTCCAAGGATCAAGGGCAGACTGCTCCTGGATGGAGACACATTGCCCATGAGAAGTGAGAGGTTCACCAAAGCCCTGACCAGAGTCCAGAAGTGTGCTCCTAAAAACCATGAATCTAAATCAGTGATTCTAAACCAGGGAACTTTGGGCAATGTCTCAAGACATTTTTGGTTGTCACAACTTCAGGAGGTGGGGGGAGGGGGGAGTTGCTACCGGCATGTAGTAGTTAGAGACCAGGGAAGCTGCTAAACATTCTACAATGCACAAGACAGCCTCCCCATCGCCACCCCCCCACAAGAATTATCCAGCCCTAAATGTCAACAGTACCAAGGTTGAGAAACATTGCTCCATCTACCTTCTTATCAATGTTCTGCTCGGATTCTGTACTCACCAAATGCTCCCCTCTAAACACAAGAAATCAAATAACAATTTTAAAGACACATCTCTCTGTCTTTACATCTTTAGCTTTTAGCCCCATCCCACCCCCCCAAAAAAAAAATCCAGGTGAAGAGAAGGTAAGCAGAAGAACAGACTGCAGCAAATTCAATAAAAATACTTAGTGCTGAAAATATATGCATACGAGAGACTATTTTCTGTGTACTTATATTTTTCTTGCTCTTTGTTGTTGTTCCACCATCCTTGGTAAATTTGTTTTCATTTTAAGTGTTACAAGCAGTTATTATGTATTCCAGGCAGGGCTTCCAAGCTGTGACAATTTAAATGAGGGAGACTTTTTGTAGGAAAAAAAATATATATATGATAAAAGTATAAATGGTTTGTTGAAACACTGCAGAAAAGCTTACCTCAGAGAACAAAACGCTTTTTTATGTAGTCTTAATACTAATCCAAAATGAAAACGTCCTTCACTGAAAAAGGTAAGATTTGGCAGGTCTAAGATAGAAGAGGGCAAGGATACGTCCCTTCCACATTTGTAACTGAACATCTCCTGAAAAGGCTTTGAATAAATAGTATATAAGAAGCTACAAGTAATTTAAAAAATGGTTTAATCCTTTTACACATTGAATGCAGAGGAACAGAGGAGTTCACAATGGCAGCGTGGAAGACTAAAAGGAACTTTAGATGGAAGAATCTAAAAACTTGATTTCTAGTTCAGGGTTATTAACACAGCCTGTAGTCTTGAGAAAACATGCCCTGCGAAGGCAATGGTTGTTCAGTGGTAGAACTTCTGCCTTCCATGCTGGAGATTCAGGTTCGATGCCCAGCCAAGGCACCTCATGCACGCAAACCACCCATCTGTCAGTGGAGTCTTGGGTGTTGCTGTGATGCTGAACAGTTTTCACTAGAGCTTCTAGACTAAAAAAGACTAGGAAGAAAGACTTGATGATCTACTTTCAAAAATCAGCCAATGAAAACCCTATGGAGCACAACAATTCAATTTGCAGCCAATCATGGGGATGATGCAGGACTAGGTAGCATTTCGTTCTATTGTGCACAGGGTCACCATGAGTCAGGGGCTGACTTGACAGCAGCTAACAACAACTCTACAAATAAATAGTAATAATAATTGCTTTACAAATCTCATAAGGTTGTTGTGAGGCTCAAAGGATATGAAATGGTGTACTCACACAGAACCTCCATGTTGCATTTCTTCCTATTTCCCACACAGCGCTAGGGCCATCAACAACCTCATCAAGGTGAAGAGTGGCCATTGCTGGCAAGCATTGTCAGAGTTGAACCTGGAGCTATGACAAAGGAAACCTTTCAATGAGTTGCTTATTACCATATCAAAAAAAAAAAAAAGCTCGTAGGGACCCTATAGGTCAGAGTAGAGTTTCCAAGGAGCGGCTGATGGATTGGAACTGCCGACCTTTTGGTTAGCAGCCAAGATCTTACCACTGAACAACCAGGGCTCCTATTACCATAGACACTTTCAAATTTCCTTTTCTTAAAACTTTTTTGTTGTTTAAGATGAAGGGTTATGGGAACAGAATGAATGGGGCCCAAATAAATATCTTTACAGGAAAAAAAGGCCTGACAAGTACCATGCCCCTGAAACCAAAATATTGGAATGTGAGCTACTGAAAAGAAAATTTGCTGTCTTGAAATTTCTCACAAGTTGGTGAACGAAGGTTAGTGAGCGAGGCATGTTTCCTACAGTGCTGAAGAGGCCAACCAGTGGAATTTATTTACTTTTTAAAGTAGCTCAGAATCTTACCAGCATTAAAACGAAGCCGGAAATACATTTTTGGTTTGCAGGGGTTCTTTCACACGCTGGGGACGATACAAACAGAAAATGAAGCATTAAGGGAAAGGAAAAAAGAGCAACCCTAGATGGTAAAACATTTGGAAGTTGTCATTTTGCTTATGTGACTTTGGTATTTTTAATGCAGAGTTTTATCGAGGCAACAAAATGGTAGATAAAAGGCAAACTAGTGGATGTAATTTCTTTATTCTCTCAAAGGGCTTTTGACAAAGTCCTACACAAGAGACTGTTAAGGAAACTTGGCAAGCACTGGGCAAGAGGTAAAGAGCTGTCAATTATGGGTTAAAAGTGGGTTAAGGGATAGAAGAGGAATGGAAGAATAAATGACCGGCTCTCAGCATGGAAAGGAGTAAATAGTGGGGTGTCAGCGACTGGTACAAGAGCGGTGTCCTCCAGGATATTTATTAACACCCCCTGAAAACCAGCTAAATAATGAGGTATTGAAATTTGCTGACTACACAAAACTATTTTGATTCCCTAAGTCTACACAGATGGATGTGAGAAACACAGAATTCAAACTCCGTAACTGGGCAAAACAGTGCCAGATGAAACTCAGAGCAGACAAGTGCAAAGTAATGCACATTGGAAGTAGCAATTTAAATTACTCATCCACTTGAGTGAGTTCTGAATTCCTTCTAAACTTACAGGAAAAAAGATTTAGGCTCATGGAAGACATCTTAATGAAGATGTATGCATGATGGTTAGCAGAGTTTAAAAAAAAAAAAGGAAAGCAAATATACTGTTACATTGCAACAAGAATGTAAGAGAATATATTCCAATACCATTACAGAAATCAGTGGTACACCTTTGTCCTACATTCAGTTCAAATCACCTTGTTTCCAAAGGAAGGTGGTAAAAAAAATAGAAAGAAACATCCAGGAAAATAATTAGAAACAGTGGAATGGGAAAGGCAAAATTTCCTATAAGAAAATTTTAAGTTGTTGTGTTGGCCCCCGCACATGGCAACCCCGTGCACAAATGGAAGAAACGCTGCCAGGTCCTCCACCGTTCCTGCGATGGGTTGTGGACCAGACTATTGTGATCCACAGGGCTTTCGTTGGCTGATTTTTGGAAGTAGATCACCAGGCTTTTCTTCCTAGTAGCATCATAGCAACATCCAAGCCTCCACTAACAGACGGGGTGGTGGCTGTCCATGAGTTGCATTGGTGGGAATCAAACCCATGTCCCCTATATGGAAGGCAAGAGCTCTACCACTGAACCACCAATGCCTGCAAGGTAGGCTTAAAATTAAAGTTAGCAATTAGTTACTAATTGAAATGGATGAGAAAGGAAAATAATGGGGCATATAGGTTCTTCATAAAAGTAAAATGGTACAATAATATCTTTGCAGCTTAGGTTGTGGGTAGACTAGAAATTGTCTATAAATAACATCAAAAATAAACTGAATTTTCTTCTGATTTGAGCTGATATGGGTCTCAGTTGTCTCTCATGGGACTCAGTCTATCTTTTTGTCTATAGCAGCCATTTTGTTGTTGTTGTTCTATAAGATGGAAAATAAGAAAGCACACACATTGTAATGCTTCATAAATATTATTTTCAATAGCATTTACAGATTGTTTCTCTCCTTCTAGCACCAGAAAGGTGCACAATATTTCATATTGATATTGTTTAGCACCACCAATAAAATTAAAGGCACTTGCCAGGAAGACCCCACTGGTAAGTCATTAGATTCACCGTTGTCTGTTAAGTTCCTGGAAACACAAATCATTGCCCACTCTCCTTCCACCCTCTTTCCCAAAAGGCAATTTCTCCACAGAACGGACCACCAGGAGCAGTAAGATGTCCCCCAACCCCTCTGCTTTCTTCTTCCCAAATGTGTAAGTGAGATTGGCAATTTGGGTTATTGAAGTCAGGGGTTTATCAATCCCCAGCCTTCCAGAGATCAAGCTTCTGCTGATGGAGGTCAGAAAGAAATACTCTCCCAAAGCACTTTAAAATTGGCCCAGTACTTGTTGAGAAAATGACATCCCCACACTCAAGCGACCAACCAAACAAAACCCACTGCCATCAAGTTGATTCCGACTCATAGCAACCCTGTGCTCAAGCTAAGGGTTGCACAATTGGGCAGGTACGTGGAGCAGAGAGGGGGGAGCTGCTAACTCCCTTCCTGCCCCATTTAGACCTCACCAGAAGGTTGAAGCTGAGCTATGGGAGTCTTGGGTGTTTCTTAGCCTGTATTTACTATATTCAGGCAATTGATGTGGTACAGAACTTCAGAAGTATTTTCCTTGTTTGTTTTTCTTCCTAAAATCTAATCCCTGAGCACTGTGGTAAACAAAAATAAACTAGAATGACTAGCAATAAAACACAAGCAAGAACAAACCTAATATTAACGTAAAACTAGCATTAATAGAAGCTAAAAATTGAATTAACCACAGAAGAGTCACAGCATAACATTTCTTATTTTTCAAATCTTGCAGGCGGTGCATAAGCATTCTGGGAAAGATCAGCTTACCTTGAGGGATGATACCTCTTTCAGGCAGGCATTTGAGTGCTTAATAACACATTTTGAGTGACACAGATATTTTCCTCTTCAAATATGTAGATTCTTTCTAAAAGAGGGCATAAAGTTAACATTTTCACAGCAATTCTGCAAAGAAGTATAAAAGACAGAAGATTCTGCTAGGTTTGAGTTTAATGCAAGAGCGTTATATGATGTGGAAAGTTACTGGCCTGGGTCAGTGTTTACACAAGTATCTTCAGCTGTACACTCTTTGCACCAAAATACCTTGCAAGTTTTTTTTCGGAGGAAAATAAAAAATCCACACAGAAGTGGAAGAGTTTGCTGTTTTGAGGCCGCACATAGTTGTCATTTATCTTCCACTCCGTCCATGGAGACTTGTAGATACCAGTATTGCTATCTCAGCTCCTCATTCCACCCCCATTCCCCTGCCCTCAATCTTTTTAAATTCAAATACTTTTTCTGAACTGCAACACCATCACCACTGTCATCCAAAGCCATTAAACTTACCCGTACACGTAAATGTAGAGAGAGAAAGAATCTTATTTTAGCCCCTCAGAATTCATCATCTACAGGGGCAGTGAAAATTCCTGTATGGAAAACAATTCCATTGGATGGGCATTGCTCATCTAAGATAATAATCCAAAAACCCAGTGCCGTCGAGCTGATTCCAACTTATAGCGACCCTATAGGACAAAGAACTGCCCCATAGACTTTCCAAGGAGCGCCTGGTGGATTCGAACTGCCAACCCTTTGGTTAGCAGCCGTAGCACTTAACCACTAGCCACTAGGGTTTCCTCATCAAAGATAATAACTCTCCAGAAAATAACCAAAATGAAAGAGTTCTCAAACAGCCAGAAATCCATTCTACGCACTGCCCTTTTAAACAGGCCCTTCAGGTTGTCACTCGAAGCCAGCTTATTTTTACTTTACACATAATTTTAACAGCAGATTTTTTCAGCTTACAGGTGAAGAGAAACAGCAAATCATAAAAGGGGAGGGATTCTTAGAGACAGACACACTGGCAACAAGAAAAGCAGTTCTAACCTGATAGAACAAGGTGGGGCTGGGAGGGGATACTTTTAAAAAGAAAAAAAATCCAACTTCAAAAAGCAGGCATTCTCCAGTCTTCTAGGTTGGAGACAAAGGTTTCAATGGGCCCTGATGACATCTCTGCGTTAAAAAATGGAAAGTGACTGATGTTCACTCTGATGACCTTGAATCTACTTTATAGGATTGTTTTATTCTCTGGTCTATTATAATTCTATATGCTTTGTTTTAAAAGGCTGGGTGGGGGTGGGGGTTATAATATAGTTTGGAGTTATAAATTGAGGGGAATTAATGGTTGTCAGTGGTGTGGCCTTAAATGTTTAACAACCAACACTCCAAACAAAAGCAAAGGTCCCTTTTATACTCAACCATAAATGATTTTAAGCTTGAGGGCAACTAACTCTCAAATGTCCTGAAAATTTAGTTAAGGGTCAGCTCACAAGTCAGCAGGAGGCAATTTAGACACGTGACAATGTGAGGTGTAACTGTCATAAATTGCACACTATACCATTGCACAGTATATTAGTCTTTAAAAAAGAGTCCCTCGATGGTGCAAACATGCTCAGTTAACTGAAAGGTTGGAGGTTTGAGTCCACCCAGAGGTGTGTTGGAAGAAAGGCCTAGTGATCTACTTCTGAAAAGTCAGCCATTGAAAACCCTAGAGCATAATTCTACTCTGACACACATGGGGGGTTTGCCATGAGGAGGAGTCGAGTCTATGGCAACTTCTTGGCTGGCGTTAGTCTTTTACCTAAAGTACCTCGTTTACCGGCCTCAACAATGTTAACGAAAAATAAGTGTATTCATGTCCCTTTTACACATACGTTAACTGAGGCTCAGAAAGACATCACAAATTTGCTCAGGAGGACATGGCTAGGAGTGGCACGCTGGCCTCGCCTAATACTGTTTTCTTTCCCATACACCAAATTGATTCCTCATTTGAAAAAGGCATCGGTCAAAAGCAATTCTTAAATAGGGCTAAAAGGCAGTTCTTAAAAAGAGGCATCCATTATTCTGAAATTTTACTCATTTGGAACTCCACAGGTCTTGACAACCATAGGCAAATGAGGTGTTAATACATCATTATTTACAGAGAGAAACAGCTCCCTGCAGCTTCACCAGAGAACAGGCAGCCACCCTGTCTGGAGCAGAGACCTCTTCGGTGATAAGGCCCAAAGTCAGGCAGGAATTTGCAAACAAAGCTTTCCTAGCACCCCTGAGCAGGGTAGACAGTTACTCTGAGTAATCTAAAGATAGGCCCTTCCAGGTTCCCATTCAGCTGTGGCTCTGCCAGGGCCAGGCACTCACGTCTCTAGTCCACGTGGCCCCAGTTCATGCATTCACACACTGCAAAGTCAGCTCATTGATTCACCTTAACAAACAAGAGCCTTACGGCAAAATGCAGGAAATTCCATCTCAGCCTACATTATGTAACGATATTCCCCCTACTTGCTCTGTGCGTAAAAAAAAAAAAAGCAAGGTAGCACCTAACCACATTTTTTGGAAGCAAAATATGGGGACTGAACATTACCAAGATTCTATTGAAATAAAACACTAAATTCTCTACCCGTAAGCTAATGATCACTACACTTAAAAATTTGTAATTAGACAAACCGTATGTAAGGAATCACTTATGTAATCAGTGGCAAGTTTCAACTTCTGTTTCCAGCCAGTAGCAAAGAGGTGGGTTGATTTGCTGCAGGATAATACATTTCCTTTGCCCTCTCTGGCACCCATTACGGAATATATTACTCCTTTATGGAAGCTGCTATTGTGTGCTTGTTAGGTAGGTAAGATTTGTAATCCAGCAACCAAGCTTTGGTAATTATCCCTATACCAGCCTAGGCTCAAACTGCATACCAATGTCCAAAAGACTTCAACATCACAAAGAGAAAAGAAAAAAACTAAGAAGGATATCAGTTGAGGTCTGGGAAGGTCTACTATTAACTTATTGCTAGAACAAAAAGCTATATGCACCTAATATCTTCAAGAAACCAAAGCCTTTAACGCACAGTACTTTTCACTGTATTTTGTTCTGCTCTGTATTAAAGCTTGAATCAACTGGATTAAAAAAAATAATAATACATGTACTTTTTTTTTAACCTTTCATCCAGTAAAGAATATAATAAACAGTAGCTTCATTCAGATATCTGTGGTACAAAGTAGAATGTTTTGACACTTAATATTGCCATTTTTATGTGCTCAATAGTGAACATGAAGAGGAATAAATGAAAGTAGACAAGAAGAAGGCAGTGATAGGCAAAGTTGGGGTACCCTCCAAGATCCTCTTTCCATAGCTCATGCCATTGGTCTCCACGTCCAGCCTCCACAAATGGCCCGTTAATACCAAGGACTGCTTTCCTGGTCATCCCAACATTCCAACCCAATCTTCATCATGCCATGTTCTCTTTATCCACCCTGAACTCCCCTCATGCTCTGTTGCTGTTGTTGTTGAGTCAGCCCATGATTCATGGAGACCCCATTCACAACGGGATCAAACCGTTGTGATACATAGGATTTTATTTGGCTTATTTTTTTGGAAGTCAATTACGAGACCTTTCTTCCTGGTCTGTCTTAGTCTGCAAGCTCCTCTGAAGTTCAGCATAGCAGCACTCGAGCCTCCACTGACAACCGATGGTGGCTGTGCTTGAGGCGCATTGGCCAGGGATCAAACCTGTGCCTCCTGCATGGAAACAAGAATTCTACCACTAAACTACCACTGCCCACCACCCCCTCATGCACAACTCTGCAGTTTAGCCATCTGGAATCTCATGTCCTCATGAAGCTTTTGGTTACTGTCAGGTAATTCTATGAGCTAACTGGGAAAAGGGTAAAGATGGTACCACCCACCCCCTTGCCTCCTACTAAGGTACATTCAAACTGCTACCTGGAGCCTCCTGGAGATAAACAGGCTATTCTGTTGTTTACTAACACAAAGAGTGCTCCCAGGGTGAGGATCACAGTCCAGGCTATCAGATAAGATGACACCATGCCAGGCTTTGTCCTTGGCCACTGGCATCCGAATGGCTGAAGTGAGAAATGCATGAGATGGCGAGATCACGTATCAAGACTTGGCATCATCAGTAATGTTGTTGGTTGCCTTTGAGTCAGTTCGGACTCATGGAGATCCCATGCACGACAGATGGTCCTGCATCATCTTCATGATCATTGGTACACTCAAGTCCATTGTTGTGGCCACTGTGTATTTGGAATGCCTTCCAACCTAGGGGGCTCATCTTCTAACACTGTGTTAGAAAATATTGTGTTGTGATCCATAGGGTTTTCATTGATTATTTTTTGGAATTAGATCACCAGGATTTTCTTCCTAGTCTGTCTTAGTCTGGAAGCTTCACTGAAACTTGTCTACCGTGGGTGACCCTGTGGTATTTGAAACACTGATGGCATAGATAGCATCCAGCATCATAGCACCGTGCAAGTCACCACAGTGTGACAAACAGACAGACAGGTAGTGGGTTATTAGTATGCATACACCTTAACAGTATGCAGATGGACTATCAAAAATCCAGCCAACCTTACCAGAGGGCATCATTTCCATTCCCAGCTCTGTGTAGATTATCCACAATCAACATTTGAGTGTCAACACCCACAAATTACGGATGGCTTGTAGAAAACAACCTTTAGGAATTCTAGCACTAGAGACACCAATCTCTAGCAACAGCTGTGAGTTGTGCAACCAACTTCATGTGGCTAGAAGATTCTTTTATTTGGCAGACAGGTAAAACAAGGGTTGATTCCTTTAAACAATCTCCCTTCCCCTACATACCCTTCATACACAGAATTCCTTTTGAAGCCACTGAAAATCCCTTTCACAGAACAGAAGGATGAGAACAGTTTGTTTTCATATGAACCTATGCCCTCTGAATAGCTTAGCTAGTTCCCTTTTTTTTTTTTTTTTTCCAGACCTCTTCTCAAAACTCCCACATTCCAGGAAGGCTTTTCCTACAATGGGTCTCCTCTAAATCAAAATGGCTGCTGTCCAAAGATTGTGCCAAAGGAAAATTTAGCTACCTGCCAGCAAGGTCTCAGCAGTGTGATTGACCTTTCCTTTCTCAGTGTTTTTATTTCTTAATTGTCAGGTCTATCTCAGTTAAGTGACAAACATATGATGTAGGAATTGCTTTTATCCTTTTGTTTTTACAATACTTCAGACAATGATTCTACTCAATAAATTGAAAATCAATAGTATATACAAATGCATATGCTAATGTATGACCCACAAGCTCAGATGGCAGAATGAATAAACAATTTCTGGCAAACACCATGGTATGGCATTTCAACGAAGTCATCACAGAATCACTAGCAATTATCTTTGCAAACTTAAGGTGAGCTGTCTATGGACTGACAGAGAAATGCACACTTGTGTTTTAAAAAAAAGAAATAGGAAAACTCAAAAACTTAGATTCAACAGCTTAACAGTCAGATCCAGAAATATATTGCAATCCTATAAACACACATACACACACAGAAGAATGCTAGATAAAATCAGGGCAGCTTTGTTTTAAAAAAAAAATCTTATCTCATTAGCCAAATGCTATTCCTCAGAAACATGACAAGTCTGGTAAAACCAAGTGGAAGACAAAAATATGAAATGGTTTTAGCTTTTGTAAAGTTTAAGTTTTGTCCTGCTTGTAATCAAGCAATTAAAGAAATGCTTGCTGAAATCATCCTCTCATCAGGTGGATTCACAAGTGATTAGAAGGCCTTTCTCAGTAAGTAACTATTAATGGTCCAACGTCAGCCCAGAGATGCGTACCTCATGGGATTCCAAAGAGGTCAGTCTTAACCTGGTGCTATTTTTAGTAGTGACTGAGATGATTAGAGAATATGGTTATTAAGTTTGGTGATGACATTAAATTGGGTGTGGTACATTCCTCTGGAAAACTGGTTAGAAGTATAAATCTTGATGAGTTGGAGAAGTGGGTGGACATAAACAGATGAAGTTTTGTAGTGTAAGTCACAAGGGAAGAAAAACAATGCACACAATTACAGGATTCATTTTGCGATGTCAAAAGGAAAATGATCTGGAGGTCATAGTCAAACCAAGCTATTGGTGTTTGTGCTTCAGCTTTAAAAGCATGATCGATTTAGTAAAAGAAAAACAGGTGGCCCTTCCTCAATGCTCAGTATGATTTCAGGCTATCCTACAGTACTCTAAATCTTTAGCACGACGTGTTAACATGGGATATGGAGAATGGGTGTGCATTTAAGAAGAGATCAATTTTTTTAATGATAACAATTTTGAGAAACAGCCATTAGAAGAAAAACCCAAAATAATAAAACTATTTGGCCTAGAAAAGTTTGAGGAAGGGACTTAGCCATTTTCAAGCCTAGAAAAAGAAAGATGGGAGGAAATTAGCTTCAATGGCCAATGGCATGAGGAAAAGCTTCTTTGCAAAAAAAAAAAAAACGCTGTAGAAAACCAGAAGGCATTTCACGTGGGATCAGACGCTTTTCATTGAAAACTTCATAGAACAGATCTTTCTCCCACTTTGGGAAGAGCTTCATGTAGAGACAGAGGAATGAACTACACCTGTGAGAGAAAGAATAAAAACTTCATGTTTCCTGTTTATCTATTGCTGCTTTTTTTCCTATTATTTGAAAGATAAAGTGGTGGGAGGGAAAGAACTGGAGAAAATGTCCACTGTGTTTTGGGACCTTCACTTCTCCTTATGGGACCATGTGACAACTGAAGCTCCATCACTGCCCCCTCCTCACCTGTGCAAGCTTCCCCAAGTCCAAACACTGCGTTGTTCAGATTCTTTGCTATGTGGCTTTAGGGATGGTCTTTGCAGATAATATTGAGTTCAGAAGATAACCCAAGCCCTTTGCCACTTCTAAGGTTGTATGTAGACCAATTCCCTAAAATTATACTTTGCTCCTTCCCATCAAGGGGTTTTGCTCCAACCTTGGACCCTGGTCTGGTCCTTTCCTCAACCTTCCTAGGTGTAAGAACTTCCTCCCTTTCAGGTCAGATTCAGGCTCACCTTTCATGGAACTCATAAAACCTCTCCTTCCAACAACAACTTCTCCTTCCTAGGAACTCAGAGCAGTGGTTTAATGTAAATGGCATTCATTTGATAGGTAGCCATACACAGTCTTGTGACATCTTAGGTACTGTTGAGTTACCATTTAAGATTTACTATATAGCCCCACTACATTCCCACCTAGATTGTAAGCTCATTGAAGGTGAGACATTTGTGTTAAACTGTTTTGTAACCTCCTAAAACATTCAATTCAGCAGGTACTATGTCACCGCGGGGACTAAGTTACTACTTGCTTAACGAATGAATGATTAAGGAGGATATTAAAAGTAAATTTGATGTTCATCTAGAAAAGTTGCTTTCTACCTTGGAAAACAATTTTTAAAGAGACTATTTCATTGAAAAAAAATTTAGGGAAAGACTTAACATTTTACAAATTCTTAGTGAGAAAAGTAGTCACTAAAACCCAATAAACCAGTCAGCAGTGCTACTTTATATGTAGAAAATATTAAATTGCACAGTTCCTAAAAATGGCTTGTTGCTCCCTCTCCTTTGGAGTCCTGGTGGTGCAGTGGTTAAGAGCTACAGCTGCTAACCAAAAGGTCAGCAGTTGGAATCCACCAGCTCCTCCTTGGAAACCTTATGGGGCAGTTCTACTCTGCCCTATAGTGTCACTAGGAGTTGGAATGAACTCAACGGCAACAATGTTTCTTTTAATAGTATAGATTGTAAAAATTATGTAATCGTTGGTATTTTCATCCGAGTAAAACATTATCTATCAGCACATACAATTATAAAAAGAAACTACTGTGTGTGGGTGTGTGTTTCATTTAAGATGATTTGGTCTAATAAAATTTGAGTGCTGCTGTCTTATTATTTTAATATTTTATGTTCATTCTACCCCAGTTCGCAATGACTGGACTTTCTGCTATGACTACCAACAAGGTGTCCAGGTAGTGGCCATATTTAAAATGTGTCTAAAACACGGTGCTACAGGCAGAAGCATGTCATCCCTCTGGAGCAAAGACCCAAAAAACTAAGTAAAACTGATGCGAATATCAGTGCTGGAACTCTAAGTATCAAATGACAGGATAAAGAACTAGATCAAGTGCCGAATGAGAGAAGAAACTGAGAACAGCGAAGAAACTGACAGAATGGAGAATGAGGAGAGCTACATAGTGGAAATCCCCTGCCAGCTAATGTAGCATGGCTTCGCCATATTGGAGAACAGCCACCAATGACACCAAACAGGGAATACAGGAAGACAACTTCACAGAGCTCCCAACAAGAGACAGAGCACCCAGTAACCAGAGATATACACTTTCCCACCCCTTACCCTTCTGCCCTGCATGCTGCCTCTGCCGCTTTCCAATTGGCCAGAGCTGCTTGGCCAGAGAGACAGGCTCACTGAAACCTTGGGTCTGCCCTGCCCCCACCAGCCGGCTCCCTCAGAGCCATGTTTTTTGTTTTACTTTAGCTTTCCCTTTCTCCCACTTCCCTCTCCCTCCCTCCTAGGCCCTGTGCTGCCTCTGACCCTCCCTAATGGGCTGCACCACACCACCTGGCAAGAGAGACACTAGCTCACCACCACCCTGATTCTACCCTCCCCCAATGGCCAGTTCCCTCAGTGCCATATTTTTTTTTTGTATGTTTGTTTTGTTTTGTTGTTTTCTTTTCTCTTTCTCTTCCTTCCTTTCCTTTCTCCAGCCCAGCCAGCCCCATGCATCACCCCTGCCCCTTCTCAATGGGCCGTGCCATACCGCTTGGCTAGGGAGCCACTGGCACAGGGCCTTCCCAGGTCTGCCCTACCCACACCCACCAGCTCCTGAGTCACAGCCATTTTTCTTCACTTTTTTTTTGTTTTGTTTCTCTATTTTCTTTCTCTCTCCCACCTAGCTCCAAACATCACATCCTCTCCCTTCCTTCCGGCCTCTGTGCAACTCCTGCTGTGCTCCATACCCCGGGGCAGTAATTGCACAGACCTCCAGACCACCAGACCTTGCCCTGCACCACTCTCTGGCCCAGCCCTAGTGAACGACGCACCTCCAAGGAGCACCAGCACAGATATCTGTACCCTTGGACTCCACCCTAGACCACGCCCCAGCCCTGCTCTGTTGAGCTCAGTGCCCCCGAGTGGGACCAGCGTGAATATCTGGACCCCCATGCCCTACCCCATGCTGTCCCCCAGCCCTGCCCCTCAGGGCCCAGTTCATGCTGCAAACAACTCATTCCCCTTCTACCCTCTTCCCCAGCTGAGTGACCAGCCCTGCCTACCTGGACAAGGCGGTGAGAACTATCATGCCCACAGACAAGCAAGCAACAAAACACTCCCAGGCTGCCCACCCAGACATAACAAAACAAACAAAAAGCATGAAACAAACAAATCTACAATCTATAAATGAAAAAAAAAAATTCCTGAAAGTCTCTGAGACAGCAGACAATACCAAAACATACTTAAAAAGAAAAAAAAAAAAAAACAGGATGGCTCCAGTAAGTGACCAAAATAAAACACCAGATTACCTTCCGGTAGAAGAAAAGGCACTGGAACTACCCCATAGGACTATATTCAGGGCTTTCCAAGAGATTAGTAAAGAAATCAAGGAAAACAAATAAAACTAAGGAAGAAAATAGTCAAAATCATAGAAAATACAGACAAAATCAGGGAAAACACACACAAGGCAGTGGAAGATTTCAGGAAAATAATGCAAGAACTAAAGGCTAAAATAAATAAACAATTAGAAATCATACAAAAACAGCAATTGGAAATCCAAAAGATAAACAACAAGATTTCAGAAATGGATAAAGCAATAGAAGGTTTTAAAGCAAATATTAAGCAATGGAAGAAAGGATCAGCAAAATTGAATACAAATCCTTGGATACCACTTTGAGGAAAAATCATAGAAAAGAATGAAGAAAACCTAAGAAATGGGATACAATCAAAAGGTAAAAATTGCAAGTGATCAGAGTCCCAGAACAAGGGGAGAAAATGGAAAACACAGGGAGGATCATTGAAGATTTGCTGACAGAAAACTTCCCTAATATTATGAAAGATGAAAAGCTGACCATCCTAGAAGCTCGATGAACCCCATATAGGATAGATCCAAAAGAAAATCACCAAGACATACCACAATCACACTCACCAAAAACAAAGACAAAGAATCCTCAGAGCAGCTCGAGAAAAAGAGAAGAGTCACATACAAAGGGGAAACAATAAGACTAAGTTCTGATTAGTCAGCAGAAACCATGTAGGCCAAAAGGCAGTGGAATGACATACATTAAACCTTGAAAGGAAAAATTGCCAACCAAGAATAATGTATCCTGCAAAACTCTTGCTCAAATATGACGGCTAAATTAAAACATTTCCAGATAAACAGAATTAAAGGAGTATGTAAAAACCAAACCAAACTTGAAAGAATTATTAAAGGGAGTCCTTCAATTAAAGGAAAAACAACATCAGACAACAACCTGAATCTAGGACACAAGACAGCGTCAGCCAGATACCAATCTAGGTAATGAACTCTCAAGGATAAAATAAAACTAAAAGATTTATAACAGGGAATGAGAAATGTCAATCTGTAAATGACAACAACAACAGAACAATAAAAGGGGGAATAAATAGTATAGGTATACAACTTCCAAATGGAGAGGAAGTTAAGGCTATATCAAATAATAAAAGGCTGGTTTAAACTTGGGAAGATAAGGGTAAATTTCAAAGTCACCACAAAGAAAGTTAACAAACCTACTAATCAAAATAAAGAAGAAAAACATAAAGTCCCAATAAACAGATAATCAACAAAAATGGAAAGAAAATCCACAAACAAATGGAACTCAGCACAGGAGAGTAAGAGGAACAAAGAAAACATTAACACTACAAAATAACAGCAATAAATTCACACCTGTCAATAATCACATGAACGTAAATGGCTTAAATGCATCATAAACAGAGAGTGACAGAATGGATTAAAAAAAAAAAAAATGACCCACCAATATTCTGTCTAAAACAGATGCACCTTAGAAACAAAGAGATAAATATACTGAAGATCAAAAGATGGAAAAAAATACATCAAGCAAACAGCAACCAAAAAGAGTAGGAGTGGCAATACTAACCTCAGATAAAATAAACTTTAATGCAAAATCCACCATAAAAGACAAGGAAGGACATTATATGATTAAAGGGACAATCCACCGTGATGCCATAACCATAATAAATATCTACACATCCAATTGCATGGCTCCAAAATACATAAAACAAATTCTAACTCACTGAAAAGAGAAATTGACAGTTTAGTGGGAGACTTCAACACACCACTCTCAGTAAAGGACAGAACATCTAGGGAGAAACTGATCAAAGGCACCGAAGATCTAAAGGCCACAATCAACCAACTTGACCTCATAGACATATATAGAACATTCCACCCAACAGCAGCAAACTATACAGTCTTTTCCAAATCGAATGAAATGTTTTCCAGACTAGACCACATTTTAGGCCAAAAAGCAACCCTCAACAAAATCCAAAACACTGAGATAATACAAAGCATCTTCTCTGTTCACAATGTCATAAAAGCAGAAATTAATAATAGAAAGAGCAAGCAAAAAAATGGAAACTGAATAACACCTTTCTTAAAAACTGCTGCGTAATAAAAAAAAAAAAAATCAAGGATAGAATAAAAAAATGCCTAGAATCAATTGAGAATGAAACATATCATACCAAAACCTCTGGGACACAGCAAAGGCAGTGCTCAGAGGTCAATTTATAGCAATAGATGCATGCATTAAAAAAAGAAGGGGATAAAATCAAAACATTAGCTACACAATTTGAATGAAGACAAATAGACAGCAAACGAAGCCCAAAACCACCTGAAGAAAGGAAATAATAAAGATCAGAATGGAAATAAATGAAATAGATAATAGAAAAACAACAGATTCAACAAAACCGAAAGTTGCTTCTTTGAGAGAATTAAAAAAATTGACAAACCGTTGACCAAATTGGCAAAAGAAAAACAGGAGAGGAAACAAAAAACTCAAATAAGAAATGAAATGGGAGACATTACAACAGATCCAACAGAAATGAAAAAGATCATAACAGAGTACTATGCAGAACTGTACTCCAACTCATTTGAAAACCTAGAAGAAAAGGACAAATTTCTAGACAACCACCACCTACCTAAACTAACACAGACTGAGGTTGAAAATCTGAACAGACCCTTATCAACAGAAAAGATTGAAAAGGTAATTTAAAAAATTTACAAAAAAAAAAAAAACTCCCAACAAAAAAAGTCCTTGCCCAGATGGCTTCACTGGAGAATTCTACCAAACAGTCAAAGAAGAGCTCACACCAGCACTACCCAAACTATTTCAGAATACAGAACAGGAAGCGATGCTTCCAAATTCATCCTATGAAGCCAGCATAACCCTGATACCAAAACCAGGCAAAGACACCACAAAAAAAGAAAATTACAGACCAATATCTCTCATGAATATAGATGCAAAAATTCTCAACAAAATTCTAGCTAATAGAATTCAGCATCACATAAAATAATAATAATGATACACCATGACCAAATGGGATTCATTCATACTAGGTATGCAAGGATGGTTCAACATTAGAAAATCAATCACTGTAATCCACACATAAATAAAAGAATCACATGATCATCTCAATGGACAAAGAAAAGGCATTCAACAAAGTCCAACACCCATTCCTGACAAAAACTCTCAGTAAAATAGGAATTGAAGGGAAATTCCTCAACATAATAAAAGTCATGTATACAAAACCAATGGCCAACATCATTCTCAACAGCGAGAGCCTGAAAACATTCCTCCTGAGAACGGGAACAAGACAAGGTTGCCGTTATCACTACTCCTATTTAATATTGTGTTGGAAGTTTTGGTTACAGCAATAAGCTAAGAAAAAGAAATAAAGGACATCCAAATTGCTAAGGAAGAAGTAAAACTGTCCCTATTTGCAGATGATATGATACTATACATAAAGAACCCAAAAGACTTCACAAGAAAACTACTGGAACTAATAGAAAGATCAGCAGAATAGCAGGATACAAGATAAACATAAAAAATCAGTTTGATTCCTATACACCAGTAAAGAGAACTATGAAAGAGAAGTCAGGAAAGCAATATCATTTATAATAGCCTCTAAAAAAAAAAAACTTAGGAATAAATCTAACCGGGGATGTAAAAGACCTATACAAAGAAAACTACAAAACACTACTGCAAGAAACCAAAAGAGACCTACATAAATGGAAAAACACACCATGCTCGTGGATAGGTAGGCTTAACACTGTGAAAATGTCAGTTCTACCCAAAGCAATCTACAAATATAATGCAGTTCTGATCCAAATACCAATAGCATTCTTTAATGAGATGGAAAAACTAATCATTAACAGTATATGGAAAGGAAAGAGGACCCAGGTAAGTAAAGCATTATTGAAGAAGAAAAACAAAGTAGGAGACCTTGCCTTACCTAACCTCAGAGCCTACTATATAGTTACTGTTGTCAAAACAGCCTGGTACTAGTACAATGACAGACACTTTGACCAATGGAACAGAATGGAGAACCCAGATTTAAACCTATCCACCTATAATCACCTGATCTTTGTCAAAGGCCCAAAGTCCACTAAAAGGGGAAAAGACAAACTTTAACAAATGGTGCTTGCAATGGATGCCCATCTGCAAAAAATGAAACAGGACCCCTACCTCACACCATACATAAAAACTAATTCAAAGTGGATCGAAGACCTAAATATAAAACCAAAAACTATAAAGACCATGGAAGAAAAAATAGGGTCAACACTAAAAAAAAAGGGGCCCTAATATGTGACATAAATAGGATACAAAACCTAACTAAAAATACACAAATACTAGAAGATAAGCTAGGTAACTGGGATCTTCTAAAAATTAACATGTTCATTAAAAGACTTCAACAAAAAAGAGAACCTAAAGACCAGGAAAAATTTTTGGTTATGACATATCCAACAAAGGTCTAATCTGTAAAAGCTATAGGAAAACCCAACACCTCTACAACAAAAAGACAATCCAGTTACAAAATCGGCAAAGGATATGAACGGACACTTCACCAAAGAAGGCATTCAGGTGGCTAACAGACATGTGAGGAAATGCTCCCTATCGCTAATCATTAAAAAAAAATTTTTTTTAATTAGAGAATTGGAAATCAAAACTGCAATGAGATACCATCTCACCCGATATTACTGGCATGAATCAAAAAAAACAGAAAATAACAAAAGTTGGAGAGGCTGTGGAGAGATCGAAACTCTTATACACTGTTGGTGGGAATGTAAAATGGTACAACTGTTTTGGAAAATGATATGTCACGTCCTTAAGAAGCTAGAAATAGAAATACCATATGATCCAGCAATTCCACTCCTAGGATTATATCCTAGAGAAATAAGAGCCATCACATGAATAAACATTTGCACACCCATGTTTATTGCAGCAATATTCACAATAGAAAAAATGGAAACAACCTGTAGTCCCCAGCAACAAATGAATGGGGGCCATGGTCGAGGGGGACATCTAGCTCATGTTTATAAAGAAAATGTTCTACATCCTACTTTGGCGAGTAGCGTCTGGTATCTTAAAAACTTGTGAGCGGCCATCTAAGATACTGGTCCCACCCCATCTGGAGCAAGGGAGAATGAAGAAAACCAAAGACCCTGAGGGAAGGTTAGTCCACAGGACTAATGGACCACAAATACTACAGCCTCCACCAGACTGAATCCAACACAACCAGATGGTGCCTGGCTTCCACACAGACTACACTGACAGGGATCGCAACAGAGGGTCCTGGACAGAGCTGGAGAAAAATGTAGAACAAAATTCTAGCTCACAAAAAAAGACCAGACTTATTGGTCTGACAGAGACTGGAGAAATCCCAAGAGTATGGCCCCCGGACACCCTTTTAACTTAATACTGTAGTTACTCCTGACATTCACCCTTCAGCCAAAGATTAGACAGGTCTATAAAACAAACAGTTGCACACGTAGTTCAACCATCTGTACGAGACTAAACGGGCACACCAGCCCAGGGTCAAGGATGAGAAGACAGGAGAGGATAGGAAAGCTGGACGAATGGAAATAGGGTATCTGAGGTTGAGAAGGGGAGAGTGTTGACACATCATGGGCTGGTAACCAATACCACAAAACAATATATGTATTAATTGTTAAATGAGAAACTAATTTGCTCTGCAAATTTTCACCTAAAACACAATTAAAAAAAAATTAGGAAAAAAAAAAAAAAGCATGATCTGTATACTTTGAGTAATACAATGCTGACTCAGTGAAAATTCAAACAAAGCTCCACAGGCTGCAATGACGGGATAGAGACAAAAAAGATGAAATAAAACAAAAAATAAATAAAATGTGTCAAGCCGTATTCTATACCGCTCAGAACTCTGGTGCATTTTCAGAGATATCCTATGCTAGTTGCTAACCAGAAATCTAGAAGCACTATATCCATGGCACCTTTTTAAAAATCTCAACATGAAGCGTTGTCTAGGAGTAACAAGATGTTGCTATTTTGAACACTGTTCAGTTGCTTGTTATCTAAACAGTGTAGGTGGTTAGATGCTCAAATCCTTGAAAAAGCTAAGAAGATGTTATGATACACATTGATTGAGGAGGCTGTTTGACAGCCCAGTAAAACTTGTTCTTTTCTTGGACTACACATTGAAGTAATTTCCCAGGAACCTGTTGCACATGTTGTTGTTGTTGTTGTTAGGTGCTGTGGAGTAAGTTCTGACTCATAGCGACCCTATGTAAACCAGAATGAAACACTGCCCGGTCCTGCACATTCCTCACAATCATTGTTACACGTGAGCCCATCCATTGTCACAGCCACTGTGTCAACCCATCTTGCTGAGGTTCTTACTCTTTTTTGATGACCCTCTACTTTACCAAGCATGATGTCATTCTCCAGGGACTGGTCCCTCCTGATAACATGTCCAAAATATGTGAGAACAATTCTCACCATCTTTTCTTCTAAGGAATATTCTTACTTCTTCCAAGACAGATTTGTAACACAGAATATCCCCCCAAATATCTAAAATAAAATAATTCAGGATGTCTGGAGTTCTTGTAAAAGCAAGTGGAGTAGGTTGGGGGTAGGGAAATGTATTTTGGCATAAGCTCTGGGTTTGAGAACCAGGCAAAAAAAATAATGTCCTGCCAAAATCTACATTACCTCCTCTCTGTCCTCAAAATCTGAGCCTGTATAATAGACGCCTGTTTTGTGGTTTCCACTGAAGCCTGGTTACCACTCTCCATAATTCAGGCACATATGTTTGTTCAGTTGCTGGGGTAAGCCATGTTTTTGGCTTTCTTTAGTAAGCTGGGTACTTATTTCGGTATCACAGAATGTCTGCATCATGCCAATCATAGCCAGGCAGAATGGGTCCATGGGTAGCAATAATCTCAAAGCCCTTTGACTGTTGGCAATCACCTACTCGGAGTGTTATAAAAGGGATCCTTACTCTTTCAAGCCCCCATTGGAGATTTTCAATAAGGGAGGGTTGTAAGTTCAGGGGTGGGGGATGGGAAGGCTTTTAACTTTTCTCTGCCACAGGCAAGCAGGAGAAAATGGAAGTAAAACAGGGGAACAACGGTAGAGAGCCCAACTTCAGAGACCTGCAAATCCCAGCTCTGCCAAGAGCACTCTTTTACTGAGTGACTTTACACAAGTCCCTCGGCCTTTCTGAGCTTTAGTGTCTTCATCTAAAAATAATACTCACTTCATGTTGATGTCAAGGAGCCCTGGTTGTACAATGGTTAAGCACTCAGTTGCTAACCAAAAGGTGGGCAGTTAGAACCCACCAGCTGCTCCAGGAAAGAAAGATGTGGCAGTCTGCTCCAGAAAAGATTACAGCCTAAGAACCCATGGGACAGTTCTACTCTGTCCCATAGGTCCCTATGAGTCAAAATCAGCTTGACTGAACATAACAACAACAACATGTTGATATCAGGGTTAAATGGAAGAATACATATACAGTGTTTAGCACAGCACCTAGGACATACTAATCTCTCAATTATTTGAGACTTGTGGTATTATCACTATTATTTGGGACAAAGGAATTCTTGAAGACATCCAGGGAAGCCAGGAGAACCTGCATGGGGACCACTTACAGTGAAGCAAGGTTGATAATGGAGGATACCACTAACCAGGTGTCTAGATAAATAAAACAGTGTTCCCTAAGGGCAGAGTACCTATCTTCCATCTGTCTTCCAGTGCCTGTGACACCGCCCTAGGCACAATGAATGCTCAGCAAGTATTTACTGAATAAACTGAATAAAAGAAGAGGAAAGTTCAAGGGGCAGGGGCAGAAGCAGGATCTTAAAGGATCAAAGGGACTATCCCTAAAGCAGGAGCCCTAGTGGTGCAGTGGTTGAGTTCAGCTGCTAACCAAAAGGTGAGCAGTTTGAACCTACCAGCTGCTCCATGGGAGAAAGATCTGGCAACCTGCTTCCATAAAGATTACAGCCTTGAAAACCCTATGAGACCATTTTATTCTGTCCTGTAGGGTCACTATGAGTTGGTTTTAATGGGTGATCTTAAAGCAATTACAAGCAACAGTTCTGGAACTTCCTTTTAAAGCTAATATTCATTCTTTTTAGGGGCATTATTCTGATGTGTTTTTTTCTTCTCTCTCCTGCTCTGCTCGTCTTTTGGCCAAGGTTTATGACCAGAGTGCTAAAAGCTTCAACCAAATGTAATTCATTACAGAAATTGCCAAGCACTCTTTCATTGTTTTTTTTCATTCAAACTTTATTACCAGGTGGGTGTGCGATGGACACAGTGCTAGGCGCTCAAAGATTGGAACTAATTTCAGTGACTGGTCTTGCTTGTCCCACAGGAATGTGCCCATAGGATGAGAGAAACCATAGACCGTGAGGAGACAGTTGGATAAGCTCATCAACTGCTCTTTGAACACCCTTTTCCTGGGCCTGATTACACATTGGACCTGTTTTTACTGTTTCCCTAGGCCAAGGGGTCACTTCTTGCCGTGTTTCTTAGTTATCGAGTGCTGCCATAACACAAATACCACAATTTGATGGCTTTAACAAACAGAGATTTATTTTCCCATAGGCTAGGAGGCTAGAAGTCCAAATTCAGGGTGCCAGCTCTAGGGGAAGTCTTTCTCTGTCTGTTGGCTCTAGAGAAAAGTCCTTGTCTCTTTAGATTCAGCTTCTTTGTTCCTTGGAGATCTCCACATGTCCTGGCATCTATCTTACCCATCTCTCTCTCTCTGCTGGCTTGTTTAATGTCTTTTTATATTTCAAAAGGTATTGACTCAAAATACACCCTACACTATCTTGCCTCATTAACATAACAAAGGCAACCCATCCCCCAATGGGATTATAACCATAAGCAGAGAGGTTAGGATTTACAACACATATTTTGGGGGGACATAGTTTAATCCATAAAACCATGGAATGAAGCAAGAGAAAAGGAGAAAGTAGGTGACTTGGTGTCTTTTTCCAGGAAAAAAGTAAATGTATGGATGGGATTCACAAGTCCTCATTTAACCCCCAAAAGTGTAAAAAACACTGGAATATTTCATGCCCTTCTGATGGGAAACAGGTTGCCCCACTTCAGGCACTGTTCTGGATATTTCAGACCCTCCAGTGCTCAGGGTCTAGAAAACCTGGCTGAAATTAGGAGCCCTGGTGGTGCAGTGGTTAAGAGCTCAGCAGCCAACCAAAAGACTGGCAGTTCAAATTCACCAGCCTCAACTTGGAAATCCTATGGGACAGTTCTACTCTGTCCTATATGGTTGCAATGAGTTGGAGTCAACTCAATGGCAATGGGTTTGATTTGGGGGTTTTGGCTGAAATTAAGTCAAGAAGTGATACAGAATAATTATGAGGTAAGGTGACACTTATAGAGCCCTGGTGGCACAATAGTTAGGCTCTTAATTTCTAACCAAAATGTTGGCAGTTTGAACCCACCCAGCAGTTCTGCAGGAGAAACACCTGGTGATCTCCTCCCATAAAGATTACAGCCTAGAAAACCCTATGCGGCAGTTTTACCTTGCCACATGGAGTTGTTATGAGTCAGAAATTGACTCAACGGCACCCAACAACAACAGGGAGAAATTTAGGTCCCTGGATCACCGTGAGTTGGAATCAACTACACAGCAGTAGATTTTAAGGAGAAAGTTCACTTTGTTTTCTAATTGGGTCACATATGAACACAGAATTTCCCCCAAATTCCCAAAATATTTCATGCTGGATTGAAACTCCTTACAAAATTTTGACCCTGGACATCCCCTCAAAATTTTTTCAAAGCCAGAATGATAGTTACAGGAGTATAGGTCGAAAGGCTATACAATTTGGTATAAAAGGCCCAAACATTCTCTTTTCAAATTTCAAATAAAATAAAACATTTTATTTTATAGACATAAACATTATAAAAATATTTCAAATAAAATCCTAATTTGGTATTTAAAATCAGATGTATTAATTTCAATAAGCAATAATTTAACATTTATTTAAAAATAAAAACAATTTCAATTTCAGAAATATATGTTAAATAAATAGTAAAGGCAGATGTTACAAAAAAATTGAATGAATTTGTCACCTGAAAACTATAACAATTCCAAAAAAAAAAAAAAAGCTGTGCTGAATTCAATTAACTTTTATTAAAATAGTACAGGGTGATTGGAAGTCCAAGATGAATAAGACATGGTTGTTGCCTCATAGAGCTCCAACCTACCCTAGCTGTGCAAGGCAGGGAAGTAAGTAAACTGGTGTAATACAAAGCAATGCATGCTTAGAGCTGGCAAGCACCCCAGTAGGAGCTCCTAATCCAGGCTGGGGAGAGTCAGGGGAAGCTTCTCCAAAGAACTATGCACAAGGGAATCCTGAAAGATGAAGACGAATTTTCCAGATGGACATGGCAGAGGAATAGTAAAAGCGAAGATGATCACGGAACTCTAGGCAGTTTGATGAGGTTAGAGTAAAGCATCCATATCAAGTGGGTGGGAGAGAAGGAGGTTGAGGCAAAGATAAAACTGGGTGAAGGCAGGATCTTGAAAGACAGAGTACCTCAATGTGCAGCTTGAACTTTCTCCTGAGGTGATTGATAGGTGGGGTACACATCCTGTTCTGCCCAAGTCCCAATTAATGCCTGTGGCCCCAACATGCTTATTAACAGTGCCCACCTTGCACTCTCAAAAGTGTTCCAGATTGATTGATGTATTACATGGTCTCTCTAGCAAATGGAAGTCATTGGTCCTAGGATACAATGACTCTTGCCCTGAAAGAGCTCATGAGAGTAGAAAGAGCTAATAATAACACAAATCAAATGATGATGTATGTTATAATAAAAGAATCATTAAACATTCTTAGGGGTAGTGACATTTGACCAAAACTCCAGAGGATGAGTGGGAATTGAACAGGAATGCAAGACAATTCTAGATATGAAAGGCCAGGCCATATTGGAGAAAAGCAAGCATCCAAGGTAGTTGGAAGATAGAGAGCATTAGTGGCTCTGGTGACAGCTGAAGCTAAAAGATTAGACTTGAAGGCAAACTGTCAAGAGCCTTCCTTGAACACCACAACAAGGAATCTGGAGTTGATAATGCGGAAAATGAGGAGTTCTCAAAGAATTCTAATCAGGGGATCAATGTGATCCAACCGGACTTTTGAACCGATAGCTCCAGTTTCTCTATGGAGGATGAACAAGAGTGAGGAGATTATGACTGCACTTCAGATGGAATGGAATTCACTGCCACAGACATCAAAGCCTAATAGCTATCTCCTATGTAGCTAATGAATACGACTTTCAGGGGCCTAGAAATGAAGAAAAGAGTATTCTTATCTATGAATGACAGTAAGCAAGAAAGGGAAGAATATTTACAATCCTAGGAAGACGTGTCAGGCAAAGAATAAAAGGGACTTAGGAGATATCACAAAAGGTTTGATGAGTTTACTATCCCAAAGGTTATGGCAATGTTTACACACTATCAATTTTATAATAAATGGTAAGACCAAATGAACCCATGGAAAGGTTTGTGACAGAGCCAGAACTACTAATGAAGGACCTTTTGCCTTCACTGACAGAGATGAAATCATTTATAATAACGGTGTATTCCAGGCCAAGTTATGAAAAAATCTGAGATACTGGGGATTTGGATTTTATTTGAATAAAGCAGCCTGATGGCAGTTTTCATAATCAAAATAGGCTGGCCAGAAGCCGTACGAAGGAGAGAGAAAAGCACACTTGTCTCTTTTATTCTCTTAACTTTTAATTTTTCTTTTTCCATTTTTTAAAATAACAATGGAATTTTTTAAAAGAACACAAATTCAGCTCAATAAGCTATATTAAATCTGAACATGAGTGGGTGGCAGATAAAGAAGCCAGTCCACCCTCATATGCCATTGTCAACAAGGAGGTGAAAAAAATGTTCCACAGAAAAGCCATATTTGCCCAATCACGGGATGATTCCTTGGCTTTCTCATAAGGGGATTCTTTGCAGATAAGAGGGCTGTAGACTGCACAAGCCCATTAACAAAACAGAGATTCCCCACATTTGTACCATGAAGGATCATTTTTATTAGGAATTTCCCCCTATGATTCCAGTCTTTGAGAGATTTCTTCCACTAAATAAGCAATATTTAGGTAACAGATAATTTTTTTTAGAGCTTTATTAATGACACACAGCCCTTCGTGCTGGTCAGATCATTCTGGTTATTAGAAAAGAATCTATTACTACTACAGGTTGATATGATTTTAGCTAAAAACTAAGAAATGTGACATATTATTTGGCCTGTAGGAATTTAGCTCAGGTAAATGTAATGATTTCTGTTAGCCTTTTTGAAATGTTGAAAATAGCTCAAGGAGTCTATTACAATCTTCAAGGACCCTGCAGGGTATAGAAACCTTAGACAAAGAATTTTTGCATCAGACATTTGACTTTCAAAGGACGATTAAGATAAGCAAACCTCATATGAATTACATCCCCTAACTCCTATTCACTCATTCTTATATTTATGCCACTTGACAAGTGTTTACTGAGCACAAACTTGTTACCTATTAGACACTGAAGTAGACATAGGGATAACAAACTAGTTGCTATGGAGTCAACCCCAACTCATGGGTGACCCCAGTGTGTCAGAGTGCAACTATGCTCCATAGGGTTTTCAATGGCTGATATTTTGGAAGTTGATCACTACGCCTTCCTTCCGAGGTGCCTCTGGGAGGACTCAGACTTACAACCTTTCGTTTAGCAGTCTAGCACCTCAATCATTTGCACCACCGAGGGACTTCTTGATACTGGGAATACTTTCTTAGGCTGTGTTCTCTAGAGAAGCAAAACCAGTGAAGAGAGAGAGATTTATCTCAAGGAACTGGCTCACACAATTGTAGAGGCTGGCAAGTCCCAAATCTGTGGATCAAATATCAGGCTGGCAGCTTCTCCTAACTCACATAGCTTCAGGGGCTGACAAACCCAAGATCGGCAGGTCAGACGACAGGCTGCTAGCTCATAGGCTATGGAGGCTGAAGAATCCCAAGATCGGCAGGTAAGCTGCTAGCTGAAGTCCCAAGAACCAGAGGTCAGATGATGATAAGCTGGATGCAGGATCCAGAGGGAAAAACCTTGCTGGAACATCTATTTATATACTGGAAGCAGGCCACACCCCCAAGGAAATTCCCTTTCGACTGGTGGGCTGCTCATAGTAGATCTCATCATGGAGTTGATTACATCATTACTGCCAAAGCACTAAGAATCATGGCCCAGCCAAGCTGACACAGAACCTTAACCACCACAGATACAACAATACAATTCTTTACCCTGCAAAAAGCTCACTGTCTAATCGGGGAAATAGAGATGTAAAAGAACCCAACACAATCTAATAAGGGTTCGATCACACACTAATCTGGATCTATGACTGCAGAGGTATCTCTTCCTAACTCTGCCTTATAGAACCTATGAAGACTTCCAGAGAAGCTAACAACTGAGCCAAAGCTTTATGATGGAGAAGAAGCCAGCCCATTGAACAAGTCCATAGGCCTTTCAGAAAAGAGGGAACAGCATGTAAAAAGGCAAAAATCATGAGACAGAATGAATGAGATGTTCAAAAACAACTAGTAATTCAGAAGGAGGGGTAGTATATGTAGTATAATGGTTAGATCCACGGACTGTGTAGTCGAACCACTAGGATTGACTCTTGACTTCACCACTTAAAAGTTAGCGACATCCCATAAGTTATTTAACCTCTCTAAGCCTCAGTTTCCCCATCTGCAGAACAGAGACAAAACAGCATCTACTTCTTGCAGTCATGGTGAAGATCAAAGAATGTGACTCTGTAAAGCATTTAGCCACATGCTTGGCGTGTAGTAACTAATACTTACACATGCTGGCCCTCTACTGCTCTTAGAAAGCATAGTGATTCTGAGAGAGTGAAGTTGGGACAGAATGGCTGGGGCCAGGCCATGAAGAATTCTCTGCCATGCTAAAAAGGTAGTACTGCCTTCTGTAGGTCCTTGAAGAATTTTAAGCAGGGAAGGAAGGAGTAACACGATATGAGTTTCATACTAGAAAGATCACTTTGACTGTATTGTGTGCAGGATGAACTGAAGAAAGTGTAGACTGGAGGCATAGGGCTAAGTAGGAGACTGTCACAATGCCACCAAGCAAGCTGAGTGTCACTAAATGATAACAGCTATAACTGTGATTGTCAAGATGAATCTGCTAAGGGAAGAAAAATATTAGCTTCATTCACTCACACGAGGTCTACAGTATTCTGCGAAAACTGCTCTTCCTATAATTTTTTTTTTTTTTTTTGCTTAGAGCAACAAAGCATCTTGTGAATTAGCATAGCAACCAGCATGCAATCTTTGTTTTCAGCTCAACACAAAGGAATGTATAGAAAGTTCTTTTTAAAGAGTTCCACACCTGTAAAAAGCCTCTTTGCCTTAAATGTGATGACTTAACTAATGGGATAAATAAACCCTCTTTGAAATGCAGAAGTGGCTTAGAAGGAGCCTCCAGGAAGTCGTATTTGATATGCACAAGCTTCTTGAAAAATAGTTTCCCTCTCCCAGTGCCCCCTTGGGGATTGGTGGAAGACAATTCTTCAAGCTAGGCAAGAACACCAACAGAGCAGCCTCTTCACAGGTCAATCTCCACCCCCCAGCAGCTGGGCTTTCAGAAGAGTACATATTGCAAACCGCCTTTTGCCAGAATTCTCTGACTTCAGGCTAGTGTAAGGAGGCCGAGGGGAGCTTGAGAGCTGTAGGTCAGAAAAAGGAGACCACCAAAGCTAGGGGACCTGTTCTACCAGGAATATAACACTACAGTCAGTCCCCCATTCCTCTAAAAGGGTGTACCATAAAAATAATAATAATAATAATTGTGCCGGAAAGATACCTAGAAAGGAAAGCCCAACAGCTTTAAATACAAGCTCTTAGGCAAGGGGGAGGGAAGGGTGAGACTGTATTTAGAGACAGAAAGAGCTGTCCCTTACAGCTGAACACGAAGTGCCTTATTTGAAGGTAATATGTTTTGCCCAAATGGTTTCTTTGCAGCCTATTAACAGCTGAGGCTCTTCCCATGCTGAAGACCACCCAGATGTGATAACTTGGTGTTGGATTCATCTTATTGGCATTTGTGAAGGCAGATGCCTGCAGCCCAGGGAGTTAGAAGCAACCCACAGAGCAATCCCAGGAAGAAGCAGGTTCATGTTAAGTGGCTTTGTAAGCAAGGCTCTGGAGAGAGTCATGTATGTTAAGATTTTCCCACCCCCGTGGGAGTCTTTGGGAAGTCCCTCTGAAAAATCCTGAAAGAAAAAATCCTGAAACTGTGGGCAACATTTGACTCCTTTTATATATGTATATAATGTGCGAACTTTGTTTCCAGCTTATCACAGGGGAATAGAAAGTTCTTTTGAAAGAGTTTCACACCTGTAAAAAGTACACAATACCTCCTGTACAACACAGTCAAAGTGATCCTTCTAGTATGAAAATCGTATCATGTCACTCCTTAGTTCCCAGCTTAAATTCTTCAAGGACCTACAGAAGGCAGTACCACCTTTTTAGCATGGCAGAAAATCCTTCATGCCCTGGCCCCAGATATCCTGGTATATATATGTATATTTTTCATGAAAGTTCCTTTTCTGTAATGGAACATCCTTTTACTCTTCTAGAGTACCTTGGCATCAGTCACTTTCATCACATCATACAAAGTTTATTAGAAACTGACTGTAAATGCATTTGTGTTGCTAGACCATAATCTCCCCATTGTCTTCCCACAAACATCAGTAAAGTCAATTCTACACGCAAAGAAAGAAAATTTAAAAATTGTTACACACCTCTATAGAGGTACACAAAAGCTACAATACAGAAGCTGTCCTCAAAGAAAGCATGCATCAAAACGCAACTGAAGCACTGTTATGAATAGGGAAAATGTGGGGAAATAACTAATAGGCTTTTGATTCTAATAAATGTGGGGAAAAGGAAATGGATTATTCAAGCCCCGAAGTAAGCACTCTGTAGGACATTTTAAGTTCTCACACTGCAACAAGAAAGAAAGCAGAGAGGAAGAGACACACTCATAAGTGGTACAGGCTGGAAGTATAAATAGGAGCTTCCTTAGGAAAAGAAACAAACATATCCTTGGATCATAGGTCAGATGTAAAAGAGATGATTTAATGGATAAAAATTAAATGTCTTGCATGATTGCTGTTTCCCAAGTAGATATTGGTAATAGATTCTTTTTTAAGTGTGAACATTATGAATATACAGTCCACATGGAAAGAACCTGTATGCATCATATACTCTATATGCTGTGCGTATTATCTTGATTGCATGTTTGATCAATTTCAGACTGCAGCAGATGATAAAAATCTTTTATTTCTTCATCTCTGGCCCTCGTGGTAAAGAATTAGTCAATGTTCAACCATTTCAACATGTGGCATAAGATCAGGAACCGATGGTACTGAAGGAAGAAGTCCAAGCTGCTCTGAAGGCACTGGCAAAAAACAAGGCTCCAGGAATCGATGGAATATCAATTAAGATGTTTCAACAAACAGATGCAGCACTGGAGGTACTCACTCATCTATGTCAAGAAATATGGAAGACAGCTTCCTGGCCAACTGACTGGAAGAGATCCATATTTATGCCTATTACCAAGAAAGGTGATCCAACTGAATGTGGAAATTATAGAACAATATCATTAATATCACACACAAGCAAAATTTTGCTGAAGATCATTCAAAAATGGCTGCAGCAGTATATTGACAGGGAACTGCCAGAAATTCAGGCCAGATTCAGAAGAGGATGTGGAACCAGGGATATCATCGCTGATGTCAGATGGATCCTGGCTGAAAGCAGAGAATACCAGAAGGATGTTTACCTGTGTTTTATTAACTATGCAAAGGCACTCGACTCTGTGGATCATAACAAACTACGGATAACACTGCGAAGAGTGGGAATTCCAGAACACTTAATTGTGCTCATGAGGAACCTTTACATAGATCAAGAGGCAGTTGTTCGGACAGACCAAGGGGATACTGATTGGTTTAAGGTCAGGAAAAGTGTGCACCAGGGTTGTATTCTTTCACCATACCTATTCAATCTGTATGCTGAGCAAATAATCTGAGAAGCTGGACTATATGAAGAAGAACGGGGCATCAGGATTGGAGGAAGACTCTTAACAACCTGCATTATGCAGATGATACAACCTTGCTTGCTGAAAGTGAAGAGGACTTGAAGCACTTACTAATGAAGATCAAAGACCGCAGCCTTCAGTATGGATTGCACCTCAACATAAAGAAAACAAAAATCCTCACAACCGGACCAATGAGCAACATCATGATAAATGGAGAAAAGATTGAAGTTTTCAAGGATTTCATTTTACTTGGATCCACAGTCAACAGCCATGGAAGCAGCAGTCAAGAAATCAAGAGATGTATTGCATTGGGCAAATCTGCTGCAAAGGACCTCTTCAAAGTGTTGAAGAGCAAAGATGTCACCATGAAGACTAAGGTGTGCCTGACTCAAGCCATGGTATTTTCAATTGCATCATATGCATGTGAAAGCTGGACTATGAATAAGGAAGACTGAATTGTGGTGTTGGCAAAGAATACTGAGTATACCATGGACTGCAAAAAGAATGAACAAATCTGTCTTGGAAGAAGTATGGCCAGAATGCTCCTTGGAAACAAGTATGGCCAGACTGCATCTTACTTACTTTGGATATGTTGTCAGAAGGGATCAGTCCCTGGAGAAGGACATCATGCTTGGCAAAGTACAGGGTCAGCGGAAAAGAGGAAGACCCTCAACGAGGTGGATTGACACAGTGGCTGCAATAATAAGCTCAAGATAACAATGATTTTAAGAATGGCTCAGGACTGGGCAGTGTTTCGTTCTGTTGTGCATAGGGTCGCTATGAGTAGGAACCAACTGGACGGCACCTAACAACAACAGCTGTGCATATGTGTGTGTGCTTGTGCATGTATGTGTGTGTGTGTGCGCACATGTACACACTTTACAAAGCACAAGGAGCAGGCATGGCCCCTCTTTACAGGAACTTTCAACCTAAAATGTGGCAAGCAGGAATAAAGAGATCTACACTAAGAAATATATAGGGGAAATTGCATGAGTGATATCATAGAAGGAGCCAATTGAAGACCTTCAAGGGAAGACTCTCTTTGATCAACATATCAAAATTTATAATGTCAAACTGATTAAACAACCAGAACACTACAATTTGCTCCTCTTCCAGAGTTGTCTGTCAAACGGACATCTGTAGTGGACAAAAATTATCTTTGTTTTTTAATAAAACTGTTCTCTAGGACTTTCTCACTTATGTCATTCGATATCCTTTTTAGGATAACTCACATGATAAATTACTCTCTGAGCTAGACTAACACCAAAAATAAAAAGGTTTTCCTTTCCTGATAAACTATTAGTCCTTTCCTTATTTGACAATGAAAGCCCTGTAAATCAACATGTTTCTCCCTTTGCCTTAGCTACTAGGAAGCTCTGAGAAACTTTGCTTCCCCCGGCGTTTACTGATACCATTATCTATCTCTCCTGCTTCTTTAATGTTTATCTATTGCTATTTTCTATTTATCTATTTCTTCTTACAGAAGGTTATCCTGTCTTACTTGAACTTTTGTAAAGCTCTTTTTTCATTCAAAGTTGGAAGACAGGGTGAAGGAGGAAGAAGAGGAATGATTATCTTCCTCCTCTTTATCCAGGATTACCCTGATTATTATGCCTTTGCCTCAAAGTGGAGAAAAAAAGAATGAATAGGCTAAAGAATTTTAGAGCAGTTTTTCTTGATTTGGAGAAATAGTGAAGCACAGCCATTGTTTTGCAAAACTTAACTTTGGTCTGCAATCAAATCCCACCCCACTGCCCTTTAAGAGCAATAAACAATAATAGAAAGCCTTTCAGCTTTGCAGTTGGCCAGAATCTATTTGAAACTCCAGCTCTACCATTTGGTAGCTGGGTGACTTCAGTCAGATCACTTAACCTCTCTGGGTCTCAGATAACAATACCTTTTTAGCGGAGTTGATATTGAGAATAAATAAGACAATGTCTCTGGGAGCAAATGACAAACTACATGGCACATACAACTCAGCAAGTTTAGTCTCTCTCTTTAGGACACTCAATTTTTCTATTTTTTATGTCATTAGTCAGTGTGGTCTAAGTAGCAGAGTTCAGGTGCGGTAGCTAATGACAGCCAGAAGCCATCACCAAGACTTCTTAAAATTATTCCTTAGATGCTGTGTTTTGAAAAAAGAAGTCTCTAACAAATTAATGATTGACTTTGCTGTTCTTAGTAAATAAAATAAATATGCCAGTTATAATTGTCAATTAGAGTTTCTGATCAACTTGAGAATTCTCACTGTTACCAAAATTGGTTGAACCAATTTAAATCAAAAGGAGAGATAGAGATGTACACAAAATCTATGATACAAAAAAATGTTACAATACTTAACATTAAGCCTAAGCAGCCTTATGGCCTACAGTCTTTCAGAAGTATTAAAAGGACCTAGAAAACCTGCTAACTTTGCTGACTTCTCAGAGTCTTGGAGATTCCAGTGGGGCACCATTAGTGTGGCGGTTGATGTGGCAAACATCTCTGATGAAATCTACCAGGCTCAAGATAAACTAACCTTAGTAGCATCAAAAGTGAAAGCTGTTGTCTTCCTAGTAAGTGAGCTGTCTCTCTGTGCCCTAGAAAGAATTCAGTTGACAACAGGTGGCAACACGTTTGTAGGGTGACCATGTTGCAGAATATAATTCTTAGCTTTCAACTACAGAAGCTCAAATTTTTTAAGTGTTAATCGTATTTTGAAAAAGAAAAGCCCAACTGCTGTCAAGTTGATACCAACTCAGCAACTCACAGGACAGAGTTGAATTTCCCCCGTAGAGTTTCCAAGGCTATAATCTTTATGGAAGCACTCTGTCACATCTTTCTCTCAAGGAGTGGTTGGTGAGTTTCAACCACTGACCTTTCAGTTAGCAGTCAAGGGCTTAAACTCATATGCATGCAAAGGGAGACAGAGAATAAGAAAGACAAAAGAAAAATTAATACATTTGAATTACGGTGGTGGGAAGAATATTGACTATACCATGGACTGCCAAAAGAACAAACGAATCTGTCCTTGGAAGAAATACAGCCAGAAAACTCCTTGCAAGCAAGGATGGCAAGAATTTGTCTCACTTTCTTTGGACATGTTATCAGGAGGGACCAAAGCCTGGAGAAGGACAACATGTTTGGTAAAGTAGAGAACCAGTGAAAGTGAGGAGAATCCTCAATGAGATAGACTGACACAGTGGCTGCAACAATGGGCTCAAACATAGCAACGATTGTGAGGATAAAACAGGGCCAGGCAATGTATCCTTCTATTGTGCATGGGGTCACCACGAGTCAGAACTGACTCAATACCACCTAACAACAAGAACAAGCATATTCTATTAGTCTGATACCCTTGAGGAAAGTTAAGATAAAATATTTGCTAATCTCTAGATTTATCAGTTTTTAGGGAGGAAGGGACATGCTTTTTCAATGACTAAAATACTTGTTCCCATTATGTAGATTACCTCTGCATTTATCACCCTATCCGGATTCACGGAAGCTGAATTATTTCTCAGAAATACACTTGGTGGGTGCAGAGTCAGAGCAGGGAGAAGAATGGTCATGGGAGTTACTTGTTGGTGGCCATAGTGATGCTGCTGAGCAGTTCTATCCACACGGGAAAGGACACTTCTCAAGGGACTAAAACTTGTGACTTTCTTAGCCAGGGCAGATATCACACACATACACAAAATACCCAAACCCACTGCCATTGAGTTGATTCCGACTCATAGCGACCGTATAAGACATCGTAGAACTGCCCCATAGGGTTTCCAAGGAGCAGCTGGTAGATTTGAACTGCTGACCTTTTGCTTAGCAGCCCACCTCTTAAGCACTACAACACCAGGGTTCCAAAGGGCAGATAAACTCAGCCAATTCTTGATCTTTAGCTTCCACTTGGAGTCCCTGGGTGGTGCCAATGGTTAAGCACTTGACTACTAGCCAGAAGATTGGCAGTTCAAACCCACCCAGAGGCATCTCAGAACACAGGTCTCGCAATCTGCTTCTGAAAGGTCACAACCTTGAAAATACTGTGGAGCAAATCTATTGTACACACACGGACATGCCATGAGCCAGAAACCACTCAGTGACGACCACTACCATCAACAAGCTTCCACTTAATCTAGACTCCACTCCAAGCTGACCACCTGCCTTCTGGTAACACCTCTTCGGACAGCTCATTGGACTTCAACTTTCGTAGTTAAGATTCTAATCGTTCATTGTTGTTTTGTGGCTTTCAAAAGTGGTTTCATTCCTCTACTGTCATGAGTGCCTCCTAGAGGCTGGTCACCTTGATTAGCTATGGGTGATCCCTATTCTCCCCAGCACTATACCACATATAGACTATCTCTTGAGTTATTTGTCTAGATAGCTGATCTCACTCAACATGTGGGGTCCTTACTAGTTTCATTCACTTTCAGAAAGTGAGCCCTATGTGTATTTACACTCCAAAATTCCAGTGATACTTTGCCTTACCTCTATGTTCTGAAAATTAAAAGAACCTTGTACTAAACTGGGGGGGTGGGGGGGGTCGGTATCAAGTGGTCTCTCTGGCACTAAAAAAAGGACACAATTAAGAGAAATGCTTGATTAACTTGTCATAACAACCCATATTAGGCACCTTTCATTTTCAGATTCTATTTGTCCTCTGGTTAAGAGCTATAGCCGTTAACCAAAAGGTCAACAGTTCAAATCTACCAGGTGCTCCTTGAGAACCCTATGGGACAGTTCTATTCTGTCCTATAGGGTCACTATGAGTCGGAATCGGGGTTTGATTTTTTTGTTTCATTTTGTTTTTAATTTGTCCTCTGAGCAGTCTTCACCTAAGCCTGTTTCTTGTCAGAAGCGTAACATTTGCCTCCAGTTCTTCCAGACTTCTAGTTATAGACCTGATTTTCACCTTCTACAACACATCTTAAAAAAAAAAAAAGTTGCCATCCAACCAATTCTGACTCAGTGTGATGGGCCCTCCCATCTATAACATATTCTGATTCCATGATTCTTATGAGCCTACTTCAAAAATGCTATTATCAGCATTCAAGGTGTGTCTGTAATATGGGTTGTGAAATCTCTTCCATTATTTTATAGTCACACCTTGTGAACCAACTGCTAGATAAACTCTTCAAAGATGTGGGATCACATATGTAATTTGATAAGCTTAGAGAAAACTGAAAACTTCCTACTCTAGGCCCTTTCACTTTTAGGAGCACAGCTACATCAAACAGGTTAAATCAGTACCATTGTTATTCAGTGGAACATTCTTTATGGTAAAGAAGGGATCCAACAAAGAATCATTAACGTTGATAAAAATAAAAAAGAATTTTTTTTTTAACGTTGATAAAAAGATAACCGATAATAAAAGATCAGGGCACACACTTGACTTCGGTGAACTTGTATAGTATCTAAGAATACTTACTATGACAGTACCCTTCAACAAAAAAAACACTCAAAGAATTTTATAAAACTAATGCACCCCATTTGTTGCTTACCAAATGAATACACATACAGACACACACACACACACACAGTATTTTTAGACAAATAACTTGCACTTTCTGCATTTATTTGCTGATCACACCCTGTCCTGAGAGGCACCTTCAAAAGTGCCACCATGCCAAACCTCTTCCACATGTTGGAGTAAAAGAATATTAGCATAAAGCCCCTAGGAAAATCCCTGGGCGGGGGCGGGGGGGCTTGGCTGGCAAACAAACACAGAAGATGTTCACCGTATGTGTAAAAACATAGTATGTATATATATATATATATATATATATATATATACATATATATATATATGTTTGTTGTTGTTGTTTAGGTACCATCGATTTGGTTCTGACTCATAGCAACCCTAAGTACAACAGAATGAAATCCAGCCTGGTCCTGCACCATCCTCGCAATCATTGTTATGCTTGAGCCCATTGTTGCAGCCACTGTGTCAATCCATCTCATCGAGGGATCTCTTTCTCTTTATCCCTCACCCTCTACTTTACGAAGCATTATGTCCTCTTCCAGGGACCAAGCCCTACTGATAACATGTCCAAAGTATGTGAGACAAAGTTTCACCTTTCTTGCTTCTAAGGAGCGTTCTGGTTGTATTTCTTCCAAGAAAGATTTGTTCGTTCTTTTGGCAGTCCATTGTATAGTCAGTATTCTTCACCAACACCATAATTCAAAGACATCAATTATTCTTTGGTCTTCTTTACTCATTGTCCAGCTTTCACATGCATATGAGGTGACTGAAAATATCACGGCTTGGGTCAGGTGCACCTTAGTTCTCAAAGTAACATCTTTGTTTTATGACACTTTAAGGACATCTTTTGCAGCAGATTTGCCCAGTGGAATGTGTCTTTTGATTTCTTGACTGCTGCTTCCCTGGGTGTTGATTGTGGATTCAAGTAAAATGAAATCCTTGACAACTTCAATCTTTTCTCCATTTGTCATGATGTTACTTATTGGTCCATTTGTGAGGATTTTTGTTTTCTCTGTGTTGAGGTGCAATCCATACTGAAGGCTGTGGTCTTTGATCTTCATCAGTAAGTGCTTCAAGTTCTCTTCACTTTCAGCAAGCAATGTGTCATGTGCATATGCAGGTTGTTAATGAGTCTTCCTCCATTCCTGATGCTGCGTTCTTCTTCATAAACTCCAGCTTCTCAGATTATTTGCTCATCATACAGATTGAATAAGTATGGTGAAAGAACACAGCCCTGGCACACATCTTTCCTGACTTTAAAGCACATATTATCCCCTTTTTCTGTTGGAATGGCTGCCTCCTGGTCTATGTACAGGTTCCTCATGAGCACCCTTAAGTGTTCTGGAATTCCTATTCTTCGCAATGTTATCCATAATTTGTCATGATCTACACAGTAGAATGCCTTTGCACAGTCAATAAAATACAGATGAACATCTTTCCGGGATTCTCTGCTTTTAGCCAAGATCCATCTGACATTAGCAGTGATATCCCTCGTTCCACGTCCTCTTCTGAATCCAGCTTGAACTTCTCTCTATATGAATAGATAGATATATGTATATCTATCTATCTATCCACCCATCCATCTCTCTATCTATAGATAGATATAATTGGAGCCCTGGTAGCACTGTGATTTAAAGCTTGGCTGCTAACCAAAAAGTAGGCAGTTCAAACCCACCAGCTGCTCCTAATACATCTCAAAACCTAGTTTCTGCCTCCCGTTTAATTTTAAGTCTGTATTTAAAGAGATAAAAATGGTTTATGATCAGAAACCATTTTTATCTTTTTAAATACAGACTTAAATGGGAAGCAGAAATTAGTCCCTGGGTGACCCAAAGAGTTAATGCAGTCAGCTGCTAACTGAAAGTTTGGAGGGGCAAGTCCACCGAGAAATGCCTGGTGATCTGCTTAGAAAAAATCAGTCACTGAAAACCCTACAGAGCATAGTTCTACTCTGACACAGATGAGGTCACCATGAACAGGAGTCAACTGGATGGCAACTGGTTTTACTGGTTTATCGGCTAAGTGTAGTGAAAAGGGAGAGGGTTTGGATGGCCATAGAGACCATGTTTTAAATTCACACTGTTTTAAGTGTTGAGACACAAAGAAAAATAAGTTATGGTCCCCAGCCTGGAGGAGCTTATGGAAGTGACAGTGAGGGCAAGGGAGATGACAAGCAGAAAAAGCTATTATTCTTTGTTGAGCAAGCTGAAGAAGCCACAATATGTGAGTTCTGATCTTGCACCTCTTATCAAATCACCTAAGATCTCAGATAGCAAAGTTCATCTAGCCTCATGAACTCTGAACCTGTTTCTTTATGTTTACACTGGCTTCTTCTACCTCCTTTTCAAAGAGGTCTCTCAGTTAAGCAACAAAGACCATGAAGAGGCCTGCTTGTTGGTGTCATGCTCTAGAACTTATATCTAGATTACTATTTCATAAAAACCATTGTTGTACTCCAAATAGGTCACCAGGTAATATGGAACACAGCAGGATCAGAGGGAACACATGCGAGTTCATCCACTGTTAGGCCCACTTCTGTACTGTCCTCTTAAATGCACAAAGAACCAAGTGTGTGTCGTGTCTACATCCAAGTAGAGAACAGCTTCTTTCTCAGAATTCTCTTCCTCTTAGTGATGCATTATGAAGGACCCACAAAGCCAATACAAATACAGAGAACAGCGGCCTATGCAAGAGCTTAAATGATCAAGGAGGATTTAAAGCCTCGAGAAAGTGCTAAAGGAAATAAGGACTGAAAAAATGAAAAATGTGAACAATAATTGATTTTATAAATGATCTTTCTAATATTCAGCATAGATTAGCACTTAAAACCCATTGCCATCGAGTCAGTTCTGACTCATAACAACCTTACAGAACTCAAGGAGAAAAATTTTAGAGGGTCCATAGCATGGCATACTGGAAGACTGGAAAACATTTTCAATTAAAAAAAGGGGGAGATTTAAAATTAGATCTCAACTGCTTAACTGTAAGAATTAAAGGAATTCAAATTTTTAGCTTCCTGATCACTTTCTCTGACTCAGGGACTGTCTTTTTGCAGTGGGGATATGATGATGTGACAGGAGACACGACAGAAGCCAAGCCCCTGTCATCATGGGTTACAGTCTAGGGGAGAGACAGATATTATTATGGACTGAATTGTGTCCCCCCAAAATATGTGTTGTTATTCCTTACCCCTATACCTGTGGATATAATCCCATTTGGGAATAGGGATTTTTATTATGTTAATGAGGCCATATCAGTGTAGGGTGTGTCTTAAGCCTATCACCTTTGAGATATAAATCAAGCTGATCAGGCAGAGAGGAGCAAGCCGAGATGGGGGTGGAGAGGTGCCACACCTCATGAAAATGACCAAGGAACAAGAATCTTTCCCCAGAGCCAACAGACAGAAAGCTTTCCACTAGAGCTGGTGCCCTGAATTCAGATTTCTAACCTCCTAAACTGTCAGAAAACACATTTCTGTTTGTTAAGGCCACCCACCTGTGGTTTTTCTCTTATAGCAGCAAGCACTAGATAACTAAGACAGATACTAATCAAAAAATCAAAGAGCCTCCTAAATAAATACGTAACTAGACATTGTAAGAAGGACTATGAAGGAAAACACAGGGCCTTATATACAGTAAGGGAATTTGGGAGACTTATAATTCAATGCGTTTCAAGAAAACTGAAAACTTTCAAGCTCTAGCTTGAAAGAGGCCCTTTCACTTCTAGGTGCACAGCTACATCAAATAGGTTGAATCACTACCATTATTATTCAGTCGTACAGTCTTGGAGCAAGATCACAGTAATGGTTCATAGAATGACAAAGCATTGTACAATACCAGTAAGCAGGATTCTGCTGCATTACAAGATGTTAGTAAGTAGGATTCCACCAATTCAGAATTTCAAGTTATTTCAGCAGGCTTGTTGCAGTTTCAGCACAGAGATAACAGGAAGGGAGGGAGGGAGACCAACAGATCAGTTACCGCGCCTATGCCACTTATTTGGTGGTGCCACCACAGACCAAGGGCTCCTCTTCAACACTGCTGGTCCATCCATCCAGAGCTGAGCTATCTCTCACACTAATCAGACCCACAAGAGATGGATGAAGAGGAGCTTAAACTTACTATTGAATGTATACCTTTCCAGAGCTTGGAATTCTTGTGCCTACTAACTCTCGAGTTACCCAAAGGTCGAGGAAGCTGAGGTTTTACTACTAAAGATGCTGATCTTATCTTGTACATGTTTATGCTCCTTTGTTTTACTCACAGAAGATAATCTTATCTCAGCAGTCTCAGTGTGCTTCACTGGTGCCTTCACGTACAGATTCCAGAAGCTCCGTATCAGATTAGTTTAGAAATCCCTAGCTCACTACAAATTAATGGTGTAAACAAGATTTTTTTTTAATGCTTAAAAGAGCTGAAGCACCTTCAAGCACCTTCGAAACAACCATTTAAAATACAAATGATTAACACACTAATACGAATCATCCTTTTCTAGTTATAAAAGCAAGTCACCTCAGCATTTCTCTAGGAGCCCTGGTGGCGCAGTGGTTAAGCGCTCTGCTGCTAACCAAAAGGTTGATGGTTCAAACCCACCAGCCGGCTCCGGCTCCACTGGAGAAGGATGTGGCTGTCTGCTTCCGTAACGATTACAGCCTTGGAAACCCTATGGAGCAGTTCTACTCTGTCCTGTGGGGTCGCTATGAGTCGGAATCAGCAGCAGTGGGTTTGGTTTAGTTTCAGCATTTCTCTAGAACCGGCATTTGAATAAATGGAAGAAGGAACTAATGAATCAAAGAGTTAAAAAAAAAAAAAAAACAGGCAACTTTGGGGTCTTATAATCATTTCATAAGAAAAAAAAAAATCTGCATTTAAAGAAATTGGCTATTATTCAGACTTCCTGTCTTTGTAAACTGCATTCCCTCCCCTGCCTCCCCATTATCCCAAATTACTTACTATGATAAATAATTATATGATCTGAAGTATTTACTATAATGAAGACTGGATACCACTAAAATTAGTGCTTATCCAACTGGAGTTCATGGACTTTTTGCAGTCCTTAAAGCATTCTTTGGGGTTCTCTTTTTCTCTTCAATAATTATTTTATGTTTTTGTTTTGGTGATAATTTTTAACAAACCAGTAGAGAAGCGTATTATGGATTATCCAAATGGCCACCTTTCAATGTTTGGATATATGATTACAATTGTGGGGCACCAAGAGCATTACCTGAAATGCTGAACACTAAAGAGGAAAGAAGAGGTGGCTTTAAAATAGGAGTGATATGTTCATGCCACGTGAAGGCTAAGTGAAGTCATGGTTTACTCCAAACGAGTTTCCGCAGTGATTCAAATAGAGAATTTCATTGCACGCTACACTATAGCATTGGCAAGCTGAAATTGATAGAAAAACATGTTCTGTGGTTCTTGTTGCTAGATTCGCACTATGAGACATTAAATCACAAATTAATGGCCTAATGGTAACAAAATCTGCCTATGTAAATGTTTTTCATTTCAATTGTATTGGTTCTGCAGTTTTAGTTTTTATTTATTGTGTTCTGGCATTACAGTGGTCTAGTAGCTGTAAACATAAAGGTGTTACACATTGTTTTCTACTTTTACATACTTAAGGAAGTACAGTAGAATAAAGTTAACTTAACTCAACATTTGAGACCTTAGAGTTTTTTCTGAAAGGGGTCCATATATGACTTAAATCAGCATTTTTCAAATTTCTTGTCCTGTGAGTCCCTTTCATTATCGTATGTTATCTCATGAACCACTTGGCATTGTCAGGTCATTTTTAAATTTTTGTATGACACATAATAAAGAAGAGAGTTCACATAAAATATTACAGTTTTGAGAAATATATTATTGTAGTTTGGTTTTTGGATTTTCTTTTAACCCAATCATTAACAATACTTATTATATAAAAAATATATATATAAAAACAAACTTTTTTAATGTAGTACACTTCAACTGAATGATTTCTTTCAGATTAATTATGTAAGGAAAGCATGATTTGCTGACAAATTCTTAACTGACAATATATTCTTTTTAAATTTTGGACTAAGTGCACTTTTAGATATAGACTGAAATTTAACTACATACTGTGATATCAAAATGATAAAAATACTTTCATTTCCTGATGTATTTAATTCTTCTGTTTTATACTTAAAAATAATTTTTGCACTTTATTTCTGAATCATGAGACAAGAGGAATAGTTTCAGGCTATTATTTGCAAATATTCTTCCAAACTATTATTTGTGGCTGCTGAGTCTTCAGTTCTAATAATTGAAGACCAAACCGATGTGTAGATATCACTGTGGTCTCTCTTTTAGCATGGAGTTTTGAGTCCTACAGTTATAGATTTGTGCCATAGAAGAATTTTCATCATATCAATGCAACCTCCAGGTGGGGTGAGCATCACCATGAGTCATTTGTAAAAGAATTATCACAATTACATTTCTCACGTCTATATTTTATTCAGGGCTATTAGTCTTCTAGAGCCCTGGTGGCATTAAGTGGGGTTAAGTGCCCAGCTGGTAACCAAAAGTTCAGCAATTCAAACCCACCAGCCACTCCTTGGAAACCCTATGGAGCAATTCTACTCTGTCCTACAGGGTCACTACGAGTCGGAATCAACTTGACACCAATGGGTTTGGTTTTTGAGGATTAGTCTTCTGGAATCCCTGGGTGGTGCAAACGGTTAATATGCTCAGCTGCTAACCAAAAGGTTGGAGATTGGATTTCACCCAGAAACACCTTGGAAGAAAGGCCTGCTGATCTACTTCCAAAAAATCAGCCATCGAAAACCCATGGAGCACAACTCTACTCTGACACTCGTAGGGTCCCCATGAGTCAGGATCACCACAGGTCAGGGTCAACTCAGTGGTAACTAGTTATTAGTCTTCTATCTTAAAAAAAAAAAAAAAATCCATAAGTGAATAAGAATTAAAGACAACTTTAAGTTGTAAAAGAGTAAAAACCAGTCCTCTGGTAGGTTATTTAGAGAGTTACTTAGGTGCCTGTTCATCTCATGTCTACAACCTGCTCTGTGAGTTCATTCAGCTTACACTCAGGCTCTCGAACTTCCATTTTGAACTGAGAAAATACTTTAAATGATTTTATTTCCTACTTTTTAAAAAAATAGAAATATGATACAGATTCTGTAACTGCCCTTTACAACCAGCCCACAGCTGGTTGGGGGATGCTGACCCAAGGCATTCAACACATCTCTATCCTCTTTCATTGAAGTCCTCATAAAGACTTTGGCCTCTCTGATAATCTGTTCTGGTGTTTTAAAATCCTGATGTTTAGGAAGTTCTTTATAAGCAAGTCACTTAACCTCTCAGGACCTCAGATTTCTCATCTAGAAAATGAGGAAGTTTGGATAAGATTATTTTTAAAGTCCCACCCAGAACTAGAATTCTATGATTTTATGTATTACTGAAAGTTTTCATAACTGTTTCACATCAGTACAATGTTTTAAAACAAAATCAAACAAGAAACCCTTAATATGGAAAGCGAGTAAAGGTGGAGCTAAGAACACTCAAGGTCTGCAGAACACAATTTGAAAATCACGGATCGAAAGCTTTCCTTTTAAAAACACTTTCCTTTTTTCTTTGTCTCAGTGGAAAAGAAAAACATCTGGAAAGGATCCACCATATTAGTTTCCCTATGTGTATACCAGAACATATGTATTAAGTCATCTGTCAGCCTTTTCTTCTCCAGAATAAATAACCATCGTAAGTCCCATTTCCTATCCCTTTTTAAAATATATTTCCTTTTCTTTAAATGAACCTTCTTTAGTTTCTGTAACTCTTTATTAAAATGTGAAGTTACTAACCAACCATGATCCCTAAGAAGAGCCAAGTGTAGCAAAAGGATTACTTCCAGCTCCATCATGTGATATTCTCTCTCCTAACACACTCCACGTTGTTTCCTTCTCAGCGACAGCATTCCACTCTGCCTCCAGTTCAGCCAATAACTCAGGATGACTTGCATTTTTTTTTCTTTGAACTTGTTATATCTAGTCAATAATTTCCCATCCAATATTGTTATTGTCTGGCTGGGGCCTTTGTAGTTTTTCCTACTGAATATAAACCTATTTTTGTTAAAAAACAAAAAACCAAACTCATTGCCATAGAGTCGATTCCGACTCTTAGTGACCTATAGGACAAAGAAGAACAGCCCCATGGGATTTCCAAGGAGCACCCAGTGCATTTGAACTGCCGACCTTTTCGTTAGCAGCTTAGCTCTTAACCACTGCACACCCAGGGCTCCAATTAGTTAAGGTCACTGAATTTTTCTTCTGCTTTCTTAAATACAGGCAGTCCCCAGGTTATCAATGGACAACTCATACTTAAGAACAGACTGTCATAAAGTGTATTATATTAAAAATTTGAGTTAAATTCATGCAATGGTTTGTAATAACGAACACCGGCACTACTCTGTGACACTCATGAAAACACTGCGCGGTTTAGAAGTGTTTAAGTGTTTTACATGCATAGAAAGATAAAATATTTACTATATACTAAGACAAACATCTGACTAACAAATGCTAAATAAGATCTCTATGTACCTGTTCCAACTTACTTACAAATTCGACTTAAAGACAGACTTAGGAATGGATCTCTTTTGTAACCTGGGGACTGCCTGTACCTCAACCAACTTCAAAACCAGTGTGAATGAATGTTCTCTAGTTCATTGTTAAAGTTAAAATTCCTAAAAAAAAAAAAAACTACTCATAAGGTGACTCTCTTAAGCAACAAGTATTTACAAAGCTCCTCCTTACTATGTGCACGACATTTTGCAGTTCCGTGGGGTGCACCAAACAATCTTCTACCATCACAGAGGAAGCTACCTAGGACAGTGCAAATGTCTGTAACTCAGCCAGAATAAGTCATAAAGGAAGGTCTGAACAAAACGCTCTGGAACACTGAGGGAGCTATAATGTTCTTTTTATCTGGGGAATCAAGGAAGGCTTGAAAGAAGAAATGTCATCTGAGCCAGGCTTTCAAAGATGGGCAAAATTTCATTCATTGGTGGGGGGATGGGGGTGGCAATCCAGGGGAACAGGACTGAAGAAGCATGAACTAGGTTTGTGTTGTACCCATGATTCCTGTGAGACTTAAACTCAGTTGTCACCTACCTGTGGACCAGGTAGTTTACCAACCTGATTAACATCATAACCAACTGGGAAGCTTTTAAAAATATATAGATCCTCAGGCCCTGCTCCCAACCCGCTGAATCAGGAGGTCAAGAGATAATGTTCTAGAATATTTATTTTAACCAATTTCTCAGATGAGGCAACAAGTATCAACTTCATGAAGTTGAAAGGCCCCTTTTTAATAAAAGCATTTCACTGACCCCCACATGATAATGGTTATATATTTATCAAATGAGAAAATACATAAAGACAGAAAACATGATAGTAAATTTGTACTTTATTAACTAGAACAAAATCCACATGCTTAAAAAGATATGCACATATCATTTTTCCATATACACAGACATGTAAGACATTATTTATTCAACTTACAGATAATGTGAGGTTGCATATAGGGCTCTGATCTCTTTACTAACTGTGTGTCCTGACCCTGAAGCTAAATTCCATCCAGAGCTCCAGAACCAAAAGCCATGGGTCCACCAACAGTTCCCATCCCACATTATACTCCTAAATTATACTACACACCTGGAAAATAATAGAATTTTCTATTACAGACAAATAAGGGTGAAAAGGAGGGAGAAGAGGAAAGGCAGAGACAGGGACTGATATCAAACCTAATGCTCACATAACCCCACCTCATTAGGTGGCCAAGTGAATGTTAAAAAAAAAAAACACGACAGTAATGTTTTTCTCACCAGTTAAGACCTAGAGTCAAGGCCTTGGGAAGAGAGAAGGAGGAGAAGGAGCCAACCAGAGTCTGTCTCTGACTGTCTCTTTCTGGCACCATTTTCACTAGCCAAGTTGTTGTTGTTGCTGTAGTAATTTTAACTCTCTGAGCCTCAAATTACTCCTTTCTAAAGTGATGAAGAGTAATCCCTACTTGTTAGGGTGAGGTAGAGAATTAAGTGAGATAACTTAGGTGAAATACAAACACCAACACCATAAACCCGCTGCTGTTGAGTTGATTTCTACTCATAGTGACCCTACAAGACAGAGTAGAACTGGCCCATAGGGTTTCCCAGGAGGGGCTGATGGATTTGAACTTCCAAATTTTGGTTAGCAGCCGAGCTCTTAACCACTACACCACTAGGGCTCCCAAAGTACAAACACATCGTTAGGTATTATCCCCCCTCCCACCACCACCACCGTACAAATATGAGCTCTTTCAATGTATTTTTTTAAGCTGAGCCCTTCAGTCTGCCTTTCTTGGGCTCAGGTTTTAGCTGAGCCCCTAGACTTACCTGTAAAAGCTCTGTTTCAATCAAAAGTTCACACCAGTGGGGACCTTCCTCCATAACTCAGCAGTCAGTGATTCCCCGGTAAGTCGTCTTTCCAAACAGATCACAGTTTTGCACAGGTGAATGACAAGCCACCATGCAGATGGTGGTCAGCCGCTGTTCTCCTTTTCCACTGGATTTTTCTACTCCCAACCTTGAGAGTCACCTTCTTCAGAAAATCTTCCCTGAACACCCAAGCTATGCCCTTCCTTTGGGTTTCCTTCATATCTAGGCTGTATTTCATTCATTCACTCATCTATCTATTCAGCCAAAGACTAATACACACTACTAGGACTTGTTTTAGACACTGAATGAACTAAACAGGCACAGCTCCTGCTCTCCTGCAGCTGCCATTCTAGTGGAGAAGTTCATTAGACAATCAGTAGACAACACATCAGGGGTGGAGATAAGCAATAAGAAGAAAAATAAAGCACGGTAAGGGAAAAATAGTGGTACTGCTATTCAGGCAGAATGTTTAGGAAGACCTTGCTAAGGTGGTATTTGAGCAGAAAAATGATGGTATGGGCCAGCAGGATATTGAGAAGTGTGTTCCAGGAAGCCTTTTCCTTCCTTAATGGCAGGGTTTTGTGTTGTTCAGCTTCTCCGCCACTCAGCCCTGTGGAGGGCACAGATATGCTACTCCTTTGCCCTAGTTCACAGGGTAAATGCATGATTAAAGTTACCCTGGATCACCGTAACTGCCCCCTAATTGGACTCAATGCTTCCAGTCTTTATTTCAATCCATTCTCCAAAGTACTGCCCTGATCTCCCTAAAACCAAAATCTGATCTTATCTTGCAGGTTCACAAGCCTTCACCTGCCTCCCTTTGTCTTCAAGATACAATCCGAATTTCTCTGCTTGTGGACATAAAACTCTCACAATTCAACCCTGGTTCACCTCTCAGGACTTGTTTCTGTCATCTCTACATTCATTACTTGGCCAGGAGTTTCTTTCCCTTCCTGGTGTGACCTGACTTCTAATAGTCCTCAAGCTTCACTTAGTTACCTACCACCTCTCCTGGGAAGCCTTCCCAGATGTTCCCAGGCCTGCCTTAGGTGCTTCTCCTCTGTGCTCCCCAAAGCCCTTGTGCTGAATGCTGTTGTGGCATGAATCACATTGTATCCAAGGCCTGTTTGTCCATCTCCTCCTTTTTATGATAAGTTCCTGTCCTGGTTGAACCCCCAGGCACTAGTAAAGCATCTGGCACTTAGGAAACATTCACTGGATGGATGAATAAATAAATTAAGAATGCTATTTTCCAATCAAAGTCCCTGAGTGTTACAGTTGCTAATGAAAAGTTGGAGATTCAAGTCTTCCCAGAGGCACCTAGAAAGAAAGGACTACCAGACTTACTGGACCAATAGAGACTAAATGAAATACCAAGACTACCGAGCAAGGAGAGTCTATAAACTTGTAACTCAAACCACTCCCAGAGGTTGCCTTTCAGCCAAATGACAAATTTCCCTATAAAATAAATAACATTTATACACCATGCTCCTCAAAATAACCGCCTAGATGAATCCAAATGGTTAACAGTTACAGTAGACCAAAGATGAGAAGGCTGGGGAGGGGGGGTGTAGTGAAGCTAGAGGAATGGAAACAGAACCACCAAAATTGAAATAACAAGAATGCTGGTCTATTGTGAAGAACGTAACCAATGTCACAGAACAATATGTATAAAAAAAAAAAAATTTTTTTTCTGTATAGAAATAGTTAAATAAGAACCAAATTTCCTGTGTAAACTTTTACCAAAAACACAATAAAATATTTAAAAAAAAAAAAAGGTCTGACAATCTACTTCTGAAAAGTCAACCACTGCAAACCCTATGGAGCACAGTTCTACTCTGACTTAATGGGGTCACCAGGAGTCAGAATCAGCTGGACACCTGGGCACCAAATGGTTTTATTTTCCAACCAGCTAGTTTCAGAAGCTTCCCTCCCTCTCCTTCTCCCTTAAGGGGTGGGGAATGGAAAGGTGACCTTTTTGAGGGATTTCCCAATAGTATGTGAAAGCACTGGAGCTGGATCGAGCTGCACCTTTCCTTGATGGTTGCAAGAGGAATTTAGATTAGACATCGAGAACTGTTCCTTGTGTCGCAAGACACTGCAGTAAGGGAAGTAAACAATCTTTTGGGGCAATGTTTTTTAATTGCCCAATATTTTGGAGACTATTTTTTGATAGGAAGTGGGCCCTTCACCTTCCAAGCCTCTGATTCTGTAGTTGCAAACACATTACCTACAGGTAAGGGCTGTGTGTGAACAGAACAGGGAATTGCTGCAAATAACAGTGCAATGTGTTCTGTGAGAGAGTTTGCAAAAAGTAAATATTTATGAGATTCTAAAAAGTATTACATACACCATTGTAAATGCTGGACAGCCTGGAAAAGGAAGGAGGGGGAAATATAAATTTAACAACGTTTAAATATATATATATATATATATGCCTAACTAGAGGATTTTTTTTTTTTTTTTTAACTAGAGGAGGAAGACAGAGGGGTAATAAATGAAAATACACCAGGGTTGGGTCTCTCGCAAATTCCTGAAAGGGGACATGTATAAAAATTTCCAGTCCTAGAACTAAGGCCTTAAAAAAGAAAGAAAGAAAAAAAAAAGTCTTGCGAGCAAGAAGGAGGGGGGAAAAAAAGCCCTAGGTCTTCGCAGCAGGAAGTCTTCAATGGCTATCGAGTTATGGTGAAGAAATAACTCGGAACAGAAGTCCTTATTCGGAGCGCTAAACTCAGTATTACCACATAAAGAGCGATATAATAGCTCGAAGCAGTCTCATCATGATGTTGGGCAAACAACTCGGCTTCCCCGAGCGAGAAAGCAAGCGAGCTCCGGCTGGGTAGTACCCTAGACCAGTGTGAGGGGTTTTATTTGCAAGTCAATGAGCCAAATGGGCGACCAGGCTAGTTGTGCCGCGTTCTGGGAAGCAAGGTTATTACCGCGTATTGCCCCAGCGAACAATTTCACTGAAAAGCAAGTTCCAGCCTTGTGTGTGCACACGGTGCCATACGGGACGTGCAGCTACGTGCCCACCTCCAGAACGACTTTATTTACAAAGCGATTACCATGTTATCTATTTGTATTTGTTTTCCTTTTCCAGCAACGGCAGCCTTACTCAGCCCTCGAATTTCTTAATTACAAACCCGTTCGTTTCTAAATCAACCCCAAACCGTCAAGCAGAACCCCGAGGGAGGCTGTGCAAGTTTGCACACACCCCCGCCTCCCGGATCAAGGGCAACAGCAGCAGCAAGAAACCGTATGTGCAAAAAGGTGGATCTGGGGACGAGGATCGCTGAGTTTGTTTACAGAGCAGAGACGCCTAAGCTCGGATGCCAAAGCTACCAAGAGCAGCAAACGCAAACTTAGCAGAAGCACACGTACCCCGGGAGCGGCGAGCGGGCCCCAAAGCGCGGACCGGATCGACGGGCGCGGGAGCGGGGAGGCCGGGCCCGCGAGCGCGCTCCGTCCACCTGCAGCCGCTGCTGCTCCCCGCCCCCAGCTCCTGTCCTTGAAAGGAGTGGAAAAAAAAATGCATCTGCACGCAGCGGCTTGACGCGGTGTTTACAGGCTGCCCCTCTGCACACACAAAGGCACGGCCCAGGACAGCGCGCTCGGGGGGAGGGCGCAGGATGTGTCCCGGGTTTTAAAGACCCACTCGGGGAAGCGCAGCCCATGTTTGCAGCCTGGGAAAGCTTCTGCAAAGCTGGGGGGCCGAAGGGCACTCTAGAGGGCGGGGGCGCCGAGCGAACCCCCTTTTCCTGTAGAGCAAGCCAGACTGCTGGGTGAGCCGGGTGGGCGAGCTGTGGACGGGGATCGGCCAGAGTGGGGTGCGAGTTTGCCTTGCTCCTCTCAGGACAGACGCTGGCTTCGGGCCGGGAGCGCGGTGAGATTGTCCCCCTCGCCGGGAGTGGCGGGACCAGCCCCAGATTTCTGTGCCGGGAGGGAAGAAGAGGGGGCGGGGCGGCCGCAGCCTCTGCGCACGTGCCGCCGGCCGCGGGGACGCGGCGCCAGAACCCAGTCCAGCTTGCCGGGGTTCCGGAATCCGCGTGTTGGTGCAGCCCGGGCGGGAGGCTCTCGCTCCGCCCTTCCTGAAATGCTTATATTAACTGTGGCCAGAGCCGTAAGAAACACAGCTCATTGTTGGCAGATGCCGGGCGGCCTCGCCGAGCTGTGAGGGCTGCGGAGGGGAAATAAAAGGGAACGGCTGCGCTCCTGCCCCAGCGGCCGCTGCTAGACTTCGGCGCCCACCTCGCGCCCGCGAGCGCCCAGCACGCCCGGAAGGTCCCCTCTATGCGCGGCTGAGCCGGCGCTGGACCCGACGATCCCGCCCTCGGTCTTCGGAGCAGAAATCGCAAAGACGGAAGGTGAGCGCGGCGGGCGAGCCGGCGGCTCTCCTGCCAGCGCGTCCTCCGAGGGCAGGGTTTGCCCGGAGGAAGAGCGTGAGGCGGAGCTGGGGAATAACAACAGGATGTGCAACAACAGGATGGAGAGGGTGGTTTAATGCCTGAAGTTCGCGGCAGGCGACGGGGCACTTCCTTTATTAGGCCACTTCGGGGAGCAGAGGGGGTGTGGGCCGGGTCCCCCCGCCCAATCGCAGGGGAAGGGGCTCTGTGTGCAGCGCCCGGCTCTGTGGGTGGGTGGCAGGTCCGCGGTGGTGAGGAGCCCTGGTGCACAGGCTGCTGGGTTCCCAGGGACGTGCGCGCGGGGAGCCTGGGGAGCAGAGGAGAGAAAAGTGGGGTGCTCGGTGGTGGGCGACACGTGTGGCGCGGGGCTTACCGTCTGCTCTTTTCACTTCCAGGACTGGAAATGGCAGACCATATGATGGCCATGAACCACGGGCGCTTCCCCGACGGCACCAACGGGCTGCACCACCACCCTGCCCACCGCATGGGCATGGGGCAGTTCCCGAGCCCCCACCACCACCAGCAGCAGCAGCCCCAACACGCCTTCAACGCCCTCATGGGCGAGCACATACACTACGGCGCGGGGAACCTGAATGCCACTAGCGGCATCAGGCATGCCATGGGGCCGGGGACTGTGAATGGAGGGCACCCCTCGAGCGCGCTGGCCCCAGCGGCCAGGTTTAATAACTCCCAGTTCATGGGCCCCCCGGTGGCCAGCCAGGGAGGCTCCCTGCCGGCCAGCATGCAGCTGCAGAAGCTCAACAACCAGTATTTCAACCACCACCCCTACCCCCACAACCACTACATGCCGGATTTGCACCCTGCTGCAGGCCACCAGATGAACGGGACAAACCAGCACTTCCGAGATTGCAACCCCAAGCACAGCGGCGGCAGCAGCACCCCCGGCGGCTCAGGCGGCGGCAGCACCCCGGGCGGCTCCGGCGGCACCTCGGGCGGCGCCGGCAGCAGCACTAGCGGCGGCGGCGGCGGCAACGGCAGCAGCAACATGCCCGCCTCCGTGGCCCACGTCCCTGCTGCAATGCTGCCGCCCAATGTCATAGACACTGATTTCATCGACGAGGAAGTGCTCATGTCCTTAGTGATAGAAATGGGTTTGGACCGCATCAAGGAGCTGCCCGAACTCTGGCTGGGGCAAAACGAGTTTGATTTTATGACGGACTTCGTTTGCAAACAGCAGCCCAGCAGAGTAAGCTGTTGACTCGATCGAAAGCCTGGCGAAAGAAATCAAACCCCCAACTTCTTCGGTGTGAATTAAAAAACATTCCCTTAGACACAGTATCTCACTTTTCAGATCTTGAAAGGTTTGAGAACTTGGAAACAAAGTAAACTATAAACTTGTACAAATTGGTTTAAAAAAAAAAAAATTGCTGCCACTTCCCCTCCCCCTTCCCCAGTTTTTGTTTCGTTTTTGTAGCCTTGACATTCACCTCCCCTATGTAGTTGAAATATCTAGCTAACTTGGTCTTTTTTGTTGTTTGTTTTTTACTCCTTATTTCCTCACTTTCTCCAGTGCTCAACTGTTAGATATTAATCTTGGCAAACTGCTTAATCTTGTGGATTTTGTAGATGGTTTCACATGACTGAACTGCATTCAGATTTACGAGTGAAAGGAAAAATTGCATTAGTTGGTTGCATGAACTTTGAAGGGCAGATATTACTGCACAAACTCTGCCATCTCGCTTCATTTTTTTAACTATGCATTTGAGACTGATTTTTCAAATATGTTAAACTGGAAGATTAAACAGATGTGGGCCAAACCGTTCTGGATCAGGAAAAGTCATACTGTTCATTTTAAAGTTTGCTATCCCCATCCCCCATATGTACAGACAATAATAGGGTGTGGAATGTCGTCAGTGGCAAACATTTCACAGATTTTTATTTTGTTTCTGTCTTCAACATTTTTGACACTGTGCTAATAGTTATATTCAGTACATGAAAAGATACTACTGTGTTGAAAGCTTTTTAGGAAATTTTGACAGTATTTTTGTACAAAACATTTTTTTGAAAAAATACTTGTTAATTTATTCTATTTTAATTTGCCAATGTCAATAAAAAGTTAAGAAATACTTGTTTTCTAGAAGTCATTTGGGGGGTGGTGGTTTCTTTCGGTGGCTTTTCCCCCCTCTTTAAGTTGAACACTATTGACCGAGAGTAAGCATTCCAAAGGATAAATTACAGGACACTAAAACAGGTCATGATGAGCTTAAGGGAAGAGCAGGATTTAACATAATTGGCATAATGCTTCATTGTTATCATTGTAACATGCCTCTTGGTGTGGTTTAATCAAAAGCTGCAAAGTTGTCAAAGAACATTTTTTTCCCCTTAATTGCTATCATATTCAAGTTATAAAGGTTTGTAATAGTAACTATTATAAATTATCTTTTCACGTAGGAGGGTAAGCAGAGGGGAGGTGGGGGAGGAGCAAGTATTTCTAGAAATAACTACTTACATGGAGGTAGGTAGATGGGAATAACACACTGGATGAATGATGAGGGTGGCATTAAATATAAGTCTACCTTTATCTCTGGTGACGAATGTTCTTTCTCAGCAAAGGTGCTAAGGACAGGCACACGTTTTTTAGCTTAATCTCTGAAATTGCTTCTGACTGGTTTATAGTTCTGAGAAGAGGGGGCAGAATTCCACCTTGAGGTTTTCTATTTTGTTCTATAATATTCAGAATTTACTCAGCAAGGTTGATTCAAAGGTCAAATTACAATCTTCACAAGAGGTTCCCTCTCAAACGTGCCCTGTTTTCCAGAATTCTGAGCTTTTTCTGTTACATGTGTTGGGTACAGAGCACAGAAGGATAAGATCATTTTAATTTCACCTAGATGAGTTATCAAGATGATAACCACAGTTAAGTGGGTATCAAGCTTCACCTTATATAATCAAGCAAAGGAAACAGTGATATTGTTAAAATCTCAAATTATCCCAGTTGGAAGGAGAAGGAATTTTATTTTGCTTTCTTTGTCATGTTTTCATGACTTACCTTATGTTTAAAGGAGCAATACACCTACATTCAAGAAAAAATACGGACTTTTGTACTTAACCTCCTGGGAGGAGTAAAGAAATAGAGATTAAGACAAATCTTTCAAATAATAGTTTAAAACAGCATTGCCTTTAGACTCTTAGATTCTGATCTTGAGTCTCATATTTCATAATAACAATAATAATAAAATCCAGGAGGGGAGGGTTATGGAGGTGTTACATTACAGTGACTCTGGCATAAAGGCTGATTTAAATCTAATACACCCCACCCCCATTCTATAACTTCATCTCCAAGGCAGGCCATGCAAAATTAAGAAGGCCACTCCACTGAGTTTTTTATGCCTGTGTAATTGACATTTTTTTAATAAAAAAGTACGTTCTAAATAAACAACTTTTTTTTGGTGACTACACCGAATCATTCAAAACTCCTTTTTCAAAGCTGATGCAGATTTCCCACATTAATAGTTCAAGCTGAAGTTTTCTTCAGCTAAGACATGTCAGTACTAAATCTGCCATCAGCAGTAAATCTTCCTGGGTAGGCATTTCCACAGTAAGTTTTTCTTTTTCTCCAGAGGCTCAAGTGAAAAAAAATATGTTTGCATACATATTAATACAGCAATTCTGGTTCTTTTTCACTTGTGCCAGGAAAAAAAGCAAGCTATCGGAGGCATTGTTTTTTTTGTTTTTTTTTGCATAAAGAAAGAAGCAAAAGAATTGTTTTGCCACCACCCTTCACCATTTATTCTGCCCGGGAATAAGCCACAACACCTGCTCTGTCACTAAATTCCTCCTGCTGTTCCAACGCCGGAACACGTATGTGGCGATGCAGAGCCCAAGGAACTATTATTAGCTCCTGAGCTGGTCCCTGCCAGCACAGAGGACTCAAACAGTGGAGCTGGGTTAAACGCACAATTTCTCTGCAATAAAAATGCAAACACACCCCTCCACCCGCCAGTTCTCTTGAATGATCTTTATTTCATTAAAGCGCCTTCTTGATCAACAATTGAGTAGATTCTGTGCAATACCTGCAGGGCTCTTAAGCAGAGGAAAATAACTCCTTGTTTGAACAACCTGATTAATGAAACCTGTACAGTGACCCAGATCACCCGGCTACTGGCAGACATTTGCAAAACCTTTTGTGGTCTTGCTTCCTACTAAGTTGCTTGCAGCATATGGGGAAATTTGACCTCTGTACCTTGGCTGTTTTTCAAAAAGTTCTAATATGATACAAGAGAGCTTGTGTTCTTTAAGCGTTGCCCACAAATAGACACTGTATGCTTGATTTTCAAGAACAGATCAATGATAAGCAACACCACCACATCATAGATACATATCAGAGAAAGAAGTACATATGAATAAAAATTGTACCTCTGCCTTGTGGCTGATAAAACCCTGGTGGCAGTATCTTTGCTGGAGCTGATAAAGACGTTACAGCTATGGATGGGTCTTTGAAGAACAGTTACCTAATCACCGCTGTTTATGGGGTGCTAGGCTAGAGCACTAGTACCAGAAGGCTGACATCTATTGTGAAGTTTATGGTCTCCGTGACTTTTACTACTGTAAACGCCTGGGATAGCTATAAATTGATGTCAACATTAAAGGCCAGGTCCTTTAGAGCAAAATATTAATCCACTAATCTATTATGGGTGGCCAGCTCTGAAATATAAACTTTGGAGTCCCAGACCATTAGGTGTTTTCGCCCCCTTGTGGAATTTATTTAGAAGGTCAAAGGAAAGCTGTTTCCTCCAGAGGTTTTCTCTTTTATTGCCTACTTGTTTGTTTGCTTTTCGCCATTTCTGAAGACTTCCCTTTCTTTACTGAAGCAAACAGTATATATTTGATCAACACATTTTTTATCAAAGAAGATTCTTATTTTCTGCAAATAAGAGTACCTTACCAAGACGATTAAAACAAATTAGGTACGCATAATTGAGATTTGCCTTCTGTTTTAAAATGTGCATTGTCTCAGGAATTTTATTGTTAAAAGCATAATAAGCAGGGGTTTGGACCCATGTCATCCGTGTTGAAACAGTGAGAACTCCGCATCCCAACAACAGGATTGTTAATTTGGAATAAGAGTACATAGTCATACATTTGATGGCATGCATGGAGTTGGGAAGGGGAAGGGAAAAATCCAGGAATGCAGGATGCAGTTATCTAGGTTGGAATGTGACCGAGCCACTGGCTCTAATCTCGTGAAAGGGCTGCTGGATCTTTAATGAGAATGAGGGTTGCTGTCTAGTTGATTCAGTAAAATTTACTTTACAATATGCCTGGCAGGTAACATTGTCTGGAAAAACAAAAGTAAATTTATAATACATGGAATTTAGGACCTAAGCATTGGCATTTTTTTTCCTCTCCAATGGTATTGTTTTGCTAGCACAAAAGAGGTGTTTCACGTAGCTTCAGAGACCGTACTTAACATCTCGGTTCTGTACCACTATCATCAAAGTCAGAGCTCCAGGCAGGTTAAGGTTGAGCCTCAGCAAGAGAACAATAGGAAGCACATCAAATGACTTAGCCAATTATCATGGGTTCTGTTTGTCTCCCCCACCCCCAAGAATAGAAGCCACAATGGCAATGGAAGAATTTGAATTGCAATGGAATGGCTAAATTACTCGACCTATTTTTACCCAGCAAGGAGAGAAATGATTCTTTTTCCCTGGTATCCATACTTAAAATTTAAAGTGGGAAAAGAAGTATAAGGATGTTTTCTATCAAATAATATACCTTTCATAGTTTTAGTTTGCCTTATAGTAAATAAGACCCACTTATACCTTTAAAAAAAAAATTTTTTTTTTTATACCTTTATACCTTTAAGATACCTGGAATAAAGAACTTTTTCCCCTACAGGAAGAAATTAAGCTAATAAATTATACTAAATAATGAACTGAAAATATTACAAGTGCTTCTGGCATGAATTTCTATAGTATCCAGCTATTTATAAACACCATGAAAGAAAAACTAAGGGAAATAGGGGTCTGCTTTGTGGAGGAACTGAATCCATGGCCCTTGGGAAAAAGAATATAAGAGCAACCCCTTCCATAATTTCTATGAACAAATGATGGCTTTTTAGTGGCTGGATCCTGGTCAATTATTTCCTTCCCCAAGATCAGCACTAAATGTTGTCTGGGCCAACCCCATGAGATGGTTGGTGGTGCTCTTGGAGAATTCAGCTTGGTTAAACCAGGACAGGCAGAGCGAATTAAAGCAGACGGGAAGATGAATGGTGAGTATTATTACCTGCTTTATATGTTGTTGGTTTTCATTAGACTGAAGTAATTTGAAAGATCAGTGGGGCAGGGGTACCACGTGGGGGTGAGGGCAGTGGTTCACAGGATTCTTGGAATTTTCCCAGGCCATCGTCATTGTGTTCAGCCCAGAAATCCTTCCCATTCTTCTCTCCACAGAAGAGTGGTTACTTGATTGCATATTGGGTTGTGGGACAAAGCACACAAGGAATTTTGGCTCCAAACAAGCTTGTGGCAAGGCAAGGTTAGAGGGGGGCTCATTGCAGGAGATATGCAAATAGGTGAGTGGCTTTTGAAATGCTAATAATGCTAAATGGGTCCAGCCAGTCCATTCTTGAGAGCTAGGTGGTATGCAAAATTTAGGCTCCAGGGGAAGTCAAACCAGAAAAAAATTGTCAGAAGAAAGTCAGCTCCAAGTTGTCAATATTGTTTTATGAATATTTGAAGAAGATAAGCATGCTAGAGAGAAGGAAATGTGTCTGGAGGCTATTGAGTCTTTTTATCTTTTTTGTCTCCCTAGAAGCTAATATGGAGTCCTTGGGAGATACAAGCGGTTAACAGGCTCCGCTGCTAACCCCAAGATGGGAGGTTTGGGCCCATCCAGAAATGCCTAGGAAGAAAGGCCTGGCAATCTGCTTCCAAAAGGTGACAGCCTTGAAAACCCTGTGGGGTACAGTTCTATTCTGCAATACGCGGGGTCACCATGAGTTGGAATGAACTCAACAGCAACTGGAGGAACTGATATAGAATTTGATCTTGAGACTCCTTTTCTTGCAAATCTGTGTTTTCTATTTCTTGTAAATTACCTTTTTTTTTTTTTAAATTTGCATCATGACAATCAATATTTCTGTGCTTACAAACACATAGTATTTAAATCATGCATCAAAGTCCCTCGGTCACTTTGTAAATGTTGCCCAGTTAAACATGTTTTGGACAAATCTTTGAAAGAGAGCGAGCAGGGTGATGGCTAGTTCCAAACACCCAGGTTTGATATTTCTTCTCTTTATTCAATGTGTTTATGCCAGCAGGAAAAAAGTGATTGAACTGATTCTGTGGTCCTAAAAATGAACCTAAATTAAATATCTAAATGTTTCTAAGCTTCCCTTCTGCCATCGTTTTGTTCAGATCAATGGTACTCAGCTGAGTGGGTTGGCCCCTCTAGGAGGCAGATCAGAATGGGGACAGCGTACAGAAAAGCAGTAACTTGCAAAACATGCCCAATACTGTAATATATTTGGAAAAAATTAAATATGTTATATTCAGGAAAGGAAAATATAGAAAGACTTCAAAATCTTCTTGGCTGATGGGACATGAATTTGAGAATGGTGAGAAACACTATTGAGACTATACCCATGGCCGTTGAGTCAACTCCAACTCATAGTGACCCTACAGGACAGAGTAGAACTGCCCCCACAGGGTCTCCAAGGCTGTAATCTTTATAGAAGTAGGCTACCACATCCTTCTCCTATGGAGTGGCTGATGGGTTTGAACCCCCGACCTTTTGGTTAACAGCTGAGCGCTTAACCACTGTTTAGACAAACATGGGACCAAATCAGAGAACCTTATCCTTCAGCCAACATTTCTTAATAAATTACCTTGTTGTCCCTCATTTTTCTGTAGCTGGACTGGCATTTGTTGAACACCCGCTATGCAACATGCCTTGTGATAAGAACTATACAAACAATCTTATTTAAACCTCACAATATTCCTACAAGCTCCATGTCATTATTTTAATTTTAGACAAGAAAACTAACATTGAAAGAGGAAGTCAGTTGCTCAAGGATAGCCCAGCTAGTAGGCTGCAGAGGAGCAGGCTGGTTTCCAGACCCAGCTTTGAAGACTGTGCACTTTCTAATACACAATGCTGCTGTTTTAGAGCCAATTACTCCAATTGGTAGATGCTGTTGATTGTAATATGATCAGTCAATTTAATAATATCCTTTCAGGAAAAAATTAAAAAGAAACAAACACTACATTACTGAGCACAAATTATAAAATGTACTTAACACAGATAATTGTGTGCCACTTCCTTTGGAGATTCACAAGATTTGGACCTGCATGTTTTCAAACCCAGTCCAGAGTTTCTTCCAAATTAAACTTGACCCTTGACAACACACCAGTATCATCGTGATGAGACTGCCTCACTCCTTCTTAACACCTTGACCTCGTTACTACCTTCCATTTTAGCTGTTTAGCTTCAAGTGAGAAAATATCGGGGATTTAAATTGCAATTTTGTTTTTCCTTAACTGAATGGCATATCACTGGATATTAGTTTCTTTCAGAAATTAAGCCAAAGGTACAGTAATTATCATTATTTATGTGTGAATTATTAAACCAACATCTCTTAGCTTTGCCAAATCTATAATCTACTAAACGAGGATGTTAGCGGCTAAATTCTCCTATGTAAAGATGACCACTTAATAACTTGGCCTGCTGCTTGACAGCAACTATATTTTTAACACTGATGATAAGATTTAGGCTGATTTCAGAGTGTTAATACGTGGGGGAAAAGTGCACATCTTAGAATAAAGAAATTCTAATATTTAGCTTCTTTACATTTAAATAACGTTTCTCAATCTATCTAAACATCCTGGATGTGGGTACAAACTTATTCACTCTTGCTTTGGTCTTCAGTGGAAACTGAGAGCTGGCCTCTGAATAGTTGTAGTAAGAAGAATACTAGGTTAAGATTTTAAAGCATAGGTTCTAGCCCTAGCTCTGCAACCAAATAGCTATGTAATTTAATCATTGTTGGCTTAAGTTTCCCCATCAGTAAAATGAAGATGTATGTTTAATTAATACATTCTGTATTCAAATCCTCATGAAAGAAACATCACTCCTTTCCTATCATGTTGCTTCCTCTGGTAAGATGGAATGAACTATTATAAGATCCCTTCAAAACCTGCTACATCATTTTCTTACTATTTCTTTTCCAAGCTAATGGGGGCCTCAGACTCCTAAGGGCCTGTCGGTGTGCATAGACCTGTCTCAGCTGTGTTCACTCTCCAAGCACTGGAATCATCTCTGTAAACCTTCCCCTTCACTGTCATAAAGGACCACAAGTGTGGGCTACCGAGATTTCAGAACTCACAACCAAATACCAAGAAATTACCAACCACTTGTTCTAGCGCATCCACTCGCAAAGATAAACAGGTGCTTACGTAGCATTCTTTGCTGACACAATGGTTTATAAAACATACTATTACTGAAAATAATTTGATTAACTCTTCATTTCAGTTTCTTTGCTATTTTCTTTCAGATTAATTTCATTTTTACAACTTCGTAAATAACAGACAATAAATATTTGAACGGTCTTTATTTCCAACAGCTCTTCCTGGACTACAACCCTACAATTATCATCATCATCGCTGTTATTATTTATTTTCTCAAAGAGATAATCCTATATACAACGCTAGAGTAGAGGAAGCTAGCAGGTGTTAAACCCTATGAGCTGGTATTTGAGAAATTTCAAACAGTTAAGAGATACATGCCCTTGTACTTATTTTCCCTTCTCCAACTTCCTAACATACATAGTCTCTTTGCTTTGGGAAAGAGTTTGGGAAATCAATTCTTTAGCTAGATGGCAAACTCATAGATAAGTTGAAAATAGCTACATAAAGGGAACTGTGTATCATAAATACATAGCTACACAAGAAATCATTCTTAATTGACATGGAAGGGTAAGTAAGGTGGCTAAAGAACCATGATAAATGACTATTGCAATACGTGTTCCTTTCACTACGTGGCCACTAGGTGTAGCTAAAGATCTGTAAGTTTATATTTGCACATTTCTCTTAAGTACTACCAAGATGACTAGTGTCACAGGCTTGAGGAACTTGCAACTCCCATGCCCCATTTGTTTTATTGAAATATAAAATATCCCAATGTGACCTATTATAACCCTGAAGACTAAAGATGGAAGAGAAGTTGAAGACACCTAAAACACACTCAGCTCAGGCACCAGTTTTCCCTGCATTCTTTTAAAATTGGGAAATTAACAAAAGCCGTCTCTTCTAGCAAGTTCCGCTTTTTCCCCATTTATCCCCTTCCCTTTTAGAAATGCTCTTCTCTCCAGCCAGGCTTTCACTCAGGTACTGTTGTTGTTGTCGTTAGGTGCCATCAAGTTGATTCCAACTCATAGCAACCCTGTGTACCACGGAGTGAAACACTGCCTTGTCCTTTGCCATGCTCCCAATCCATGTTATGTTGGAGCCCATTGTTGCAGCCACTGTGTCAATCCATTTTGTTGAGGGTCTCCCTCTTTTCCGATGACCCTGTACTTTACCAAGCATAATGTCCTTCTCCGGGGACTGATCTTTCCTGACAACATGCCCAAAGTACATGAGATGAAGTCTTGCCATCCTTGCTTCTAAGGAGCATTCTATTTGTACTTCTTCCAAGACAGCTTTGTTCGTTCTTCTGGTAGTCCCTGTTACATGTGATATTCTTCCTCAACACCACAATTCAAAGGTGTCAATTCTTCTTGCTTCTTCCTTATTCATTGTCCAGCTTTCCCGTGCGTATCAGGCAATTGAAAATACCATGGCTTGGGTCAGGCACACCCTAGTCTTCAAGGTGACATCTTTGCTTTTCAACACTTTAAAGAGGTCCTTTGCAGCAGATTTGCCCAATGCAATGCATCTGTTCATTTCCTGACTGTTGCTTCCATGGGTGCTGATTGTGGATCCAAGTAAACTGAAATCCTTGGCAACTTCAATTTTTTCCCGATTTATCACGATGTTGCTTATTGGTCCAGTTGTGAGCATTTTTGTTTTCCTTATGATGACCCTGGTGGTGTAGTGGTTAAGTGCTACGGCTGGTAACCAAAGGGTTGGCAGTTTGAATCCACCAGGCGCTCCTTGGAAACTCTATGGGGCAGTTCTACTCTGTCCTATAGGGTCGCTATGAGTCGGAATCGACTCGACGGCACTGGGTTTGGTTTTTCGGTTTTATGCTAAACTGTACTCCATACTGAAGGCTGTGGTCTTTGATCTTCATTAGTAAATGCTTCAAGTCCTCTTCACTTTCAGCAAGCAAGGTTGTGTTATCTGCATAATGCAGGTTGTTTATGAGTCTTCCTCCAATCCTGATGCTCTGTTCTTCTTCATACAGTCTAGCTTCTCGGATTACTTGCTCAGCATACAGTATGCTGAAAGGATACAACCCTGACACACACCTTTCCTGACTTTAAACCAATCAGTAATCCCTTGTTCTGTCTGAACAACTATCTCTTGATCTATGTACAGGCTCCTCACAAGCACAATCAAATGTTCTGGAATTTCCATTCTTCGCAAGGTTATCCAAAATTTGTTACGATCCACACAGTCGAATGCCTTTGCATAGTCAGTAAAACACAGGTAAACATCCTTCTGCTATTCTCTGCTTTCAGCCAGGACCCATCTGACATCAGCAATGATATCCCTGGTTCCACATCCTCTTCTGAATCTGGCCTGAATTTCTGGCAGTTGCCTGTCAATATACTGCTGCAGCTGCTTTTGAATGATCTTCAGCAAACTTTTGCTTGTGAGTGATATTATTGTTTGATAATTTCCACATTTGGTTGGATCCCTTTCTTGGAAATAGGCATAAATACAGATCTCTTCCAGTCAGTTGGCCAGGTAGCTGCCTTCCAAATTTCTTGGCATAGAAGAATGAGCACTTCCAGTTTGTTTCATCCGTTTGTTGGAACACCTCAACTGATATTCTGTCAATTCCTGGGGCCTTGTTTCTCGCCAATGCCTTCAGTGCAGCTTGGGCTTCTTCCTTCAGCACCATCGGTTCCTGATCATATGCTAACTCAGGTACTAGCGGCTCAAGTTTCTGTCCTGGTGGGCACATCTGTTTCTTAAAACAGAAACTCAGAGAGAGGATAATATTTCAACTAAAGAAATAACTTTTGAGAGACAGAATTTTATGCATAAGTCAGGAAGATATTTGAAGATTGCTAGATATTTCTCCAACTTTGTCTAACTCTTAAATCATTCCTCTCTCCTATTTCTCTTCCTATCTCTCAAGCGAGTGCAATTTAACTGCTTAAACTCAGCCCTTCTTGCCTTAAATATTGGTGATCACCAGGCTTTCTACCTGATCTCACTAGCCCATTCCATCCATTCCTAACCGTTCTGATAAAAAAAAAATCTAGAAAATGAGAATTCTCAAACCCATACCTCCATCCCAGATCTCCTTCCCAAAATCTGCCCACCAATGACACCCCGCTCCCACCCACAACTTCTGATAGGCATGTCAGTGCAGCCTGTCTGACTGTATTCAGTCTTCCTCCCTAACCCCACCCAACGGGTTCCTCCCCCTGTGTTCCCATTCCTGGTTAACGGAACCACCAGCGTTCCAGGCACGCAAGCCAGAAGTCTGGAAATCTTCCTTCCTTCTTCACCATACATCACTTCCCCAGTATCCCCCACCTGCTCCTGCCAATCTAATTGGTCAATACATCCAATAAGTCCTTTGTGCTTGCTACCCCTCTGCCTAAAATGTGTTTTTCTTCTGAAATCTCCCTTGGGTCTTTGTCAGACTTTGCTTCCTCAATGATCACACTAATAAAAATGGAAAGCCACCACCTTTTCCCCATAGCATTCCCTATCCCCTCTAACCTGCTCAATTTTTCTCCATAACAATTGTGGTGGTTATTAAACATGTCTGTAAATTCTTTGGTACCAATTCCATCAAAAGGTGGCTTGTAGCTCTCTTCCTTTTGAATCTGTATGGAACTTGACTGATCCACTCACTGCATAACTTCCGAAGCTGAGTCAGAAAAGATCATGCCACTTCCTCCTGATTCTCTTGGGATACTCGCCTTTGGAGTCCTGTGCTGCAGGAGTAGAAGTCCAACTATCCTTAAGTTGCCATTCTCTGAGCAAGTCAGGCCACAGGGAAAGACCATGTGTAGGTATTCCAGCCAGCAGCTTCAGCTGAGGTTCCCAGTTGACAGCCAGCACCAATGTCTAGACATGTGATGAAGATGACTCCAGATGTTTCCAGCCTCCGGCTATTGAGTCTTCCCAGGTAAGACCTCAGGCATCACAGAGCAAAGGTATCAACTACTGTACCGTCTGAAATCCTGGCCCCCAGAATCCAAGACCACAACAAAATGGTAAGTTTTGGGGTTGGTTTGATAAATAGCAATAGCAACTAAATAACACTTATCACTGTCTCACATGATACGTTTTTTACTTAATCAAATTATTTCTTGATTATTAAAATATTAGCCCTCCATTAAAATATAAGCTCCATGAGGACAGGGATTTTTGTCTGCTTTATTCATTGTACCTATAAGAATGCTAGCACATGGTCGGTGTTCAACAAATATTTGTCCAATGAACCAATCAATGAATGAGTAAAGGAATGAATTTCCTCTTCTCTTGTCTCATTCTTTTCCTCTCCATTCCACTCCTTGGTTCAGGCACTCATTGTTTCTTACCTAGACTGCAATAATCTTCTACCTGGTTTCATTCTACTCCCATTCTACTCCCTACTTTCCATGCTTCATACTTCAGGAAGAGTTACCATGCTAAAACATAGACTCGATCATATTGCTCAGGCCCAACTGAAATTGTGAATCTGGGCAGTCATGTTTGTACCATATGACCCTGTCTGTTAGAAAAATCTTTCCAGTTTCCTGATTCAGTACCCATCAGACCCAACTGTGCATAGTTCCTGTGAGATGTCTCTGTTGTTATTGTTGTTAGGTGTCATCTAGTCAATTCTGACTTGTAGCAACCCAGTGTGGCAGAGTAGAACTGCCCCAAAGAATTTCCTAGATGTTTATCTATGATGAACAGAGAAAAGTTTGAAGATGTCAAGATTTCATTTTATGTGGATCCACAATCAATGCCCACGGAAGCAGCAGTCAAGAAACTAAACAACTATTGCGTTGGGCAAATGTGCTGCAAAAGACCTTTTTAAAGTGTTAAAAAGCAAAGATGTCACTTTAAGGACTAAGGTGTGCCTAATCCAACCCATGGTGTTTTCAATCACTTCATATGCGTACGAAAGCTGGACAGTAAGACTGAAGAATTGACACCTTTGAATTACGGTGTTGGCAAAGGCTATTGAATATACTATGGACTGCCAGAAGAACAAACAGATCTGTCATTAAAGTAGAGCCAGAATTCTCCTTAGAAGCAAGGATGACGAGACTTCATCTTATGTACTTTGGACACGTTATTAGGAATGACCAGTCCCTAGAGAAGGACATCATGCTTGGTAAAGTAGAGGGTCAGTGAAAAAGAGGAAGACCCTCAACAAGGTGGACTGACACAGTGGCTGCAACAATGGCTCAAGCATAATGATTGTGAAGATTGTGCAGGACCAGGCAGTGTTCCCTTCTGTTGTACCTACGGTCGCTTTGAGTCAGAACTGACTCTACGACACCTAACAATGATATCAATCTTTATGGGAGCCTATTGCCTGCTCTTTTCTTCTGTGGAGCTGCTGGTAGGTTCAAACCACCGACATTTTGTTTAGTAGCCAAACACTTAACCATTTTGCCACCAGGGCTCTTTGTGTCTCTAGACCTCTCTTTATTTGCTCTAACTTGAGTGATTTTGAGAACATCTATTTCATTACTCTGTGCTCTTGCATATGCTTTTCTCTCTGCCTGGAAGGCTCTCCTCGTCTTTATCCTTTGTTGAAATGTGTTTCAATGTCCATCTCAAGTACAGTCTCTGAGAAACTTCCTTGTACAACTCCCTACTTTGTGACACCTCTATCCATTATAAATACCTCTATTTATCACACATTATTATAATTACTTGGTAATATGCTCCCCTTTTCTACTTTGTAATTATATCAGTTAAGACATTTTCAGCTGCAAGTAACAGAAACCCTGACTCTGGTTTAAATAACGAGAGGTCTTTTCTTTTATAAGCCTATAAAAGAGCAGAATCCCGGGCTGGTTAATTCACTAACTCAATAACGTCATCAAGGATTCAGATTCTTTTCATCTCTCCACTGGGTTATCCTCAGTGTTGAACTCTTGGACTGGTAACAAGGTGGCATTAGCAGAGCTCACATGACATGCAGACCCAACAACGCCAAGATGAAAAATTGTCTCTTTCTGTGATTTTTTCTTAAGGGGAGGAGAAAACTTTTCACAGAGGCTCTTTTCTCACTTATTATAGCAGTATACCCATTTCTGAACCAAGCACTGGAATTGGTTTTGCCATGGGATAGAAGTACCAAAACTGATTGAAACTAATCATCTGGGGATGGGCTAGATATTGGATAGACAACTGGAAGAGGTAAAAAACCAGAAGAGGTAAAAGTTAAGCTAACCCTTTCTGAAATTAGTATCTCAAGGCATAGATTCTTAGCTGGAACAGAATTCTTTTTAAAGCTTTTGCATTTTCAGGTAAGTCTATTTCATATAATAAAGATGTATAGCTAACAAAATTATACTATAAATCACTTGAAGCATGTTTATTTGGTAAAGGTTGAAATGTCTTCTATAAAGTGGCATTTGTTAATTTAAATAAATATCCTCTTAAAAAGAGGTATATAATCATTATGTCTTCATTTCTAGCCCTTCAAAAATTCCCTTGTTAATATGATTAATAAACAACTTCTCTGAACCAAGAAAATCATGTACATGGTGACAGGTGATTAATGTCAGTGCAAAATGAACAGAATCTAATATTTATGAACAAATTACTGCTAGCTATATGGCCTGTTTCCATGATAAAAAGCACTAGTCCTGTGCCAAAACCAAAAAGAATATAAAATTAGTCTAGCAAGGTCCAAATGGGGGGATAAGAATAATCTAACCCATGACAGTGGCCACCCTTTGTCCTGTCCTGTCCTTGCTTGCCCCAGCCTCCCCACAAAATGCCCTTCTCCACCCCAGTCACATAGATCCATGTGAGAGCTTCCATGATATTACATGACCCTGCTGCCCTAACCACAGTGATTGGTTAGGGCCTGGACCAGGGGAAGCCAATCATCATACTTTACTCATCTGGTTACAGCTGATTGGTCCCAGGGTAACACCTGACCCAATAAAAATCTTTCCCTGGGAGTTTTGAAGTTGACAATAAAGAGATCAAATTTTAATCCCTCTCTAATAATGAAAAGGAATCCCTGGACAGAGCAAAATGGTTAACACGTTTGACTGGTAACTGAAAGGTTGGAGTCTTCCCAGAGAAGCCTCAGAAGAAAGGCCTGGTTATCTACTTCAAAAAAATCAGCCATCGAAAACCCTGTGGAGCACATTTCTACTCTGACACTCCATGAGTCAGAGTTGGCTGACTAGCAACTGGTTTATCAGTTAGTGGTGAAACTGTGAGCCTGGGAACTGCTGTAGGCTGTACTTCCAGCCGTGTGGAAGAAGCTAGCCTGAGAGAATAAAGACAATATGAAGAGAGAAGCAGAGTCAACAAAGTGACCTGTTACCATCTGAGTCCCTCGAATGTAGTTGCAACTTTGCCTTCTCTGAATGAAGTGTGGTTACCTGAGACAATAATATTTCTTCTGTTATGGAGCTAAGTTTAAGTTGGGTTCAATCATATGAAACAAAACTGTCCTAACACATACAGATACTAACACAAATTTCATCTCCATGTGTGTCTGTGTGTGTGTTTTTATATGTGCATGTTCATTGAAATACATGTTTGGGAGGAACTTCTTTACCCCTACACTAATGAGTGTCTTAGAAATGATCTTTTCAGTAAACACTATGAGAAATATAAAGTGTCAGTATTAAAGTTCAGTTTTTTCTCCTCAGATAAGGCTTCTAGCATCCTCTTGCACCAGTATTACAATAAGTAAAGGACATTGTGGAGCCATGGTGGCATAATGATTAACAGCTTGGCTGCTAACCAAAAGATCGGCAGTTCGAATCTACCAGCCACTCCTTGGAAACCCTATGGGGCACTTCTACTCTGTCCTATAGGGTCGCTATGAGTCAGAATTGACTTGATGGAAATGGGTTTGGTTTTTGGAATGGACACTGTAAAGTGCTGTCCAGATCCCCCTCAGCTCTGAACCTTATTCCCTGAGTTGCTGAAAACGCTGCAAGCAGACAGCTTTCAGCTGACAAGTCTGTCTTTCAATTGCCCGGTCCCCAAAATCACACCTCCTTCCCAAAGCAGCTTACCTTCAATGACTGGCCAGTGTCTGGGATAAAGGCCTGGCCTCCTTGCCCCAACCTGAAACAATTTTGAAAGGCCATCCTAGCTTCAGACCTTCCCATTTACTGGGCTGACGACTTCATTGAGGCTGCATCTCAGCCCATCTTCTCCCTCTGCCCAATCTGCTTCCTCATCCTGCCTTCCAGAGGCATTGCTTCCAAGAGCACTCCCCAATAAATTTCCTGTATGCTAGTCTCCATCTCAGAGGCCACTTCCCCAGCAACACAATGCTTTTTAAAAATTATAAAACTCTGATAATATTAGATGGCCCTTTAAGGAAAATTCAATAGATATTTAATGACTCCTTAAAATTTCCTAGCACTCAGCTAAGCTTTGGAGAGGGCAGAATAGAAGTTAAAGGTGTGGCCCTGCCCTTAAGGAGCTGATTGTTTCATTAGGGACTGTTATGGATTGAACTGTGTCCCCAAAAAATGTGTGTCAAATTGGCTAGGCCATTATTCCCAGAACTGTGTGATTGTCCAGAAACCCTGGTGGCATAGTAGTTAAGTGCTACGGCTGCTAACCAAAAGGTTGGCAGTTCAAATCCAGGAGGTACTCCTCGGAAACTGTGGGCCAGTTCTACTCTGTCCTATAGGGTCGCTATGAGTTGGAATCAACTCAATGGTAATGGGTTTGGTTTTTTCATTTTTGGTGTGATTGTCCACCATTTCGTCATCTGATATGATTTTCTTGCATGTTGTAAATCCTACCTCTATGATGTTAATGAGGCAGGATTAGAAGCAGTTATGTTAATGAAGCAGGACTCAATCAAGATTAGGTTGTATCTTGAGTCAATCTCTTTTAAGATATAAAAGAGAGAAGCAAGCGGAGAAACAGGAGGACCTCATGCCACCAAGACTGAAGAACCAGGAGGGGAGTGCATCCTTTGTACCCAGGGTCCCTGAGCTGAGAAGCTCCTAGATCAGAGGAAGATTGATGAAAAGGGGCTTCCCCCAGAGTCGACACAGAGGGGAAGACTTCGCCTGGAGCTGGCATGTTGAATTTTTCTAGCCTGCTAGACTGTGAGAGAATAAATTTCTGTTTGTTAAAGCCATCCACTGGGGTATTTCTGTTATAGCAGCGCCAGATAACTAAGACAGGGACATACAATTTAAGTTGTTGTCTTCATACAGCTCAGCAGTGTGCTCAGATAAGGAAGGCTAAAAGAAACCCAAAATCAGTGCGTAGTAGGTGACTCAGATGTTTATTGAATGAATAAATAGGAAGAGATACATGCAAGCTGTGATACACCATAAAATGTATTTAGAGGTGAATCTTATTTACCACTGCTGCCTTTCTTGTAGGAGATTCTGGGAGGTCCAAATGATTAAGTACTGACTACCAACCAAGGGGCTTGTGGTTTGAGCCCACCCAGTGGTGCTTCAGAAACCCTGGTGGCATAGTGGTTAAGTGCTACGGCTGCCAACCAAAGGGTCAGCAGTTTGAATCTGCCAGGCACTCCTTGGAAACTCTATGGGGCAGTTCTAGTCTGTCCTATAGGGCTGGTATGAGTTGGAATTGACTTCAGGGCACTGGGTTTGGTTTTGGTTTAGTGGTGCTTCAGAAAACAGGCCTGGTGATCTGCCTTGAAAACCCTGTGGGGTGCAGTTCTACTCTATAACACGTGGAATTGCCATGAGCTGGTATTGACTCAGTGACAACTCGAATCTTTGTTTTATTCATTAACCTCCTACTTTTCACATAAAAAAATAGATCAATCTCCAAACAAACACACAGGATCCTACTAGGAACTCTGCTTTGCTTTGGGACAGTTCTTAGGAAAAAGTGCCTGTCCGTTTCTGTGTAGCATAATCGAACCTCTAGCACACTCTCTGAATGGACAAAGTGGGACAAACACCTTCCCACCTCAAAAGTAATCTTTGGAGAAAGAAGGCTATGCTATAGTTAGTAATGGTTATAGCAATATCTATAATAATATCTTACATCCAATAAAAAACGTGTCGATGTTGAGTCGACTCCTAATCATAGCGATCCCACAGGACAGAGTAGAATGGCCCCATGCGGTTTCCAAGTAGTGGCTGCCTATCTTACATCAGTATAGTGTTTATTGTCCCTGAACTTTACCTTGTTTGATTCACGTGTCATCCTGGGAGGTAGGAAGGCGGATATACATTGTATTCCCCGTTCACAAATGGAGGAACTGAGGTCCTACTTACAGCTAGGATTAAAACTGAAGTCTTCTTACTCCCAATAGAGTAGTCATAGGGTTCTCATACAGTTGTCTCTTAAAGCTGCCATTGAGAGTTATGATATATGTTAGCAATAAGGGAATTAATATTTTTAGTTCTAGTAGCACAATTAGTTTTGCAAAAGTCAGTCAAGCTAAACCAAGCAGAATTGGTATTATTGCATATTTCACTCAGAAATGATGCATTTGGATACAAACCTTGAATTAGAAGACAGAAAGAAGTTAGTCCAATTAATCATAGCCATATTTGAACAGACAAATTAGCACATTACCATCTAGATAATAAATGTCTTCAACACCTATCTAGGGTACTACTTAAAATTACACAATTCTCCAGGAGATTAAAAACTAGATTCTATTAGAAACCTCTTTCCTTTTGTACTCAGCTTTACAACATAACATTTTACTCTTAACTGAGATACAGTTATTTGAGAAGTCTACACTGGCAGGTCCCTTGTGGGGGGTAAGGTGGGGGGTGAAAATTGATGGGAAAAGAAATTATGCTGTCAGCTCCTGCAATGCACCTTTCAGTTCAAATCAGCTTGCTGTTTTCTTCCACATGTCTCCAGCCAGCATATGGCAAAAATATCAGTTCATTTTCTCTTCCCTTCATGAGTGAATGGAGGTCATCTCTTGTGCAGTCATTATTCTGTCACGATTATTCTATAGGATGATTTGATTTCCAATTCTCTTGTCTACTCTCGTTTCCACTTATATTTACATCTCATTGATTCCCAGGAATAATGTCTTACTCAGGTCCCTTCCATCTGCTCATGTATATAATGAAGATTCAGTTTCTAATGCTGTCTATTCCTGAACCTGAGTCTCATCCTAGCAACTCCATTTATGGATTATATGACCTTGACCAAGACAATTGCCTACTTATTGGATTTAGCTTCCTCTTCTATACAAAGGGGATAATTATAACTGTCCCACTTACTAATGTGCTTTGAAAAATCACAGTAGCGTCATGGAATTAGTAAATTTAATGTTCATGTTTACCCATTCACACATAATCCCTGAAAGTCTTTGACGTACATAGTAGCTCGTCATTTGGATTTGTGGATTTGGGCTGGCTTCTGAGATAGTCACTCAGCTGGTGCCTCAGTTCTTGGAATGCCCAATAACTGCATTTTGTCTGGGTTTTGTGGTTCCTTTTTCAGCAGCAAAAACTGACATTGAGTAGTAACATCTTTGCTTCTTTGTTAAATATGGATCCTGAAAGTAAGCCATCTGTTGATGTTGTTGGAAAACGTGAAGAGAAAGTAAAGAGGGCCAAGACAGTGATGGTCATTATTCAGAAAATTTAAGTTTTGAATAAAGAGTGGAATGTTGAATTTGGCAGTGACTAAGCTCTGTTACATGAATGATTCTGCTATATTTATTCAATAGGGAAGTAAGAAAAAGTGATCGATGAAACGTGTTTCAGCCAATGCAAATATGGAAATTTGTGGGTAAAAACTATATGTGAAAGTAGCTTTGTGACTTAAAGGATTCCAGATGAGTTCAGATGTATGCCCCATGAATGTTAAGAGCCTACTATGCAAGGCAGTGTGGAAATGCTGGGCATGTTAATATTGTCCCATCCAGTGAGATAGTGCTAAACATATAGAAGTTACTTTTTAATATTCTTTTGACTGCTACGTAAGAAGACTGAGTATTTTGAACCCCCTAGATCTCGTACTCCATACTTGCAACTGGGAAAATACCAAGCATGTTGGATGATTTCTAAGTGTTTGTTTTAAATTATTGTCTATTTTAAAAGGTGTATCATGACTGCATAAATGCACATACTTCGTTTCCCTTCTATGGATCTATTCTAATAGTCCAATATATAAAGAAAGATTTGTGCATTACGATGTCAACTGTGGTGCTTTATGTAATGAAAAACTTTAGAGAACAATCTAAATGTCCACTATTAAGGGAATGGTTCCTTACATTACAGTACAAACAGAGAAAAAGGAGTGATGGAGCCATTTAAAATGTGCTTTGAAAGACAAGTGGATGTTCTATGAAAAAATGTTAAGAAATAGAATAAAAACCTATTTACTGTTTGATCTCAACTATGTAAAGACGTATCTTGATAAAAGTCTGAAAATAAACATGACAAAATAACACGGTGGCTTCTGAACACTGGAATTAAGGCTTCTTTATATTTGATGTAAGGATCTTTGGTTGCACAATGGTTAAGCACTTAGTTGGTAACCTAAAGGTCAGCAGTTCAAATCTACCAGCTGCTCCATGGAAGACCTGGTGATCTGCTCCCATTAAGATTTGTTGTTGTTAGGTGCCGTCGAGTCGATTCCGACTCATAGCGACCCTATGCACAACAGAACGAAACACTGCACGGTCCTGCGCCATCCTTAAAATCGATGTTATGCTTGAGCTCACTGTTGCAGCCACTGTGTCAATCCACCTCGTTGAGGGTCTTCCTTTTTTCCGCTGACCCTGTACTCTGCCAAGCGTGATGTCCTTCTCCAGGGACTGATCTCTCCTGACAACATGTCCAAAGTATGTAAGAAGCAGTTTTGCCATTCTTGCCTCTAAGGAGCATTCTGGCTGCACTTCTTCCAAGACAGATTTGTTTGTTCTTTTGGCAGTCCATGGTATATTCAATATTCTTCGCCAACACCACAATTCAAAAGCGTCAACTCTTCTTCAGTCTTCCTTGTTCATTGTCAAGCTTTCCATGCATACGATGTGATTGAAAATACCATGGCTTGGGTCAGGGGCACCTCAGTCTTCAGAGTGACATCTTTGCTCTTCAGCACTTTGAAGAGGTCCTTTGCAGCAGATTTGCCCAGTGCAATGCGTCTTTTGATTTCTTGACTGCTGCTTCCATGGCTATTGGTTGTGGATCCAAGTAAAATGAAATCCTTGACAACTTCAATCTTTTCTCCGTTTACCATGATGTTGCTTATTAGTCCTGTTGTGAGGATTTTTGTTTTCTTTATGTTGAGGTGCAATCCATACTGAAGGCTGTGGTCTTTGATCTTCATTAATAAGTAAGTGCTTCAAGTCCTCTTCACTTTCAGCAAGCAAGGTTGTGTCATCTGCATAACACAGGTTGTTAATGAGTCTTCCTCCAATCCTGATGTCCCGTTCTTCCAGCTTCTCGTATTATTTGCTCAGCATACAGATTAAATAGGTATGGTGAAAGAATACAACCCTGACACACACCTTTCCTGACTTTAAACCAATCAGTATCCCCTTGTTCTGTCCAAGCAACTGCCTCTTGATCTATGTAAAGGTTCCTCATGAGCACAATTAAGTGTTCTGGAATTCCCATTCTTCGCAGTGTTATCCATAGCTTGTTAGGATCCACACAGTCAAATGCCTTTGCATAGTCAATAAAACACAGGTATACATCCTTCTGGTATTCTTTGCTTTCAGCCAGGATCCACCTGACATCAGCAATGATATCCCTGGTTCCATGTCCTCTTCTGAAACCAGCCTGAATTTCTGGCAGTTCCCTGTTGATATACTGCTGCAGCCGTTTTTGAATGATCTTCAGGAAAATTTTGCTTGTGTGTGATATTAATAATATTGTTCTATAATTTCCACATTCCACTAAGATTACTGCCTTGGAAACCATGTGGGACAGTTCTACTCTGTCCTAGAGGATCATAATGAATTGAAATCTAATAGATGGCAAAAGGTTAAAGCCGCAAAACAGAAATGACTGACAAGACCAAGAAGGAAATTTCCAGGTGCCTTCTGCTATTATCCAAAGAAGTTATTCATTTGCAAATATCTGTTTAACTACATAGCAGGTACTATGTGTGTTAAAATGTGTGTTAAGTGATGGGGAAATAAGCCAGAATAAGTAACTCAGCATTTACAGCCTAAAGGGTGAGAGGCAAACGTGAAGCAAATAATCATTTAACCTGAAGACAGAAAGATTGGTGGGAGTTAGCCATGTTGAGGGGTAAGTCAGACATAGGGCAGTGTACGTAGCAGCTGTGGGAGCAAGAGAGTACATAGTGTTCTCTGCTATGCAATTCTCCTTCCCTAACAAAGTCGCAGAAAACTATTTGACAGCCTCCTTATAGCTGGGTGGAGCCCTGTGACTATTTCTATCCAATAAAATGTGAACAAGTGTAGCATACATCACTTCCAGGCTAAGGCAGCCTCTCTCTGTCCTTTGACTGAGGAGGCTATGTGATCCAGAGGGGCTAGATTTCTGGATCATGCCTGGATCACTGAGTCACCACATGGAGTTGTTCTGGAGAATTGTCTGGGCCTGAAGCAGATTTTGTATTGACAAGAAATAAACTTTTATCGTGTTTAGCTGCAAAAAATTTGTGGCTCTTTCTTTTTTTAAATAATTTTTATTGTATTTTTGGTAAAAGTGTACACAGCAAAACGGATTGCCATTCAACAATTTCTACGTATTGTTCAGTGATGCTGGTTACATTCTTCACATTGTGTCAACATTCTCATTATTTCTGTTCTAGTTGTTCCATTCCCATTAACCTAGTTTCACTGCCTGCCCCCCAGCCCCCAGCCTTCTCATCTACGCTTTAAAGTAATTGGTGGCCATTTGGTCTCATATACAAGATTTTTAAAAAAAAAAGAATGCAGTACTCAACGGTGATATTCTTTACGAGCTGACATGCTATTTAGTTAAAAAGTGACTTGAGGGGATTGTTTCGGTTCAAGGTTTCAAGTGTATCTCAGGGCAATTGTCTCAGGGATTCCTCCAGTCTCAATGGGTCCAGTAAGTCTGGATTTTTTTGAGAGTTCAAAGTTCTGTTCCACATTTTTCTCCCTTTCTATCAGGACCCATCTGTTGTGGCTCTGATGTGAATGTTTGGTGGCAGTAGCCAGGCACCATCTGGTTCTTCTGGTATCAGGGTAGAGGAGGCCGTAGTTCATGTAGACAATTAGTTCTGCAGACGAGTTCCTTCTCTGAATCTTGGGATTCCTTCTTTCACTTTTGCTCCAGATGAGTAGAGACCAATCGTTGTATCTTAGATGGCCACTTGCAAAACTTTAAGACTATGGATGCTACTCACCAAACTAGGATGTAGAATATAAACTTTATGATCTATATTATGCCAGTTGACTGAGTTGTCCCACAAGACTATGACCCTACGCCTTCAAACCAAGAAAACTAATCCTGAGAGAGACGATTGGTTGTATCCAAGAAGCATCAGTATCTGTGGCTCTTATTTGTGTACGTGTGTGTGTATAGGATTGTTATGAGTTGGAATCGATTCGAAAGCAGTGGGTTTGGTTTTTTTGGTGTATAATTTTGAAACAACAACAACCAAACTTATGTATAACATAGCATTGACCAAAACATTCTTTTTCTTATGTACAGCTTAGCGGCATTGGTTTCCTTGGTCAAGTTGCACATATTTCAACCACATTCAATGCTACCTTTCCCATCATCATAAATAAAAAGCGACTGACTCCCATCCCCCTCCACCCTGCCACTGGTAATCACCAATGAACGTTGGTCTCTGTATATATACTTATTCTTACCATTTCATAAAAGTGAAATCACACAATGTTTGTCTTTTTGTGATTGACTAATTTTGCTCAGCATAATGTCCTTCAGGTTCATCCATGTCACAAGATGTTTTAGGAACTCATCTTTCTTTATGACTATGTAGTATTCCATTGCACCTCATTTTGTTTATCCATTCATCTGGGAGTTATTTCTTTTTAATATAACCCAGTCTATTGTATCTTAAACGGGGAGTTTAAAGATTGAAGAGTCCGGTGTAATTGCATCGAATAGATATACCTCATTCAGTAGCAGGGATGTGCATGGAAATGAGAGTGTAAATTGTATCAGCTCTGGCTGACATCACTGAAACATGATTTGGGGTATATGCATGTCAAAACATATAAAATTTAATATTTTAATTATATGGATTTTATCGTATGTCAATTATACCTCAATAAAGCTGTTAATAAAAATCTTGTCAAGCTGGTGATCTCCAGTGGATGAAAATTACTTTGAGTCACCATTCAAAAGCCTTACAAGGTCTATTTTTCTTTGTTCTGTGTTTACATCCCTGGAAGTTAATTTGGGAGACAATGTCCAAAAACTCTGTCTGCTGACATCCACAAATCAAATCTGTTGTCAAAGATGGCCAAACTCTGGTTAGGAATTGGAGACATGAGATGCAGAATCCATACATTCAGCTGACTTATCATTTTTCCAGGGGTAGTGTCAGTCCAAGTTTGCATTTCTGCCAGGCCAGATACTAGCTTCTTATTTGTATTATTATTGTTAACCAAATTCTTGCACACATCTCACAAAATGGCTAATTTTACCAATGATAATTTAGGAACTGGAGTGGCCACTTTGAGAGAGCTCTTGATATTTCCAAAATTGTCCATTTTAGGGTCATCTTAGAGCAAATACGCTGGCAAATTCCTAATGTTGAATGTGCGGCCTTTTTAAATTTTTTAAAATTGGTATAAAGAAGTTTCTAAACAAAGTTCTGATTTTATGAGAGCTTCATTTGCAAAGAAAGAACAAAAACCCATAGCTTACTACAGTGTCATTGATCCAGGGGTAAAAACCTACCCACTTTTCCTTTCCAAATTCATAGTGGCTTCTTCTGGCACAGTTTCACGGTCTTCCTTGTAGCTAAGGGACTCCATACTATACAATTTTTGCGCTTAACTGAAAATATAACATTTCCAGCAATCTCGCTTATATCCTGTAAAATTGTCTTAATCCTTCACAAATTACTAGTCATAGTATAACATTTTATACCTGGCTACTTCCAATCTCAGAAGAAGGAGACCGTGCATAACCTGGGGTTACATAATCAAGGACAACACTTTTCTAAAATTAGATACCACCTGGGGAAATTTTTAATTTAGGAAGAGAAACCTAAATTGAATGTGTTTACTCTGAAATAATGTTTTGAAACTTCTGACTTCATTAGGTTTATTCTGAATTGACAAAATTAAATGTTCCATTTCCAGGTAAAATTAGGATTTATGATAGAAAATAAAATTTGGTTATAGAAAAAAAAAATTTAAAGCCCTATTTTATGCACAATTAAGTCATGGAATGATATATTTGCATCCAAAACCAAAGCATCAGTTCCGATAAGGAGTAGGGAATGTCCTGGAATGTCTCATTTAGAAAATGACGGAGTGAAACATAGAAAGTTTCAAAGAAAGTTCTCAGAGTAGAATTTGAAATAATTTCCCTGCAAGGATAAAGGAAGTTATAGGATAGATTGGATGAAGGCTCTGGGACAGAAATGGGGGCTCTAAGCCAGAATTTATACCCAAGTTTATTTGAATCTAAACCTATGCACTCTTTCTCTTTCTGGTGAGGTAGTTCAGAATTCAATTTCCAACTCAACAGTTTAAAGTTTGGACATCATTGTCTCTTACATAAAAGAGGGATTATAGAATCTTGAAGACTGAGGTTGTTGTCAGGTAGAAACCCCAAGATTTGCTTGGTGCAATTTGTCTCAGCCAATAAACAAGAGACCAAGGTGGGAGATCAGAAAGGCAATTTTATTTCACTGAGCAAGGAAAGGATCAGTCAGGGTTGCTGCTGCCAAAAGTACTCAGCAAGGGTGAGAGGTATGGTTAGTTTTATGGGGTTTACAAGCAGGAAGTTCACAGAAGTTACATCAGCAACATTCTTAATCATACTATGCAGGTGCAATGGGGTTTACATACAACCTCATGCATTGCATGTTCAGGAAGTAGTTTTTAAACTCCACCCAGAGGTGAGGTAGTTACTATGTATGAGATACCTAATGAGCTAAAAGTTTATCCAGAATGTCAACATGGCGCCCAAACCACTTGCACTGATTTCCTCTACTTCTGGGAAGCAGTTAAGGAAAGGGGAACCAGGATGTTAATGTCAAGCTACAGGTGGTATGTGTGTGGGGGGGGGAGGGGAAGGCATGTGCCAAGCAAGCTGCTTGAGGCAGTGGAATTTTCCACAGCCTATTTTTTTTTTTTAGGGACCTGTCTTAAGGTGCCATTAGAAAGTATTTATCACCTTTTTAAAAAAATTATAACTGTGTAGCAGAATGCCAGCTGATATGTGGAGAGCCTGAGAAACCACCAACGAAAAGAGGCTTATATGCCTGATGATCAGTTTTCTGGCCCAAAAAAATTTATATTCAAATTGGTAAGAAAGAGGCAGCAGGATTTTAGCACTTCCTGTGTGAATTAAGTGAAAATCAGAGGCAGTCAGAGGAGTGTTTATACTTGTTTCCTCAGCTCCTCATTACGGTGTTCTTCCCCACATACAGCTTGCAAGTGCTTTGTTCAGACCAGTTCTAAATTTCTGCAGAGGTAATGGCCCTGCCTTTTAGAGACTCTTACTTCACCTACCTCTGTTTGGAGACAAGCTAATAGAACTTTCCATTAAGAGTATTTCTGGACACTAAATTTACTCATTTTCCTCTATAGTTTGATTCAATTTCTTTTTATAGTCACCAGGATCTCACTGTGATTGAGTCTGGCTATTTACTTTGACTCATGTTTCCAGATCACTCCATTCACCACCCAGCTATCGCTCAACCCCAACTCCCCTACAAAAAAAAAAAAAACTTTGAGAATCTGTTTCCAAGTAACAGCCTTACCCCTATGTGATAGCCTCTAAGATTATGAAATCGATACAAATATTTTTCTTTTGAGACAGATTTCATCATCGCAGCAGTAAAAGAAGCATAACATAATTTTTGGTGCTGTTTTTCTGAAGATGAAGATGTCGAGAGAGAGGCCTGTTTGATGGAAGATGAGTCACATCTGGCAAAGGTTTAAATGGAGCAGGGAGTTTGATAAATCTGTCTGAGCTTTAAGAATATTCACACACCTTTTCTTCCCAAGAAAATCCCCACAGATCTCTTCAGGAACAAAGGCTGCTCCACAATGGCTTCGAATGATTCAGACATAACTTCCTGCATATACCACCGAAGAGATTTCTTTACTTTTAGTAAGACCATTAGCCAGCTTGCCAAAATCTTCAGCATAACAAAACTATAGGCCATTTGTCTCTCAGGCAAGCTGAAATGGTGAAAATTGCCTGGAGAAAATTGAAACCCTGATAATTGATTTTCTTGCTGTTTTCAAAAGACCTAAATGTTTCTATGATTAAATTGAAACTTTTGAAGAGGAACACAACCAAAACCATGGGGAACGCCTTCATATTCTTAGACCAGTTTCCCAGTGAAAGTCTATATATGACAGCTCTTCAAACATAGATATAGAATTAAATTATTTTTCTAAAAATAGATCTCTTTCCTTTGGGCTTATACAGAATCAGCTAATCTGACTGTGCCATTCACATTGTCATTGGTATCAGGGGTCCAAGAATTAAAGATGGAAAAAAAAAGGGTAAATATTGACTATAAAATGAATGCTGCAGGTTATAAACATGTTACTGAAAAATCGATTCTCTCTCTCCCCATTAGAGAAATTGTTGAGATTGACACTTTCTTGACAATATGGTTGAGATGTGGACCACCTAGTTTCCTCGTAAAACATATTTCTGAATGATTAGATCATAGTTTCAATTGATAATATTGTCAATACATATTTCCAAATCAAGATGCTTTGTGGTTGCACAATATCATTGTTAGATACATGAAGAATATTCCAAACAGCTGAGGGAAAGTTTACATTTAAAAGTTCTCACAAAAGAAACACATGATGGCCAGTTCAGAATAACTTTTTTCATTCCACAAGGATTGTCGTTGTCAGGTGCTGTCAACTCTGACTCATGGCAACCCTATAGGACAGAGTAGAACTGCCCCATAGTGTTTTCTAGGCTGTAAAATTTTGCTGAAGATAATTCCAAAGTAGTTGCAGCAATACATCAACAGGGAACTGCCAGAAATTCAAGCCAGGTTTAGAAAAGGACGTGGAGCCAGGGATATCACTGCTAATGTCAAAAGGATCTTAGCTGAAAGCCGCGAATACCACAAAGATGTTTACCTATGATGTACTAACTATGCAAAGGCATTTGAATGTGTGGATCATACCAGATTATGGATAACACTGCAGATAATGAAAATTCCAGAACACTTAATTGTGCTCATGAGGAGCCTGGTCATAGACCAAGAGGCAGTTGTTCAAAGAGAACAAGGGGATACTGCGTAGTTTAAAATCAAGGAAAGGTGTGCATCAGGGTTATATACTTTCGCCATACTTATTCAAGCTGTATGCTGAGCAAATAATCTGAGAAGCTAGACAATATGAAGAAAAACATGGCATCAGGATTGGAGGAAAACTCATTAACAACCTGCAATATGGAGATGACACAACATTGCTTGCTGAAAGTGAAGGGGACTTGAAGCACTTACTAATGAAGGTCAATGACTACAGCCTTCAGTACAGATTATACTTCAACATAAAGAAAACAAAAATCCTCACAACTGGACCAATAAGCAACATCATGATAAATGGACAAAAGTTTGAAGTTGTAAAGAATTTCATTTTACTTGGATCCACAATCACCACCCATGGAAGCAGCAGTCTAGAAATCAAACAACATATTGCATCGGGCAAATCTGCTTGCAAAAGACCTCTTTATAAAGTGTTGTAAAGCAAAGATGTCACTTTGAGGTCTAAGATGTGTCGGTCCAAGCCATGGTATTTTCAGTTGCCTCATATGCATGGGAAAGCTGGATAATGGATAAGGAAGACTGGAGAAGAATTGATGCCTTTGAATTATGGTGTTGAAGAAGAATATTGAATATACCATGGACTGCCAAAAGAAAGAACAAGTCTGTCTTGGAAGAAATACAGTCAGAGTGCTCCTTGGAAGCAAGCATGGTGAGACTTCCTCTCATGTACTTTGGACATGTTATCAGGAAGGACCAGTCCCTGGAGAAGGACATCATGCTTGGTAGGGTAGAGGGTTAGTGAAAAACAGGAAGAACCTCAATAAAATAGATTGACACAGTGGCTACAAAAATGGGCTCAAACATAGCAATGATTTTGAGGATGATGCAGGACCAGGCAGTGTTTCACCCTGTTGTACGTTGTGTTGCTATGAGTATGGCCTTCACAAGAGCATCATGAAATCACAAATTCCAATTATAACCAACTGAGCTATTTTATGCAGCTTTCTAGGTTTACAACAATCTCTCATTTTATATCTCTAAGGACTTTCCTTTTTCGATAATTTATTTAAGCAAGCATTCATATCTGGATGATGGCATCTATCCTGTCACCTCAAGAGTAATGGATACTTAAGAGACAATCGTTTGCTTATAGAATCTTTTAGAAACTACCCTGAGTGGCAAGTCTCAAACCTCATTAAATATTTACTCTCATTAATTAATACCTTGGGTATAATTTCTTCAAAACGGACTCCATGTGCAAACAATCTTTTATATAAAAGATAACTGTGTTTTCACTCCAAATTACAAATTCATCAGTTTGTTTCCTCTTCCTTCAAAATCTATTAGGACAGACACCACAGCCTCCATCAGACCGAGCCTAGCACAACTAGATGGTGCCCAGCTACCACCACTGACTGCTCTGACAGGGAGCAAAATACAGGCTCCTGGACAGAGCTGAACAAAAATATAGAACAAAATTCTAACTCACTCATGCACACAAAAAAACCAGACTTACTGGTCTGACAGAGGCGAGAGAAACCTGAGTATGGCCCCCAGATAGCCTTTTAACTCACTACTTAAATCACTCCTGAGCTTCACCATCCAGCCAGAGATTGCTGTTCTTGTTAGGTGCCGATGAGTCGGTTCTGACTCATAGCGACCTTATGTACAACAAAATGAAACACGGATCAATCCTGTGCCATCCTCACAATTGTTATGCTTGAGCCCATTGTTGCAGCTACTACGTCAATCCATCTTGTGGAGGGTCTTCCTCTTTTTTACTGACCCTCTACTTTACCAAGCATGATGTGCTTCTCCAGGGACTGCTCCCTCCTGATAACATGTTCAAAGTATGTGAGACGTAGTCTCACCATCCTTGCTTCTAAGGAGCATTCTGGTTGTACTTCTTTCAAGACAGATTTGTTCATTTTTTTGTCAGTCCATGGTATATTCAATATTCTTCTCCAACATCACCATTCAAAGGAGTCAATTCTTCCTCAGTCTTCCTTATTCATTGTCCAGCTCTCCTACCCATATGAGGTGACTGATGAGCAAAGATTAGACAGGCCCTTAAAACAAAATGAGACTAAATGAGCACACAAACCAGGGGCAAGGACAAGGAAGCAGGAGGGGACAGGAAAGCTGGTAATGGGTAATCCAAGGCCAAGAAGGGGAGAATGTTAACATATCTTGGGGATAGCAACCAATGTCCCAAAACAATATGTGTATTAATTGTTTAATGAGAAACTAATTTGCTCTGTAAACCTTCATCTAAAGTACAATTTAAAAAAAAAAGAAAAACTGTAGGATTTTAGATCTAGATCTCTCATCCTTTTGTGTGAGGAAAAATCATGACCATCTGACCACCGAACATGGCTTTATTCTCCTAGTCTCATGAAGTAGTCAAATTAATGTCAGAATCATCTTGGCATTCATTAATCATCTCTACCGGTTTTCTTTCTATTCTTCTCTTGGTAGAGAGACCAATCTTTGAATTTTTGTCCAGCATGTGCCTTTTTTTTTTAAAGCAAAAAGAAAGTTTTATTCAGCATACATTAAAAAAGGCAAAAGCTGAGAAGCAGACAAGCATGCTACTAGAGCCAGGTCTGCCCGAGTTCAAGGAAATACTACAGAAAAAGCAAGAATGGGAAAACAGACAAGCATGCTGCCACTGCCATGTCTGCCCGAGTCCAAAGAACATTACAGGGTCATCAGTATATATTAACATTAAAAATAGGCAAAACCATTGAAAGCTTCACTTTTTCAGAGATTGACTAGAAACTGTGATCCTACATTTTGAATTGTCCCTCTCAACAATCATTGGTACTGGTTTCCGTAACAACAGTCAGGAGGGTCTTCACTGGTCCAACAAATTTCTATTCACTAAATGTTGGTAGAAAAAGACAAGAGTGGAAAGTCTTTTGTGTTCTGGTTTACCGGCATGTACATTTACCATTCTGGCAGAATAAGAACGGACGAGTGACTTTCTGAGAGACAGAGTTTTAACTAGTGATTTCTAACTTGACTGTATTTTAGCCCTTTCGATTTGCGTAATATATCTAGATCTTAGCTAAATATAAGTATTCCCACCTTCCAAATTGGATGATGGTTTACTTAGGATATTTTTGGCTGCAGACAACTGAAAACTGAACCCAAATTTGACTAAACAAAAAGGATATTTCTCTAACCATGGCTGGATTTAGGGCTCAAAAGTTGTCATCAATCATCTCTCTACCCTGCCTTCCACTGCACAGCCTCTAGGCTTTGGCTCTGCATGGTAGCAAGCTCTAGACTTTCCATTCCATGAGGATTCCTGTCTTCCTATTGTGGTGGAAAGACAAGTCGAGTTCCCCAAATCAGCAAATCTCATTGCACCTCACTGACTCTGATAGGATCACTGGACAATCTCTGAGCCAATCAGGAAATGCAAGGTACAGCTTGACTTGAGCCTGGAGTCAAGAGAGAGGTAACACTTAAGCTACATGACTTCACAAATTCTTGTTTCCAAGATGGAGAATTGTTGACTGATAGCCAATAAACAACTAAAAAAAAAAAAAAAAACAACTATCCGCTATGAAACCGAAATTTCTCGTACATTACAGAAAAGTTCATTACAGAAGACAAGTAGTATCTTTCATTTTCAAAAATTTGTTTCAAAATCTATTAGGACAGTTAAAAAGTGACTGATTTATTACCTAATTATGGTCAGGAAATTCAGCTTAAGACATACTATTCTAAAATACTTTGAGACTTTTTTAAATCCACAAGGACAATAAGAAAAAACTCCATTTACCAGGTCGGTTTATTCTTCAGGTAATGGTGCATTCTGTGAGTAATTCTAAGAACATAATTCTAACCAAATTAGGTTTAGGACAATGCCCTACCTAGCCCAGGAACTCAGGGTGGAAAAGAGGATAGGAGACATAGACAGGGACAACTTTCTCTGCCTAATTTAGGGTTCTACTATTATAAAGTATATTTCAAAAGTATATGTTGACTTTTACTTGTCTCTTTCTGTAATAAGTTTTATTTTTCTCCTAGGTTCATCCATCAAAAAGCAACACAAATATATTGTCTTATCTGCTTAGTAAAATGCTTTCACTAAAATGTAATATTATCCTCCCAGAATCTATCAAGGATTGATATAGGAAATGGCCATTCATAGACCTTCTTGCATCTTCTATGAAATAATAACGGCACTATACCCACTATGTTATCAGTTGCTCCCCTGTATGCATGCAAGGAATTCTTACTAGAATACCATTATTTTCTGGAATACAATGTTAGAAATATTGACTTTTTTTCTTCTGGCTAAATACTTAAACATTTCTTTTATAATATCCAAAAAGCCCTATAGAACCCACTGTGTTTCATTTTTGGTTTTGAAAACAAAAAGAAATACTACCACAGTTACGTTAAATTATATTTGCATACTAATTTACATTGATTATATAATGTTAGATTTCTGTGCCAATAAATTTTCTTCTCTTATTCCTTTAGTTAACTGCTTTGTCTGATGTTTGAAAAATAGCTTGATAATATGACAGTGGCCTTACATTTTATTTGGAAGTAGAGGTATAAAAATATATTTGAAATATATTGTTAATTTCCTACGTTGTTGGTGGTGTTGGTAGGTATCGTCAAGTCAATTTCAATTCATAGCGACCCAATGTGACAAAGTAGAACCCCACCCCCATAGGTCACATATAGTTAAATAAACATTGAAGGTAAGTTATGTATAAGAATTTTTTGATATTAAACCAAAACCATTGTGGTCATGGAGAGTACTGTGGAACTTCACAAACCATAACGCATTGGTGAAAGACAGTTTAAGTTTGTTCCTAAAAACAAATAAGGAAACACACTTTCAGTTATTGTTGTATGCTGCTGAGTCCATTCCAACTCGTAATGACCGTATTGGACAGAGTGGAAACGTCGCATAGGATTTCCTAGGCTATAATCTTTATGGAAGCACGTTGCCAAGTCTTTCCCCCCACAGAGCGGCTGGTAGGTTTGAACCACCAACATTTTGGTTAGCAGCTGAGTGCTTAACCATTGGGTAATCAGAATTCCTTAGTTAGGTGGTAATTATTAACACTGTGGTTTCCTGAGATGAAATGTCACATTGTCTCTTGATAGTGGTATTCTAAATTTTGCTCTTACTTATTCAGGGCTTTGATTTATACTGTGTATATAATGGCATTTGAAAAAATCGTTCTTCTCTCTTCAGCCCTTTTAACATACAAGGCACTGTGAGAGGAGAAGGGGATACTCCATTCATTTAGTCATTTATTCATTATTTCAACCAATTCTTACTGAGCACCAACTCTGCACTTTCCAGTTGTCATCAAGTCAACTCGTGGTGGCCTCCATGTGTGTCAGAGTAGAACTGTGCTCCATAAGGTTTTCAATGGCTGATTTTTTGAAGTAGATTGTCAGGTTTTCTTCCAAGGCACCTCTAGGTAGACTTGAACCTCCAAACTTTTGGTTAGCAGCTGAGCTAACCACCCAGGGACTCACACTATGCACTAGGCAGTAAAGTCTCAACTCTGTTTTCATGGAACTTATAGCCAGATGAAGGAGACAGGCAGTAAACAGACAAAGCAAAAGAGTCAGATAGTACATCATTGCAAAATGCTAAGTGCTATGCAGAATTCAAAAACAAGGTGTTAAGAGAGAGAACACATGGGAGACATAATTTATATCAGAGGATGAGGAAAAGCAACTGTTAGAAAATGACACTTAGGCTGGATTCTGAAAGATGAGTCCAGGAGGACAAGAGGGAGAACATGCCATGTAGAAGAAAAAGCAGGCAGAAGTGCTAGACGCAAGAAAGAGCCTAGAGTGTTTGAGGAACTGAAAAACTAGTATAGCTGCAGCTTGAGGAGTGAGGAGGAGAGCCTTGGAAAGATAGTGCAGAAATGAACACCTGTTTAAACTGACAGATCAGTCAAAAAAAAGCTGATCAGTTGGGGCAGTGGATGGGTAATCTCTACACTGTCATTGTTAGACTACTGAATTTAGAACTGAATCGACAGCAGTGGGCTATATGTGTATAAAAAAAACGGGACTGATTTTTAATAAAGTGAGTTTTTCAAAATAGATTAAAAAAATACATGACTAGCTTGTTGCTAATTTATGCTGAGCTATTCTCTCAATTTCTTGAAAACCCTGGTGGCATAGTGGTTAAGAGCTACAGCTGCTAACCAAAAGGTCGGCAGTTCAAATCCACCAGGCACTCCTTGGAAACCCTATGGAGCAGTTCTACTCTGTCCTTTAGTGTCACTATGAGTTGGAATCAACTCGACAGCAACTGGTTTGTTTTTGTTTTTGTTTTTCTCTTACTTAGTCAACACATTAATTGAGCACGTGCATAGTGCTGGGTATTCCAAGGTGACTGTGATAGACACTGCTTTTGCCTTCACCCAATCTGCATTCTAGAGAGGGGTATGGCAAACAAGCAGCTTAAGTAATTGGTTAGCTGACAGCCTGAGGTGGTGGAGGTGGCCCTTGACTGGCGAATGAATGGGAGAAAGCAATGGTGTGCAATAGCTACAGTGGTGTGGGAACTGGGCAGGGCAGAAGCCCAGACTTCAGTGGGCAAAAGAAATGCAGGCATACCTCAGAGATATTGTGGATTTGGTTCCAGACTGGAAAGTCAAAGTTACTTGCAATAAAGCAAGTCACACAAATACTTTTTGGTTTCCCAGTACATATAAAGGTTATGTTTACAATATACTATAGTCTATTTTTTTTTTTATAGTCTATTTAGTGTGCAATAACATTATGTCTATATATATTATAAAAAAATGTGCATACCTTAACTTAAAAATATTTTATTGCTAAAAAATACTAACGATCATCTGAGCCTTCAGCAAGTCGTAATCTTTTTGCTGGTGGAGGATCTTGTCTCTATGTTGATGGCTGCTGACTGATCAGGGTGGTGGCTGCTGAATGTTGAGGTGGCTGTGACAATTTCTTAAAATAAGACAACAATGAAGTCTGCCATGTCGACTGACTTCCTTTCACCAAAGAATTTTCTGTAGCATCTGATGCTATTTAATAGCATTTTACCCACAATAGAACTTCTTTCAAAATTAGAGTCAATTCTCTCAAACTCTGCCACTGCTTTATCAACTAAGTTTGTGTAACATTCTAAATCCTTTGCTGTCATTTCAACAATGTTCACAGCGTCTTCACCAGGAGTAGATTCCATCTCAAGAAATCACTTTCTTTGCTTATCCATAAGAAGCAACACTTCTAATTCTAGTTCTCTTGCTATTTTCACCACATCTGCAGTTGATTCCTCCACTGAAGTCTTGAACCCTTCAAAGTCATGCATGAGGTTTGGAATAACTTCTTCCAAACTCCTGTTAATGCTGATATTTTGACCTCCTCCCATGAATCATAAATGTTCTTAATGGCATCTAGAATGGTGAATCCTTTCCAGAAGTCTTTCAATTAACTTTGCCCGTATCCATTAGAGGAATCACTATCTATAGCAGCTATAGCCTTACGAAATGTATTTCTTAAATAATAAGACTGGAAAGTCAAAGTTACTCCTTGATCCATGGGCTGCAGAATGGATGTTGTGTTATCAGGCATGGAAACAACATTACTCTCCTTATACAGCTCCATCAGAGCTCAGTGGGCTTAAAATACTCAGTAAACCATATTGTAAACAGATGTGCCATCAACCAGGCTTTGCTGTTCCATTTATAGAGCACAGGCAGAGTAGATTTAGCATAATTCTTAAGGGCGATAGGACTTTTGGAATGATAAATGAGGATTGGCTCCAACTTAAGGTCACCAGCTGCATCAGCCCCTAACAAGAGAGTCAGCCTGTCCTTTGAAACCAGGCATCGGGTTCTCCTCTCTAGCTATGAAAGTCCTAGACAGCATGTTCTTCCAATATAAGGCTATTTCATCTACACTGACAATCTTTTGTTTAATGTAGCCCCCTTCATCAGTTATCCTAACTGGATGTTTTGGATAATTTGCTGCAGCTTCTACATCAGCACTCGCTGCTTCACCTTGTACTTTTCTGTTACGAAGATGGCTTCTTTCCTTAAACCTCATGTCAACCTCTGCTAGAATCAAAATTTTCTTCTGAAGCTCCCTCACCTCTCTCAGCCTTCATAGAACTGAAGATAGTTAGGGCCTTGATCTATGTTATGCTTTGGCTTAAGGGAATGTTGTGGCTGGTTTGATCTTCTATCTAAAAAATCTAGACCACTAAAACTTTCTCTTATCTGCAGTGAGTTTGTTTCGCTTTCTTATCATTTGTGTATTCACTGGAGTAGCACTTTTAATTTCCTTCAGGAACTTTTCCTTTGCATTGACAACTTGGCTAACTATTTGGCACAAGAAGCCTAGCTTTCAGCCTATCTCAGCTTTCAACATGCCTGCCTCAATTTCTAGCTTTTGTTTTGAAGTGAGAGACCGTGCAACTCTTCCTTTCACTTGAATACTTAGAGGCCATTGTAGGGTTATTACTTGGCCTAATTTCAATAAATCGTGTCTCAGGGAGTAGGAAGGCCCAAGGAGAGGGAGAGAGATGAAGGAATGACTGGTGAGGCAGAGAGACAGGAGAATGACTGACTGGTCAGTGAAGCAGTCAGAACACACACATTTATCGATTAAATTTGCCATCTTATATGGGTGCGTTTCATGGCACCTCAAAACAATTACAATAGTAACAATTAGATCTCTGATCACAGATCACCATAACAGATATAATAGTAATGAAAAAGTTTGAAATACTGTGAGATTTACCAAAATGTAACACACAGACACAAAGCAAGCACATGCTGTTGGAAAAATGGCACCAGTAGACTTGCTCAACACAGGGTTGCCACAAACCTTCAATTTGTAAAAAACACAGTATCTGCTAAGCACAATAAAGCAAAGTACAATAAAATGAGGTATTCCTGTAATTCCCCAGTCTTGTGACATGCACGGGGCTGATCCCATCTGCTTTGGTCAGGTGTTGTAGAGAGACTGGTGCCTCGTGGTCAGCATTGCCCAAAGCAAGTCTCTTCTCGTTCTTGATTATCCAATGATGCTTGATTTTATTTTCTTCATAAAATAAAGTGTTACGGATTGAATTGTGATCCTTCCAGAATCATGTGTTGTAAATCCTAGCCTCTATGCCTGTGGTTATAATCCCACTTGGAAACAACTTTTCTTTGTTATGTTAATGAAGAAGGATTCGTGTAGGGTATATCTTGGGTCAATCTCTTTTGAGATATAAAAAAGATTAAACAACTGAGCAGAGCAGAGACAGGGAAAGAGAGATGCCAAGTGACATGAAGATTGCCAAGGAGCAGAAGCTCAGAAGAGACAAGGACCTTCCTCCAGAGCTGACTGAGAGAGAAAGACTTCCCCTAGAGCTGGCACCCTGAATTTTCAGACTTTGAGCCTCCTAAACTGTGAGAAAATAAATTTCTTTCTGAAAGCCATCCACTTGTGGTATTTCTGTTACAGCAGCACTAGATAACTAAGATATAGAGGTACTATTGACTTGGAGAATCATACAGCTTAGAGTTTGAATTTTTTACAAAAACATTTACGTTTTATAACTACAATGTAAAATATTTGACAATTAAATGTCATCTGACTTGACGCTGTGTGTTTGTATTTAAGGGGAATTGTGGTTATGAGCATGCATTAAAATTAACGTCCCTTGAAGAAAGAGGAAGTAACTATTGCAGTTAGTGAATTGTTTCGGTCTCTGACCACAGAAGCAGAGGCTAGCAACAAATTTGATTTACAAAGTAAATATAATTTCTACAGTTGGTTCAGCTTGTTGTTTTCTGGAAGGAAGTGTATTTTGGGTTGCACTGTAAGAAACACTGATTAGCATTTTTCGGAACATTAGGAATCAAACACAGTACCACAAATGCATTGAGAAATAGAAACTAATTTTATCTTCCACACACAGAGGATGTTCAGAATAAAAATAACATGTAACCAATATTCAGGTATCAGGTTTGTGGGCTCTGCCCTTATCCACGTATTCCTCCATATCTATTTCTTTATGGCAGCAGAAGACAAGACTCCACCAACAGTTTAGCTGCCTGATGGGAAGGAATGTGCCTTGCCCAGACCTTCTAAGTGTTACCACCTTTAAAGACTTTTTACATAGACTTATATTTTATATTTCTTCAGGCTGCGGTTTCCCGCAAGGTAAACAAATAACAAGGGTTTTATTTGTTTGCAACTAAGCTTACTAGTGCCATGTAAAGTAAACGTGCATAGAAAAATTTTGCCATTTCGTTATCTTTAAGTCAAAGATATTTACTGATAAGGAATCCTTGAATGTGAATATTCCAGAACATTCTCTATACCAATCTGATCAAGAACAATGGTCTCTTAATTACTGGCATACATTTGAACTGAGATCAGGAGTTTTTGTTTTTCTTTGTTTAATAAGTCCTAATCTAGTGGGGGGGGTACTATCCTATTTTCAGACTGAAATAATTATAATGGAATTTTTCTTTCCAGAAACAATAATACACAAAATGAGGCAGTTTGTAATGTATACTGGACTTTTACCTCCTCAAAACAAGGCTTCTTTTTGTACCTCAGTCTTGGAAGGAAGATGCAGGGCAACCCACTAGGAACTTTGGGTAAACCAAACCAGTTGTCATAAAGTCAATTGCAACTCATGGTGACCCCTAATGTCAGGCTAGAACTGTGCTCAATAGGGTTTTCAAAATAGATCACTAGGCCTGTCTTCTGAGAACTCTACATGGACTGGAACCTCCAACCTTTCAGATACCAGCTGAGCGTGTTAACAATTTGCACCACCAAGGATAATGCAATCAAAGATGGGAATCACAAATTAATATCAGTATAATAGAGCACTTTTCAAAATCAAAAGTGGTGTTGCAAGAGTTAAACAGTAATCTGAATAAACGGGAACTCGTTTGAAAGGAGATGACGATGGGGGTGGGGTGGGTAAGAGGGACTCTCGTCTACAGTCCCTCCTCAAAGTTCCTGGGGGCATGTTTCGGTTCGTGGGTTCCTTTCCAAACTCTGATCAGATTGGACTGGACACAGGTAGACAAGGACTAGAGCAATCCATGAACTGCCAATATTGGAAAGGATATGGTCAAATTTTGAGAACACAGGCTGAACCAGTCAGAGGTGGGGGATGGCAGCAGATGTGAAGGAAGCCCTAAGGTAGATGAAGGCCCTGCAAACTGAAGAGGAAACAGAAATTATGAGTAAGCAGCGGAAGTTGGTAAGCCTAGAATGGAAAATAGAGCAGATGTGCTGAGAGAAGATGCTGAGAGAGAAACTATGTGAATCATGATTCTTGATGACTTTCCCATTCATCTCTAGTTCCTATTACTTACTTATATAAGTAAATAAGTGAAGAAATAAACACTTGTGGGGTAGGGGATGTTAGCTAAAATAACTCTTTAGAGGCTCCTTGCAAACAAAAAGGCCCTAACCACACACTGTTCTACATCTCTACTTCATCTTGTGCTGACCAGAAACTTTAACACTGAAAAACTGATTTCCTGTGTCATTAAGCAAAGGAAAATCATAGTTAGATCCCGAATGAAGCTTCTTACTGAAAAGACAATTGAAATTACTGCTGGTCTCTCACATAAAGCTTCAAGTACCGTTTGAAAATGAGGAAAAGTCAAGAAGAGAAAGGGATCGAGTAAAATGAACATTTAAAAAATTGTTTGCCCAAGGGTCTTTAAAGTGGGGCACAGTCACTGTACAATCAGTAAATGTTTACTGAGAATTCAGCAAAGGGGAAAAAAGAAAAAAACTGACAAATATCCCTACCCTCATAGAATGTACAGACTAGAGGAAAAGACGTAGAATAAACAAAGGAAATAAGTAAAATATACTTATGTATATTTACGTTATATGTAAACATGCCTATGTATAAAATTTTTTTTTTATGTTGTAAGTAAATATGCTTATGTACATCAAGTATGTTTATGGAGTTAATGAGAGCCAACTTCTTAAAGTAAATCTCTTAAATCTCTCTCTCTCTCTTTTTGTGTCTCTGTCTCTGTATGTATACATACATATATGTGTGTATATACATGTTGTTGCTGTTAGGTGCTGTCAAGTCAGTTCCCACTCATAGTGGCCCTATGTACAACAGAAAGAAACACTGCCCAGTCCTGCGCCATCCTCACAATCGGTGCTGCGCTTGAGCCCATTGTTGCAGCCACTGTGTCAGTCCACCTCGTTAAAGGTTTTCCTCTTTTTCGCTGACCCTATGTATACATGTGTATGTGTATATATATACATACTCTCTTTCCAAATTTATACATATATACACCTTATATAATACCATATCTATATCTGTATCTATATTTCTTTCTTTCTATATAAATAAGCAACACTACGCACAATAGTACAAAACACTGCCCATTCCTGCACCATCCTCATATTTGTTGTTATGCTTGAGCCCATTGTTGCAGCCACTGTGTCAATCCATCTTGTTGAGGTTCTTCCTCTTTTTCGCTGACACTCTACCAAGCATGACGTTCTTCTTCAGGGACTGGTCCCTAGTGATAACATACCCAAAGTATGTGAGAGTCTCGCCATCCTTGCTTCGAATGAGCATTCTGGCTATACTTCTTCCAAAGCAGATTTGTTTGTTCTTCTGGCAGTCCATGGTATAGTCAATATTCTTCACCAACGCCATGATTCAAAGGCATCTATTCTTCTTCCATCTTCCATATTCATCGTAGAGTTTTCACATGCATATGAGGCGATTGAAAACACCATGGATTGGGTCAGGTGCACCTTAGTCCTTAAAGTGATGTCTTTGCTTTAAAGAGGTATAGATACCTTAATTATATATACCATTGGTTCTATTTCTCTAGAGATCTGTACCTGAGACACAGATGTATCTGTTTTAGACAAGAAGAAGAAAAAAACTAGAAAAAGCAGAAAAGTTTTCCTGGAAGTGCCACACAGTGTGGAGAAGATACGAGTGCAGGTTCTGAAACCATATTGCTGGGTGTGGATTCTGCCTCTGCCAATTTACAGCTGTGAGGCCTTGGGCAAGTTTACTATCTAATCTCTGTTTTGGATTTTTCTTCTGAAAATGAGGACAATAATAGTACCTCTAGGTTGATGTGAGAAATAAATGAAATAACATGCTTAGAAAATTCCATGTCCACAGTAAACGCTCCATAGCGGTTTTATTTTCATTACATGCATTATGAGCCAAAGTACAAGGGAGGCTGGGAACGTAGAGTTTACCTGGGTGCAGTCCTCCCCAAATAATAGTAAGAAGAATGGATTCTGAGTAGGCTGCTAGCAGTGTGCGCCATAGGGGAGGATGGTGTCAAAAGCTCCAGGCTAGAAGTTCTCCCTCTGGCTCCTCTAGTCAGTCAATGTGGAGTCTTGGAGAATTCAACCACTCTCATAACTCATTTAGAGGTCTATTACATAGAAATAAAAATACCTCCTCTGATGCTTTTTCTGGGCTACTGTGAAGATTAAATGAGTGTTTGTGAAAGTGCTTGTGTTGTGTATTGTATAAAGTTGTGTATTTTCTTAATTTTCATTAGATTCTTTCCCACCCTAAACCTACCCAAGAAAACCACTGCCGTCGAGTCTAGATATGTTTTATTCTTATGGTCCTACAACTTTACCTTTTATAATTTAGTAATAAAAATAATATACTTTTATTGGAGAAAAATTGAAAAATAGAGATGTACAGAAGAAAATAAAAATTGTCCATAATCTCCTCAACCATATAGAAATAACTTCTAGTTGCAGTTCAGCATATTTCCTTACACTGTTTTCTTAAGGTGTGTGTGTGCGCACATGTGTACATGTGCACATGCATGTGTGCTTTTGTACGCGTGCATATATACACACACATTCACACGAGGGTATATTCCATTTTATAAGGACAATTTTTAACTCATATTTTCCCTTGAATTTATATCACGAGCATGCCCTTGTATCATTAAATAGTCTTTAAGGAAAAACCTCTTGGCATACTGGTTAAGAGCTACAGCTGCCAACCAGAAGGTCAGCAGTATGAATCCACCAGTCGCTCCTTGGAAACCGTATGGGGCAGTTCTACTCTGTCCCGTAGGGTCACTATGAGTCAGAATCAACTCTATGGCAACGAGTTTTTTGGTTTGGTTTAAGGGCCATAAAACATTCTAACTCATAAATGTGCAATAGTTTTATTTTTATCCTGTGGATATTTTGGTTGTTTGTACTTTTTGTTATTAAAAATAAATCTGCAATAAACTTTCTTGTAGGTGTAAAGTTCTCTGCATTCTCTGATTATGTACTCAGAGTAAATTATTAGAAGCAAAAATATTAAGACCTGGGGAACGAACACTTTTAAGACCTTTACTGTGTTCTGCCATATTGACCTCAATCAACTTTTATACTCCTTATGAGTGCATTGTTAGCAAATTTTTATGGATATCATTTTATGAAGGAAACCATGTTGTTATTATCGATAGATGCATTGTGTTGGTTTCAACTCATAGCATCCCTATATACAACAGAACAAAACACTGCTTGGTCCTGTGCCATCCTTGCAAATTGTTGCTGTGTTTGAGCCCATTGTTGCAGTCACTGTATCAATCCATCTCACTGAAGATCTTTTCTTTTTCTCTGACCCTATACTTTACCAATCCTTCTCCAGGGTCTGGTCCCTCCTGATAACATGTTCAAAGTACAAGAGATGAGGTTTATCCTTGCAATGAACTTTTATTTTTTCTTTTTTGTCTTCCTTTGGATTCATTATGCATTTCCCCCTTTTTAGCTTATTTATACAACATTTTATTATTTTTGTGGTTAACCTAGAGATTACAAAATTTGTCTTCAGTTTGTCAGAATCTACTAAGAACTAACATTTCTACGAGTTCCAAGACAAAACCAGGAACTTAGTATATTTCAACACCACTTACCCCATCCCCAAGCTTTTGTGCTATTATTGTCCGATATGTCAATTATGCATATACTTTAAACCTTTTAAACCTTACAAGACATTACTATTATTTATATATACAGTAAATATGCATGTAGAATTGCTCACTTATTTACATGTTCCTTTGTCTTTCATTACTTCCTATGTCGTGCTTCCATCTGGGATCATGTTTCTAATAGTTGAAGAATTCTTTTAAATGATTTTTTTAATGTGGGGTTACTGGCAGCAGATAGTCTCAGATTTTATTTGTTTGAAAAATGTCTTTATTTTAACTGTATTTTTGAAGGATATTTTTAGTGCTGATAGAATTCTAGGTTGGTCGTTATTTTTTTACAGCATGTTAAAAATACCATCCCATTGTCTTCTGGCTTCCATCACTTTACTGAAAGGTCAACTATAAATCTTGTTTCTCCTCAGAAGTAATGTGTTTTTTCCCTCTGGGTGCTTTTAAGATTTTCCTCTTTGTCTTTAATCTTAAGTAATTTTACTCCAATATATCTAGCTGCATGTGGATTTTAGAGGCATTCTTAAATCTCTGGTTTGATACCTCTTCTGTTTTGAAATAATTTCAGCCTATATCTCTTCAAATATTGCTTATTCCCCATTCTCTTCCTCCACTCCTTCTGGGGCTCCAATTACACATATGCTAGAATGTCTCATCACTTGTCACATACATCTTGTTTTCTTTTCCCATTTTTTATCTTTTTTTTAATTTCGTATTTCCTACTTAGCAGTTTACTAATCCTTTCTGCTCTCCTTTACCTGCTGTTAAACCCATCTAATACAAAAATTTTGATATCATATTTATTAACTATAAAATTTGTATTGGAGACTTTTTTTGTATAGGTTCCAGTTATCTGGCAAAATTTTCTGTCTTTTTATCTATTTTCTTATATCTATTCATCACAATTACTTGAAATCCTTATCCGATAATTTCAAGGGTCAGTACCTATTACTCATTTATTTTCTCTATTGTTTCTGATCATTTTGTCCTGTCTCCTAGAAGGCCTGGTACTTTTTTATTGAATGCTAGACATTGCTTATGAGGAATTATATGGGTTTGAAACATTCCTTTAGAGGGGATTTTTTTTTTTTTTAACTTAATCCAATCAGGGATTGAGATTAAAATCTGTGTTCTTAGTATTTGTAACGTCTTGTCTATGTTGGTTTGCCTTTACTTCTATAGTGTAAGCTTTGGTGGTGTTTACTAGGATCTCTCCTTCTTGAAAATGTGAACCCACTTTTTGTGTTCTTACACATTCTGAAGCTACCTAAAATTGTGCTTAGTATTTCAGCATTTTAACTGCCACTTCTGCTTTGTTTTTTATAACCTCACACTTGGCAGCTTAGAAATCATCAAATGTCTTGAAGGAAAAAGAGTCAGATGTCAATTTCACTTCTCTGCAGTTCACTTTTTTCGAAGTTCCTGACCCCTCAAGTCCTGGCTATGTTGGAAGTACTGAACACCAACTTTTGCTTCCCCAGCTTTTAGTCCACCACTACTTCTAAGCCATTTCATTCTGTTTATCCCCTCACCCATGCCACTTATGGAATGGCAAATGGGTTGAGAGGATAAACAACAAAGAATGTTAGGTTTACATCAATGCATTTCCCTTGTATCCAGGATCTTGTCCCATTAATCCTAACAGCCATAGTTGTTCTCTGATGCCTTCAAAAGACTTTTTTTTTTTCTTTCTATGTATCGTATTATATCCAGCTTTTTTAGCTTCTTGTGAAGGAAACAGGGAAGTTGGTCTGGGAGGAAACTACTCTCCCATAGTAAGAAATGTAAATTTTCTAACATGATTTTGAGCACTTCTTCTCTACTAGTTGTTACCAAATATCTTTTCTTCCTGTCACATTTTATTATTTCAGTGTGATGAGATTTTATTATTAATAGTACCTTATGTAATTTAATTTTAGAATTTCCTTCTAATAATCTATTAAAAAAAGAACCCAAACCCATTGCCATCGAGTCGATTCCGACTTATAGCGACCCTATAGGACAGTGTAGAACTGCCCCATAGAGTTTCCAAGGAGTGCCTGGCGTATTTGAACTGCCGACCTTTTGGTTAGCAGCTGTAGCACTAAAGTTACAAGAAAGCAATTGTGATTTAAGAAAAAGAAAAAAACTAGCCCACGTACTTTTTATTCATCTCAGTAGAAATTCTTTTTATTCTATTACTTATTTCATTCTCACAAAGAATTTCAAACTTTCTTGCCTGAATACCCATCTTTACTTTTCACAATTTTCACACTATATTCTACTTAAAGAGAATCTAAAAGTCATATTTCTCTGAGATGCTATAAATATTCTATTTGTATGACATTTATATTCAAATATTAATTTCTTTACTGCATTATTCATATGAGTAGTATTCTCAGTAAGGGATATGACTAACAAATAATTACATGGTTGCAGACTTCACCCAAAGAATTTTTGCATTCTTCGGCAGGAATAAGTGGAGAAAAAAACTACTTAGTATTGTTCGAGATACAAGTTATTATACAGTTTGAAATTTCATCCTGTGGAAAAAATTAAAAAAAAATATAAGTGAATACTAAGGTTGCCTACCACACAGGTGACTTAAAAATTAGGTTACAGATCTGTTGATATCTAAAATTTACTGTCCCAGCATGAATGCTCCCATATCAAACCTCATCAGGTGTTTCTGAAAGAACTGCAGAGCTCTGTGTTATGTGTCCTTAACAACAGACCCTGCGTGTGGTTCTTCTGCCCTCAAATTTTGGCCAAGCCACTCTTTCCCTGGATCTTCTGATATGCTTTCTGAGATCGCCATGATAAAAGGAGCAGCTATACTCCATGGCTGAGGTCACTACTAGCAGCATCCTGGCCTTGGGGACAGACCCTTCCCTTAATTCTTCCCCTTGAAGCTACGTTCAGACTGCAGCATTTAACAAGACCATGCTGCAGTTTCTCTGACAAAAGGTACCCGTGGAAAGGTATGTTACGACTGCTACTAGAGGTGGCTACCCTTAGGGCTTAGTCTCGACTTGCCCTCAGGATCCCTTATAGGGTGCCCTCAGCCAGCCTGAACATAGTAAAGGTCAAGTTATTTCAACCACCAGAAGTGCTTTCAAGGTAACTGTGCCTAAGCGCCTGGATCATTTAAGAGAAGGCGAGAGAGGAAGAAAGTGAGGATGACACGGCGATTTTCATATTTCCTACAGTCTAAGTCCTAAGGTTGAGCCTTCTTGTTCAAGGATGATTGAAGAATGTCTGCCCCGTTAGAAGAAAGTCTACCCCTCACCCTCAGGAGTGCGATCTTACATTATGACCCCATCACAACAATGACACCAAAACATAATAGTTCAGTATTAATCATCCAATATTATTCACTCTTAACTGATATAATATATAGGACATCAACTGTTCAGTCTAGGCTGAACTTCAGCAGACTTAGTCCTGTTCTCTTGGATTGTTTTTCCTCCAGCATGAGGTAAAGTTTCTTTCTCAATGTTCTTCCAGCTCAGTGTGTTTCTGAGTGAAAAACTAATAACAACAACTACTACTTAAGGAAGGACATATGCAGCTTCACAAGGTCACACAACAGTTTCATGGGCTGTAGACTGTAAATTTATAGACCTAGACACTCCGCAAAAAAACACACGGCAAAGTCTCAGAGGTATGGCTTGAGCTCAAGGACATATTATAGTTTATATCACCAAAAAGTACACTCTGCCTCTACGTCCTCCTGCAGCCAGGTGCATTTACAGATTTCCTTCAAAGAGTGATGAGTCTTGATTTACATTTGTATAACCAAATTACCCATTTAAGACATTCTATCCAAAATAAAAGAATGGCTTGGCTCAGAGATAGGCTGAAGCCTCTATTTTAGCAAGCAGAACTGTTTCCCATTTGTAATTAATTTTCTCCAGCTTGATGACATATGCAGCTGATGACGTCGAGATTTCAAAAAGCACTGGGGTCATGTTGTTAATCAACATTCTTGATGACACACAGGCAGGACAGTACAGGGTTGACCAACTCCTCCAGAGACCAGAGGAGTCTTGCCTCATCTCTAGAATAATTCGTTGCCTAATGTTATTTAAACCATGATTTTATCAATTATTGTATACTTGTACTTACAAATGTAATAAGACCTGACAAGTGTCTGGTATTGAAACAGAACATTTTATTTTCTAGTTCAATAATAATAAAATTTGCCAACAAAAAGAGACAGAGATATCCCTTTTAATGAATAAAACTATTGTTCATTAGGTAGCTGGTTGCTTTGCAGTTGGTTTGAAGCCTTCATAATTAGAAGCAAAAATAGAATGAGTACACTTAAAGTGCCAGAAATATACTTCTAATAGCTTGAAGTGTGGGAGTAGAATTTTATTTAGGACAGATATCTCCTTTTTTGGGAGGTGTCTTAGGGTTCTCTAGAGGAACAGAACCAGTAAGATAGATAGATGGACAGATAGATAGATGTAGATACAGGTATATATTCAGACAAAGAGATTGATTGATTGATTTTAAGAAATTGGCTCATGAGATTGGGGTCCTGGCAGGTCCAACATCTGTAGGTCAGGCTGGAGATTACTTAAGTCTTGTGTCCCAAAAGCTGCTGGTCAGGCAATGGGTAGAGTGAAGAGTTGAGGAGTTCTGGCCAGATATCTATTTATAGTCCAGAGGCAGAACACACCCTAGGGAAAACTCCCATTTTGCTCTTAAGGCCTTCAACTGACTGGATAAGGCCCATCCACATTATGGAGGGTAATCTGCTTTACTTAAGGCCAACTGATTTAACCACATGTAACTACGTGGTAACAGCATCTAGACTGGTGTTTGACCAAACAACTGGACACTATAGCCTAGCCAAGTTGACACATAAAATTAACCTCACAGGAGGTATCACTTTAGTGACACCAAAGTCAAGAACATAATCATTCCCTTTGGGATAGCTCTGGGCATGGCTGGCACAACTTAGATGCAAATATTTCATCCTGAGACTGTGAGATGTAAAAGACAATCTCGTGGGAAGCAGCCCATCTTTAAAGAACAACGTTTTCACTTCAAAGAGATTAGCAGTTTCCCCTGTCTGACCAAGAGCAAAGTTTGAGGCAGCATAGAGTTCAGGTGAGGAAGGAGAAAAAGAAGGCTGTAAGCCAAGCAAAGGAGTGCCAGGGGTGCACCTATTCATCCTTGCCTGGGTCACTCTGCCCTGGTTCTTTAAATGACCAAATCTTTTTTGGTTTCCTTGTAAAATGTCACCTCCAGAGAAAGGACTTCCAAAACCACTCTGTGGTAAGCAGCCTCTAAGATGGTTTCTAATTGCTAAGATTTGTAAGGAAAGAGAGGAACCAATTTTTAAAGGCATCGTTAAGGTAAAAAAAAAAAAAAAAGTTTTACCACAACTTAACATTTTTTCCCATTTTTTATCAAAGACATTCTTTGATAAAAAATATTTCACGAAAGATTTCCATACTGTTTGTTTGTTAGGTAAGAAGAAATATATTTGATTTGACTCTCCCCACCAACTAAGCATTATAAATGTTTAGAACCGTAGGAGCTAGCCATAACTATGTCACCAATTCTGTTTTCAATTTGTTTGGCAGTGCTTTTTAATATTTTCATCCATGCAGTCTAGAATCTGGAGGATTCATGATGAATTCCTCTTTACTAAATGTATAGTTTGGACAAGAGGCAATATTGATTGCTTTCTTTGTACAAGGCAGTGTACTGAGCGCTCTTTTAAAGAGGGTGAGTGAAGAAAAATGGGTCTCTAAAGGGTTTAAAATGCATTTGGGAAAGGAAAAGAGGAAAATAAATTAATATTTAATATACATCTACAAAGCTCTGTGATGCATGCTTTGTATACTGTTCCATTCAGGGATCTTGTTACAAACAAGAGAAACTGATTCTGGCATATTTACACTGAAAATGAATTTACAGTTAGCCTGCTGAATCTAAGAAATATGGAGAATCAGGTTAAGAAAATGGTAAGGCATCAGGAAGTCTAATCAGAAGAGTCTTGACCCAGAAATACTCTGATTAAGATTATGCTGCATCATTCCACAACTCTCTATATTCAAATTTCCAGTTAGGAGTGTAATTGGACAAGGCTCGGTCATGCACTCCCATCCTTGCTGCCAACCAGTTGGAAATGGAATGCATTTCCCCCTTTGCCTTTTGTAGGGGTAGGAAGAACCTCGTCATTCATCAATACTTATTCACTAGTGAATGAGGTTTAAAATAGTGAAGAAGGTTGAATGCTAGGCAGTCAGCAAAAATGCAAGAGTTCACTGCAGTTCACCACTTTGGCTTCCTAATATCTATATGCACCATTCTTTCTTCAGTTATATGTCACAATAAGTGTTCTTATGTAACATAACACAATGATCCATTATATAGCCAAAAATGTACTCATCCGCCAAACAGAAATGACCCCAAATCTCAATACTTTCTACATTCATCTCTAAATCTAAGATCTCTGGGTGATATTCATTCCTCCTCCAATGATGATATAATCCCACCGTGATACAATGCATCTATGGACTAAATTGTAAAGCGAACCCACAAGCATACCCCACATACAATACACAATAGTGTGGAGAGAAAGAGTAAATGATAAAGAGAAGAAAAAGGGGAGGGGGAAGGGAAGTGTACAAAGAGGAAAAGCAGGAGAGGAGGAAGAAGAAGGAGCAGGAGCAGAAGGAGTAGAACTAGAAGAAGAAGAAGGCAACAACAAGGAATATTTCTTGAAACACATGGCAAAACAAAGAAGTAAATACAAGGAGAGCCTAGAGTGGTCATACCTATAATTTTTCACAAGGTATTTGTGTTATGTGTTTTATTTATGCCTTCCTTCTTCCATTGCCTACTAACACAGTACAGCACAGTCAGAGTCAAGAATTACATGGCTGCCAAGAAGAGGAAGAAATCTTGGCTGTGTTCAGAAGAAGCGCAGCGCCTGGAGAAGGTTACACTGCTCTCTGCTCTGGTCTCACTCTACCCAGTATATTATGCTCAGTTCAGGATCTTACTGCCAGTATGTAGGAGGAACATGGATACACCAAAAGCAGAGAACCAGGTTGAGGAAAGGATTAGAGTTTGTCATATGAGGAACAATTGAAGAAAAAATGGCCATATGATTTTCAAATATTTGAAGAGCTGTCATGAGGCAGTGGTTTGAAATTTATTATCTGGGTTTCCAGATAACAAATGCTTAGCCAGGGTCTGAAAGAAAGACTGTCTTCACGCCTCCAGCAAATGGCATTTGAGCACAGTTTCTAGCTGTACATTTTTTGTACAGCACATCTTTTCAGCAGACAATGTCAAGGGCTATGTCTCTGGAACATCGGTGAAGCTTGACCCTTCCCATCTATAAATATGCCCTGGACCAAACATGGAAAACATTAGAGACGAGACTTCTTCTATTTCTATCACATCTCAAAATGGAGCCTTCAAGATGGGGGCAGCTCAGCAGAAGTGGAAGGAGACAGACATTTCTCCGATCCCCTTGAAGAACATATTGACATGAACCAAATCTAACTACAACCCTAAGGACCTCATTTGTTCTTTCATAAATATTTACTGGGCACTCCCTCTGGGCCAGGCACTGTGTTGAGAAGGCTGAGATGAAAGATATCACCCTCGTTCCCAAGGAATTCACAGTGTAGTAGGAGTATGTTGTTGTTTTTAGGTGCTGTCGAGTCAGTTCCAACCCATAGCAACTCTATGCACAACAGAACAAAACACTGCCTGTTCCTGCGCCATCCTCGCAATTGTTATACTTGAGCTTATTGTTGCAGCCACTGTGTCAATCCACCTCATTGAGGGTCTTCCTCTTTTCCGCTGACCCTGTACTCTGCCAAGCATAATGTCCTTCTCCAGGGACTGATCCCTCCTGACAACATGTCCAAAGTATGTAAGACGCAGTCTCACCATCCTTGCCTTTAAGGAGCATTCTGGCTGTACTTCTTCTAAGGCAGATTTGTTCTTTCTTTTGGCAGTCCATGGTATATTCAATATTCTTCGTCAACACCACAATTCAAAGGCGTCAACTATTTTTCGGTCTTTCTTATTCATTGTCCAGCTTTCACATGCATATGATGAGACTGAAAATACCATGGCTGGGGTCAGGAGCACCTTAGTCTTCAGGGTGACATCTTTGCTCTTCAATGCTTTGAAGAGGTCCTTTGCAGCAGATTTGCCCAATGCAATGCGTCTTTTGATTTCTTGACTGCTGCTTCCGTAGGTGTTGATTGTGGACCAAGTGAAATGAAATCCTTGACAACGTCAATCTTTTCTCCGTTTGTCATGATGTTGCTCATTGGTCCAGTTGTGAGGACTTTTGTTTTCTTTATGTTGAAGTGTAATCCATGTTGAAGACTGTGGTCTTTGATCTTCATTAGTAAGTGCTTCAAGTCCTCTTCACTTTCAGCAAGCAAGGTTGTGTCATCTGCATAATGCAGGTTGTTAATGAGTCTTCCTCCAATCTTGATGCCCCATTCTTCTTCATATACTCCAGCTTCTCATATTATTTGTTCAGCATACAGATTAAATAGGTATGGTGAAAGGATACAGCTCTGACGCACACCTTTCCTGACTTTAAACCAATCAGTATCCCCTTGTTCTGTCTGAACAACTGCCTCTTGGTCTATGTAAAGGTTCTTCATGAGCACAATTAAGTGTTCTGGAATTCCCTTTCTTCGCAGTGTTATCCATAGTTTGTTATGATCCACACAGTTGAATGCCTTTGCATAATCAATAAAACACAGGTAAACATCCTTCTGGTATGCTCTGCTTTCAGCCAGCATCCATCTGACATCAGCAATGAGATCCCTGGTTCCAGGTCCTCTTCTGAAACCGGCCTGAATTTCTGGCAGTTCCCTGTCGATATACTGCTACAGCCATTTTTGAATGATCTTCAGCAGAATTTTGCTTGCGTGTGATATTAATGATATTGTTCTATAATTTCCACATTCAGTTGGATCACCTTTCTTGGGAATAGGCATAAATATGAATCTCTTCCAATCAGTTGGCCAGGAAGCTGTCTTCCATATTTCTTGGCATAGACGAGTGAGCACCTCCAGCGCTGCATCTGTTTGTTGAAACATCTCAATTGATATTCCATCAATTCCTGGAGCCTTGTTTTCACCAATCCCTTCAGAGCAGCTTGGACTTCTTCCTTCAGTACCACCAGTTCCTGATCATATGGCACCTCTTGAAATGGTTGAATATGTACTAATTCTTTTTGGTGTAATGACTCTGTGTATTCCTTCCATCTTCTTTTGATGCTTCCTTCATCATTTAATATTTTCCCCATGGAATCCTTCACTATTGCAACTCGAGACTTGAATTTTTTCTTCAGTTCTTTCAGCTTGAGAAACGCCAAGCGTGTTCCTCCCTTTTGGTTTTCCATCTCCAGCTCTTTGCACATGTCATTATAATACTTTATTTTGTCTTCTCAAGAGGCCCTTTGAAATCTTCTGTTCAGTTCTTTTACTTCATCAATTCTTCCTTTTGCTTTAGCTGCTCAATGCTCAAGAGCAAGTTTCCGAGTCTCCTCTGACATCCACCTTCATCTTTTCTTTCTTTCCTTTCTTTTCAGTGACCTCTTGCTTTCTTCATGGATGATGTCCTTGATGTCATTCCACAACTTGTCTGGCCTTCGGTCACTAGTGTTCAGTGTGTCAAATCTATTCTTGAGATGGTCTCTAAATTCAGGTGGGATATACCCAAGGTCATATTTTGGCTTTCGTGGACTTGCTCTGATTTTCTTCAGTTTCAGCTTGAACTTGCATATGAGCAATTCATGGTCTGTTCCACAGTTGGCCCCTAGCCTTGTTCTGGCTGATGATATTGAGCTTTTTCATCGTCTCTTTCCACAGATGTAGTCAATTTGATTTCTGTGTGTTCCATCTGGCGAGGTCCATGTGTATATAGTTGCCGTTTATGTTGGTGAAAGAAGGTATTTGCAATGAAGAAGTCGTTGGTCTTGCAAAATTCTATCATTTGATCTCTGGCATTGTTTCTGTCACCAAGGCCATATTTTCCAACTACTGATCCTTCCTCTGTGTTTCCAACTTTTGCATTCCAATCGCCAGTAATCAATGCATCTTGATTGCATGTTTGATCAATTTCAGACTGTAGCAGCTGATAAAAATCTTCTATTTCTTCATCTTTGGCCCTAGTATTTGGTGCGTAAATTTGAATAATAGTCGTATTAACTGGTCTTCCTTGTAGATGTACGGATATTATTCTATCACTGACAGTATTGTACTTCAGGATAGATCTTGAAATGTTCTTTTTGAAAATGAATGCAACACCATTCCTCTTCGAGTTGTCATTCCCAGCATAGTAGACTATATGATTGTCCGATTCAAAATGGCCAATACCAGTCTATTTCAGCTCACTAATGCCTAGGATATCAATGTTTATGTGTTTCATTTCATTTTTGATGATTTCCAATTTTCCTAGATTCATACTTCGTACATTCCAGGTTCCAATTATTAATGGATGTTTGCAGCTGTTTCTTCTTATTTTGAGTTGTGCCACATCAGCAAATGAAGGTCCTGAAAGCTTTCCTCCACCCACGTCATTAAGGCCAAGTCTACTTTGAGGAGGCAGCTCTTCCCCAGTCATCTTTTGAGTGCCTTCCAACCTGGGGAGCTCATCTTCCAGCACTATATCAGACAATGTTCCCCTGCTTTCATAAGGTTTTCACTGGCTGATGCTTTTCAGAAGTAGACTGCCGGGTCCTTCTTCCTAGTCTGTCTCAGTCTGGAAGCTCAGCTGAAACCTGTCCTCCATGGGTGACCCTGCTGGTATCTGAATACCGGTGGCATATCTTCCAGCATCACAACAACACACAAGCCCCCACAGTAACAAACTGACAGACACGTGGGGGAGTGGGAATATAGGCAAATAAATAATTGTAGAAATTTGATGAAATGCCACAATCACGACTATTTTTCTAGGTAGATCTTATAGTTCCCTACTTGACAAATATTAATAAATCATTTTGGCTCTCTTAAATATTTCTGTATTTAATTTTAAATATTCTAGAAATTAAAAGATGCATACTTACAAAGGAAGTTAGTTCCCTTTCTAATACCTGGCTCCTTTTCTAACACCTGATGATACATGCAAAACTCAACTTATAGTTATTATGTTAATGATTCCACAGTTTTGAAGTTATCATTGGCCCATTTCCCTGGGTTCACATTCTACACAATAGAATTCCATCCACCTGTAGAAATCTACAGTTCCTGTTCAGGATGATCCATTCAATGTGTTTGGGACTCTTAAAATATATTTTTCCTTTTGATTCTAAAGACTTAAAAATTGATAACATCATAAAATATATAGATGTCTTTTCCCTTTGAGTTTTTTCTTTCATAGTTAAGATTTTGTTTGATGATGAGTCCACAGACATTACGAAATAATTTATAAACAATATTTTTATTTGCAATACAATTTGTAATATAAACACTGAACACTTAAAAAGTATGTAGCTATAATCTATAACAGTTTTTCCCATGACTTTCCATCTTAAAATGTATAGGTAATTTTCATTAAATAGACGATATCAAGTACCAATATTTTAAAATATTGATAAGTTGTTAGATCTAATTTCCTTCCACTTCAATATTTAATAATATGTATATGTGCTCAAAAATTTCAAGCTTTTACAACACACTAACAAAGTAGTGAGGAAAAAGTGGACTGGACTATGGCTACCAAAGCTGTCACAATTCTAATGGGATGATGAAGAACAGGGAACAAACTTTTTGAGAAACAATTCTACTGAAGAAAAAAGAAATGGGTAAGGAAAGTAAGTAATTTAAAATATTTAAGTCACGTTCAATGCATAATTATGATTTCAAATTGCTGTTTAGTTATGCTTCATGTTGTAGGCTATTAAAACTTCACTCCTACAGCCTATGGAATGTTAAGTTGACACACAAGACAGTTACTCACCTCTTTCAAAAAAGTATTTGCACTTTAAAAAGGCACCCACCTAAAAATGTAAAAAAAAAAGGCACGATGTGGGATTTTCTCCTTTAAACTGGCTTCCCACCACTACCAAGAAACTTGCATTTACAAAAGAGTTAAAACAAATACCTCTGGATTAACAAGAAGAGACACGTGAGGGCCACTGACAAGACTTGGTGTAATATGACACTGAGTGTGGCTTCTTTTTCACCTGCTTTATCAAAGCCTGGATTCCCTTCATTTTTAGTTTCTTGGGTTTCTGCAGGGAAGTCTTCTATAGTTTCTTGGTTAACCACTGAGCCTGTTTTGTTGCTGTTGTTGTTTGTTTTTTGTCTTGTTTTGTTTTTGTTTGGTTTTTCTTGCCTTCTCTCTTTTGCTTGCATTTATTTTTGTCTGAAAATTTGTCCTGTCCTGCTTCCTTCTGTGGCTTTGTTGTAATTTTTGCACCAGCAGGTTGGCTGATAACTTTGCTCTTCACCTCTTGAGCAGTTCTTTCACAGCTCCTTCATCTGAATTGATTTCCTTTTGTGTGTTGTGGTAATGTTTGCTTTTTCCATTTACCATTAAAGAAGTTTGAACTTCATGGCCTTTTGCTTTCGTTGCTACTCTTTGCATCATTTAAAATCTTATACAATTGAATTTTAGATACTTCCTGTGGATTTTGTCTGACTTGCAGTCACAAGTTATAGAGTCTTTCTACTGACATTCCCATCTTTTGTCAGAAAATACCTTCTGAGGGATGTATTTAGCATTACCTAATTTCTGTATTCTTGAGAGGTACAATAATTGAGCCAATAATGCCAAATAAATCACAAGGCTCAGCAGTAATAAAGTCTAGTCCCTTCACCTTTTTTTCCCCAAATATTTAATGTTTTATTGTTGCTTATCGTATGGAATCAGAACTTTTTAATAGATTGAGTGTATTTCAATTGACTAGTTGACTAGAGGATGTATTATAATTTTTAATGGCAAAAAGTTGGCTGGTGGTAGTTTCTTTTTAAGCAGGCTCCTGGTTTTTCAGTTGCTTTTTTTTTTTTTTATGAATCTTTGAAAGCTATCTTGCTTCCTTGCACAAGATGATCCAAGCTACCTTGTTTCTTTCTGGGCCAAGCACAGACTGAGAAGGTTTTCCAACGATCTTTGGTTTCTTTTAGTGAAAAAATATTAGAGACCAAGAATCGGGTGCTAGGATGCAACATGGGGTAACATCATTCTTAGATTATTTCAATGTCAAAGCTACAATTTTTTAAAAACTTTTATTATTTTTTTTTACATTGATAGTCCTAATTCTGTTCTAAAATTATAAAGTTCTACTTGATTTGAAGGATTCTCTAATTGTAGCACCTTTTTTCCTACAAATTAAGAATAATTAGCTATTTTCTTTATTTAAGAATTCCAAAATACCAACACTAATATCTATATGAAAAATAAGGTATTAAATGAAAGTCACTATTTCTATGTAGTCACTTTTGTTTTTAGAAGGGATCCCACAAAAGACGCATATCCAATTACATGGTTCTAGATTCATTCTTCAGCTTTCTTTTTTTTTTTTTTTTGTGGCTATGTAGGCACTTAATTTGACAGTTGGTTTGTTTCTTTTGGTTTTGAGTCAGAGGCCTTTGGCATCTCACAGCTGCTAGGTCTGTCCTCTCAGAGGTGGAGGATTTGGGCTTCTACTCCATTCTTGGTGATAATATTCAGCTACTAGAAGAGAGTCCAAAAGCTAGCCCGGGTTCAGAGTGTGGAAAAAAGTTCCAATTTGTCAGCATCTGTTTCCTCCACGATTACTTATTGCTCAGTCAAAGAACAAATTCATTTGCATAAGCTGATGCATGACAAATTAATTCATCATCCTCTTCTTTAATTTCTATTTCACATAAAATTTAGCTCCCCTAAATTCTGTCCTTACCTTAAGACTTTTAAAATATATCTTACTCCCTCCCTTTTCTGAGCTACAAACACTTACTTTTAGGTAGTACCACATAACCAACATTTCCTCATTCCCTTAGCAGCTGAATCTATCAGGAAATGTCTTATTTGCACTTTATAAACCCATGTGATTCTTTTAATTAGTTTATTTCCATTCAGTGCCAGGCCAAATACAAAGTGCTTAATTTTCTGCGGGAAGATCAAGGAAATACTTTGTATATAAATTATATGTAAACTGGAGCTCTTGAGGTTTTGACTGACAGTCTGTCTTTTGAATCATGATTGAAAATTCATATATTTTGCATATATCATCTAATAAATTTTCATTTATCAAAACCACATATGTCCTTAATTTAATTACAGATGCTACTAGTATAGAGGTCTTTGGATAAATGAAAATATCCACTACTTTAATATTTTATGAATTCAAACTTCCCAAAGCCACTTCAGAATATCAGAAATTAAGCCAGACACATCAAAATAAAACAGCAAAATAGAAATATTATGTATATTTATGGAGCTCTAGTGGCGCAGTGGTTAAAGAGATTGGCTGCTAACAAAAAGGCTGGCTGTTCACCTCTACCAGTCTCTCCTTGGAAACCCTATGGGGCAATTCTCCTGTGTCGTATAGGGTCGCTGTGAGTCAAAATCAACTCAACAGCAATGGGTTTTTTTTTTTTTTTTTGGATGTACATTTATAAAGTAATTGCATATTTTGATCTTAGGGTTATGCAGAAATCCAAATTATTTTTGTCACTTATCCTTACAGAGGAAAACACAAACCCACATTAAATTTTCCAGTTTTATTATATAATAGGTGTTGTTGCCTTTTGAAATTTAACAAGTTTTTAAGACAAAGTGTCCCGGTTTGAGACTAAATATTCTAGAAGACTCACTAGATAAGGCTTTGCTGCTGCTGTTGTTCAACCCCCATCTTTCAAGAGCTGAGGCGTTTGCTATCAGGATGGATTTTAAGCCGCCCTCCTTTTTCCTCCTCTCAAGCCTTTACTTGGACCTGAGATTATCTCTATATTGGCCTTGTTTTCTTGTTTTGCTTTTTTTTTTTTCCTTAATTATCGCAAAGTTAAAATTTTCTTTTGAGCTTAAATATCTGATATGAAAAAATATTAGTTTAAAATAGTTTAATTTATATAATATTTAGTTTTCAATACATACATTTATATTGCCATCCTATTTTTAGCTACATATACATAAACACATTCAAGCAAAGTATTCGAATACAAATTCCTCACATCACATGCTTTTTTCAAATATTTTATTGTGCTTTAAGTGAAAGCTTACATAACAAATTGGTTTCCCATTCAAACATTTATACACAAATTGTTTTGTGACATCGGTTGCAATTCAGCAATGTGTCAGCATTCTCCCTCTTTTCATCTTTGGTTCCCTATTTCCATTCATCAGATTTTCCTGCCCCTTCCTGCCTTCTCATCCTTGCTTTTGGGCAGATGTTGCCCTTTTGGTCTCATGTACTTGATTGATCTAAGGAGCTATCACATGCTTTTAACCAATAAAGCTTCATGAATTCAATTGTTTATTTATTTATTTTTGTTTACTGTTGCTTCTACAAAAAAAAAAAAAGAAAGACACTCAGTCTTTAGATCCTAAGATCTCTGAACACCATTCCGTATTTAACAAATCTATGTTAACAGTCTTTCAAGAGTTCTTTGTTTCAATTTGTTTTAGAGGAGGGGACAAATACTTTTTGATAGTGCACACAGAGTTGCTTACAATTATACATTCTTAAATACATATTTGTAGATAGAGTTCTTTCAGCTGGGACATATTTTCCAAGCTTCTCATAGGGAAAAGAGTCCAGGGGAAGTGGGAGACCACAAAAAGCGGTTTTGCCCCTGGAGTTCAGGAGCTTCTGCCAGCAGGGTTATATTGTGGGTACTGTTGCTGATCTGCAGAAAAAAGCAAATCTGTTTCCAAGTCCAGCCTGGAACTCTGCTGGGCAAGCAGCTGATGATGCCTGTTTTAGACAAGACCTAGAGGAGAAATGTCTTCGACCATGTGGCCTTCCTGTGGCCAACTTTCTGGCACACAGGGAATCACGGCTGCTCTCCCCTCAGTGGGCACCCTCTGGATGAACAAGCCACACACAATCCCTTTCTGCAGTATCTCTATAACATTCAGCATTCAAGTGGTATGGGGTTAACTTTACCCAAAGAATTTGGTTTTTGTCTTTGGCTCCTGAGAGATAACATCTAAAATCTTGGAATTTCCCCCAACATTAGAGTGTTGTTGATGAGGCCTCCAGACCACACCTGAGCATTTATGCTAATGAGATGCCTCTTGGGTGGGGGTAGGCCATGCCAGAAGGACCTACCATGTGACATCTGGGAAGGGGGACGTGACTGAGTCAATAATGCTTACATAAGGAAGCCCCAGTAAAGACTCTGGATGTGGAAGCTCACCAGATGGAAAACACAAGAATCAAATGCACTACATCTATAGAAAGATGGAATGGAAAAGCTGAATATCATCACTCAGAACAAGGCCAGGGGCCGACTGCAGAACAGACCATCAATTACTCATATGCAAGTTCGAGTTGAACATAAAGAAAGTTAAAACAAGTCCACAAGAGCCAAAATATGACCTTGAGTATACCCCACCTGAATTTAGAGACTATCTCAAGAATATATTTGACACATTGAATACTAATGACCAAAGACCAGACAAGTTGGGGGATGGCTCAAGGACATCATACATGAAGAAAGCAAGAGGCCATTAAAAAGACAGGAAAGAAAAGACCAAAATGAATGTCAGAAGAGAATATGAAAGTTACTCTTGAATGTAGAGAAGCTAAAGCAAAAGGGAGAAACAATGAGATAAAAGAGCTGAACAGAATATTTCAAAGGGTGGCTCGAGAAGACAAAGTATTATAATGAAAGCTGCAAAGCCCAGGCGACAGAAAACTAAAAGAGAAGATAAGCATACACTTGGTATTTCTCAAGTTGAAAGAACTGAAGAAAAAAAGTCAAGCCTCGAGTTGCAATATTGAAGGATTCTACAGGGAGAATATTAAATGATGCAGGAAGCATCAAAAGAAGATGGAAGGAATACAGAGAGTCACCGTACCAAAAAAATTGGTTGATGTTCAACCATTTCAGGAAGTAGCAAATGATCAAAAACCAAGGAAGAAGTCCAAGCTGCACTGAAGGCATTGGTGAAACACAAGGCTTCAGGAATTCACAGAATACTAACTGAAATGTTTGAACAAACGGATGCAGTGCTGGAAGTGCTCACTCATCTGTGCCAAGAGATTTGGAAGACAGCTACCTGACCAACTGATTGGAGGAGCTCCATATTTGTACCCATTCCAAAGAAAGGTGATCCAACACAATGCAGAAATCATCGAACAATATCATTAATATTACACACAAGTAAAATTTTGCTGAAGATCATTCAAAAACTGTTGCAGCAGTATATCAGGAACAAGCAGAACAAGGGGATACTGCATAGTTTAAAATCCGGAAAGATGTGCGTCAGGGTTGTATCCTTTCACTATACATATTCAATCTGTATGCTGAGCAAACAAACCAAGAAGCTGGACTTTATCAAGAAGAACGGGGCATCAGAATTGGAAGAAGACTCAGTAACAACCTGCGATATGCAGATAACACAACCTTGCTTGCTGAAAGTGAGGAGAACTTGAAACATTTACTGAGGAGGATCAAAGACCACAGCCTTCAGTATGGATTACACCTCAATGTAAAGATAACAAAAATCCTCACAGTGGGACCAATAAGCAACATCATGATAAATGGAGAAAAGATTGAAGTTGTCAAGGATTTCATTTTGCTTGGATCCACAATCAACACCAATGGAAGCTGCAGTAAAAAAAAATCAAAAGACCTACTGCATTGGGCAAATCTGCTGCAAAAGACCTCTTTAAAGTGCTGAAAAGCGAAGACGTCACATTAAGGATTAAGGTGCGCCTGACCCAAGCCATGATGTTTTCAATCGCCCCATATGAATGTGAAAGCTAGACAATGAATAAGGAAAACTGAAGAATTGATGCCTTTGAATTATGGTGTTGGCGGAGAATATTGAATATAGCATGGACTGCCAGAGTCTGCCTTGGAAGAGACACAGCCAGAGTACTCCTTGGAAGAGGGCATGGCAAGGCTTCAACTCAGGTACTTTGGACATAAAGTCAGGAGGGACAAGCACTCAGAGAAGGGCATGATGCTTGGTAAAGTAGAGGATCACTGAAAAAGAGGAAGACCCTTGATGAGATGGATTGGCACAGTGGCCATAATAATGGGCTCAAACATAACAGTGATTGTGAGGATGGCTAAGCACCGGGCAGAGTTTCGTTCTGTTGTACATAGGGTTGCTATGAGTTGGAAACTACTCGATGGCACCTAACAACAACAAGAACATGGGCTTTCTGGCTGGTGAAAGACAGCAGTGCACATGAAAGGGTAGTGTGTTCCATTTGGGGATGTAGAAGCTCCTGTTTGGAACCCTCCCAGACCTGGCCTTAAGTATCTCTTCATTTATATCCTTTTTTCTATAATAAAACCAATCATAAGCACAGCATTTTTCTGAGTTCTCTAAGTCATTCTAGTGTATTACCAAACCTGAGGGAGTAATGGGATCCAGCAGGTCAGAAATGCGGGAAGCCCTGGGGAGACTGGAACTTATGGCTGGTCTCCTGAAGGTGTACTGGGAAAACCCTAAATTTGTATCCAGTAGGTCAGAACTTGAAGAAGAATGGCATTGCATTCATCATCGAAAAGAATATTTCAAGGTCTTTCCTGAAGTACAATGCTGTCAGTGATAGGATAATACCCATACACCTACAAGGAAGACGGAATTGACTCAACAGCAATGGGTTCAGTGGGTAGAAGGAAGACCAGTTAATACGACTATTAGTCAAATTATGCACCAACCACTAAGGCCAAAGATGAAGAAACTGAAGATTTTTACCAACTTCTGCAGTCTGAAATTGATCAAATATGCAATCAGCATGCATTGATAATACTGGTGATTGTAATGCAAAATTTGAAAACAAAGAAGAAGGATCAGTACTTGGAAAATATAGCCTTGGTGATAGAAACTATGCTGGGGATTGCATGATAGAATTTTGCTAGGCCATCGACTTCTTCATTCCAAATACCTTTTTTCACCAACATAAACAGTGACTATACACGTGGACCTCCCCAGATGGAATACACGGGAATCAAATCGACTGCATCTGTGGGAGGATGCAAGAGAAAAGCTGAATATCATCAGTCAGAACAAGGCCGGGAGCTGACTGTGGAACAGACCATCAATTGCTCATATGCAAGGTCAAGTTGAAACTGAAGAAAATTTTAAAAAGTCCACTAGAGCCAAAGTACTACCTTGAGTCCCACCTAAATTCAGAGACCATCTCAAGAGTAGATTTCATGCCTTGAACACTAATGACCAAAGACCAGACGAGTCATGGAATGGCATCAAGGTTATCATACATGAAGAAAGTAAGAGGTTGTTAAAAAGACAGGAAAGAATGAAAAGACCAAAATGGATGAGACTCTGAAGAGACTCTGAAACTTGCTCTTGAATGTGGAGTAGCTAAAGCGAAAGGAAGAAATGATGAAGTAAAAGAGCTGAACAGATTTCAAAGGGTTTTTCCTTTTGGTTGGCCAACAAAGTCATTATTAGGACCAGTACCCACCTGGCTTATGTACCATTCAGGCACTAAAAGAACTGAGTCCAGCAGAATAAACTGCTCTGGACAAAGGGCTGCAACTTGAATATGGTCACATTGATTGTCAGTCTAAAATGCACACCCCTAGAATCTGAACAGAAGATTTCAAAGGGTGGCTCAAGAAGACAAAGTGAAGTCTTATGATGACATGTGCAAAGACCTGGATATAGAAACCCAAAAGGGAAGAACTTGCTCAGCATTTCTCAAACTGAAAGAACTGAAGAAAAAATTCAAGCCTCAAGTTGCAATACTGAGGGATTCTATGGGGAAAATATTAAATGACGCAGGAAGCATCAAAAGAATATGGAAGAAATACACAGTCGCTAAACCAAAAAGAGTTGGTTGACATTCAGTGATTTTAAGAGGTAGCATTTTTTTTTTTTATATATGAGCAGGAATCAATAGTGCTGAAGGAAGAGATACAAGCTGCACTGAAAAAAAAGGCATTGGCAAAAAACAAGGCTCCAGGAATTGACAGAATACCAGTTGAGATGTTTCAACAAACAGATGCAGTGCTAGAACTCACTCATCTGTGGCAGGAAGTTTGGAGGACACCTACCTGGCCAACCAACTGGAAGAGATTCATATTTATGCCTATTCCCAAGAAAGGTGATTCCGCTGAATGCAGAAGTCATCAAATGATACCATTAATATCACACACAAGTAAAATTTTGCTGAAGATTATTCAAAAGTGGCTGCAGCAGTATATCAACAGAAAACTGCCAGAAAGTCAAGCCAGATTCAGAAGAGGATGTGGAACCAGGGATATCATTGCTAATGCCAGATGGATCCTGGCCAAAAGCAGAGAGTACCAGGAAGATGTTTACCTGTGTTTTATTGACTATGTAAAGGCATTCAACTCTGTGTATCATAACACATTGTGAAGAATGGGAATTCCAGAACACTTAATTGTGCTCATGAGGAACCTGCACATAGATCAAGAGGCTGTCGTTCAGACAGAACAGGGTGAATATACCATGGACTGCCAAAAGGATGAACAAACCTGTATTTGAAGATGTACAACCAGAATGCTCCTTAGAAGCAAGGACGGTGATACTATGACTCACATACTTTGGACATGTTGTCAGGAAGAATCATTCCCTGGAGAAGGACATCATGCTTAATAAAATACAGGGTCAGCAAAAAAGAGGAAGACCCTCAACGAGGTAGATTGACACAATGGCTGCCATAATGGGCTTAAGCATAACAACGATTGTGAGGATGGTGCAGGACCGGGCAGTGTTTCATTCTGTTGTCGCTATGAGTTGGAACCAACTCCACGGCACCTAACGACAACAACAACAGCTCAGAAGTGATGGTGTTGTGAAGACTCCAAGCCTACGGCTAGTGTCTTGGGCCAACACGGTAGTCTGGAAGACTGTGTCCTTTAACTTGTGAGGTCTGACCTACCGGCAGGCGGTTAGGGTTGGAGGAAGAAGTGTTACATGCGCAGCTGATGTCAGAACAGAGGTGCAACATAGGGGAACAAAATTGAATAGAATTGAATTGCAATTGATGCTTATAGATGGGGAAAGCCTCTTCAAAGTTGGGGAGGCTGTATGTTACTGCAATACACCGAATTTATTCTGACTTTCCTTGAAGAAAATACTGGCATGAGCCAAATCTCCCCTGTACAATGTATGCACCAAATTTTGTTAATTCAGATTAAACAGAAAGTTTAAAGAGGTTTAGCCTAAAATTTATCTGTATTACCATATTTTTTTGCAAATAGCAGGCACACATAAATAAGGTACACACATACACAGTGCACAGAAATGATAAAATTACGGGAAAAAGTTCTGGCATATTGCACCCATGAGTATACCACACATGTCTCATGACATTTCCAGAAGTGAATTTCAGCCTCATTTACCCTCATTCAATAGTGCAAAAATGTTACTTTTGATCATATTTGTAATAAGAAAGGTATAAGCCACAGTCAAGTTTGGTAGTACCCTGGTAATTAGAAAATAAACAATTGAAACTGTATATTTGTTTCTATTAATTTAAGTTAGTAATTATATCCCCATCACTTTTGAGTCATCAGTTAGAACCTTGAACCTACTGAAGCCTGTCCATAAGTCACGTGATATCAATTGGAAGCTTAAAGCAAAGCCTGCCCTGGCATAAATGCCATTCAGTACATATAACTAGAAATCTCCATTCGATCTTCATTGATGTAATTATCACAATTGCCTTCCGACTCTGTCTTTTAATTGAAGGAATAATAAAAGGGAAACTGATACAGGATTGCTCTTAGCTCAGCAGTTGAATGCAAAAACCTTATCAGATTGTCTTAAGTGAAACCATTAAACTATGTCAGGTCTGTTTATTTCATAGTCTAATTATGTCTTATTAGCACCAATGTCTTGATCAATGATCATAAGTCACCTTAAACCTGTTGCCATCGAGTCGATTCCGACTCACAGTGACACTATAGGACAGAGTAGAACTGTCCCATAGGGTTTCCAAGGAGCTGCTGGTAGATTCAAACTGCCAACCATTTGGTTAGCAGCCAAGCTCTTAACCACCATGCCACCAGGGCTCCTAAGTCACCTTAGTCACATGAGCATGTAAAAAAAAACCTTGCTTCTTGTACACTTCACATTTGAAATTTGCCCCATCCTTACTAGAACCAGCCAGTTATCGATTACATTGTGCACATTTTTTCTGTTTATAAATCTAAATCTTAGAACTTTTTAGAATCCTGGCAGGAATTAAACTCAAGTCCTATATAGCTGACTTCAAACTGAAAGTTGTTAGTTTTGAAGGCAAGAGAAAACACCCAACATAGGGGCAGCAAGAGAGTTCGAGGTTGGAGAGTCGTCCGTTCACAAATGGAGAAAGGAGGAAAAAGAGCTGGAGAAAATGAATCCACGCTGCACAGGTCATGGGCCCAAAGCAACATGGCCTGAGTTGGAGAACGACTTGAAAGAGTAATTTATTTCTTGAAGGGAACAAAATCAAGCTTCTCTACTGCCACAATTCAGATAAAAATGAAGCTCCTGGCAAATGAAAAAGGAATCACAGATTTCAAGGCAGGCTTCATCTGGATTTCTAAATTCATGAAAAGGAATGGCCTTTCCGTGAGAATGAGAAGCACTTATGACGATAATGAACAAATAAACTAAAATGGCCTATTTTAACATAAAAACAAAATTTCTTCTGGTGTCTTTCCTTTGTTGATTTCAAGGACATTGGTTATCAAAAAATTAGGTTTCAGCTTAAGATTTATGAAAGTAATGAAATATAAACAACATCTCATTCTTGTAGTTTAAGGCCTAGGATTGTTTCTTACTTACTAATTTCTAGCTCTTTGTGCATTCATATTCTTTGATTTCAACATGGCATCCCATTTCCATCACGAACCAGTTCTGCTCACCATTGGTTGCACTTTGTGCAGGAAAATACCTACCTTAAATGAAGTTTCCAGGAGATCAGTTTTATCCCAGTAACATTAAAACTGCTGGATAGAAAAAAAATAATTAAAATTGAAGTCAGCAGCATGTAAAAAATATTGGTATAGCACACTTATGAAAATAACACACGGGGCTGAGTGGTTTGCAAAAAACATAGCGTGTGTGTTATTTATGTAAAAGTACAGTGCTTAGAAGAAGAAATTCATAATTAAGTTGTTACAAAGAAAAAAATTAAATGTAATTGAGTACGGCTGCTTAAGAAGTGGGCCTGTTTTCAAGCACAACTGTAGCACCGAATATTTACACAAATTTCAAACTATTTATTCTATTTATGAAAGCTAGCCCGCTTTACCCTTTACAAGAGAAAAATCCTTGTTGGCCTAATTCTGGTTTCTGCCTATGTCTGAAAGTAATAAATCCAAATGCTTCACATAGATTGTGAGTTATATTTTTCACTTCTAGATATCAACTGCCCACAACTAGTACAAGTTAGAGAGGCGTCACCACAGAAATCAAATATTATAGCTCACTGTATGGTTTTGTGTTTAGATCAATTCAAAATAATCTGTGGACATAAGCCCATATTCTCCCCATTCTAGAAAAACAGAGGTGATGGCTGCTGAGTAGGTATACAAAGATTCATAGCCCTCCATGCCAGGTCACCCAGGTCAAATGATACAATTGATTCTCAGACATAAAACTAGTTCTAGACCACAACAGATTCAAAATTCTATTAGTGTAGATGCAGTGCAGTGAATTACTTAATATGGCCCTTCTAGCCAAGTTTTTGTGACTCCTACACAATGATTGGGTGGGACTATGCAAATGAAGTGTATAGAACCTCTGATGGTTAAGGTTATGTGTCAACTTGGCAGGGCCAAGTTATGCAATGATATAATTTGGCCATAATGTAATGATGTAGTCATCCTCCATTTTGTGATCTGTTGTAATTATCTTCCATCTTTCAATGTGTTGTAAATCCTAGCTTTGTGCCTGTGGCTATTGTCCCATTTGAGAGCCAGTTGTCTGTTATATTAATGAGGCAGAATTAGGGTGGGATGTATCTTGAGTCATCACGTTACTAGAGGATGTGACTCAAGTCACTACCCTTACTACCCTTATTCAAGTCATGCCCCTACTTGAATCACACCTTTTATCTTATAAAAGGAGAGAGAAGTGAACAGAGAGGAAGGGGCCCCATTCTCACAAGAAAGAAGAGCTGAGAGCAGAGCGTGTCCTCTGGACCCAGGATCCCTGTGCTGAGAACCTCTTAGACCCAGGAGACAGAGAAAGAGAAAGCTGTATCACTGGAGATGGCTAGAGACAACAAGAAGCAGCAGCAGAGAAACAGCAGCATCAGCAGAGGCAACAGAACCAGGGGACGAGCAGGAGGTGACGCAGTGGGCTTCCCAGCCCATGGAGCGGGAAAGCTGAGCAGGGGTGCCTCCAAGCACTTACTGGAGGCACTAAAGAGCTTTGTAACACTTGCCTGAGCAGGACTGAGGCCAGGCTGAGGTGCTGAAGGGCCGAGGGACTGAGGGGGTGTGGGGCTGAGAGGCCGAGGGCCAGAGAGAGAGATGCCTGTAGGCACGGCTGAGAAGAGGCTGTTTGGGTCAAATAACTGTATTCTGAATTGTAACCTGTTACTTCCCTAATAAAGGCCATAATTGGGAGTATTGTTGTGTGAGTTCTGCATGGCCATTGCATCGATTTATCAAACCCAGCAGAGAAGTAGAGAGTGTCATGGGAGGGACAGCTGGTATCAGAATTGGTGAAAAGATTGGAGAGAGGAGGTATGTCTGACCTCCGTTTCATGGGAATCACCCTTGGGCTATTAATCTTGATTCTCCTCCTACCCTTGTGAGTTAGAGGAGGTCAGACACCCCTGTCACACCATTTTTACAGTAGAAAATATTAATTCCCATATCATAGGTGTAATTTAAATGCCTCGCTATTGGAATTAGTTTTTATAGATTATGCGTTCATTTTAGACCACATGTGTTGTGTTAGCCTAATAAAAACCACATAAAATAAGTAGTTCCCATTTTACAGAATAGGAAAATGATGTTGGAGATACGAAAATACAGCTCAAGTAAGAATCGGAAATTCTTACAGAGACTGATTGATTTTAAACCTTATGGTCTTAATTATTACATGATTATTATATGATTTCTATTTCCCTACAACCATTATAGAAAAGAATAGAATTCATAAACTCTTGGGTTTTTACATTTGAAAGATATCTTAGGTGAGCCATTTAATTCTCTCCATGCAGAAATTCCTTCATCAGTATCCCTGAAAGGAAGAAGAACCAGGCTCTATTGGATATTTCTGATGATTTCTAATATTAGAACTCCTTATTTTTTGAGCTAGCTTTTTCATTACTGGACAGCTACAGTAGTTAAACCAGTCTTCCTGACTCCTTTCAGAATGGCAGTATAAAATTTTTCCTAACCGCTTTCTCTTCTGAAAATTCACTGGCAAATAACAAGAAGAGTGAGAAACAGAAAAATCAATCTTATCTTCAGAAAAACCAGAAAAGTTGTATCTGTAACCCCAAATGACAATAGATGAGGATTAGAAGACAAGACATAATGGTAAATGATCCAAAAAAAAAAGCATTTGACAGGATTGGAAGCTAGGTGGCAGGGGGAGAGGTTACATTGAGAAGCAAGCTAATTTCCCTGGTAGATCCTGATAAGGTTAAGGATTTGAGGTTCAGACTCAGCAAGTAGAGATACTGTCGAAAGAGGTAGTAAGGCAGGAAACTGTAAATAGATGGATTGTCTGAAGTTTTTTTTTTTTTTTTTTTAATAGGGAGAAAGGACAGTTAAACACATGGGTCCTCAATTCTACCCCAAATAGTCAAGTAACCCACCCCCTCTCTCCACTCTTTCAGAGGAACTGAGGATTATTCTCTGGAGAAGCTGACCTGAAAGGCCCTGGACTCAGGGGCAGAAGCACAGAGAAGGAGTAAAACGAGGAACTGTGATAAAGGGGTTGTTGTTATTAGTTACCATCAAGTCAGCTCTGAGTCATGATGACCTTATGTATAACACAATGAAATGTTGCCCAATCCTGTGCTATGTTTATGGTATGATAAAGGGGGAAAGAAGATTAAACATGAGTCTTCAGATTTAAAATCCACTAAATATCCAACACAATAAACGATTAAAGGCCCCACATTAAATTTTATCATTTTGAAACTTCAGAACATCAGGAATAAAAAGATTTTAAAAGGTCCAGAGAGGTAAAAAGACATAGATCACATACTCAGAATTTGGAATAAGAATGACATTGGACTTTTAAGAGGATAATTAAAAACAGAAAAGGAAACAATGCCTTACATTTTTTTGATTGAAATGATTTTCAGCCTAAAAGTCTATATCCAGTCAGACTATCAATCAAGTAAGTATAATGTAGAAAAAAGACATTTTCAGACATTCAAATTCTCCCATAAATGCTTCTCAGGGAGCCACTGGAGGATACATTCCATCAAATGAGGAAGTAAACCAAGAAAGGAGAAGAATGGAAACTAGGAAACAGGAAAGAGTTGAAGGGAATTCCCAGGTTGACAGCAGGGGAAATGCCAAGACCACAGCTATGCAGCAGGCCTAGACAGACACCAGGCCAGACAGGAGAAGGAGGTCAGAGCTCTGGGGGTATGCACGTGGAGGTGATATCTCCAAGAGAACACTAGAATATATAAATTCTCTGACAGGTTTGGTCCTGAAGATAATTTTGTAGAGAGACACTTATGGAGCTCTTGAACAGTTTGGGAAGACAGAGTATTCTCAATATTAAGCAAAAAAAAAAAAAAAAAAAAGGCAATCATTAACTCTAGGGAAACGAGAAAGTTGCACAAGGGTGGAACTATAATCGCAATGCCCTACCTGGGTTAGCAGTGAACATTGTTTCAATAATGAAAACAGAATCTGGATTAAATTTTTTTTTTAATTTAGATGTAATTTTACTTGGAAAATAAAAGGAGAAAAAATTAAATCTTCATCTATCATTAAAATAAGAAAATAGAAAATATCAGAAGTTGATGAATTTGCCTGATTTTCCTCTCCAATTCCTCCACCACCCCTTTCAAACCTAAACTCAAGCCTACTGCCCACTGGCCTAGCATCACTTTTGCCATGACTCTCAGTGATGATGATGTGCAAAAGCAGATTAAGTATGTGATGACGTTCATTAAACAAGAAGCCAATGAGAAAGCAGAAGAAATGGATGCAAAGGCAGAAGAGTCCAACACTGAGAAAATCATCTTGTACGAACCCAGTGACCGAAGGTTATAGAACACTGTGAAAAGAAAGAAAAGCAGTGTTAGCAGTAGAAGAAAATTCAGATGTTCAATTCGATGAGTCAAGCAAGATTCAAAGTCCTCATAGTGAGTGATGACCTTATCACTGAATTCATTACCATTGAGTAGATTTTGACTCTTGGAAACCTCATGTGTTACAGAGTGGAACTACTACATAGGGTTTTCTTGACTGTAATCTTTTAAAGAAGCAGATTGCCAGGCCTTTCTTCTGTGGCACTGCTGGGTGGTTTCAAACTGCCAATCTTTAGGTTAATAGTTGAGTACAAATGATTTGTGCCACCCAGGGCTCCTGACCTTATCACAGACCTACTAAACGAAGCAAAACAGAGACTCAGCAAGGTGCTAAAAGATACAACCAGGTACAAAGTGCTGCTAGATGGGCTGGTTCCTCTAGGGTTTTCACCTGTTGGTAAAGCCCCAAATAATTGCTCATTGCAGGAAACAGGGTTTCCCTCTGGTAAAGCCTGTGGTGCAAAAAATGATCCCTATGTACAAAATCACCGCCAAATAAGATGCTGATGTCTCAGTTGATCAGGAAGCTTACCTGCTTGAGGAAATAGCTTGTGGTGTTGAGATCTATAGTGGGGATCATAATATAAAGACTTCCAACACCCTTGAAAGCCAGCTGGATATCACAGACCAGCAGATGATACCAGAAGTTTGGGGAGTCTTGTCTGGTGTGAATGCCAACATCAAGCTTATGGGCTAAGTCTTTGGGAGGTGGAGTTTATTCCACTGCTCCAGTGGTGTGATATGGAAGTTTCTGACAGAGAAAAATATGATCTATTTAACCTCCTCTTTGCTGTTCTAATATTATTTTGTGTTTATCAGTGGAATGTCCTTTTAGCTAATGCCCTTGGTCTGTTAACAATGGGCAAAAGTTTCACTTAAAATGATCAACAACCTACCTCTAAACCCCGTTGTCATTGAGTCAAATCTGACTCATAGCAACCCTACAGAACAAAGTAGAACTACTCCATATGGTTTCCAAGGAGCGGCTGGTGGATTTGAACTGCCAATCTTTTGGTTAGCAGCAGAGCCCTTAACCACTTCTCCACCTGAGCTCCAACCTCTCTCTAGCTCATCTAAAAGTAAAACAGCTTTCCATTGATTCTGCACCATGAAGGTAAGGGGACCAGATGATGGTTGCATGAACATCACCCTGTCTTCTGCTCTTTCTCAAGATCCAGGTATCTAGTCTAGATGGTGATGTGTATGGTGTTCTCTGACTTTACAGCTCACGCTTTAGGTTTAAAATGCATATGGGACATGGATTCTGCCAGCTGTAGTAGCTTCGTTGTTACCTACTTGGGCCTAGAAGTTTTCCTCATTTGTAAATATGATTTAAAATCTAAATCATGAATATTCTTCATTTATTTTATTTAAAAAAAGGTTTACGTGGGGAAAAAATTGATGAGTTGACAGACAGCCATAGAGGCATTTTAATTACAAATAAGAAAGCAAATTCCAGAAGAAATAGCTACAATAGACAAAAGTTATTACCTCTGGGGAGCATAACAAAGATGGCGGGGGTAGGGGGGAACAACAAACCGTTATTTCTTATTATAAGTTTTCTAACATCGTTGGACTTCTAAAAATGTTTTATTCTAATATTTGCATAAAAGTTAAATGTTATTTTCAAAAAAGAAATGTATTCCTTATGATACCTTAAATACTCGGAAGTGTAGATCGCATTCTCTTAAGGTTCATTTTACCATAAAACACTGAGCTCTATTAACTTGTCTTCGGTGTTTACCTACCCCAGTTCGTTGGACGCCTAGCAGGCCGTGAGGGATTCTTCCAGGTCACAAGTTTTCTTCAAAAATTATGTGCATATATTGATTACAAGCTCCGGTTAAAAACGTAAAAGCCTATTCTGGATCACCTGGATAGTCGCCGTGTAACTGTAATTTTGGTGCCTTCACTAGCATATGTGTATCTAGCTGGCATTGTTTTCATAATTGCAGGCCAATGAGTAAAGGATGCATTAGTGTCAATGAAGGCTACAAGAAATCATGGCCGACCATATGAAGGAAACTTATGCAATCATCTGAATGGGCCAATTGCTGAGGAAATAGAGCCATTTCACGGAGCACATTGCAGAACACCAGGAACCCAAAAGGGTCAGCAGCCGGTACCACGTTCATGTTGCTAGTAGCAATTTAGTTTCAGCAAAACACTATCCATCATATAAAATTAATGTTGTTAATATGAATTGTATTTATTGGTTTGTAGGTTTTTTTATAATATACTAAGACATACGAAAGCCAGAACCTGTACGAAAGGTGGAAACCTATCAGAGAAGGAAAATTCAAATATTTTCCACTAAAAGAAATGATAGAAAAGTGGTAAAACTGCACCCCATCAAAGGCGGAGAAGTTGTGAGACTCAGAAAAACTAGGCAGCCCCGTCAAGTTCCTGCTGTCACAGGGTTCTCTTTAAATACATATTAGATAGATATATATTATATATATGTTTTAAATTTCAACTGTAGAGGCAGAGCCAAGATGGCAGAATAGACAGATGCTTCCATCGAGCCCTCTTTACAACAAAGACCCGAAAAAACAAGTGAAACGTGTATATTTGTGACAAGCTGGGAGCCCTGAGCATCAAAGGCAAGCGTAGACAACAAACTGAGGGGCAGGGGAAGGAAGAGACCGTTCAGAAGTGGAGAGAAGTTACCGGGCCTGAATCGCCAGGAGCCCTCAGGCACCATTCCGGGAGTGGTGGCGGCAGCGGCAGCTGTGGGCTGGTCCTAGCGTTCGGCCTCAGTTTCCTCAGGGAGAAGCAGCCAGCCACACAGCCCATTCACACCTCCAGAACCTGAGGAGAATGGGGCTCTCCTCAAAAGCTAAGTACTTGCATATCTTTTACTGCACACCCCACCCACCCTCCCCCAAGCCAGCTTCAGCGGCTGAATCCCTAGGCCTGAGATAGACCCTGGTGAGCACCTGGAGCCGTCCTCCCGGCCTTGGGGAAGGAAAAAATTTGCAACTGGGGGGGGGGGGCGGGGAAGATAATTTGCTAGCTCCATTAACCAGGGTAGCTCAGGACAGAAGCTGCTCCTGTCCAGGCATAAACCGTCCATGGACCTTGAGCACCTTTCCCTTCTGCATGGACCTGTGTGGGCCTATTTCAGGAGAATAGGCCTTTGTTGGCAAACTCCAACCTTTTCAGCGGTGCGATGGAGAGGTGGGTGTTTCACGTTTGACATTGCTTTGCCTATTAAACAAGGTCCTTACCTACTCACTACAGGGACCTAAGGACTGGTGGCCCCACTTGGGTTGCCCAGCCACCTGCGACAGTGGTCCAGGGATAACTGGTACCTCCCAATCCTTACAACAAAAACTTTGGGTGCCCATGGTCCATTTGCAGAGCCCACCCACCAGCACACTCTAGGGATAGAGACACATTTTCCTCAGAGACACTTGGGGGTCGGTTCTCAGCCCCCTGACTTGTTTAGAGTGTTACCCCCTGCTGCAATAAGATATGGGTATATATGCCAATCACCCCTGCCCCTCTAAGACTGTAGAACAGAGCCTGTACCACACACTTGATATCAGCTACCTGGAAACGTGAGCTGAATTCATACAAGAAAACCAAATGGACTCCTAGACTGATATACCTGATAACAGCTCTAGCCAGCTGGGGACAGGACACCAGAGCTCTAAAGGCAAAAATAATCAAGCTAGCTCACTCAAGCAACCCATAGGGGTACACCAAAACAAAACAAAGCAAGCAGCTACAACACTGTAAGCAAGCATAAACTAATACAATAACTTATAGATGGCTCGGAGACAACAGTCAATATCAAGTCACATAAAGAAACAGACCATGATCACCTCAACAGGTTCTCAAAACAAAGAATCCAGGGATCTTTTGGATGAACGTGCATTCCTGGAATTACCAGATGCAGAATACAAAAGTTTAATATATAGAACCCTTCTAGACATCAGGAAGGAAATGAAGCAATATGCAGAACAAGCCAAGGAACACACAGATAAAGCAAATGAAGAAATCAGAAAGATTATTCAGGAACATAATGAAAAGTTTAATAAGGTGGAAAAATCCATAGACAGACAGCAATCAGAAATTCAGAAGATTAACAATAAAATTACAGAATTAAATAACTCAATAGAAAGTCAGAGGAGCAGAACAGAGCAAGTAGAAGCTAGAATTTCTGAACTTGAAGATAAATCACTTGGCACTAATATATTTGAAGAAAAATCAGACAAAAGAATTAAAAAAAATGAAGAAACCTTAAGAATCATGTGGGATTCTATCAAGAGAAATAACCTAGGAGTAATTGGAGTACCAGAACAGGGAGGGATAACAGAAAATACAGAGAAAATTGTTGAGGATTTATTGGCAGAAAACTTCCCTGATACTGTGAAAGATGAGAAGATATCTACCCAAGATGCTCATTGAACTCCACATAAGGTAGACCTTAAACGAAATTCACCAAGACATATTATAATCAAGATTGCCAAAACCAAAGATAAAGAGACAATTATAAGAGCAGTGAGGGATAAAAGAAAAGTCTCCCTACAAGGAAGAGCCAATAAGAATAAGCTGGGACTACTCGGCAAAAACCATGCAGGCAAGAAGGCAATGGGATGACGTATTTAAAAAACTGAAGGAAAAAAATTGCCTGCCAAGAATCATATATCCATCAAAACTGTCTCTTAAATATGAAGGTGAAATTAAGACATTTCCAGATAAACACATGTTGAGGGAATCCATAAAAACCAAACCAAAACTACAAGAAATATTAAAGGGATTTCTTTGGCTAGAAAATCAATAATATCAGGTATCGACCCAAGACTAGAACACTGGGCAGAGCAACCAGAAGCCAATCCAGACAGGGAAATCGCAAAAAAAAAAAAAAAGGCAAGATTAAAAAAAAAAAAAAAAAGCCCAACACAGGGTAACGGTGAGGTTATTATATAAAAGAAGACAACATTAAAATAATAAAGAGGGACTAAGAAATGTAATCATATACCTGCCATATGGAGAGGAAGATACGGCGATACAAAGAAATAAAAGTTAGTTATAAATTTAGAAAAATAGGGGTAAATAATAAGGTAACCACAAAGGAGACAAACTATCCTACTCATCAAAATAAAATACAAGGGAAAAATACAGACTCAGCAGAAACAAAATCAACAACAACAAATATGAGGAAAGGACAATATATAAAGAAAATCTGCTCAGCACATAAAATGAAGTGGGAAAAAGAAGCTCTCAACACACAAAAAAGACATCAAAATGATAGCACTAAATTCATACTTATCCATAATTACCCTGAATGTAAGTGGAGTAAATGCACTAATAAAGAGACAGAATGGATTAAAAACCAAGATCCATCTATACGCTGCCTACAAGAGACATACTTTAGACTTAGAGACACAAACAAACTAAAACTCGAAGGACTGAAAAAAATATATCAAGCAAACAACAATCAAAAAAGAGCAGGAGTGGCAATACTAACTTCTGACAAAATAAACTTTAAAGTTAAATCCATCAGAAAGGATAAGGAAGGACACTATATAATGATTAAAGGGCCAATACACCAAGAAGATATAACCATATTAAATATTTATGCACCCAATGACAGGGCTGCAAGATACATAAAACAAACTCTATCGGCATTGAAAAGTGAGATAGACAGCTCCACAATAATAGTAGGAGACTTCAACACACCACTTTCTGTGAAGGACAGGACACCCAGAAAGAAGCTCAATAAAGACAGGGAAGATCTAAATGCCACAATCAACCAACTTGACCTCGTAGACATATGCAGAACACTCCACCCAACAGCAACTAACTATACTTTCTTTTCTAGTGCACATGGAACATTCTCTAGAATAGACCACATATTAGGTCATAAAGCAAGCCTTAGCAAAATCCAAAACATTGAAATATTACAAAGCATCTTCTCTGACCATAAGGCCATAAAAGTGGAAATCAATAACTGGAAAAGCAGAAAAAAGAAATCAAACACTTGGAAACTGAACAATACCCTGCTCAGAAAAGACTGGATTATAGAAGACATTAAGGATGGAATAAAGAAATTCAGAGAATCCAATGAGAACGAAAACACTTCCTATCAGAAACTTTGGGACACAGCAAAAGCGATGCTCAGAGGCCAATTTATATCAATAAATGCACACATACAAAAAGAAGAAAGGGCCAAAATCAAAGAACTATCCCTACAACTTGGAGAAATAGAAAGTGAGCAACAAAAGAAACCCACAGGCACCAGAAGAAAACAAATAATAAAAATTAGAGTTGAACTAAATGAAATAGAAAACAGAAAAACAATTGAAAGAATTAACAAGACCAAAAGCTGGCTTTTGAAAAAAATCAACAAAATTGATAAACCATTGGCCAAACTGACAAAAGGAAAACAGGAAAGGAAGAAAATAACCCAAATAAGAAATGAAAATAGTGATATTACAACAGACCCAACTGAAATTAAAAGAATCATACCAGATTACTATGAAAAACTATGCTCAAACAAATTTGAAAACCTAGAAGAAATGGATGAATTCCTAGAAACACACTACCTATCTAAACTAACACAAACAGAGGTAGAACAACTAAATAGACCCATAACAGAAGAGGAGATTGAAAAGGTAATCAAAAAACTCCCAGTGAAAAAAAGCCCTGGTCCAGACAGCTTCACTGCAGAGTTCTACCAAACTTTCAGAGAAGAGTTAACACCACTACTACTAAAGGTATTTCAGAGCATAGAAAAGGAAGGATGGAACATTACCAAACTCATTCTATGAAGCCACCATATCCCTGATACCAAAACCAGGGAAAGATAGCACAAGAAAAGAAAATTATTGACCTATATCCCTCATGAATGTAGATGCAAAAATCCTCAACAAAATTCTAGCCAATAGAATTCAACAACATATCAAAAAAATAATTCGCCATGACCAAGTGGGATTCATACCAGGTATGCAGGGATGGCTTAACATCAGAAAAACAATTAATGTAATCCACCACATAAATAAAACAAAAAACAAGAATCACATTTTATCAATTGATGCAGAAAAGGCATTTGACAAAGTTCAACACTCATTCATGATAAAAACTCTCAGCAAAATAGGAATAGAACAAAATATTCTCAACATAGTAAACGGCATTTATACAAAGCCAACAGCCAACATCACCCAAAAGGGAGAGAGCCTGAAAACATTCCCACTGAGATCGGGAACCAGACAAGGATGCCCTTTATCACCAGTCTTATTCAACATTGTGCTGGAAGCCCTAGCCAGAGCAATTAGGCTAGATAAAGAAATAAAGTGCATCCAGATTGGCAAGGAAGAAGTAAAAGTATCTCTATTTGCAGATGATATGATCTTATAGACAGAAAACCCTAAGGAATCCTCCAGAAAACTACTGAAACTAAGAGAAGTGTTCATCAGAGTACCCAGATACAAGATAAACATACAAAAATCAGTTGAATTCCTCTACACCAACAAAAAGAACATCGAAGAGGAAATCACCAAATCAATGCCATTTACAGTAGCCCCCAAGAAGATAAAATACTTAGGAATAAATCTTACCAGAGATGTAAAAGACTTATGCAAAGAAAACTACAGTACACTTCTGCAAGAAACCAAAAGAGACTTACATAAGTAGAAGAACATACCTTGCTCATGGATAGGAAGACTTATTGTTTGGTGCCCTCAAGTCCATTCCGACTCATAGCGACCCTATGCACAACAGAACGAAACACTGCCCGGTCCTGCTCCATCCTTACCATCGTTGTTATGCTTGAGCTAAATGTTGCAGCCACTGTGTCAATCCACCTCGTTGAGGGTCTTCCTCTTTTCTGCTGACCCTGTACTCTGCCAAGCATGATGTCCTTCTCCAGGGACTGATCCTTCCCGACAACATGTCCCAAGTATGTAAGACGCAGTCTCGCCATCCTCGCCTCTCAGGAGCATTCTAGTTGTACTTCTTCTAAGACAAATTTGTTCATTCTTTTGGCAGTCCATGGTATATTCAATATTCTTTGCCAACACCACAATTTAAAGGCATCAAATCTTCTTCAGTCTTCCTTATTCGTTGTCAAGCTTTCACATGCATATGATGTGATTGAAAATACCATGGCTTGGGTCAGGCACACCTTAGTCTTCAGGGTGACATCTTTGCTCTTTAACACTTTAAAGAGGCCCTTTGCAGCACATTTGCCCAATGCAATGCGTCTTTTGATTTCTTGACTGCTGTTTCCATGGCTGTTGATTGTGGATCCAAGTAAAATGAAATCCTCGACAACTTCAATCTTTTCTCCGTTTATCATGATGTTGCTCATTAGTCCAGTTGTGAGGATTTTTGTTTTCTTTATGTTGAGGTGTAATCCATACTGAAGTCTGTGATCTTTGATCTTCATTAGGAAGTGCTTCAAGTCCTCTTCACTATCAGCAAGCAAGGTTGTGTCATCTGCATAATGCAGGTTGTTAATGAGAATTCCTCCAATCCTGATGCCCCGTTCTTCTTCATATAGTCCCGCTTCTCGTATTATTTTTTCAGCATACAGATTAAATAGGTATGGTGAAAAAATACAACCCTGGTGCACACCTTTCCTGACCTTAAACCAATCAGTATACCCTTGTTCTGTCCAAACAACGGCCTCTTGATCTATGTAAAGGTTCCTCATGAGCACAATTAAGTGTTCTGGAATTCCCATTCTTCACAGTGTTATCCATAGTTTATGATCCACACAGTAGAATCCCTTTGCATAGTCAATAAAACACAGGTAAACATCCTTCTGGTATTCTCTGCTTTCAGCCAGGATCCATCTGACATCAGCAATGATATCCCTGGTTCCATGTCCTCTTCTGAAACTGGCCTGAATTTCTGGCAGTTCCCTGTTGATATACTGCTGCAGCCGTTTTTGAATGATCTTCAGCAAAATTTTGCTTGCATATGATATTAATGGTATTGTTCTATAATTTCCACATTTGGTTGGATCACCTTTCTTGGGAATAGGCATAAATATGGATCTCTTCCAATCAGTTGGCCAGGAAGCCGTCTTTCATATTTCTTGGCATAGACGAGTGAGCACCTCCAGCGCTGCATCTGTTTGTTGAAACATCTCGATTGATATTCCATCAATTCCTGGAGCCTTGTTTTTCACCAATGCCTTCAGAGCAACTTGGACTTCTTCCTTCAGTACCATTGGTTTCTGACCATATGCCACCTCTTGAAATTGTTGAACATCGACTAATTCTTTTTGGTATAATGACTCTGTGTATTCCTTCCATCTTCTTTTGATGCTTCCTGCATCATTTAATATTTTCCCCATGGAATCCTTCACTATTGCAACTCGAGGCTTGAATTTTTTCTTCAGTTCTTTCAGCTTGAGAAAGACCATACCTGTTCTTCCCTTTTGGTTTTCCATCTCCAGCTCTTTTCACGTCATTGTAATACTTTACTTTGTCTTCTCGAGATGCCCTTTGAAATCTGTTCAGTTCTTTTACTTCATCAATTCTTCCTTTTGCTTTAGCTGCTCGACGTTCAAGAGCAAGTTTCAGAGTCTCCTCTGACACCCATCTTGGTCTTTTCTTTCTTTCCTTTTTTTTTCAGTGACCTCTTGCTTTCTTCATGGATGATGTCCTTGATGTCATTCTACAACTCGTCTGGTCTTCAGTCGCTAGTGTTCAATGTATCAAATCTATTCTTCAGATGGTCTCTAAATTCATGTTGAATATATTCAAGGTCATATTTTGGCTCTCGTGGACTTGCTCTGATTTTCTTCAGTTTCAGTTTGAACTTGCATATGAACAATTCATGGTCTGTTCCACAGTCGGCCCCTGGCCTTGTTCTGACTGATGATACTGAGTTTTTCCATCGTCTCTTTCCACAGATGTAGTCAATTTGATTTCTGTGTGTTCCATCTGGCGAGGTCCATGTGTATAGTCGCCGTTTATGTTGGTGAAAGAAGGTATCTGCAATGAAGAAGTCGTTGGTCATGCAAAATTCTATCTTTCGATCTCTGGCATTGTTTCTATCACCAAGGCCATATTTTCCAACTACTGATCCTTCTTTGTTTCCAACTTTCACACTCCAATCGCCAGTAATTATCACTGCATCTTGATTGCATGTTTGATCAATTTCAGACTGTAGCATCTGATAAAAATCTTCTATTTTTTCATCTTTGGCCCTAGTGGTTGGTGCATAAATTTGAATAATAGTCGTATTAACTTGTCTTCCTTGTAGGCATATGGATATTATCCTATCACTGACAGCGTTGTACGTCAGGATAGACCTTGAAACGTTCTTTTTGATGATGAATGTAACACCATTCCTCTTCGAGTTATCATTCCCAGCATAGTAGACTATATGATTGCCCAATTCAAAATGGTAAATACCAGTCCATTTCAGCTCACTAATGCCTAGGATATCGATGTTTATGTGTTCCATTTCATTTTTGATGATTTCCAATTTTTCTAGATTCATACTTCGTACATTCCAGGTTCCAATTATTAATGGATGTTTGCAGCTGTTTCTTCTCATTTTGAGTAGTGCTGCATCAGCAAATGAAGGTCCCGAAAGCTTTCCTCCATCCACATCATTAAGGTCGACTCTAGTTCAAGGAGGCAGCTCTTCCCCAGTTCTTTTGAGTGCCTTCCAACCTGGGGGGCTCATCTTCCAGCACTATATCAGACAACGTTCCGCTGCTATTCATAAGCTTTTCACTGCCTAATGCTTTTCAGAAGTAGACTGCCGGGTCCTTCTTCCTAGTCTGTCTCAGTCTGGAAGCTCAGCTGAAACCTGTCCTCCATGGGTGACCCTGCTGGTATCTGAATACCGGTGGCATGTCTTCCAGCATCACAGCAACACACAAGCCCCCACAGTACGACAAACTGACAGACACGTGGGGGATAGGAAGATTTAACATTATAAAAATGTCTATTCTACCAAAAGCAATCTATACATTTAATGCAATTCCGATCCAAATCCCAATGACATTCTTTAATGAGATGGAGAAACAAATCACCAATTTCATATGGAAGAGAAAGAGGCCCCGGATAAATAAGACATTACTGAAAAAGAAGAACAAAGTGGGAGGCCTTACTTTACCTGATTTTAGAACCTATTATACCGCCACAGTAGTCAAAACAGCCTGGTACTGGTACAACAACAGATACATGGACCAATGGAACAGAACTGAGAATCCAGACATAAGTCCATCCACATATGAGCAGTTGATATTTGACAAAAGCCCCAAAACAGTTAAATGGGAAAAGACAGTCTTTTTAACAAATGGTGCTGGCATACCTGCATATCCCTCTGCAAAAAAACGAAACAGACCCATACCTCACTCCATGCACAAAAACTAACTCAAAATGGATCAAAGACCTAAATAGAAAATCTAAAACGATAAAGATCATGGAAGAAAAAATAGGGACAACGTTAGGAGCCCTAATACATGGCATAAACAGTGTAGAAAACATTATAAAGAATGTAGAAGGAAAACTAGGTAACTGGGAGCTCCTAGAAATCAAACACTTGTGCTCATCCAAAGACTTCACCAAAAGAGTAAAAAGACTACCTACAGACTGGGAAAAAGTTTTTAGCTATGACATTTCTGATCAGCGCCTGATCTCTAAAATCTACATGATACTGCAAAAACTCAACTGCAAAAAGACAAATAACCCAATTAAAAAATGGGCAAAAGATATGAATAGACGCTTCACTAAAGAAGACATTGAGGTAGCTAACAGATATATGAGGAAATGTTCACTATCATTAGCCATTAGAGAAATGCAGATCAAAACTACAATGAGGTTTCATCTCACTCCAAGAAGGCTGGCATTAATCCAAAAAACACAAAATAATCAATGTTGGAGAGGCTGTGGAGAGATTGGGACACTTCTACACTGCTGGTGGGAATGTCAAATGGTACAACCACTTTGGAAATCGATTTGGTGTTTCCTTAAAAAGTTAGAAATAGAACTACCATATGATCCAGCAATCCCACTCCTTGGAAAATATCCTAGAGAAATAACAGCCTTTACACAAACAGATGTATGCCTACCCATGTTCATTGCAGCACTGTTTACAATAGCAGAAACATGGAAGCAATCAAGGTGCCCAGCAACGGATGAATGGATAAATAAATTAGGGTATATTCACAGAATGGAATACTACACATCGATAAAGAACAGTGAGGAATCTATGAAACATTTCATAACATGGAGTAACCTGGAAGGCATTATGCTGAGTGAGATTAGTCAGTTGCAAAAGGACAAATATTGTACAAGAGCACTATTATAAGAACTTGAGAAATAGTTTAAACTGAGAAGAAAACATTCTTTTGTGGTTACGAGAGGTGGGTGGGGGTGGGAGGGGGTATTCACTAATTAGATAGTAGATAAGAACTACTTTAGGTGAAGGGAAAGACAACACACAATACAGGGGAGGTCAGCACAATTGGACTAAACCAAAAGCAGTTTCCTGAATAAACTGAATGCTTTGAAGGCCAGCATAGCAGGGGCAGAGGTCTGGGGACCATGGTTTCAGGGGACATCTAAGTCAATTGGCATAATAAAATCTATTAAGAAAACATTCTGCATCCCACTTTGAAGAGTGGCCTCTGGCGTCTTAAAAGCTAGCAAGCAGCCATCTAAGATGCATCAATTGGTCTCAACCCACCTGGATCAAAGGAAAATGAAGAACACCAAGGTCACACAATAACTATGAGCCCAAGAGACAGAAAGGGCCACATGAACCAGCGATTACATCATCCTGAGACCAGAAGAACTAGATGGTGTTCGGCTATAACCAATGACTGCCCTGACAGGGAACACAACACAGAACCCCTGAGGGAGCAGGAGAGCAGTGGGATGCAGACCCCAAGTTCTCATAAGGCTAGACTTAATGGTCTGACTGAGACTGGAAGGACCCCGGTGGTCATGGCCGACAGACCTTCTGTTGCCCCAGGACAGGAACCATTCTGGAAGCCAACTCTTCAGACATGGCTTGGACTGGACAATGGGTTGGAGAGGGATGCTGGTGAGGAGCGAGCTTCTTGGATCAGGTGGACACTTGAGACTATGTTGGCATCTCCTGCCTGGAGGGGAGATGAGAGGGTGGAGGGGGTTAGAAGCTGGTGAAATGGACATGAAAAGAGAGAGTGGTTAGAGAGCGGGCTGTCTCATTAGGGGGAGAGTAATTGGGAGTGTGTAGCAAGGTGTATATGGGTTTTTGTGTGAGAGACTGACTTGATTTGTAAACTTTCACTTAAAGCACAATAGAAATTATTTAAAAAAAAAATTTCAACTGTACAAGAACTGTTTTAAAAAAAACCCGTTGCCATTGAGTCGATTCCGACTCATAGCGACTCTATAGAACAGAGTAGAACTGCCCCATAGGGTTTCCAAGGAGCATCTGGTGCATTCGAACTGTCGACCTTTTGGTTAGCAGCCATAGTTCTTAACCACTATGCCACCAGCATTTCAATAAGAACTGTAAGAAATTTATACCCATTTTTATATTAGTACACATTGGTACAAATGATATAATAATTTAGTTCAATCATGGCGAGTTCTTTTTTCCTTTAACATTTTTTAAGCTATCCCTTTAAAAGAATTTGTATATTACTTAAGTTTGAGGAACACCGGCTTATTGTTTGTATTACTGAGAGATCTGATTGGGTCAGTTTGCTACTAGCCGGTAGGCAATGCCCAATAAGCCAGAGTTTAATGCCAAAAGAGATGGCCCTCATGTTGCCCAGCCAATAGGTGGTACTGGCCCTGGGTCCAAACTATTGAGTTCAGAGTAGTAGGGCTGATTTCATTCTACATTTATTCACAAACCAAGGCAACTTTATATGGTATGAGCTGGTGAAGACCATATTCCTCAGCATTAGAATTTGGGCTCAACTGGCACTTTTATCTGCAAGGACACAATGACCATCAACTTCCTGCCTTTTTATTAAATTTAAAAGAAAATCAAGTTGTGGGGAGTGCTTTGAGATTCCCATTTGAAAATTAAGAATTCCATTATTTCCATCCTATTTTCATTTCTCTCTTCGAGTAACAAAACTCCCTAATATAATGACTGGTCATCACAAATTGAAATAAAAGATAGAAATAATCTGGACCCAAATATATATTCATTCATGGAAACATGGCTTGCTTTTTTACTATATGAAGGTTTGTTTTCCATTGGCAATTTCTGAACATTTTTATGCTAGCATTCATAAATGCATACACATGCAAATTTTTACCGTAAATGTGGGCAAATTCTAGGAAAATGCAATGCTAAGATTTAAAATGATATAGTCATAAAATGCTTTAGATTGTAAAGTCTATCTAAACTCTAATAAAAAATATGCCCGTGCTTGGGAAACTGATGCAATGCAATTTAGTTTGGAATTACAGCTTTGACAGGCAACTAGGGGGAATATATTGGGTCCAGGTAATGGAAGCAATGGATATTACTTCTAGGTTATTTACTCTCCATTTCTCGATATTCATTCCTTTGCCATGTCCATATGATCCCAGTGACCCCAGCCCAAGTGTCAGAGGATACGCTTGTCTTGCTCTGAGATGTCAGTGTCTTCAGAGTCCCAGACCAGAAGGGACATATGAAGGGGCTGAATAGGCCAGGCCAAGAGGCCTTTAACAGTGTGTTTGCACTGAGAGGGAGAATAGGATTATTGTTTATCTTTAATATTTGGAGTAGCTGGTTTCTGAAATTAGGTCAAAAGGTATATCTTGAAGCTAGGCAAATTGAAATGTAGTTCACAGGCAAAAATCCTTTCCGGCTTTGGCTTCCCTGATCTGCGTCTGTTTTCTTTCTTCTGTTACTACTTACCTCCTTATTGCTCTGTTTATTTTATCCTTCTTCCTCCTGTTTCAGCAGAAACATTCTCCAGCTTCTGTCCTCTCTCCCTAGCACCCTAACTGCCTAAAATTAAAAACATTTTTAATATAACTGAAATACTATTGTTGTTGTTAGGTGCCGTCAAGTCAGTTCCAACTTATAGCAATCTTATGCACAACGGAATGAAACACTGCCCGGTCCTGAATCATCCTCACAATTGTTGTTATGCTTGAGCCCATTGTTGCAGCCACTGTGTCAATCCACCTCGTTGACAGTCTTCCTCTTTTCCACTGACCCTGTACTCTGCCAAGCTTGATGTCCTTCTCCAGGGACTGATCCCTCCTGACAACATGTCCAAAGTATGTAAGACGCAGTCTCACCATCCTCGCTTCTCAGGAGCATTCTGGTTGTACTTCTAAGACAGATTTGTTCATTCTTCTGGCAGTCCATGGTATATTCAATATTCTTTGCCAACACCACAATTCAAAGGTGTCAATTCTTCTTCGGTCTTCCTTATTCATTGTCCAGCTTTCACATGCATATGATGTGATTGAAAATGCCATGGCTTGGGTCAGGCGCACCTTAGTCTTCAAGGTGACATCTTTGCTCTTTAACACTTTAAAGAGGCCCTTTGCAGCAGATTTACCCAATGCAATTTGTCTCTTGATTTCTTAACTGCTGCTTCCATGGCTGTTGATTGTGGATCCAAGTAAAATGAAATCCTCGACAACTTCAATCTTTTCTCCGTTTATCATGATGTTGCTCATTGGTCCAGTTGTGAGGATTTTTGTTTTCTTTATGTTGAGGTGTAATCCATACTGAAGGTTGTGGTCTTCGATTTTCATTAGTAAGTGCTTCAAGTCCTCTTTACTTTCTTCAAGCAAGGTTCTGTCATATGCATAACGCAGGTTGTTAATGAGAATTCCTCCAATCCTGATGCCCCGTTCTTCTTCATATAGTCCCGCTTCTCAGGTTATTTGCTCAGCATACAGATTGAATAGGTATGGTGAAAGAATACAACCCTGGTGCACACCTTTCCTGATCTTAAACCAATCAGTATACCCTTGTTCTGTCCAAACGACTGCCTCTTGATCTATGTAAAGGTTCCTCATGAGCACAGTTAAGTGTTCTGGAATTCCCATTCTTCGCAGTGTTATCCATAGTTTGTTATGATCCACACAGTCGAATGCCTTTGCATAGTCGATAAAACACAGGTAAACATCTTTCCGGTATTCTCTGCTTTCAGCCAGGATCCATCAACAATGATATACCTAGTTCCACGTCCTCTTCTGAAAAAAAAAAAAAAAAAACTGGCCTGAATTTCTGGCAGTTCCCTGTCAATACACTGCTGCAGGTGTTTTTGAACGATCTTTGGCAAAATTTTGCTTGTGTGTGATATGAATGATATTGTTCTATAATTTCCACATTCAGCTGGATCACCTTTCTTGGGAATAGGTATAAATATGGATCTCTTCCAGTTTGTTTTTTTTTTTTCCAGTTAGTTGGCCAGGAAGCTGTCTTCCGTATTGCTTGGCATAGTCAAGTGAGCACCTCCAGCGCTGCATCTGTTTGTTGAAACATCTCAGTTGATATTCCATTGATTCCTGGAGCCTTGTTTTTTGCCAATGGCTTCAGAGCAGCTTGGACTTCTTCCTTCAGTACCATCAGTTCCTGATCATATGCCACCTCTTGAAATGGTTATGACTTATTCCTTTTGATATAATGACTCTGTATTCCTTCCATCTTTTTTTATATATTTTTTTTATGAACTTTTATTAAGCTTCAAGTGAACGTTTACAAATCCAATCAGTCTGTCACATATAAGTTTGCATACATCTTACTCCGTACTCCCACTTGCTCTCCCCCTATTGAGTCAGCCCTTTCAGTCTCTCCTTTCGTGACAATTTTGCCGGCTTCCCTCTCTCTCTATCCTCCCATCCCCCCTCCAGACAAGAGTTGCCAACACAATCTCAAATGTCCACCTGATATAATTAGCTCACTCTTCATCAGCATCTCTCTCCCACCCGCTGACCAGTCCCTTTCATGTCTGATGAGTTGTCTTCGGGGATGGTTCCTGTCCTCTGCCAACAGAAGGTCTGGGGACCATGGCCGCTGGGATTCCTCTAGTCTCAGTCAGACCATTAAGTATGGTCTTTTTATGAGAATTTGGGGTCTGCATCCCACTGATCTCCTGTTCCCTCAGGAGTTCTCTGTTGTGCTCCCTGTCAGGGTAGTCATCGATTGTGGCCGGGCACCAACTAGTTCTTCTGGTCTCAGGATGATGTAGGTCTCTGGTTCATGTGGCTCTTTCTGTCTCTTGGGTTCTTAGTTGTCGTGTGACATTGGTGTTCTTCATTTTCCTTTGCTCCAGGTGGGTTGAGACCAATTGATGCATCTTAGATGGCTGCTTATTAGCATTAAAGACCCCAGACGCCACATTTCAAAGTGGGATGCAGAATGTTTTCATAATAGAATCATTTTGCCCATTGACTTAGAAGTCCCCTCAAACCATGTTCCCCAGACCCCCCCCCCCCCCTTTGCTCCGCTGACCTTTGAAGCATTCATTTTATCCCGGAAACTTCTTTGCTTTTGGTCCAGTCCAATTGAGCTGACCTTCCATGTATTGAGTGTTGTCTTTCCTTTCACCTAAAGCAGTTCTTATCTACTGATTAATCAATAAAAAACCCTCTCCCTCCCTCCCTCCCTCCCCACTTCGTAACCACAAAAGTATGTGTTCTTCTCAGTTTTACTATTTCTCAAGATCTTATAATAGTGGTCTTATACAATATTTGTCCTTCTGCCTCTGACTCATTTCGCTCAGCATAATGCCTTCCAGGTTCCTCCATGTTATGAAATGTTTCACAGATTCGTCACTGTCCTTTATCGATGTGTAGTATTCCATTGTGTGAATATACCACAATTTATTTACCCATTCATCCATTGACAGACACCTTGGTTGCTTCCAGCTTTTTGCTATTGTAAACAGAGCTGCAATAAACATGGGTGTGCACATATCTGTTTGTGTGAAGGCTCTTGTATCTCTAGGGTATATTCCGAGGAGTGGGATTTCTGGGTTGTATGGTAGTTCTATTTCTAACTGTTTAAGATAACAGCAGATGGATTTCCAAAGTGGTTGTACCATTTTACAATCCCACCAGCAGTGTATGAGAGTTCCAATCTCTCCGCAGCCTCTCCAACATTTATTATTTTGTGTTTTTTGGATTAATGCCAGCCTAGTTGGTGTGAGATGGAATCTCATCGTAGTTTTAATTTGCATTTCTCTAATGGATAATGATCAAGAGCATTTTCTCATGTATCTGTTGGCTGCCTGAATATCTTCTTTAGTGAAATGTGTGTTCATATCCTTTGCCCACTTCTTGATTGGGTTGTTTGTCTTTTTGTGGTTGAGTTTTGACAGAATCATGTAGATTTTAGAGATCAGGAGCTGGTCTGAGATGTCATAGCTGAAAATTCTTTCCCAGTCTGTAGGTGGTCTTGTTTCCATCTTCTTTTGATGCTTCCTGCGTTGTTTAATATTTTCCCCATGGAATCCTTCACTATTGCAACTCAAGCCTTGAATTTTTTCTTCAGTTCTCTCAGCTTGAGAAACGCTGAGCATGTTCTTCCCTTTTGCTTTTCTATCTCCAGGTCTTTACACCTGTAATTATAATACTTTGTCTTCTCAAGACGCCCTTTGAAATCTTTTGTTCAGTTCTTTTACTTCATCAATTCTTCCTTTTGCTTTAGCTGCTCAATGCTCAAGAGCAAGTTTCAGAGTCTCCTGTGACATCCATTTCGGTCTTTTCTTTCTTTCCTGTCTTTTCAATGACCTCTTGCTTTCTTCATGGATGATGTCCTTGATGTCATTCCACAACTTGTCTGGTCTTCGGTCACTAGTGTTCAATGCGTCAAATCTATTCTTCAGATAGTCTCTAAATTCATAATACTATTCATAATACTATTATCACACCTAAAATACTAAATATTAATTTCTTAATATTGATAAAATACAATAAGTGCTCAAATTTCAATTATCTCATTACTGTGATAGCTTTTTTCTTTTTTTTAGTTTGTTTTTGAATCAGGATCCAAATAACATTCACTTGATATGAGTTGTTGAAATGTCTTTCATGTCTTTTTCCTCTGTAGTTTCTCCACTTCTCTTTCTTTTTTTCCTTGCAATTTATTTGTTGAGGAAACCAAGTGACTTATTCTATAGAGCTCTCCATAGTCCCCACAGTCTAGATTTTGCTAAATGCACCCTGTGATGTAGCTTAACATGTTCCTCCGTCTTCTGTACGTCCTTGATCAGATTCAGGGGTAACTTTTTTAGGCAAGTGTTCTGTAGTGCATTCTTCATCAGAAGGCATGTAATGTTTTGTGGTCTCTCCTTTTAAGATATTAGCCTTACTTGGTATTCAGTACCTAAACTATTAATTCAGTAAGGGTTCAAAATGGTGATACTCTAATTCTGTCATTACTCCTCCATTTATTTGTGGGAAGACATCTGAAAAGAGAACAAAATTCTTGATCTATTATTTGGTTACCCCGTGTCATTTGTATAGGGAAGGCAGGGTAATGCTTAATTTTTTCCCTTAATCTACCAGTTTTCACAGCAATGAAGTCATTTACCAGTTCCTCAAGTGACCAATTAGTCATTTTTGCAAATATATCATTATAAACTCATGGGTTTAAGCAATAGAACTTTTTTTTTTTTTAATTTAGCCTGTAGACAGTTTCAATTTTCCTGAATTGACCCTATCCAAAAGTAATTGCTCTCCATTGGCAGAGGTTTTTATCATTAGTGTTCTTGGCTATAAAGGGCTTACAGGAAAGAGAACTAAGACTAGAGATCAAGAAAAGACCATTGTTTTAGGCAAGTGGGCCATTGGTAACCTTCAAGCGTACATTTTCCTTACGTGGATAGGGCAGATACAGAGGTCTGCAGTGAGATGCTGTAGAGGAAACTAGCATCAATATTCCTTAAATAATTTTTGTGATGAAGCAATGAGTTATAGTGCTTGGTATGTGAAACGGTCAGTGAATCCTCAAAATAACTCTAAAAGGTGGGTATAGCTATAATCCTTATTTACCAAGTGACTAAACTGAGACACAGAGTTTAAGTAATCCACTCAAATTTATACAGTAGTCAGTGGTAGAAATATGTTTCAAACTCAGGAAGTCTGTCTCCAGCCACAGCACAAAGGAAAGAAGAAATGAAGGACAACATTTTTGTGTGCGTTAGTTTTTTTTTTTTTTTAATGATAATGGAGATTTCATCATTTTTGGAGATGGAGTCAAGCCAAGAAGAGAGAATAACTGAATAATGAGATTTATAGGAAATAAATGATAGGGCAAGATGTTTAGAGAATGGGATTAAGAATAGAACCCTCACCCCTATTATTTGAAAGAACAAGATGATGTCCAGTACCAAAAAGTTTGCCTCAAGATCCTCACTGTCCAATATGGTAGCCACTCATCACATGTGGCTATTTAACACTTGTTATGTGGTTAGTTTCAATTGAGATGTAGTGCATATGTGAAATATATACTAGATTTTGAAGATTTAATACAAAAAAAAGAATCTAAGATATAATATTGATAAGTTTTGCATTATTATATGTCAAAACGATAATATTTTAAATACATTGGATAAAATAAATATATTATTAAAATTAATTTCAGTTCTCTCTTTTACCTTTAAAAAAAAATTCTGACTCATGGCAACTCCATGTGTGTCAGGGCAGAACTGTGCTCCATATCGTTTTCAATGGCTAATTTGTTTGGAAATAAATTGCTAAGTCTTTTCTTCCCAGATGCCTCTGGCTGGACTCTAACTTCCAACTTTTTTGTTAGCAGCTGAGCATGTTGACTGCTTGTGCCACTCAGGGACTCCAGCGTTTTTAAGGTGGCCACTAAAAACATAACACTGAATATGTGGTTCACATTCATGGCTTGAATTCTATTTCGATTGGACCATGCCGCTCTAGATGTTCACATACACAAACTAAGCACAGAAGACAGTGCACAAGGGATGTTTATTTTTGTTCTCAGTTTCCAGAGAGCCCTTATGGTTTTTCTTTTAGGCTTCTGAGCCACTTTGCCAGTTTCAGGGTCTCATATGTCTTTCCTCTGGACCTAGATGGGAAAAAGGAGAACAGGCCCCTTCAGGTCCTAGGCATGGGAGGAAGTGTTGAAAGGCACAGGCATGAAGAAAAGGAAAGTACTGTTTCCCATGTAGTCTCAGGGTAAACCACCTACAAGATAAATAACCTTTCTACTGGCAATACTGACCACCTTTTGGAATAACTTCAGAGTGTTATTATCCCATAGTATTCTTTCTCTCTTTTCTCCACCTTCACCAAAACTTCTTCTGTTCTTTCAGTGTGGTGTGGGCAAACATAAAAGGGTGGAAAAGAGTTTGAGGGCGGGTGTATTAGTTTCCTTTTGCTGCTATACCTGTTCACCACAAACTTAGTGGTTTAAGATAACACAATTTATGTTACAGTTTTGAAGTTTAAAAATCCAAAATGGGTTTTACTAGGCTAAAATCAAGGTGTCACCAAGAATGCGATCTTTCTGAAGACTCTAGGGGAGAATACACTTCTTTGCCTTTTCAGTTTCTATAGGCTGTCTGCATTCCTTGGCTTGTGGTGTTGCATCACTCCATCCTCTGCTTCTGGTATTACATATGAGGACCCTTCACTTACAAGAAGCCTTGTGATTGCATTAGGTCCACCTGGATAATCCAGGATAATCTCTCCATTTTAAGATCCTTAACTTTATTACAGAATGGAGATTCCAGAACACTTAATTGTGCTCATGATGAACCTGTACATAGATCAGTTGTTCGGAAAGAACAAGGGGATACCGAGTGTTTTAAATTCAGGAGAGGTGTGCATCAGGGTTGTATCCTTTCACTAACCTATTCAATCTGTATGCTGAGCAAATAACCCGAGAAGCTGGACTACATGAAGAAGAACAGGGCATCAGAATTGGAGGAAGACTCAGTAGCAACCTGTGTTATGCAGATGGCACAACCTTGCTTGCTGAAAGTGAAGAGGACTTGAAGCACTTACTGATGAAGACCGAAGACCACAGCCTTCGGTATGGATTACACCTCAACATAAAGAAAATAAAAATCCTCACAGTGGGACCAATAAGCAACATCAAGATAAATGGAGAAAAGATTGAAGTTGTCAAGGATTTCATTTTACTTGGATCCACAATCAACAGCCATGGCAGCAGCAGTCAAGAAAGAAATCAAAGATGCATTGCATTGGGCAAATCTGCTGCAAAGCACCTCTTCAAAGTGTTAAAAAGTAAAGATGTCACCTTGAAGACTAAGGTGCGCCTGGCCCAAGCCATGGTATTTTCAATCACATCATAAGCATGTGAAAGCTAGACAATGAATAAGGAAGACTGAAGGAGAATTGACACCTTTGAATTGTGGTGTTGGCAAAGAATATTGAATATACCATAAACTGCCAAAAGGATGAACATATCTGTCTTGGAAGAATTACAACCAGAATGCTCCTTAGAAGAAAGGATGGTGAGACTGCGTTTTACATACTTTGGACATGTTGTCAGGAGGGATCAGTCCCTGGAGAAGGACACTGTGCTTGGTAAAGTACAGGGTCAGTGGAAAAGAGGAAGACTCAATGAGATGGATTGACGCAGTGGCTGCAACAACGGGCTCAAGCATAACAATGATTGTGAGGATGGTATGGGACCAGGAAATGTTTCGTTCTGTGGTACATAGGGTCGCTATGAGTCGGAACTGACTCGACGGCACCTAACAACAACTTTATCACATCTTCAAAATCCCTCTTGCTATGTAAGGTAATGTATTTACAGGTTTCAGGGATTAGGATGTGGGTATTTTGGGGAGGGCTATTATTCTGCCTACCACAGTGGGTGTCACTATGCCCATCTGGTCCCCAAAACAGGAACACCAGTATTCCTGTTCTGGATCTGTTTTAAAAAATCTGGGTGGATGTGCTTTGGAAAAGTGTGGGAACACTTTTTCCAGAAACAGAAAGAAAAAGGGGATGGATGTAGGTTGAAAGAGAGGCATTTTATGATGAATGAAAAGGAGATTCTTTTTCTGAGGAGGATGAAGGAACAGACTGAAGACTTGAGAAGGGTGGGTGAGACTTGGAAAAGCTGCTGTGGAAGGTGGGAAAGCTGCCCACTAAGGTGAAAGAAGCAGATTGCTTCCCTGAGGGCATGTCGCAGATGAGAACACAGTTACCTGAGTTAAACAATGTGATCTGAGATCATGCCATTTACCAGTTGTTGTTGTTGTTGATGTTAGGTGCCTTCAAGTTGGCTTAACCAGGGGGGCCTCAAATTATAAACATGAAGACAACATTAAACATGGTTCTAAAATACCCATCTAAATTTGTCTCTCAAATTTTACGAACAAACCGAACAATGTCATCAGAATCAAAGTGGTCCTGCCATCTCATTTTTGCCATGCCATTGTTATTCTTTTCCCATGATTCCTACAAAAACCTGACACTAACGAGGCTAGCATAAGAAGGTAGGAAAAAAAAAAAGAAACATGAATCATAAACCACGGTGGAAATAAACCAAGAAATAAGAAAAACTGATCTCTGCCACAAAGAACAACAATACCAAAAAATTACACTAGCAAAAGGGCCATTATAGACTCACAGTTTAGACTTTTAAAAAGACAAAACATGGAGGATCTTGTAAGATCGACCGGCTGCTTCTTTTCTACGACATCTCCCCGTGAGACGCCTACTGAAGCTTGGGTGTATTTCTCTCTTGCTGTGTCATACAATGCTCCTTTCCCCACCCCCTCCCGTCTGCTGCCAGCGTGGGGTGTGTGTCTGTGTGTGTGTGTCTGTGTGTGTGTGTCTTTGGTTTCTCTCTCCCTTGTAAAAACGTGGCCTGCCTCCTGTCTGCTGCTGTTGCTGCTGCTCTGACTTGCTCTTTGCTGCCTCTTTCTTCTCCTTTCTCTTTCTCCTTAGCTCCTGGCTTTCCGGTAAGTATGATAAACACCCCCCCTCAAGCTCTGTGAGAAGATGCGGGGTGCGGTTTGTGTTGTTCAAAACTGGCAACTATGAGACTGCCAGTGAACTGTTGAAGAACTTTCCATTGTTTTATTTAACATTAAAATGTGTTGCTCAGGCAGGGATGTGTGTGTAAGAATCTGCTGGGATTGCCAATACAAGTGAAGAATTCTCTCAGAGGAAAAAAAAAGAAGTAGAGAGTGAAGTTTACATATGATAAAATTTAGAAATACTTCTTTCTGCTGTAAAATTAATCAGGAAAGGGATGATTTAAAAGTAACAGGGTGCCTTTGAATTTTTTTTTTCCTGTCTTTGATTTATCTTGAGACCACTTTTAGGAGTTATGTTGTCCAATAATTTGCAGTGACTCCGTTATTGTTTTAAGGTAAATGTGGAACAGGAGATTGAAGGATATTCATGGAATTCATTATTTTTTTTTAAAAAAAAAAAAACAGCAATGATTACGGCCTCTGATGAATAACAAACAAATCAATACAAATAAAGCCCTTGCATTTAGACTAACCACACCTAAAACTCCTATGAACTGCAGGCTTTTTATTACTTGCTTTGATGTTTGGATTACTCTAAATTTTATTTCGTTCTGAGACAACCTCCATAACACTTTAAAACCCACACATAGGCTTAAGCCTGTGCATGTTTACAGTATTCAATTGATATAAAAATTATTCTCTTCCCTTGATTTTCAAGGGTAGAGTGCTAAACATCATGATTCCTTTTAGAAGAGCTTAAAATAACTTCTGGCTGGACAGCAGGTGCCATGTGTCTTTCTCCAAGTTTGGGAGGGAGGGGTGGGGGAGCGTGGTAGCAGGCATAAGTTATATATAGATGAACGTACCCAACAAGTAGAGGTCAGAATCAAGAAAATTCCAGTAATGAAGGCAATGAAGCTGTTTATTGCATCATTTGGTAATAAAGTTGGTGAATTCAAATGGGTGGAAGGAAAATGTACTTCCTCCCAAGTTAGTAAATACTTGCTGAGTGCCACAGGTGGGTGGATAGTCTGTGTGTTGAACTTTCTGTTCTTTTTGGCGTGCGAGCCTTTGACATCTACAGCGCTGAGAGTGGAAGAAGGAAGCCGTGCAGTGTGTAGATCAGTGTTTTCTCTCTTGTGCTACCACAACAGCAAAACGTATGCATTTTGAGGATCCCGCCATGTTTTTATGCTGCTAATTAGCGGTCTCACAGTTAAGTATCATTTACAAATCAAAGGTACCATAGCTTAAAGATCTAAGCCAAGTCCATCGCAACCTCGTTCAGAAATGCTGGAATCTTTAACTCATCTTGTCCCTCACCCTTATTTCCTAAGAGCCCATATTATATCTGGATTTCTTCCCTACTTTTATTCCCTCCTTAGTCATTAAACATAGCTGTTTCATAAAATTAAATAATGTATCCTAGTGCTTCTTGACTGAATAGAGACAGTGATCTGTTTTTTTCTAAAAGAAAGGCATATTTTATGTAGGAACAAAAGGTATTATAGAAATTCAAGGAATAATTATGATGAGCATCACCATGTTTCCATACTAGTTGGTTTGCTTATTTATACCTTCCTTCATGCTCCGCCTGATTCCAAAAATGATGCTAGTTTGAGCCTCAGCAAAACTGTTTGCTGATCGGTAATTATATGTTACTTATCCAGGAAAAAGAAAATACCAGAAAAGCAAGAACATATATATCCAATATTACAATGCATTTACATCAAAGTATTCATATTAATCCAATTTTGATTTACGGGTTAAAATAGAGTTTCCAGTAAACCCAGTGCCGTCGAGTCGATTCCGACTCATAGCAACCCTATAGGACAGAGTAGAACTGCCCCATAGAGTTTCCAAGGAGCGCTTGGCGGATTCAAACTGCCAACCCTTTGGTTAGCAGCAGTAGCACTTAACCACTACGCCACCAGGGTTTCCAAAATAGAGTTTAGGGATGTTATTATTATGAATGATTTTTAGTAAGTCCAATGGCTCTTACATCGAATGTTTTGACTTTTAAAAATATATATACACCATTTTAATTGAAATATTTTAAATATATATGTCCATTTACTTCCAATGGCTGTGACTCTACATAGAATTTATAAGATAAGGATGACCACAAACATACTATTCCAAGCCAAATGACAAACACAGCCATGATGAGCAATAGCATGGATTACCCTTTTAATGTTAACAGTAGGGAACACTACTGTAATCTAAAGGCCAAAACCAAAAATGTGCTGGTAGTATGACTTGATTTGGCAAAATAGCTTCCAGCTGTTCCTACCTTACTGATCGTAGTCTCAATTGTTCATGAAAATGCATTCGTTCTTTGTTAGAAATAGTAATTAATAGACACCCATTTGGGGATAGCCTATTTACATTTAACTGGGTTAAGTACATTAACCCTAACTGTGTTTACCACTAGATACTACTCTAAGTATGGAGACTAATCAACCTGTACAAGTCTCAGAGGAACCACTTCCAGAGGACAGTTCCTCATCGTTACCCGGTCAAAATGGCCCAGAGAAGCCAGATGGCCAGGAGTTCTCAACTCCACTCCAAGCATCAGAGAAAGAACCAAGTGTGCAACCTGAAAAGGGAGCTCATGATATCTCTGAAGAGTTGAATCGACAACTGGAAGACATCATAAACACATATGGGTCTGCTGTGGGCACAACAGGGAAAGAGGGTGCTGCCAAAGCCAAGGAGCAGCCTGAAAATGCAGAACTGCCTGAGAACGAGGATGGGGACTATGAGGAAACCACTGAAGAGACCGAAAGAGAACCCACTGCTCCTGGGGAGCCATCTGCAGCCAAAGAGTCTGTCACCAATAAAGAGCAGAAGTTGGAAAAGAAAATCTTAAAAGGATTAGGCAAGTAGTTGTGTTCTAATACATGAATTTCCTTTTTTTAATTCTTCTTTATAAGGGGTACTTCCTCCAACCATTACTAAAAGCCACTTTTGGTTTTGTCTATCATTTGGATTACTACAATAGCCTCTTTGAGGATCTCTTTACATCTCTCTTGCTGTACTTGCCCCCAGCCCCTTCCCCTCACTAGAGCTAAAGTGAACTTCTCAACATGTTACCCACCTACCCTCTCTCCTCAATGGCTTCCCATTGTTCTTAAGACAAATACGTAAATCCTTAACGTGGTCTTTAAAGCTCTAATGTTCTAACCCAACCAGCCTCTCCAGCTTTATCTCACTTCACTTTACCCCCCAACATCCCCTTCTTGAACACCCTGTCCCTATCACTGCCACCACCACTTCTATTATTTTCATTCTGATCTTCTTTTTCAGTTCTTTGAACATGCCATGCTCCATCCCCCAGAGAGCCTGTGCACATCCTATTTCCTTTACCTAGAAATATCTACCCATTCCTCATCACCACATCCAATTCAGCCCTTTGGCTACTTAATTACTCATCCTTCAGCTCAGAATTCAACTGGAATTTTCTTACCCCGCACACACACTTTTTTTTTTTTTTAATCCTTACTATAGTCTTACTATTTTGTGTTTTTAATGTGCCATGTATCTTTCCCTCATAGCACTTAGCAGTATTTGAAATTATACATTTGTTTTTGGAATTATTTGGTTAGTAAGTGTCTTTTCCCACTAGATTCTTTATACCAAGGGCAGAGACTGTGTATTTGCATGTCATAGGATGCCTAGTGCCTAGGACAGTGGATGGCACATACTATGTATTTAACAAATATTTGTTTTAAGAATGAATGAATAATTTGTGTAGAGAGTGAAAGCCATCCCATCTCTCTAATTCTGCCATTGTCAATGAGTCAGCACACTTCAATTGTATGTGTTTGACCAGAAACGATGTTTGTGAATCAGAGTGCCCTGGTAAGCCCACTCTAATTACACGTGTATAGGCTGCTGTCACTTCCATGCCACCCTACTGAACACCCGTAGCATATTCTTCTAAACACTATATTATTCAAGTTACATTATGAGCTAAAAAAACATTTTTAGGCTAACCTAAACATGCAACCACTGTAGTAAACATTATTTTAGTTGTTTGCAAGTGGATTTAGCAGGCTTCTTGGCTATTTATCAATTAATTGGCACTACACTATCATCTAGACCAGTGGTTTTCAAGCTTAACTGTGCATTAGAATCAAATGCAAAATTTGTCAAAAATGCTGTTTCCAAGTCCCACACCCAGAGATTCAGAGTTGGTAGGTCTGGCTGTGGGGCCAAGGCACTCTGAGTAATTTTGACATAAACAGGTTGTAAAAGCAATGACTTTGTTGCTTCAGAAAGTCCTTCCTTGACTCCTTTGCAGAAAATATATAAAGTGCAGGCTGTGGTCTTGTTTTTACAATCTTTCTGGATCTTTCATAGAATTTAGTAAGTAATTCAATCCTTACCTGAAGATATATAGACTTTGCTCAGGCACTTGATCAAAGAAGAGTCTTTAATCATTGAATGTTTATCAGATAATACTTCCTTAACTGGTATTTTTAAAATGTTAGAATTTTCTGATTCTCTAACCCAAATGTTTTCCAAAGTGTGTGCTTTGGGTCCTTTGAGATTTCAGACAAAATTAAATAGTGTCTTTACCGCCCAAATTCTCTGACCTTTAATATATACACAATGAAAATCTCAATTGTGCTGGTTACAGTTTACAGCATTTCTTAAATTTATTGGAAAAGAAGACACTTTTTTGACAGAATATCCTGAATATTTGGGAAATACCTCTACAGCCCAAGGACTTGTTTTTCCTTTAGAGGCTGTATATTCTTCCACAATCAACATGTTACCCATTGGAACAGTTAGGGGGAATATTTTAAAATCTCTTTAGCCAGTACAGTCACTTTCCCCTTGGCATCAGAACTGAAAGTATCCTGTTAAGAACTGAAGCATCCCTCTTACCTTCCCTCTGCCCCAGGCTCACAAGTGTCTCCTTAAACACATCTTTGCCAACATTATGTGGTCTGCACAAGTACCATGTAGTAACAAGCACAAAACAATGATAAAATATAATATACCAGTAACCAGTCACCATCAAGTCATTTCCAACTCTTGGCAACCCTGTGTGTTTCAGAGTAAAACTGTGCTCCATAGGGTTTTCAATGGCTGTGATCTTTTGGAAGTAGATTGCCATGCCTTTCTTCCAAGTTGCCTCTTGGTGGAATACACCTTTTGATATTTAGATTGATGATTGATTGAGTTGGAAGTCATAGGCTCAAAGCATAAACCTAGGAGATAAATAAGGTTGATCTACAGGTCTGTCCTGTCTCATGACAGCAGTCATAAAGACAGCAAGGGTCAGACTTGAAGTCACTAACCCTGAGAGACAGAAATACACAGAAACAATAGGCATAAAGTTCATGGGCTTCATATTTCTAGTTACAGGTGCCTGCTGAAAGGCACCTTGATTAGGCCATGTTATTCTGAGAAGTCTTCAGATACCCATTTACTTACTCTTCCTTAGGATGGCACTGGGTTTTGGGTTCCTTAGGATGGTCACTTTCCCAGATGGTTTGTTTTATCCATTTTAATTGGATTCCTAGTTTCACTCTGAGAGCGAGATAACCTGATGCTTTGATACAAATGCTAGATTTTATAGAGATCAAAAGAAATCAAGTGAAAAAGGAATCCCCAGAGACTGAAAAGTTCATGAGTAGATCCATAAAGAAGTTAGAACTTAGGCCAGATTCTGAAAGAAGAAGAGGATTTAGAGAAGCAGGTGGAAGAGAAGAGAAATGATTAGCACTCTCTTCTGACCAGGGCAGGGAATGGATGTATTAATATTTGACTGTTCCTTCTGATATTTTTCTTTTTTACTTTATCATATTCTCCCTGGAATAATCTCCTCATTATTGTTGTCATTCAGCCCCCAACTCACAGTGACCCCGTGCACAATCAAATGAAACATTACCCGGTCCTACAACATCCCCATGATCGACTGGGAATCATTATGATTCATTTTTTCTTTGGTTGATCTTCAAAAGTAGATAGCCGGGCCTTTCTTTCTACTCCTTCTTAGTCTGGAAGCTCTTCTAAAACCTGTTCAGCATCATAGCAACACACAAACTTCCAGTAACAGACAAGTGGTGGCTCTGCATGAGGTACACTGGCCAGGAATTAAACTTAGGTCTTCCACATGGAAGGGGAGAATTCTACAACTGAGCCACCAATGTCTCACTCATTATTAGATTCCTCAAGTTTTTTTTTTAAGAAAATATTCTTTATAGTTATAGTAAAGAAATTGCTAATAGCTTGACATATTATCGACTGACCTAATAAGAAGCCTAGTTCCACTTCTGTGCTGAATGAAAGGCCAAAGCCCCAAGTGCATATACCAAGGTTGCTAAAATACAAACGGTATAAAGTATTGGCCAAATGGAAAGAAATGTGACTAGAAAATACAGAGAAGGTAGTATTTTTAAAACCAATAAAGGCATTAAAAAAAAAAAAATTGGCATTGAGTTGATTCTGACTCATGGTGACCCTATGTGTTATAGAGTAGAGCCACCCCAGAGAAGAACCACTTCCTTGGCTGTAATCTTTATGGAAGCAGATCACCAGGCCTTTCTTCCGTAGTGCTGCTGGGTGGGTTCAAACTGCCAATCTTTCAGTTAGTAGTTGAGTGCAAACTGTTTGTGCCACACAGGGACCTGGATAGAGGTATTAAAACCAAGCTAACCAAACTAACAGAACCATGACTATAAAATACGGTGAGGGGTAAGAGAATCTTTACAAAATTAAAAAGTGGACCAAAACATTTTAGAAAGAAAATATATCACCAAACAATATTACTTCTGTTGTTTTTGTTACCTAAAGCAGGTTAAAATGGCTAAAGCTATTTTAGTCATGGAACCACCAAACTTTAGAGGCTGAGCTTAGAATCCATTATGTTAACCCACCAACTTTATAGAGAGAGACGCTGAGGCCCAAAGAGCTTTAGAGTCTGCCAAAAAGGTTACCCAACTAGTTGATGGTGAAGTAGGTTCTAGAACCCAGGTCTCCACTCATTAGTCCAGTATGAATTTAACTATACTAACCTTTCTACCCTCTAAATACATGAATCTTTTTCCCTTAAAAGATACATACAGATCTTTAGGAATTATTTTATCACATTCAGTATTTTTAAATTGCATTAAATGGAAAACAAAATTAACACTGAAATATGAATCTGGGTCTAACATTTGAAAAGAACATGAACAACCTTTGCCTGCTTTAAGTTTTTGCCACAACACGTGGAAAATGTGATGGGTAAGGCAGGCACACAGAGAGATAAAAGATGAAATCTTAGCCCCAAAGCCCTAAAAAAAAATTTTGGAAGAGAAAATACATAATTTTGAACACTCATTAATTCTGCATAAATGATCACCAAACTTACTGTAAACAATCATCACTAATGCTAGACGTTTCAGAAAAATCCCGGTCGACATGCCTACAGTGGGTTTAGTTGTCTTAATTTAAGGTTTTTAATTTTTTGATGTGAAAATAATTCCTTCGTATTCCAATATTCCATCAGTCTACATCTGAGCCAGTGACCACAGACATATATGACATCGTTGTTCTTGCTGCACGGGTAGTTCTGCTTTCATGTAGATATACTACCAAGCTGAGCATTTGGCAGTATGGTGACCACATGCCCACCATATGCCTTCTCCAACTTCAATGGGAAAGAAATGAGGCTGGCTTTGGAATGATACATTTGGAATAAGAACACACTTGATCCCCTCCTGATGAAAAGTCCTGTTGTGACTAAGTGACCCCACTTTCATGAAGCTGTAATTATAGTCTTTCTTACAAGATGAGCTAATCTCTTTGTCTATCCCCTTCCTCCACAATAATCCCACACAGCACTTTTAGTCCAGCAAAATCAATGGCAGCTTAAGGAATAAGTTCTCTGATGTCACAAACTTATGAATTCTACACATGCCTGCTTCGAATTACTTGGATTTTTTTGTTGAAGAGAAAAATAATTTTTGAAGGGTAGATTGATGCATCTGAATTTTAACCCTCTATACAAAATAATTAGCCAGTGAAAACCTTGTGAATAGCAACAGAACATTGTCCGATATAGTGCTGGAAGATGAGCCCCTCAGGTTGGAAGGCACTCAAAAGATGACTTGGAAAGAGTTGTCGCCTCAAAGTAGAGTTGACCTTAATAACGTGGATGGAGTCAAGCTTTCAGGACCTTCATTTGCTGATGTGGCATGACTCAAAATGAAAAGAAGCAGCTGCAAACATCCATTAGTTATCAGAACCTGGAATGTACGAAGTATGAATCTAGGAACATAGGCAATTGTCAAAAATGAAATGGAACACATAAACATCAATATCCTATGCATTCGTGAGCTGAAATGAATTGATATTGGGCATTTTGAATCAGACAATCATATGGTCTACTATGCCAGGAATGACAAATTGAAGAGGAATGGTGTCGCGTTCATTGTCAAAAAGAACATTTCAAGATCTGTCCTGAAGTACAATGCTGTCAGTGATAGGATAGACCTATAAGGAAGACCAGTTAATATGACTATTATTCAGATTAATGCACCAACCACTAAGGCCAAAGATGAAGAAATCAAAGATTTTGTACCAACTTCTGCAGTCTGAAATTGATCAAATGTGCAATTAAGATGAATTGGTAATTACTGGTGATTGCAATGTGAAAGCTGGAAACAAAGAAGAAGGATCAGTAGTTAGAAAATATGGCCTTGGTGATAGAAATGACGCTGGAGATCGAATGACAGAATTTTACAAGACCAATAATTTCTTCATAGCAAATAACTTTTTCAACAACATAAACAGCAACGATACACATGGACCTCGCCAGATGGAATACACAGGAATCAAATCAACTACATCTGTGGAAAGAGATGATGGAGAAGCTCAATGTCATCAGTCAGAACAAGGCCAGGGGCAACTGTGGAACAGACCATCAATTGCTCACATGCAAGTTCAAGCTGAAGTTGAAGAAAATTAGAACAAGTCCACGAGAGCCACAGTACATCTTTGAATATATCCCACCTGAATTCAGAGACCACCTCAAGAATAGGTTTGACACACTGAACACTAGTCAGTGAAGACCAGATGATTTGTGGAATGACACCTAGGACAGCATACATGAAGAAAGCAAGAGGTCACTTAAAAGACAAGAAAGAAAGAAAAGACCAAAATGGATGGCAGAAGATACTCTGAAAGTTGCTCTTGAACATAGAATAGCTAAAGCAAAAGGAAGAAATGAAGTAAAAGAGTTGAACGGAAGATTTCAAAGATCAGCTCGAGAAGACAAAGTAAAGTATTATAATGACATGTTCAAAGACCTGGAGTTAGAAAACCAAAAGAGAGGAGCATGCTTGGCATTTCTCAAGCTGAAAGAACTGAAGAAAAAATTCAAGCCTCGAGTTGCAATATTGAAGGATTCTACAGGGAAAATACTAAATGATTCAGGAAGCATCAAAAGAAGATGGAAGGAATACACAGAGTCACTGTACCCAAAAGAATTGGTCAACATTCAACCATTTCAGGAGACAGCATATGATCAAGAACCCATGGTACTGAAGGAAGAAATCCAAGCTGCACTGAAGGTATGGGCAAAAAAAAAAAAAACTTCCAGGAATTGACAGAATACCAACTGAGATATTTTAGCAAACAGATGCAGCACTGGAGGTGCACACTCGTCTATGACAAGAAATTTGGAAGACAGCTACCTGGCCAACCAACTGGAAGAGATCCATATTTGTACCCATTTCAAAAAAAGGTGATCCAGCAGAATGCAGAAATTATCAAACAATATCATTAATATCACACACAAGTAAAATTTTGCTGAAGATCATTCAAAAGTGGCTGCAGCAGTACATCAACAGGGAACTGCCAGAAAATCAAGCCAGATTCAGAAGAGGACATGGAACAAGGGATATCATTGCTGATGTCAGATGGATCCTGGCTGAAAGCAGAGAATACCAGAAGGATGTTTACCTGTGATTTACTGACTGTGCAAAGGCATTCAACTCTGTGGATCATAACAAATTATGGATAACATTGAGAAGAATAGGAATTCGAGAGCACTTAACTGTGCTCACGAGGAACCTGCACTTAGACCAAGAGGTAGTCATTCGAAAAGAACAAGGGGATACTATGTGATTTATAGCCTTTCCTGATATGTGTTTGCTTTGTATCCTTTCACCATAATTATTCAATCTGTATGCTGAGAATATAATTAAAGAAGGTGAACTACATGAAGAAGAACTCAGTATCAGAGCTGGATAAAGACTTATTAACAACCTTCAACATGCAGCTGACACACCTTGCTTGCTAAAAGTAGAGAGGACTTGAAGCATTTACTGATGAAGATCAAAGATAACAGCCTTCAGTATGGATTACACCTCAACAGAAAACAAAAATCCTCACAACTGGACCAATAAGCAACATCATGATAAATGGAGAAAAGATTGAAGTTGTCAAGGATTTCATTTTACTTCCATCCTCAATCAACACCCATGGAAGTAGCAGTCAAGAAATCAAACAATGTATTACATTAGGCAAATCCACTACAAAAGACCTCTTTAAAGCATTAAAAAGCAAAGATGTCACTTTAAGGATTAAGGTGTGCCTGACCCAAGCCATGGTGTTTTCATTTGCCACATATGCATGTGAAACCTGGGCAATGAATAAGGAAGGCTGAAAAAGGATTGATGCCTTTGAATTATGCTCCTTAGAAGCAAGGATGGTGAGACTAGTCTCATGTATGTTGGACATATTATCAGGAGGGACCAGTCCCTGGAGAAGGACATCATGCTTGTTAAAGTAAAGGGTCAGCAAAAGAGAGGAAGACCCTCAGTGAGATGGATTAACACAGTGGCTGTAACAATGGGCTCAAACATAACAATGATTGTGAGGATGGCATAGGGCTGGGGGATGTTTCATTCTGTTGTAAATAGGGTTGCAATGAGTCGGAACCAACTCAACAGCACCTATTAACAACAACAACATACAAAATAACAGAATATCAGAGCAAAAAGAGACTTCCATAAGTGTGAAGATTAAAAAAAAAAAAAGCTTCTCACAGGTAAGGAAAACATAACCCAGGAAGAGATGTTAGTTTATGTAGGAAGAGAGACCCATTGGACCTGCTCAATTGGTTCTCTCTCCCCTAAACCAGACACGTGGTGGTTTTCCATACCTGAACTCACACTGAAAGGTATCACCATGGCATACATTAAATGTCAGAGGTGAGAGTAAGACTAGTTTTTCCTCTAGTTGGTCACAAAATTGTCTTCAGGACAGTGTTAATTGATTGGCTTGATCCCAGTTTGCACTAGTTGGCTCTGTTTTGCTTCATTATTATCAGCATTCATTGAGCATTTACCATGGACCAAACACTGTGCCAGATCCTGGGCCTAAACTGATAAACAGTACAGTCTCTTGATTTTAATAAATGACACCTAACCCAGTTCTACTCTGTCCTATAGGGTCACTATGAGTCGGAATCGACTCAATGGCACTGGGTTCACTGGGGGTAACCCAGGACAGCTGTCTTCATGTGGACACCTTCCACGACAAGGGCAAAGAACTGGCTTGACCAAAACAAATCCATTCCTGCTGCAAGAGGGATAATTCAGCCCAGCCAGGGGGGACCAGTAGTGGTTATCAGATGGAAAGGGCAACACTTAACACCATGGTTCATAATTGGAGGGCTGGTAGAGAAACCCAATACACCCACCTTCCTCCCTGTCTTAGGCCACTTATCTAATTTGAACTGACTCACTGGGCAAAGATAGACGAAGTCAACTATTAGAAATGAGGTCATTTTCTTAAAAAAAAAAAAAAGTTTCCTTTTATTTCTCTAGGTTTCCCTGGCATCAAAATTCCACCAGGGAGTAGAGTGATTTAGGGCAAGTAGACTGACCTTGGATTCAAACCTTGGTTCTACCAGGACTAATTATGTACCACTGGCCTTCTCTGGGTCTGAGATTCTTGATCTGTAAAATTAAGCAGTTAGTTCGGATGCTCTTTGAAGTCCCTTTTATACCTAAATTTTGATTCCATGTGGAATTAACAGATTTAGGAAATAAAAAATACAGGATAGCAAGTTAAGTTTGAATTTCAGATACACAATGAATTCTTTTTTAGTGTAAGTATGTCCCACTCAATATTTGGGACATATTTATAATAATAAAATATTCACTGTGTATCTGAAATTCATATTTAACTGGATGTCCTGTATTTCATCCACCAACCATAATTCCATGGCATATTTGTCTCTCCAGGATAAAAATAAATATTGCAACCAAAGAATAAACAAGAAATGCTTGTTCTTGGGTGAAAGTTATCTAAGTCGTTAATATTCTTAAGCAGATTTATATCAGAAAACACAGACTCTACAGCATGGCTTGACCTCCCTACATTGATTATACAGAGTGGTTGTCACAGATAGGTGAGGATGGGGAAAAGGCTCCAGAGTCCTACTCCTCCTTCTCTAAATTTAGCCCAATGGATGCCTGAAGTCAAGATTTCCAGGTGCCACAGAAAGGTAAACTCAGCAGTTTGAGCTGAAGAAGACAAAAGGAAGAACAATAGGGAAAGAAAAGAATAAATCTGAGATTGACTGTTAAATAATCATGAACAGATGATATTATGGACTGAATGGTGGCCTCCAAAAGATATGTTGAAGTCTTAACGCCCTGGTACCTGTGCACATGACCTTGTGTCTTGGTAGGCTAGAAGTCCAAATTCAGTGTGCCAGCTCTGGGGGAAGACTTCTTGTCATCAATCTCCCTTTGGTCTCAGAGCTTCTCCGTGCAGGAATCCCGGGTCCATAGGACGCGCTCTGCTCCCGGCACTGCTTTCTTGGTGGTATGGGTCCCCATGTCTCTCTCCTCGCTTCTGTCTTTTATATCTCAAAAGAGATTGGCTTAAGACACTATCATGGGTTGAATTGTGTCCCCCAAAATATCTACCAACTTGGTTAGGTCATGATTCCCAGTATTGTGTGGTTGCCCTCCATTTTATGATTTTCCTATATGTTATAAATCATAATCTCTGCCTGTGGTTAAAGAAGATTAGGGTGAGACGTAACACCCTTGCTCAGGTCACATCCCTTATCCAATGTAAAGGGAGTTTGTCTGGGGTGTGGCCTGCACCACCCTTTATCTTACAAGAGACAAAAGTAAAGGGAAGCAAGCAGAGAGTTGGGGACCTCATATGACCAAGAGAGCAGTGCCGGGAGTGGAGCGTGTCTTTTGGACCTGAGGTTCCCGCGCTGAGATGCTCTGACACCAAGGGAAGACTGATGACATGGACCTTCCTCCAGAGCTGACAGAGACAGAATGCCTTCCCCTGGAGCCGGTGCCCTGAATTCAGACTTCTAGCCTACTGAACTGTGAGAGAAGAAACTTCTCTTTGTTAAAGCCATCCACTTGTGATATTTCTGTTATAGCAGCACCAGATAACTAGACACTATCTAACTTTGTAGATTCTCATACACATAACTGCCGCTAATCCATCTCACTAATGTCATAGTGATATGATAGGAGTTACAAGACAGAGGGAAATCACATCAGATGACAAAATGGTAAACAATCATACAATACTGGGAATCATGACCTAGGCAAGTTGACAGATATTTGGGGGGAACACAATTCAATCCATGACACCTTGTTTGGAAATGGAGTCTTTAAAGATGTTTTCAGGTAAGATAATATGAGGTCACACCCAGAGTAGGGTGGTCCTAATCCAACATGGGTGATGTCTATAAAAGAGGAGAAGAGACACAAAGATAGACACAGAGGGAAGCTGTCCAGGTGAAGACAGAGGCTGGTATTTGAAGTGGTGTGTCTACAAGCCAAAGAACACCAAGGATCTGCAGCTGTCATCAGAAGCTAGGACAAAGACATGGAACAGATTCTCCCTCAGAACCCTAAGAAGGAATCAACACACCAACGCACCACTTGCAGATTCCCAGCCTCCAGAACTGTAATACAGTAAGTTTCTGTCCTATAAGCCAGCCGATTCGTGGCACTCTGTTACAGCAGCCTGAGGAAGTAATACAACTGAGTTTAAGAACACAGTGTCAACTCCAGCTGGGGGCAGAAATGAAACTGCCAAGGGACTTTAAGACCTTGGTAGGAAAAATGAAGGCCCGAGAAGGCTGGACCCCAAATCACAGAGGCACAAAGGCCCTCCACGTCTTGGCTCTGCTTTCCCTCTATATTGATCTCATTCTCTGCTTGGTCAGTGTTATTACCATGGAAACAGAATGGGTTCATGTACAGAAATGAAAGAATCAGTTCTCAGAAGAGAGGAAAGAGATATTAGAAGAATAAAAACCACAGAAACAAAATGGGCAAACTATCAAATTTCTCTGTTTTTGACTGGAATTCTAGGAACCCAAAGTGTCAATACTGGCCATTTCATGCTAATCAGAAAATTTGATTGGCTATTTTTATTGTTTATTAATCAAAGTAGGAAAATGGGTGATTTAATCTGTCAGTTTGTCATATTGTGTTGCTTGTGTGTTGCTGTGATGCAATGCCACTGTTATCTCAAATACCAGCAGGGTCACCCATGGTAGACAGGTTTCAGCGAAGCTTCTGGACTAAGACAGACTAGGAAGAAAGGCCTGGTGATCTACTTCTGAAAATTAGGCAATGAAAACTTCAGGGATAGCATTGATTTGTGGTGTTGGCAAAGAATTTAAATATACCGTGGACTACCAGAAGAACAAGCGCATCAGCCTTAGAAGAAATAAAACCAGAATGCTCCTTAGAAACAAAGATGGTGAAACTTGTCTTGCTTACTTTGGGCACATCATTAGGAAAGATCCATAAAAACCTGTCTGTTGCCGTCGAGTCAATTCGGACTCACAGCGACCCTACAGAACAGGGTAGACCTGCACCATAGAGTTTCCAAGGAGCACCTGGTGGATTCGAACTGTCAACCTTTTGGTAAGCAGCCATAGCTCTTAACCACTACGCCACTAGAGTTTCCTAGGAAAGGTCAGTCCCTAGAAAAGGACATCATGTTTCCTAAAGTAGAGGGTCAGTGAAAACAAGGGAAACCCTCAGTGTGATGGATTGACACAGTAGCCACAATAATTGGCTCAAACATACCAAAGGTCATGACGAGGGCCCAGGACCTAGTAATGTTTTGTTCTGTTACACATAACGTTGCCTTGAGTCAGAGCTGACTTGATGGCAACTAACAATAATAATTCCTTCATAAAGTTAATATTTTTGATGGGTAAAAATCTTTATTCACCAAAAATATTAACTTGAACATGGAGAAAAAGTAACAAGAATGGATTCTTGGAATAAAATGTGGGGGACAACTGTTACAGCAGACATTTACTAAGGATCCATCATGAGCCTGACACTGCACCACACATTTTCACAAACTTCTCAGCTAATTTTCACTTACTCTGTAAAGTAGATGTCACCCCTTTTTACATGAAGAAAGATTATACCTGAGGCTCAGATAAGTTAAGTGGCTTGACCTAGTTTGAGTAATAACAAGGGTGCGGTCAACCTGAGATTCCAGCCCAGATCTTCTGACTGCAAGTTCAATGCTTATTTATAAAAAACGTCTGTTTCTTTTAAGGCAAAGAAGCCAACCTCCTAATGCAAAATCTGAACAAGTTGCACACACCTGAAGAAAAGCTTGATTTTTTATTCAAGAAGTACGCTGAATTGGTAAGATTTTTGATTGGCTCTTTTTGTAAGAAAGACACATGCTGTGGTTTGACTTGAGAAAAGAGGACTGTTAGTTTTTCAGGTACATTCTTACAACCCATGGCTGGTTACCCCCAAACAATCCAAGTTTAGAATTCATAAAAGTATAAGTTGTTTTTTTTCTTTTTTTAAGGAAAAGAAAAAAGACAAACTGAGGAGTAACAGTAAAAGGAAGAAGGATAGAGTTAGAGTGCACTCTATCTTCAATTATGTGTATAATTTGCGGGATGGGAAAGAGAAGCATAAAACCAAAAACCAAGCCCATTGCGGTGGAGTCGGACTCACAAGGACCCTGTGGGACAGAGTAGAACTGCCCCCTAGGGTTTCCAAGGCAGTCAGTCTTGATGGAAGCAGACTGCCACATCTTTCTCCCACAGAGCAGCTGATGAGTTCCAACCACCAACCTATGGGTTAACAGCTGAGTGGTTAACCACTGCACCTCCAGGGCTCCTTAGAGAGGAGTATAAATAATTTAAAATTGTGCATATTTCAAAGTTCATTTTAGCTTTGCAATAAAAGGGAAATATACTCGACGTAATGATAAATTTTCAATCTTCCGTTCAGTTCTTGAATCCAGGTTTTTTTGAAGAGAATCCGTCAAGAAGGCAGAAAGTTGAGTTAACCCCACCCCTCAGTTTGGAACACATTTTCGTCTGGTCTGATGATTGATTGATTGATTGGTCCTCTTTTGTCTACGTTCTTCTCCCCGCTAGTCTATGACCTCAAAGTGTTTGATGTGTATGTATTGTTTCATGCCTAGTTCTGAGTTCTCCCTCTCAATATGTTAGGACCATGGAGAGCAAGGGAAGCCATTGCCAGGTCACCAGAGACTCCATAAAAGTGACTGTCCACTTGCCAGTACTCCAATATTGGGCAGTTGGAGAAAAGGGGAGGGTTTAGTAGGCCAGCATCTCTGGTTTCAACGAACCCTCACAAACACCTGCTGATGTGAAGATGAAGCGAAAACAGAAAACAGCGATGTCTGACGTCTGTGCTCTACCCAGGGAGAGTTTGAGTCCCACAGCTGGGAGGCAGCATACTTCCTAGTGAACTTAGGCAGTTTGCTGCTCTTTCATTTCTGCTTCGTTTCTTTTTAAAAAAATTTTTCCCACTTATTTCTTTTGGAGAATCAGTGACAGGAGAACAAAATTTAAGTCCATGTACAACAAAAACAACAATAAAATTCCTCCAGCCAGTAGGCTGAACTGCCCCGAAGGCAGATTTACAAATCGCAGCTACTGAAGCTTAAGGGTCTGGGTCTCTTAGTTGCATGGGTTCTATCTGAAATCCTGGAACTAATTTTCCATTGTTAATTTTATATTTTTTAAAGGGGGTCTCCAAAACTGAATAATCTTCAGTCCCAAAAACCCTTCAGGTCCCTGCTTGCATCTCATCCCTGTGGATGGAGTAGAGTTTAATGCGTGACTTGCTTTCTTTGTTTCTCCCTTGTGTCACTTTAGTCCTGTGATCCCCTATTTGTTCTCCCTCCCCTCCCTCCTTTCTTCCCTTCCCCCCTTCCTTCCTTCTACCTTGCTGTATCTGTTATGCTGAATCGTCATGCAGTAGACTGAGAAATATCCTGAAGCCCTGAGTGTGACGCTGATTGCTTAATTCTGCCAACAATACTTTTAATTATTTTTTAATCACACAAACCACATGATGACGATATAAGAAGAATTCTGAATACTTGAAACAAAATTATCGCTAATCCTGCCACCTGAATCACAAACTTTTTTAAATCCATGTTCCTTTCCTGTTCTGCTATGTATGTAGAGATAATTTTTATGACAATTATCATCATCAAGTCGATTCTGACTCATAGCGACCCTACAGGACAGAGTAGAACTGCCCCACAGGGTTTGCAAGGAGTAGCTAGTGGATTTGAACTGCTGACCTTTTGGTTAACAGCTGAGCTCCTAAAGTACATATAAATTTAGTATCTGCAGTTTTGGGCTCATATTATGGTAATGTTTCATGTAGCTCATTAAAAAAAAACAAAAAACCTGTTGCCATAGAGTCAATTCTAACTCATAATGACCCTATAGGGTAGAGTAGAACTGCCCATAGAGTTTCCAAGGAGCACCTGGTAGATTCAAACTGCCAGCCTTTGGATTAGCAGCCATAGCACTTTACCACTATGCCACCAGGGTTTCCACTGTAGTCAATAGTCTTCATAATTAGATCATATAATAGCTGTGTCATATTCCATTAAGAGGCTGTATTCACTAGTTCTCTAATTTGGGGACATTTAGGTTCCTTTCTCTGTTTGCTTTACCAAACGTTGCTGCAGTGAACATCATCACACACAGATTTGTTCCTTCTTATTTTTTATGATTTTGAAAACGTTCTAGAAATGGGACCACTAAATTAAACAATATGAATGCTTTTGGTTTTTAAACTTTGTGGCCACATTTCTTTCCAAAAGAGTGGTAGAAATTTACAAAGCAAGTATCCGTGTATCAATTGTCTGGTAACTTGTTTAGCATTGGGTATTAGCCATCTTGTAGTGACTCATAGTGACCCTATAGGAAAGAATAGAACTGCCCCATAGGGTTTCCAAGGAGCAGCTGATGGATTCGAACTGTCGACCTTTTGGTTAGCAGCCATGGCTCTTAACCACTGTGCCACTATAGGATCATTATAAGTTGAAATTGACTCGAGGGCAACGGGTTTTTGTTTTTCTTGTTGTTTTTAATTGCCCATCTATTAACAATACCAATGCCATAAAATAAAGTAGGTATCAAAATAATATCTTACCCCCAAAATTTGGCCCCCAATTGTCACCTATCCATGCTTGCTTTTTCAGTGTTTTCACATCATTTCCCTTTTGTGGAAAGCCATTCATGTTTAGTTTCTAGTGCCATGTTCTGTACTTGGCTGGGCTAGGCATTCTGGACTAGCATACGAAGCCATTTAAGTGCTGTAGCCCCACAGCAGTGCACTGAAGTAGAATCACTTCTCCAGCCTGCTCAGGATTTTCTCCATGGGCCAGGGCTGTACCTCTCACACCCCTAGCTAAGCAGTCACCCCCAAAGGGGCTAGTTTTCAAGACAGCCTACTTAAGTCCATCCTTACGTACTATAGTTTGGCATTTGCATTGCACCCTATAATAAACTTTAAGACCCAAAAGATCATTCTAGAAAAAATGAACAGGAGACAATTGACCAAAAATAAATAAATGAATTACATTTCCTTTTCAGATAGGAGTGATTATGAGAAATTTCACTTTTTAACTTAGAGACCAAAACCTATTTCTCTGCTCACTGATTTGGCTATTAATATAGAAAATGTCTGAAATGTAAGTGTTACCAAAGAATAAGTCATCAAATTCAAAGCTGCAAATCAAACTGCCACTCTCTGGCTTCCTCATCCTTATAGAATCTGAATCCTGTAATAATATCTACCATTTTATTCATTAACAAGCAAGGATAAGTTCATTAATAAACAAGAACACCTCGTGACTAAATTAAGAAATGATCTGGGAGAAAGAAATTTTTTTTTTTTTTAATTTCCTTAACTTTAATGTAGTTAAAACAGTGTCACTAGTACTATTTTAATTTGGTACTTGGCATTAATTTTACTTTTTTTAAACTTACTAGCAAAAAGGACTGTGAGAACAAGAGAAACTGCAGATAAAAATTCTATATGACTGTCACACTATACAGAAGAACCATGTCGAAGAGCATTATTAAACCACAAAGCCAGCATTCGATTGAAAGTTGACTCAGTTGCAATGTTTGCTTTCATTAAGGAACCTCAGACGCATTCACTTAATTCTGAAGTATTTAAACAAAATGAGTCGCTCACTAAAATAATTATCAAAAAGTTAAGGGTTTTTATTTTAGAGCAAAGCAAGATAAACCAAAAACCAAAACCAAAGCGGTTGCCATCCAGTCAATTCCGCCTCACAGCGACCCTATACCACAGGGTTTCCAAGGAACACTGGGTAGATTCAAACTGCCAACCTTTTGGTTAGCAGCCGCAGCTCTTAACCACTTCGCCACCAGGTTTCCAAAGCAAGAGAAACAAAAAAACCAAACCCAGTGCCGTCGAGTTGATTCCGACTCATAGCGACCCTATAGGACAGAGTAAAACTGCCCCACAGAGTTTCCAAGGAGTGCCTGGCGGATTCAAACTGCTCACCCTTTGGTTAGCAGTCGTAGTACTTAACCACTATGCCATCAGAGTTCCCAAAGCAAGATAGACCTAGCTAAATTTTAAATTTGTATGATCTTGCAACAAAACTAAAACATTAAATGATTAATGAGCAAGAGCAAAACACCTCTCTTTCAACTACTGAAGGAGCCTTGGTGGTGCAGTGGTTCAGTGCTTGGCTGCTAACTGAAAGGTTAGCAGTTCGAACCCATGCACCGCTCCTCAGAAAAAAGATGTGGCGGTCTCTGTCAGTAAAAATTGCTGCCTTGGAAACCCTATACAGCAGTTCTACTCTTTCCTATAGGGTAACTATGAATTAGAATTGACTCGACAGCAAAAGATTTGGGTTTTTTTGGTTTTCAGCTAATGAGAAGTGTGTATACCATGTGCATATGAGTATCTTCCTGACACTCATAAATCTACACAGAGCAGCAGTCCCCAAACAGGGGAAATTTTATTAGGCAATGGCTGGAGATACTTTTGGATGTCAGGATCAGGGGTGCTACTGGCATCTAGTGGGTAGGATCCAGGGATGCTACTTCAATAGCCTACAATGCATGGAACAGCCCCCTCTGATCCAAAATGTCAATAATGCTGAGGATGAGAAACCCTGGCACAGGGTTTAATCCATAAAATGTAAAGACTAAACGATAATGTCAATGACAACAATACCGTATATAAATTTCAAGACAGGACAATAGCGTGTTTAAAAATCTATACATAGGCACAAGAAATTTCACTCCTAATGACTATGATGCAAAATGAAAAGATCTCATCTATTCTTTTTTTTTTTATTCTATGAACACAAATTTAGCAAGAGAAATAAATAATAAAATCTTGATTTTTCCAATTGAATCTCAAGCAGGATATCAATTTCAACCAATATTTATCGTAATACGAACCCAGTTTTTCCCGATGTTAATTCCCACTGGTAAGTAGAAATTGCCCACAAGTATAAAGATACCATATCACTAGGAATATCCCTGGTTTAATCTGGCAAGGGTTTATAATGGTCATTTCAGTGTGGCAGGAGGGAGGGAGGAAAAGAGTAGGATAAGACGTGAAGTGAAAAAAGCGGGACATTCCTACTTATCTACTAGTTCAAAAAAGAACAAATGCTTTTTCAAGACAGAGAAACTGAGACACACGTCAGGGCTCATGTGGCATGTGTATCCATTTTCATCAGTGTCTGTGAGACACCAAGAACACCTGGGGTCCAGAAGCATCCAGGGACTCCCCAACTTTTCCTTTTGGTTGGCCAACAAGGTCATTATTAGGACCCGTACCCACCTGGCATTTGCACCAGTCAGGCACTAAAGAATTGAGTCCAGCAAAAGAAATGGCTCTGGACAAAGGGTTACAACCTGGATATGGTCACACTGATTGTCAGTCTAAAATGGACACCCACAGAATCTGAACAAAAGAATTCAAAGGGCAGCTTGAGAAGACAAAGTAAAGGATTATGATGACATGTGCAAGGACGTGGACATAAAAAACCAAAAGGGAAGAAGGCTCTCAACATTTCTCAAGCTGAAACACTTAAGAAAAAATTCAAGCCTCAGGTTGAAACACTGAAGAATTCTACAGGGAAAATATTAAATGACGCAGGAAACATTAAAAGAAGGTGGAAAAAATACACAGAGTCACTATACCAAAAAGAGTTCATCAACATTCAACCATTTCAGGAGGTAACAACATATGATCAGGAGCCAATGGTACTGAAGGAAGAAGTCCAAGCTGCTCTGAAGGCATTGGCAAAAAACAAGGCTCCAGGAATTGATGGAATATCAACAGAGATGTTTCAACAAACAGATGCAGCACTGGAAGTGCTAACTCGTCTATGTCAAGAAATTTGGAAGACAGCTACTTGGCCAACCAACTGGAAGAGAACCATATTTATGACCATTCCCAAGAAAGATGATCCAAGTGAATACAAAATTATCATTAATTTCTGTATTCATTATCATTAATATCACGTGCAAGCAAAATTTTGCTGAAGATCATTCAAAAGCTGCTGCAGCAGTATATAGACAGGGAATGGTCAAAAATTCAAGCCAAATTTAGAAGAGCACTTGGAACCCGGGATATCATTGCTGATGTCAGATGGATTCTGGCTGAAAGCAGAGAATACCAGAAAGATGTTTCCTGTGTTTTATTGACTATGCAAAGGCATTCGACTGTGTGGGTCATAACAAATTATGGTAACATTGCGACGAATGGAAATTCTGGAATAATTAATTGTGCTCATGAGGAATCTGTACATGGATCAAGAGGCAGTCTTTCGAACAGACCAAGTAGATACTGCATGGTTTAAATTCAGGAAAGGTGTGTGTCAGGGTTGTATCCTTTCACCATACCTATTCAATCTGTATGCTGAGCAAATAATCCTAGAAGCTCAACTATATGAAGAAGAACTGGGCATCAGGATCGGAGGAAGACTCATTAACAACCTGCGTTATGCAGATGACACAACCTTGCTTTTTGAAAGTGAAGAGGACTTGAAGCACTTACTGATGAAGATCAAGGACCACAGCCTTCAGTATAGATTACATGTCAACATAAAGAAGAGAAAAGTTCTCACAACTGGACCAATAAGTAACATCATGATAAACAGAGGAAAGATTGAAGTTGCCCAGGATTTCATTTTACTTGGACCTACAATCAACACCCATGGAAGCAGCAGTCAAAAAATCAAAAGACGCATTGCATTGGGCAAATCAGCTGCAAGAGATCTCTTTAAAGTGTTTCAAAGCAAAGATGTCACTTTGAGAACTAAGGTGTGCCTGACCCAAGCTATGGTGTTTTCAATCACCTCACCGGCATGGACAATGAGTAAGAAAGATGGAAGAAGAATTGACGCCTTTGAATTGTGGTGATGCCGAAAAATATTGAATATACCACGGACTGCCGAAAGAATGAACACATCTGTCTTGGAAGAAGTACAACCAGAATGCTCCTTGAAAGCAAAGATGGTGAGACTGTGTCTCATATACTTTGGACATGTCATCAGGAGGGATCAGTCCCTGGAGAAGGACATCATGCTCGGTAAAGTTGAGGATCAGCAAGAAAGAGGAAGACTCTCAATGAGAGGGACTGACACAGTGGCTGCAACAATGGGCTCAAGCATAGCAACAATTGTGAGGATGGCGCAGGACTGGGCAGTGTTTCGTTCTGTTTGTGCATGGGATCGCTATGAGTTGGAACTGACTCAACAGCACCTAACAACAACAACAGAATCTGTTAGTCTGTGCTGGCTTCTGGTGGTCGATCCCCGTACTTGCCCCACCATGACTAGAACCCCATAATAAGGTTGCTGGACTTAGAATGAAAATATTTTACATTATGTTTGTTTGCATTACAGATAAACAATAAATAATTTTTTTTAGAAAAGTATAACCCATGCAATGTTTTAGATATGCTTAGTAATATACTTACTAAGAAATTTTTTTAAAAAACCATTGCCATCAAGTCAGTTCTGACTCATGGCAACCCCATGTGTAACAGACTAGAACTGCTCCATAGGGTTTTCTTGCTGTAATCTTTACAGAAGTATATTACCAGGCCTTTCTTTCGTAGAGCCACTGGGTCAGTTCAAACCACCAACCGTGAGGTTGATAGCCAAGTGCAAACCATTTGTGCCACATAGGAATTTTCTAAAGAAAATCATCCCCTATTAATCTGAAATTCAAATTTAACTAGGTGCCCAGAATTTTAACTAGCAACCCAACCCCAGAACTTTAGCATCCAGAGATGGAAAGCACATGGTAAGTTGGTTTCATTTTACATGCCATCTTGATACCTTACTTGTGGCTGCTGGATGAGTGTGAGAGAAATTCTGAGGCCCCACCTGGGCTGCAGAGAACCAAGTGTCATAATTTATTCTCCATAAGCATGGGAAGGGTAGGGATGGGTGCAGAGCAGGGCATGTTGTAGATATTTGCCCTTCATGCCGTTGGGTTGGGCATTGGCTATTTCTGACGCCTTGATGAAAAACTGCTCATGATTAGTCAGTCAAGGGATACTTTCTCTTCTTCCTCTTTCTCACAATCTAGCCCAAATTCCAAAATTATAAGAAAAAAGACTTCATCTTCTATTTACCAAGAAGCCTCTTTTTTTCTTGCCTGTTTTTAAAAGTAGTTGCTGTAAGTTTATTTTGAGAAAGAATTGTGGGAACTAAATGTAAGCCAAGCAGTCAACCTGTTGACTATTTCCTCGCTGTCAAGGAATTCTCATGAATTCTGGCGGTTTATAGGTTCTGAGAAATGCCTTTCTATATCGACTGGCATCATTAGATAGAGTGAAGACAAAAACTCTCTAAATCAAAGTAAGAAGAGATCAATAATACTGATAATAATAATAATAACAATGATAAAGAAAGCACCTATAAATAATATGTTCTAAAAACTGTAAGTACCTCAAAGGTGACATTTGTGAAGTTCATTTGCTTCCAGAGGGACAGTGATAATAGCAAAAATGTTTCCAGACAATGATAGAGTAATCTTTAGGTCTTTCCTCATTTGTTCCTTTCTATCTACTCAAAAGAGATCTCTGCCATTTTCTTTCATGTTCACGCCCCCACGTCTAGCTGGAGGAACATCGCACTGAGCAAAAGAAGTTAAAGCTCCTGCAAAAGAAACAGATACAAGTCCAAAAAGAAAAGGACCAATTACAAAGCGAACACAGCAGAGCAATCCTCGCTCGCAGCAAACTGGAGAGTCTGTGCCGAGAGCTGCAGAGACACAACAAGACTCTAAAGGTAGGCGTCATGTTGCAGATAACACACTTTACTACATACTGCATAGACACAGGCCTCTGCCACTCCTGGAAAGAGTGTGTTTGAGAATCAGAGAGGCTTGGATTCAGATACCAGCCCTGCCACTTGCTCACTGTGACCTTCAATAAATTAGTTTACCTTCCTGAGCCTGTTTTCTCATCCATAAAATGGGGGTCATACCAAGTGCACTGTGTGTTTGGGCAAAAATGAAAGGCAGTCATGTAAGTGTCCACACAGTAGCTGATACAGGGTCAGCCCTTTAATAAAATCAGTGCCGTTCCCTTTACCTTTATATTAGGTTGAGTATATTTGTTGTTTGAAATTTTTTTTTTTTTTAAAGGTAGGCCTTAGTTCTGTTTTTTAAGAATATAAATTTATAGCAACTGGGCACTTTTTGTGTCTATAGGGAAATCTGCATCACATGAGACGAATTGACACACCGCTAACTGACCTAATAAAGTAAGATTGAAGCCAAAATGTCAGTAAAAAACACCACCTGAAAAAAAGAAGCTGCTTGACAAAACACTGAAGCTCTTTAGACTTAATTATTGACTGGTAAAATAATAGAGTGATCACTTCATTCAGTCTGCATGGGTTTTATTAATCACACTGTAAGCCTCTAGCAGTGTGGTTAATTCGATTACATGCAGACACTAGCTCCATTCAATAAAGCAAGATGCAGGGTTCTCCAAGATAATACTGTATGGGTCTACAGTCCCCCTTCCAGCTGAAGATCCTGGAGCTTTTGACAAACAATAATTAGTTAGACACCAGTATTCCTGTAAGGTGGTTATTATTACATGTGTTTACAAGCAGATGGATTAAGAAACAGAGTAAATCATTGCTGGATCTGTACAATGAATTAGGAAGAAAAATACAAGAGGATGTTGTCTCCTCGTTTCCAAATTGTTTTTGATATCTGGGAAGTGGGAGGCCAGTGTGATGAACTCTAATCCTTCAGTGACAAGTTTTAGGAAGTAGGCTTCTTGTATCTCTTCAGTGACTGCAGTAAGGATGATGAGAAACCCAGACGACGAGGGGGCCTGGAGTTGGGAGCATCATCTTTAACTCAAGATATGTACTTAAGTGATAGAACTGTGAGTTTACATAAATCCCCCGGCTTTTGGTAATGTTGTACAGTAAAGAGATGAAAATTAAATCACATATAGTGGTAAGATTTAATAAATCAACAAAAATATTTAAAGACTGGAATGATATCATTTGTTCCCTTTGGCAGAATATGGAAGTAGGCAGAAACACTATAGGTATACCCACATACCCTCAGCAATGGCTCAAGTTATTGGCAACAAAATTAAATTAATTAATTAACATAATTAAGTACCATTATTGTGCCAGGAGTTGTGCTAAGTGCTTTACATATGTTATTTTGTTTTCGTCTTTGCAACAACCCTCTGAGGTAATGATATCCCTGATTATTGATGAAGAAACTGGCTCACCAATTTAAATCGGTTGTCCAACATCACACATATTTTAAGCATTGAAATCAGGATTGGAATTCAAAATATTTTCTAATTTCCCTTCTGATTTCTTCGTTAACCTATGGATTATTTAGCAGTACTGTTTAATTTCCCAATATTTAGGGTTTACCTTGATATCGGAGCCCTGGTGGTACAATGGTTAACCACTTGGCTGCTAATTGAAACGTCGGGGGTTTGAATCCACCAGCCACTCTATGAGAAAAAACATTTCAGCCTAGGAAACCCTATTGGACAATTCTATTCTGTCCTATAGGGTCGTTATGAGTCGGAATAAACTCAACGGCACACAACAACAACCTAGATATATCATTGTTAATGACTTCTTATTTAATTCTGTGTGGTCAAAGAATATACTCTACATGATTTCAATCCTCTGAAATTTTTTAGACTGTTTATGGCCCGTCATATGGTCTATTGATGAACACACTAAGTGTACTTAGAAAGAAAGTACTTTCTACAGATGTTGAATGAAGCCTTCCATAAATAACAAATAGGTTTTGATCATTTACATCTTTACTGAATTTTTGTCCAGTCTTTCTATTAATTGTTGAGGAATGGATGTTAAAAATCTCCTAGTGTGATTGTGGAACTGTCTATTTCTCCTTTTAATTATGTCAGTGTCTGTTTCATGTATTTTGAGGTGTTGATATTAGGTGTATATACATTTGTGATTGTTATGCTTCCCTGATGAATTGACCGTTTTATCATTATGAAATAGTCTTTGGTAATACTATTTGTCTTTTATGCTTATTGCTTGCATTGCTTCCATCTGCTTATTTTCAACCCGGGTCTTTATACTTAAAGTGCATCTCTTGAAGACAGCCTACAATTGGGTCTTGCTTTTTTGCTCATTCTTACAATGTCTACCTTTTAATTAGAGGACTAGTCCATTAATATTTAATAAAATTATTGATATGGTTGGCTATAAAGTTACCATTTTATTATTTGTTTACCATTTGTCGCCTCTGTTTTCTGTTTTTTTTCTACTTTCCTTCGTATTATTGGAGCATTTTTTAAAATTCCATTTTAATTTATCTCTTGGCTTTTTAAATTATGCCTCTTTGCCTTATTAATAGTGTTTTCTCTATATTACTCTATACATTCTTTACTTTTTACAGTCCACTTAGAGTAAATATTGTGTCACTTCACATATGTAGAAACCTTGCAACCAAATAGGTCCATCTACTCCTACCTTTAAGTTGTAATTGACATGTGTAACAGTTACATACATTTATAAAATCAATAAGACAGTATTATAAGTTTTGCTTTAAATGGTCATATGAATTTCCTTAAAAATTAAAAGGCAAAAAAAAAATTTTTTATTTACCCAGATATTTACCATTTCTGATGTTTTTCATTCTTTCTGAAGGTCTGTGTTTCCATCTGATATCATTTTGCTTCAGCCTGAAGAAGTTCTTTTTTCTTATAGTACAGGTCTGCTGGGGTAAACTCTCTTAGTTTTATTTTATCTTTAAAAAAAAAATTTTTTTTTAATTAAAGGTTGTATCCCTTTGTATCAGTTCTTTCTTTCAGCCTTTTATAGATGTTCCATTGTATTCTGGACTCCATAATTTCTGATAAAAATCAGTAATCATCTGAATTATTGTTGCCCTGTATGTGATATGTCATTTATTTTAGTCTACTTTCAAGATATTTCTCTTGATCTTTAGTTTTCAGAAGCTTGACTGCTTTATGCCCAAGAGTGGTTTTCTTTGTATTTATCCTATTTGCTGTATTATCCTCTTCGCTGAGCTTCTTCTGTTTGTAAATGTATATATTTCACTACATTTGGGGGAATTCCAACCATTATTTCTTCAAATATTTTTTCTATCCCATTCTCTTTCCTTCTAAGGTCTCAAGTCTATGTGTGTTAGACTTTTTAAATATTGTCCCACAGGTCCTGCATCTCTCTTCATGTTCTTTACCAATCTTTTATTTTAGTATTGGATCATTTCTATTGATCTGTTTTCACATTCACTGACTCTTTTCTCTGTCATCTCATTCTGCTTTAAGCACATCCAATTTTTTTCGTTTGTTTGTTTTTGTTTTAATTTCAGGTATTGTAATTTTCAATCTTAGAATTTCCATTTGGTTCTTTTTTATAGCTTATTTTTCATTCATGACATTTCTTCTTTTTATTCTTTGAGATATGTTCTTTTACATCATTAAGGATAGTTATAATACGTATTTTAAAATTCCTATGTGCTAATTCCACATTTGGATCATTGTGGGAGAGGACTCCACTGAGACTGAAATTGGTTCACATTTTCTTGGTTCTTCACATGTCAAGTAATTTTAGATTGTATCTTGGATGTTGTGACTATTATGTTGCGAAGAATCTGTATTCTATTTACACTTTTCTGGAAAAATTTTTTTTTTTAAACAGGAAATTAACTTGCAAACTCTGTCTCTTGGGCAGCAGCTCAACCCCTAGCTCAATTCTTTTTCTCCTTAGCTGGGCTGCTTTGAGTCTTCCCTGAATATGTGTGGTTCAGAATCAGTCAGAAATTTGAGCAGAACTTATTTACAGAATTCGGGGTTCTCCCTCTCTGGCCCTCTCTTTACTGAGAATCCCTCATCATCACCCAGCTGTTGTAGTTACCAGGAACTCTGTACTCTCATTCTTCAGAACAGAAAGATGGTGAGTTTTCTACGAAAATTTTACCCACCCCATATAGCTGCCAACTGCAGTCTGCTGCTAAGCCAAAGGCTGTAAAAAATGGGAAATTTACAGCATGCCATTCCCTTTTTACAAGTGTCTACTTCCATCCATAATATTCTTAATATTGTTTACTCTCCAATGCCTTTAAGAAGTTGTTTCCTGGATTTTGTTCAGAGTTTATCATTGTTATCTGCAGAAGAGTCAGTGCAGTATGAGCTTGCCTGACCACAATAGAAGTAAAACAGCTTAAGTATATCTGAATCTAAATTCCATGTACTAGGAACTTGGGAAAATATAAAAAGAGAACATATACACCCTGTTTCCACCACTATAAATTTTAATTCTTACTATTGTTTATTGAAATTGCTTCTTCGATGAGTCAAAAAAACAAACAAAAAACTTTATAATTTAAGATAATTTAGAAAAGGCTTGTTTCAAAAAATGCTACATATATTTGAAGCAATAAATATGAGCCTCAGACTATACTGAGAAAAAGTTTCCCAATAAAAGACAGGGAAATGTCTCAGGGGACATGTTTTTAGTAAAGAAATAAATAGGATTTGTTATCAGAATATCCTAGAATTTTAATGTGGAAAGGACTAGAGAAATCATCTAGTCCAAACTACTCGTATGACTGTCTAGAAATGAATAATTCACTGATTCATTAAATAAACATTTACTGAATACCTATGGATTATGTGCCAGGCACAACATCAGTTCTAAGATACACTATGATGCTTGCAGAGTTTGTTTTCCTAGTTATTTCAGACTTTGTCCTTCAATATTATTTGTATTATTAATTTTCACTATGAAGAAAGTGTTTGCTAGAGAAAAGAAAATTTTATCTCAGACACTGTCCAAATTATTTCAAATTCTTTCTCAATGAATTCAAATTTTATAAGATTTTGCTAGATTCATTTTTCTCCCAATGAAAAATATTATGATGTAAAATATCAGATGACATTTTGTTGGCCAGGACTGGGTGTTATAATGGTTTGACACGTGTTTGATGCCATCCTAACACCTGTCTCTTTTTATTTGTAGCCAGCTGGGTGGGTGGGTCAGTGAAAAACTCAGTTCCTTGGTAGTGTGAAATGGTTCTTTCATTTACGCGTTCATTCATGGAGGGAGTATTTATGAGTGCAAACGGCGTTCAGATCGAAGTCTGTAGTTCTATGATTCTGAGCTTGCTGACTTCTAAACCGACCAGGAGCAATGAGAGGACAATCGCTATCATGTATATATTCAGTTCCTCTTAACTGATAGCCATAATCATTTTTTAATGAAATACATACACTAGGAAAGTCCCTAAGTGGCTCAGTTTGTGCTTGACTGTGAATCTAAAGGCTGGGGGTTCAAATCCCCACAGCAGTACCGTGGAAGAAAAGTCTTGGCAATCTGCATCACTTAAGGTTACAGCCAAAAAACCCCTATGGACAGCTCTACTCTATAACACATGAAATCACCATGAGTCAGAATCAACTTGACAGCATCTAACAACATATAGGAAGTATTCCCATTACAAGGTTTGGAGAAATAACATCTCCTATAGTAAGTGCTTCATATTGAAAAGTACAGGAAACTTCTACAATACTTTTAAAAAGTTGTCATTCAGTAAGTGTTTATAAAAGTAATAAAATATAATTCCAGTACCAGAAGTCACATTAAAATTAGGGAAAGTGTTAATACTGTAAAGGAAAGAGGAAACCCAATGATAAATGAGAATATTTTCAGCATCAGTTTTTACTTTTGATCACATTATTCTACTATCATGGTAAAGATTTGCACAATTACTTTTTTAAAACAGTATTTCTTTAAAAGAAATCCTGTCACATAATTTGAACTTGGTAGGCAACTAAGTGCAGTATAATTTTACTTGCCAACAACGAAGCCAGCTTTCGTATTAACAATTAATCAGAACTGAAAGGAATCCTAAAATGTCTGTATCACTTGTCAGCAGTGTAAGTGTCTTTATCTTTGATATGATGTCGCAAGATTAAACCCTTTTATTCTAAAAGAATAGGGAGAACAATCACAAAGTAAACAATTCTCAGTATAGATATGGAGGAAATTTGGGCACATTGTTAGTGGTTAGCAGTGAATGAAGAGTTTTGATTTAGGAGAAAAGAGAACAGAAATGATACAAAAGTTAATTTCCAATTCTTCTATGCTAACAAAGCAGAAGAGAAGAAAATTAGATGTTTCATTTTAGAGTTAAAGAAGATCTGAAACTTAATATTGCTTTCAGATTCAAAATTTACACTGAACATTTCAATTACCCTATGTGACACATAAGATGATTATTCTTTCAGACAGAAATAAAATATCCAGCACATTTTAAAAGATTTCCTTTGATATTTTGAATCGCTGTAATTGCTCGATCGCTAGCTTAGTTTCCTTAATTAAACTTTTTAATGAAAGTTTTCTCTTACTAAGAACAAGTTTATATTGTGATCACTTATGTTTACAAAATGTGGGTAATACAATTATGTAGCTAATATGCCGTGGTTTTTATAAGTACCAAACCAAAGTGACACGCGCTCTGTCTCATCAATCAGCAAAACCAAGTGGCCTTTTGTTCAGGCCACGGACAAGAGATCAAAACTGTGCGATGTGTGTTTGTAAGAAATCGCTGCCATTCATTCACGCGCTGGAGACCTGTCATCTTCAAAACAAGCCTATTCATCATCAACTATCAAATTCAAGGCCCTCACAGCACCTGCTCCGAGTAACTGTGTCCTCACAGCTGAAATCTTCGCTTATACATTTATTTGGGGGGCTGAGCACTACTGGCTCTTGAAAGAACTGTGAAAAACACACCCTACTTCCCCAACAGACTAATCTCCTTTCACTGACCTAATCCTGAATCCTATAGGCCCGGGTGACGTTAAACGAGTATCACAAAATGTTTGTTTTGTTATCCACAGGAGGAAACCCTTCAGCGGGCACGTGATGAGGAAGAGAAAAGGAAGGAGATCACGAGTCATTTCCAGAACACCCTGACGGATATCCAGGCCCAAATCGAGCAGCAGAGTGAGCGGAATATGAAGCTGTGCCAGGAGAACACAGAGCTCGCCGAGAAACTGAAGACTATCATCGATCAGTATGAGCTCCGAGAGGAGGTGAGAGCCACATCGAACAATTTAGAAAACGATAGAGAGCCGGATCTGGGCTGTGAAGTTGGGGCACTTGGGTAAATAAGAACGTGGTGGCCAGCCCTCTCAACTGATTAACATTTTGGACTGGATTTTTATCAGAAATCCAAATAAAGACCGATGGGATTACAAAATACCTGGCTGAAAAATCAGACAGGATTTCTTCAAATCACTGCAAAGGCAGTAAATGGAAAGCGGCAGGCTACAGGTGCAGTTTTCTTTAAAAGTTGAATTTCTCAGCCTTTTTAAAACCCTCTTGACATAACCCCAAAAATATCTCACACACTCCCTGTTAAGAATCACCATGTCATCTGAATTAAGGATCTATTATTCTACACAACTAACTCACCACCAATAATAACATTACTGATATTGTAATAATTATAAGGGTATCATTTCTTCGGTGTGTAGTTCATGCCAAGCAATGTGGTAAGTACTGTACTTTACACGTGTTATGTCATTTAATTCTCTCAACAAGCACAAAATAATAATGTATTATTAACATGTTGTAGATGAGGAAGCAGAGGCCTCCACAATCTCAAGAGCCAAAAGATTTTTACTTTCAATATTTTACATTTGGAGGAATATAAAGATCTTTCGTTCTCCCAAAATTATAATATTTAATGTGTTTTTAAACTCCAGATGCAGCCCACCCCCCTGCTCCCCAAAGCCAGGATTTCGATGTATTACTATTCTTTTCCCCAAGGAGCCCTGGTGGTGTAACAGTTAAGTGCTGGGCTGCTAACTGAAAGGTTAGTGGTTCAAACTCACCCAGTGGCTCTGTGAGAGAGAGACCTGGCGATCTGCTCCCATAAAGATTACAACCGAGAAAACCTTATGGCGCAGTTCTACTCTGTTACATGGGGTTGCTATGAGTCAAAATCGACTTAACGGCACCTAACAACATTCTTTTTCCCAGACCCACCCAGATTTAAAAATCTCTGTTTTAAAATCTAACGACATAGTCAAAGTGACTCTTTTGGCTAAGATTTTATCAAGAAAGAAACTGAGCCAATAGCATTTGAAAGCAGCAGTTAGGTGAATCAAGAAACACTTCACAGTGAGTCATAACATCCCGCTACCATTTTATCTCACCACGAAGATCAACCCAGCTCCAGAGTGGCGTTTCAGACTAAAGAGGAAGGGAGAATAAGAGCGAACTGCAGGGAAAACATCCATACTCTTCAGAGATCTCAGAGGGGACATCCAGAACAGGCCCTGGTATCCTAGGCCTATGTTCCTGAGACTAGTCTAGATAGTCGAAGGGTAGAAGTACACATGTCCCTTTCCAGTGGGGAACTCCTAATCACCCAAGGAATTCTCCACACTGAGGCCCAGTTGGAAGCTTCTCTTCACAAAGCAAGTCAAGAAGCCTCCAGGTGTAGAGGAAGCAGCAACTTATTTGCATTTCAATTCATCTGTGACCCAGAGCCACAGGGTAGAATGCAGGGGACTCCCTCCCAGGCCTAGGGCCCCATATTGGCTGGCACCCCACAGCTTCCTCACAACCTTTGAAGCAAAAAATATGGAGGAGAATTCACAGTGACAAATTGTTATTAGTGCTGTGACTAAAAGTGGTTTTGTATCCATAGTAAAACTCAAGATACCGAATGATCATGCTGTAAAACAAAAACCAAACCCACTGCCATCGAGTCGATTCTGACTCAGCGGCTGGGCAGTAGTCACTGCAATATGTATCATTATCTGCTATCTAGCATAATAAACAGCAGCAGATCTAACAGCTGCCAAATTTAGAAAAATAACTTGGGGACCCTTTGACATTAATACTGCTAAACTCTGGCACCCCCACCTTTTGCAGCTACCTTTGTGTAGGGCAAAATGTGGGGGACTTCACCTATTTATGACTTTAATATAAGGCACAATGATGCCAGTGCCTTTATTTCTCCTCTTTTTTTTTTAAATCAGAAAATCTGGAGAATGTGTGTTCATGAAAGTATTTTTATTATTATCATTATTACATTTTTCAAGTACCAATGATAAACCAAGCCTTATGTTTGTACTTTGTTTTTCCTTAGCATCTGGACAAAATATTTAAGCACAGAGAACTGCAGCAGAAGCTGGTGGATGCAAAACTTGAGCAGGCACAAGAAATGATGAAGGAAGCAGAGGAGCGACACAATCGAGAAAAGGAATATGTACTTATCATTTTAATCAGTGTGCATATCTGCTCTGCCTTACTGTGGAGAATCCCTGAGAAAGTGGTTTTTGATAACTGTCAAAGTGCCTGTTCTTTGGTAGAGAACTGAATTTGCCAGCCAGTAAAAGGCACTGTGCCCATAGTATTTTTAACATAAAATGCATAGTCATTCATTCAGCAAATATTTTTCAAGTGCCTATCATATGCTAGTGAGCATTGGTGGTTCACCTTCCATGTGGAATACCAGGGTTTGATTTCTAGCCAATGCACCTCAAGCACAGCCACCCATCTGTCAGTGGAGGCTTGCATGTTGTTATGACGCTGACCAGGTTTCAGTGGAGCTTCCAGACGGAGATGAACTAGAAAGGCCTGGGAATCTACTTCTGAAAATTAGCCAGTGAAAACCCTGTGGATCACAACAGTCTGATCTGCACCCAGTCATGGGGATGGCACAGGACCCAGAAGCATTTCATTCTGATGTGCATGGGGTCGTCATGAGTCAGGGCCACCTAACAGCTAACAATAATCAGATGCTAAGCACCATAATGGAAACCCTGGTGGCGTAGTGGTTAAGTGCTACGGCTGCTAACCAAAAGGTCAGCAGTTCGAATCCACCAGGCGCTCCTTGGAAACTCTATGGGGCAGTTCTCTGTCCTATAGGGTTGCTATGAGTCGGAATCGACTCAATGGCAGTGGGTTTGGTTTGGTTTTTAAGCACCATAATAGATGCTGCGGATACAGTAGTGAACAAGAAGAGAAGGGCTACCACCCATCATGGAGATTAGAGTTAAATGAGGAAGAGATAGGCAACGAACAGGAAAACAAACAATGAAGGGTAATTTCAGATAATAATAAATGCTTCTAGGGAAATAAAGAGGAACTGAAAAGGAGGAGGCAAGAGAGGGCTTACTTTAAGTTGGGTGACCAGGAAGGCCTCCTGGAGGGGAGGATGCTTGAGTGCAGGCCTGCCTAATGAGAAAGAACTTCTAGGTGTAGAGTCAGGGAGGAAGTCCCCAGCCTAAGCGTCTGCAGCAGGAACAATGGCCCTAATGCTGGAACCACCTTGGTGTGCTCCAGAAATAGGCAAAGGCCAGGGAAGCAAAAGTATGTTGATCAAGTGGGAGAAAGTTTCAAAATGAAGTTGGGGCCAAATTGTGCAGCTTTGTAGGGCTTGGAAAGTAATTTCGATTTTACTCTAAATAGAGTGGGAAAGTGCTGAGTAGTTTTAGCAAGGGAGGTGGTATGATATGCTTTGCATCTGTAAAAGATTAATTTGGCTCCTCGGTGTAAAATAAAGAGACACAAGAGAGAAAGCAAGAAGGTAGTTAAGGACTTCTGCAGCCATCCAGATGTGATATGACGATGGGTTGGAGTAGGGGGGTGGCAGTGGAGAAGGAAAGATGGAGGTGGTTGAAGGTTAAGTTTTCAATGTAAAACCAAGAGGCAGTGCTAATGGACTAAAGATGGTGACAGCGAGGAAAGGGAGGATTAGGGATGACTCCTGACATTTTTGGTTTAAGAAACCAAGTGACAGTGTTTACTGATATCTCACTAATGCCAAACACACCAAAACAGGTGTGAGACCATTCTACAGATAAGAAAATTGAGACTTAGAAAAGATGTGCAGCTTGTTTAAGGTCACACAATGTAAAGTGACCAAGATGTGTTTCAAACCCATGTGTGTCTATCCCCAAAGCTCAAGCTCTCTGAGACAGTACATTATACTTGGAGGTAGAGCTCATGTCTGTTGCTACTGGGAGAGAGAGATTTAAGATATAATTAATGGACCAATTATTCAAATTTGGGCATTTAATATTTGCTCATGAGCTTTTCATTTACCTAAAATCAGCCCAGAATCACTTTAGTTATTAGAATAGTATTTTTAAAAATAACTTCAGTTTTCCAACATAGCAAAGAAAGGTAGAATTTCAGAGCACATAACCTGGCATATATTCAATATTTTTAAATTAGAAGTCCATATGTCCTCAAGAAAAAGATTAATTTATTAAATCCATCTACAACCTAGCCTTCGAAGAAAACATCCCATTATTATTCAAAATCCAAGAAAATAGATACTCCATAATTATTTCTTAGGAAAACTATACTTCCAACAGGAAATAAGTAACTTCATTGTACAATATACGACATAGTACCATGTCAGAGGAACAACTAGGCAAAAGTTCATGGAGATTGGGGGGAAAAGCTAGGTGACCCATCATTGGCAAGGAACCAGCGCGAAGACCAATTTTCCAACCCTGGTTTAGCAAAACAGCAGATTTGAGTCAGAGAGAGGTAGCTTCCTTCAGCATTTTGAAGCTGGCCACTTCCCTGGCTTCCAATTCTGATATGCCATTTTAAAAGTGGTGAGATGTCCAAACAGATTTGGTGTATCTCCTCAGCCCACGAGGAACGGGCAGCGCCGGCCTCCCTCACTGTCAGGGGCCTTCCTCAGAACACACTGCACAGCCCCTCAGGGCAGCAGGGGGACGATCAACCTGCCCCTGCATGTTCAGATGGCCAGAGTAGGGACTGCAGAGCTTCCAGTCCACAGCTGCCCCAGGCCTCTCATACAGATGCAGTTACACTTCTAGTAATTTTTAACCTTCACCGCAGCTCTGGGAGGCGTAAAGGAACATAACCAGTTGCGTCTAGTGATTCGGATTCCTGTGACTCCATGTGGGTCAGAGTAAAGCTGCACTCTGGAAGTAGATGTTCTTCAGAGGCGCCTCTGGGTGGACTAGAGTCTCAGCCATCCGATTAGCAGTCACGAGCTTAAACCACTTGTACCTCCCAGGGACTCCTAGAGGAACAGAGTTGTCCCATTTTACAAATGAAGAGGCTAAGCCATGGGAAAAGGACAAACTTGGATAAGGAAAAACATGCTTTTAAGTTTTTAAAAATAAATGCTGTTATTGTTGTTCGGTTGTTCTGCTTACAGAAATAGTACTTTTTTTTTTTTTTAATAAAAATAAACAAAAAGAAGAAAATTCAAATCACCCTATCTTGAAATACAATAAATACTTCTTAACTGACGACCACCTGGCTGACTAACCAGATTAATTCATGACGTTCACCACCCTGTCAGTAAAACAAACTGACAGATGCCCACAGTACATTGAATGCCTGTGGCTGGTAAGCAACGCTCTGGAATGCCTACGTCCATTTGACCCCAGTGGATAGCTGGAGTTTGCCAAGAATCAGCTTTTCCTCCTGTGTTAATTTCCTAGCAATACTTTTCCTGTATTACTTTGCCATAGCAAAGTATCACAAATTGGGTGGCTCTTTTAAGAACAGAAATTTATTGTCTCACAGTTCTAGAGACTAGGAGTCCAAATTCAGGGGGTCAGTTGGGCTATGCTCCCTCTAAAGGCTCTAGGGAAGATCCTTTCTTACCTCTCTCAGCTTCTGGTAGACCTAGATGTTCACTGGCTTGCAGCTGTAGCACAACTTCATAGTCACACAGCCATTTTCTCTGTCTATCTCCTTCTGTCTGTTCTCCTCTTTTATAGGGACACCGTTCAGATGAGATAGGACCCTACTCCACCCTACTCCAGTATGACTGCTTGTTAGATGATAACATTGTCCAAGACCCTCTATCTCCAAACAAGGTCACATTCACTGATACTAGGGGTTAGGACTTTGATATATCTTTTTTTTAAGGACAAAATTCAATCCATAACACCTCCTAAAACTTTTCCTTCCAGTTATACATGTTCCTATATTATGTAAATCAGTGGAATGATACACAAACTGATAAAATGTAAGTGTGAAAAGGGTTGTTTCTTTGAAAACTAGTTCTATGCTTTGAAAGCTTAGATGAAGGCAAGTAGTGAAAAATCATTGTCAAATTAGATGTGAAGAGCCATAAAACATAGCTTAGGTTTTAAGAAACCTTTAAAACTCTAAAAAAAAATTACTCATTCAAGTTGCTTCACAAGTATCTTGAGGTTCTAGCACTATTTAAAAAAAAAACAAAAACAAAAACTGGAAATCTTAGCTGTTACATTATGGATGTGATTTTTATCAAAAGGTAACTCTGAACTCCAATCAGAAGATCCATACCCAAAACAAAGACCACAGCCCTATATCAAAAGACTAACATGTGAATGAACATTTTTGTATTTTAAGTTAAAATATTTTTAATATGTATATGTCACTTTTATGCCTAAAACAACTTTTTTCAATGTAACGAATCAGTTTCCAGTTCTGCCTATGTTAGATACAAGGGCCTTGACCATATTTAAAAGGCCAGCCACCTTGTGGGAGAAGAATGAGACTTATTTTATAAATCTCCAGGGGCAGGATTTGTCAAACTTCTAACCCCGTGTTTCTCAAAATGTAATCCATGGATCACAGATATCAAAACCACCTGGGGTATTTGCTATGAATGCAGATTTCAATCCCACCCTATACTTCCTGGATCATGTCCTCTGAAAGGAGTCTACATTTTTACACACTCTCTTGGTCAATCTGATGCATGCTGTGATGGCAGACAGTGGTCTAGGAGAATAACTTTGGACTTAACATAAAGAAAGCAGTTGCTTACACAATGCCTCAGGATTTCCTAGAGGGCAGTGATGTTGTGGAGATGTTCAAGCAGAAGCTGAATGATGGCTGGCCAGGATTGCTAGATAAGGTCCCTGAATTTGGGAGGGGGTTGAATATTGCATGATGCATGCTTGAGTTAGTGGTCATTTTTCCTTTTTTTTTTTTCCATTAAAGCAAGCAACCTGATTTAAGAATTCAACTTTTTAGATCAAATATTGTCTCATATTTCTTAGATTCTTTGTGGAATTCCAAAAAATTACTTAATAGGGTTAATGAGCTAAAATACTGAGTTTTACATACTAATTACAACCAAGACAATTTGACTATCTTCCGGTGCATCCTCTTTTCTCACAGCTCCTGAACCAGGCAGCAGAGTGGAAGCTTCAGGCCAAAGTGCTGAAGGAGCAAGAGACAGTCCTGCAGGCTCAGGTGAAGTGGGGGTAGACTGTTCGTGGGGTGTGCTTTCCTTACTCTTCCCACGTAAAGAGGCTGTGAGCACAGGAAGTCTGCAGAAGGCCTTATATGTGGTAGCGTACGGGGGACAGGAGTTGGAAACAAAGAGTAACTTCAAATTTATTATGTAAAATAAAAGCACAGTATTTTTTTTATTATATCTAAGCAGAACAAGAAATGCTCTGTGCCAACAACATCCAGTCAAAATGTTTGTTTACATACAAATATACCAGTTGCCATAGAGTTGATCCCAACTCATGGCGACTCTCCATGTGTCAGAGTAGAAGAGTGCTCAACAGGGTTTTCAACGGCCAGTTTTCATCCGCAGATCACCAGATCTTCTTCTGAGGCACCTCTGGGTGGACTTGAACCTTTAACCTTTCAGTTAGCAGCCCAGAGCATTAAGCATTCACACCACCCAGGGGCTCCTTACTTAGAAAGATGGCCCCCAAATCGTCAGTTAGAATAAGTAAGCTAGTGTCTAGCTTTCCTTCTATGTGTTTAAATTTCCTCTCTCTCCTCCCCCATCACCCTATGAAGGTTCGAATAAAATGTAAACTGTTCAGATGTGCCATTCATAATTGTCAATACTTAACATGCCCTCAAGGTTTGATATTACTAATAAGGGGAAAATTAGAAAAATAATGTCAGCACTCAAGTTTCTGTGCTATCTGAAGTTAGCCTTGTCAGTGGTAAACTATCTGAAATAATGACTATTTGAAATAAGCAGGAATCATTTTTGTTTGGTTTTGGGATGCCAGACTATGGAAATTCCAAACAGCCTGGGTGGCAAAAGCAGTTTTCGATCTGCTGCTAAGCAAAAGGTCAGTGGCTTGAACTCACCTATTGGCTCAGCCAAGAAAACCCAATGGAGCAGTTCTACTCTCTAACACATGGGGTTGCCGTGAGTTGGGGCCAACTCAACTGAAGCTAAGAACAACAACATGGGAATTCGTATTTCAGACTCAAAAAGAAAGCCTCATGCAACAGCTGACCCTGGGGGAAGGTTGGAGCTATCCAGTTTTCCCTGTGCCCTTGGGGTTGAGCCTCTGTAGGCCTCCAACCAGCTTAAGAATGCCTGCCCAGGCTCCTCTGTCCTCCCGGCAAACGTTCCTTCTCAAGTTCTGGGACATCCATCTTGCCACAGAGCCCCAGAGTGGGCTCCAGGTCCCCTGCCGGCAGGAATGCCCCAGAGCCGAAGGGCTGGGAAATCATCTAGAGCAAATTCACAGATGCTTAGGAAATCAGAAGCCTTTCAAATTGTGCAGCATTAACTCAAGATCTGGGTAATTCACTGGTTAATGTTTATGTACTGACTACTGAACTTATCGGAGATAATATAGAGATCTCTGTCACAACAAAGCATACTTGTTCATTCTAGGAAAATAATAATAAAAAGCAAATAAGAAACTTTAGATCATAAACTCTACCATTGCATAGAAAAAACACAAATAACATTTTGATGTCTAGCTTTTCTGAAGCTTACTTTTCAGATGTGTATATAGAAGGCAACTATAGATTGTTTTCCCCAATATGATCTTTTTTTTTTTTTTTTGATAATACATCAGAATAGTTTTGAAACACTAATTACATGGAGGTTAGAACCGTGATCTTTATCGACTAACAGAATTGAAGGGCTCGAAGTTAAAAGACTATAAACTCTAGAATCAGAAACTCACAGATCACCCTTTAGGCAATCATGAACCCATCAAATCATGGCGAAGGGTGGGTGGCAGGCAGTGGTGGTCCTCTAACTGTGAGGTGGGCAGTGGAAAAGGGGATGTGGCCACACTGTCTAGCTGGGAGGAAAGAGCCCAGAAAATCAGGCGAGAGCTTCTGACTCGATCTCGGCCCCATTCACAACACAGAGCCTTGAGAACAATAGACAATACTTAAAGCTATACATTGTTCACATAACCTGTTTTAAGCAATTTCTACTCCCCCATGCTAAATGAAGCTAATAAACTTGAGAAGAGTAGATTAATATCTAGAGACTCTGGGCTAGAGAGTGATTCATTCAGTTGCCATCAAAATCTAGGACTTTAATGGCCTATGAGATAAAAATATAAACATGTGATTCAATTTCCTACCTACCTCATAAAAACAAAAAGGCATCTACTAAGGGTTCATAGACTTGCCAGTGTTCCTCAGTTATCCCTCAGTACTCGAATGAGTTTGGGGACCAAGGTCAGAGCCCTGGCTCTTCTGCTGAAAAGCGGTGGATTCTGCCACTCCACTAACATCTCTGGACCTAAATTTCCTTGCCAGTAAAATTAGTATGCCATAATGAATCCTCTTTGAGAGCATTCATTTTCAGTATCTCAGTATACCTTCTCCTCACTTATCAACTACCTTGTTATCTGACATTTCACATTTAAAAAACAATAGTAAAAAATCTATTTTGCATATTAACAATGCATATCTGGCAGTAACAAATGCCAAGGCAGGAGGCAAGAGTAACACTGGCTTTGATGGTTAAAGTTATGTGTCAACTTGGCTGGGCCATGGTTCTCGGTGGTTTGGCAGTTATGTAATGATGTAATTTGGCAGTTATATAATGATGTAATCATCTTCTATTTTGTGATCTGATGTGGTCATCATCCATTTTTGCATAACACCGATTTCACATAATGACATGGTCTTTGGAAACTATGTTGATAAGTGAGGAGACAGTGTATTTCAAAAATCATAACAGCACATAATAAAGCAGCACCTACTATCTAAAATATAAAGAAAAAATTTTTTTTTTTTTATTATCTAAAATGTGGTTATTCTTGGCATTATATCAGCTTTCACTCCAGCAGGTAGGGATGAGAGTTATGTACATTTTGTTTTAAAGTTATACATGCAAAACACTTAGCTCAGTGCCTGCCCATAATATGCACAATTTATTCAATCAATATTTATTGAGTACCTACTAAGTGCTAAGTGCTAGGCATGGCTGTAGGTATTAGAAATACAGTAACAAATGAGAAAAACCAAAATCCCTGCCTAATTGAACTTACAACTATTAGTGATAATAATAATGTTAACATAATACTAGCTTTTAATTAGTACATTGTTGTCAGCTGCATTGGAGTTGGTCCCCAACTCATGGCAATCTTATGTACAACTGAACCAAATGTTACCTCTTCCTGCTCCATTCCCACAATCAGTTGCAGATCAGACCTTTGTGATCCATAGGGTTTTCATTGGCTGATTTTCCAAAATAGCTCACCAGGCCTTTCTTCTTAACCCGTCTAAGTCTGGAAGCTCTGCTGAAACCTGTTCACCATCCTAGCGACATGCAGGCTCCACCAAATGACCAGTGGTGGCTGTGCGTGAGGTGCATTGGCCAGGAAAGAAACGTGAGTCTCTCGCATAGGTGGGGATATAGATAGGGAAATACATGGGACAAAAAAGAGTTTTTAGTTGAAAAAAAATTGAGAACCATTGGAAAAGATGATCTTAAGACCCTTTTCAGCTCTAGTTCATGGCTCTAGAGAAGGAACAGGACTGAAAAAGCAGGGCCCAAGGTTAAGTTAACCCTGCCTTCTTCTCCCTTGCCCTGTTTTCCACAGCGCAAGTAGCCTGGGCAGCCTCTGTCTGTGAGAACCTTTCTTTGTCTTTAATATCTTCAGGGCACTTTCAAAATCTCAATAATTACTTAATCATCAAAATGAAAACAGAGGCATCTGAATTCTTATGTATAATAACATGTAATTAAGTTCCTCTTTAAAATTACCAACAAATTTTTAAAAACTTTTAAATCCCCCCAAAATTGGTATCGCAGATTATTTTTGCATAGCACTCAAAACACTTCCCTGGGTTTTAAGCTGTGTTTAAAGGGATAGGAGTGACAGGAGGGGAAGGCCTGAGTCCTCATTTCCAAGGCCTGAGCAAGGGAGATATCAAGAATGAGTTGTGTTGTTTTCCTTGAGTTACGTCACTTTTCAATTATAAGACAACAGCTTGCCAGTTTGGGGCATGATTCTCACTTTAGAAGAAGATGTCTGGCTTTCTATTATACAAACCAAGGCAATAGAGTAAATGTCAGAGATGATCGATGGGATACAATTGTCACTACAAATAGTGTTCATTGGATCAATAAGGATGAATACGGTAGCAGATGTGGAAAGTCAGCGATATCTGACAAATAATACAGACGTAAAATACTACCAAGGGGAAAGATCAGTGAGTAAATTGTTAAAAACGTGTAATCATAGTCCTTAAAAGCAGAAGTCCTATATGGGACGAGAGCAGATTCTTTCGCAACTACTGTAGTAATTGAACTTGTTAACCCCAGCCACAACTCACAGGTGCTGCTAAGAATTCCTGGGTTGGGTTCTGTTTCCTATACTATTTGAATGTTGGTCATTAAAATTTGGTGCTCAGTGAAAAGAATGTGCACATTGCTCAGCCCCTTTAAAAATGAAATATTGAGGCATTATTGTTATTCCTAACCATGGAAGAGTTTGTTTCTCTTTCCCCCTCTGGCACGAGAAATACTGTGGACGACCTCTGGCTGTCCCTCCCCTGCCTCTCTGAAATGCCAACATGAGAGAGGAATATGACCCATCAAACCAAACATGCATCGTGTCAGCATACCAGTCAGAGGGAGAACACTGCTGAACAAATAGCTATAAAGTAAACAGGAAGTTTGAGAGTGTTAGGAGCTGATAACCTGAGAAGTTCATAATCTACATGGGTTTTGCCATCAATCACAAAGAGATCAAGTGCTGGGTTTTGCCACCAATGACAAAGAGATCAAGTGCTGAGGCAGATAATGCTTCTCTCCACTCCGGGTGTGGCTGTCTTCTCCATGGCACCAGCCAGCAACAAGAAAACGTGGAGAAGGGAAGCAAAATCTGTCCAGTTTATACACCAAAAAGAACCTTTTCCCCAAAGAAAAGAGAACTTGCCGTGAGTTGGTGTGGTAGCTTCTTCTGCTACTGAAAGGGATCCATCCGCGAGATGGACCACGCATGCGCTCACTCCTGCCCCCATCTGACTGCAGCCTGCAACTGCAGGAGCTGCAAGAGCAGGCTTTGGAGGACCAGCTCAGGAGATCACTGCATCTGTGACCACCATGTAACTCTGCTGGAATTAAGTTGGAAAGAGAAAGGGGAGAGTGTAAGAAAGAGAGGTTATGGTAAGGGGCCTGGCCAAGAAAGCAAAAAGGAATTTTGTGATAGAAGTTGAACAGGATTGTCTAGGGGTAGTTGTTCCCACCTAAGACGAATGGATAATGTGCTGTGTGGGAAGCCAATTTCACAGCAGCTAACCCGAGGATAGAAGGTCTCAGGCTGAGAGCACTAAACCATTCGTGAGCCCTGAAATCAATTTAGTGGAGCCCAGCCGAAAAAAAAAAAGAATCAGAATTTAATAAAATGTCATTAAAAAAGGCACTGCACATAACTAAGAGTATGTATGTATTATTTTATGCACCTTGTATATGTGTAAGTGTGTGTGTGTGTGTGTGTGTGTGTGTGTAAAACACTAGGGAACTTCCTGGCCATGAATTCCCTGGTGTCCCTTTACTGATCTCCTTTAAACTATATAGCAAGGAATCGTGAGAAGCAATTTTCAAGCACCTGGGTTGCTCCCAAGCTCTGTGGCACACTCACAGTGCTAATGAGTGATTATAAAATGATGGTCAGCTGTTGTTTGACGTCTCTATGGAAAATCTGTATCCTGTGGAAAGGATTTGTGTTATTTTGTTGTTGTTAACTGCAGTAAAATTTCTGCTCTTCTGAATCATTTGAGAATAAGCCATTCTAGATAGCAATTTTTTTTGGTTCAAGGAGCTGTTTCACTCACACACACTGCCTCCGACACCTACCCCAAGAAGTGAGAACCATCTAACCAGCTGGCTTTTCCTCGTTTCTGCTCTCTCTGCTTTCAAAATGATAGTCTCACAGGCACTACCAGCTGGTCAATTGGTTCCTTCCTTCTGGCCAAATAATCCAACCTCCCACTCTACCAAGTGCAGCCTCTGCTTCTCCTTTGCTGCTGGATGCTGCCGGTTTGCTTCTTCACACAAAAGACACTTTTGTGCCTATTTGAGGGTTTGGGACTGTTCTGGACACTTAAGGGTACCAAACAGTCATTTGAAAATAGAATTTTTACCAACTTCACTCATTCATGTTAAATCTCTGCTCATTCAAAACATGCTATCCTAGTATTATTTTTAAAGTAAGATTTAATTTTGCCTACTCTCACTATCAAGTATTTACACAGTTTCCTCCCCTGTGCTGCCCCAATCCCACCCCAAATGCAAGCCTTGGAAGTAAGGGTAATGAGCTACAGATTCACCACCCCTAACCCATACAATGAGGAAGACATATTTCCTCAAAACTCATTACTTCCATCTGTAGAAAACTGATATGATAAACCGATTTTGATGAAAAGGGACATTGAACTGCTATCGGTTAAAACACTATATTAGTAAATATATGAAACTACAATGTCTAAGATGGAATGGCAATTGTTTAGATGTGGAACTACTGGGCAGTGCACAACCTGCACAAGAGCTAGTCTTAGTCTGGCGCCAGGGGTCAATTATCCAATAGGCAAGGTAAGTATTGTGCTTACCTTGCTTACCAGATCATCTATAGTGAACGCTGCCACATTTTTTTCACCACATCCAAGATTCTGCCTCTAGGTATCGTTGGCTCTCTCCCAACCCCACAGCACCTTCCTATAGAATGAAAACCTCTTTTCAAATTTACAATCCCTGACAAGGACAGATTACCCAGTCATCAAGGGTAAACCACAGGCTTAATTGTGCTTACTTACTAATCTGTAGTGGACAATTTCACTTGGATTTCATCATAACCACGTGAAATTGTTCACTAGAGATTAGTAAGTAAACACAAGTAAACTGTGAACCTTGCTAATTGGGTAATCCGCCCTTCTCTGGCCCACATTTCCCTTATAGCTTCATTTGTATACATTCTTCTCCTCCTTCAAGGCCAAATTCAAGGCTTACATTCTCCACAGAAATTTGGCTCACATGATCACCTGCCATGCTCACCTTCTCTGATCATCCACTTGACTTAACTCTGTTGGCACTATGCTCATGTCTTCTAGTCAAATTGTCTTTGAGATTGTCTTCTCATTAAGAGTGCAGGTCCCTCAAAGACAGAATCCACATAATAAGTACCTTCATACATACACTATATGCTCAATACATAAAATGGTCAGGCTGCAATAAATCCTTATTGGTAAAAATTATGGTATTTTGAAACTGTGATGACATATTAGATTATTCCACTTTTGTTTAAAGAACTACATCAACTGTAACCACTAAACATATTCCTAACACTGTACTGTGAATTTTCTTAAATCATTTTTCTTTCCAAATTGAACAATGGCGTGTTGTTTTGTTCTGGAAGCACTCTGAGAGCAGCCCTAAAATAGATCCACTCTGTCCTCTGCAGCTTACTCTCTACTCTGGAAGGTTTGAAGAGTTCCAGAGCACACTGACAAAAAGCAATGAGGTGTTCGCCACTTTCAAACAGGAAATGGATAAAGTGAGTATTGCTTATAACTCAGGACATATTGACGTTTTCTATTTTGATGGGCAATCCTCCTTTGGGTTCATTTACCTCTCGCTAAGATATTTCAGTGCATTTCATGAAGTAACGAAGGTGTGGATGAGGTTTGTGTTGTACTTTTTTTTTTATTCATAAGTATCTGGTAAATTAATCTTAGCAAGAGTCCAAGAAAAACTAGGATATATTTTAACTCTGAGAAAGAACATGTTCTTTTTCTAATCCAATAGTTTACCAAAAAAAAAAAAAGTGCTAGCAATGTAACGTTAAGTATTGAAGTAAAAAAATACCTACTCTTCTAAAGAGAAAAACTTTAATACAAGAGTAGACAGAGTAAAAAATATCATCTTACAGGATCCTCCTTGGAAGGGAAGATATGCAGTATGATATAACCGATAGAAATTGAACTCAAACTCTGGGTATACCATGTCCTCATCAAGTGGCCTTGGACAATTCACTCAGCTTCCCTGAATTTTATTTTCTTTATCTGTAAATGGCAATACCACTTCACTTGCCTGAACTTGTGAAGTTCAAATGAACCAGTACATTTAAAAAGGTTTTTTTTTTAAACTTTGTTTTAACACCTTAAAATGGTGGTAATATTATTAGACACAATATTTAAATCTTGTTTCTACTCAGCATTTCCTCAATACAAAATAGTATCAGAATTATGTTTCTGAACAGGCATTGACATTCACCGTTTTTAAGTGTAGAAAGCTTCCTTTTAGAAATATTTTTTTGTAAAATCATGTGATAAACTTCACAATTCAGGGAGTAAACTGAAGATTTTCTTAACTTGTTAAAAGTTCCCAGTCTTCCCAGTCCAGGATAGATTTATAAATTTTAAAATGTTCTGATTTTAAAATTACAAAGTTTTCAAATTGGAATAAATATTGGAGCAGGAGTTCTTAATCCGGAATCTATTTATGGATTTTAGTAGTAGACCTGAGAGTTCCCTGAAGATTAACCAAAAAAAAAAAAAATCTATGTCGTGTATGTTTGCATTTCTCTGAAGCTTGGCTATAGAGCTCACTGAATTCTTAAAGGGACCAGTAAATTTAAAAAGTTTATAAACTACTAACTTGGTTAAGATATGATTAAAATTTAAAAACCACCCTTGGCTCACCCATCTTCTCCATACAGCCCAGGGGCTGACAGTACCCTGGGCCTAGCCTCTGCCCTCCAGGGCACCCAGTCTAAGACAGCTGGGCACAGAGCAGCGAGTACCGCAGCGATCATCCATCCAAGGAAAATGTCCTCATTACATGCCTTGTCTTTCACTACATCCAAGCAGAGACGAGATCCTACAAACCAGGAACATGAGTCTCAGGTTGAAAACATGCTGTATTTGATTCAATTCTGTACCCCTCAGCCCCAGCCTAAGGCCAGGTGGTAAGCAGACACTAGAAGCAAGGATAGTCAGACCCTGCCTCACGTACTTCGGACATGTTATCAGGAAGGACCAGCCCCTAGAGAAGGACATCATGATTGGTAAAGTAGAGGGTCAGTGGAAAAGAGGATACCCTCAGTGAGATGGATTGACACAGTGGCTGCAACCATGGGCTCAAGCATAACAAACATTATGAGGATGGCTCAAGACTGGGCAGTATTTTGTTCTGTTGCATATAGGGTTGCTATGAGTCAGAACCGACTCAGCACCTAACAACAAGAAGTATATGTTGCATTAAAGGGAATGAAATAATTCCAGTACCACACTTCTGCTAACTCCTCTGAATATTACTACACCTCTCTGACGCTCATTTTCCCAATTTATAAAGTAGGGACGAAAATAGAACCTTCGTTGTAGGACTGTTTCCAGGATGAAATGAGATAATGCATGTAGTAATCACATTTACTCTACAGGACTCTACCCAATGTAAGGGCTGAAAACATAGAAAGTTGCCTTTGTGTGGTTACTTCTCAAATGTCCCCTGATTAACATATTCATGGCTCAAAAGCCACGCCAGCTTTCTCACTGATAGTCTTCTACTCAATGAAGTAAATAATCTATTCTGGGGACTCAGTAAAGCTATTTTTATTTTAAATGAAAGAAAACAACAAAACTGTGTGGCCCTAAGTAGTTTCCATTTTCCTGAATTGGCTGTGGTCCAAATAAGTGCTCATCTCCAGCCGAAAAGATTCAGGAACAGATCATGACTCCCCCCAACCCCCATCTTCATTCCTTGACATAGAACATTTGCTTCAGTGGCTGGTAACAAAGGGACTTTTCTTGATGTCATATGTGCAGCTAATAATTTCTTTGATATATTAACACTTCAGGATTAACCTTAAAGCACTCTACTTTCTGCAGACAACTAAGAAAATGAAGAAGCTGGAAAAGGACACAGCCACGTGGAAAGCCCGGTTTGAGAACTGTAACAAAGCTCTCTTGGACATGATTGAAGAGGTGAGCAGATTTCTCACATAGATTGGTTTTTGGCCTGTTCACCATGAGTGGGAATCAACTCGACAGCCTGGCGGGGGGCGGGGGGAGAAGGGGAAGGGAGGTAAGTGGAGGGGAGCCAAAATATTCATAGAAAATAATGATAACATAATAGTACAAATGAGTGCATGTGAACAAAAGCTGAATTTCTCTGGGATGTGACATATCAGATTGTAATAACAAAATTAATAAGAGCAGAGGTAATTTAGAAAGTAGCCCAGACTTGTAAGGTGATTTGGGACACTAAGTCACAGGCTTTACTTAGTAATTTACAAGCATGTCCCAGAGCAGCACCACCCCTGCTGAACTATGAATTCCTTGAACGTAGGAAGAGCATCTTATTTGGTTTTGAATCTCCCTGGAGCAGCACACATAGAAAGTATGGAATAAATTAATTGATTTGAATGTACAGGCAGAAGACACCTACCAGCCCAGGCACCCACAGTATATGCTTTTTTATAGATAGGTATATTTTTTTTTATAGAGATATGTATTTTTTAATTCCTTCAACAAGCATTTAAATACTGACATTATTCTGGGCACTGAATAGGCTGGGCTTACAGCTTAAAGGTGAGGGCCTCCCCATGTAAACAGGTCAAAAGAGTCTTCAATGTGTTTATAGGGTACAGAGTAGCACAAAGGTAGGGGTGGGAGTGGTGAGATGATGAGGACCAGTTTCATGCACAAACACACCAATATTTCTAGAGAAAAGCAGTAAAATTGAACAGTTTGAGCAGCCAGCATCATAGATCATGTGTGTGTTGCATTTCTCCAGTTATAATTACTGTTCTAACAATTCATCCTAACTTGCAAGCAATTCCAAAGAGATACACTTATTATTCATCAACACAAAAATGCAAATGGTTGCTGAGATGAGCCTATAGCAGCTTATCTACAGAACAGCAGATAAGGCCTGGCTGCGAAGGTCAAGTTCCAGGCCTGTCTCAGTCATTCTGCCACAAGGATTTGCTCACCACTTCTAAGTCTTAGAAACAGAAAATGCTTCTATTTTCAGATTTTTGAGGCTCTAGGCAGAAGCTGCTAACCAAAAGGTCGGCAGTTCAAATCCACCAGGTGCTCCTTAGAAACTCTATGGGCCAGTTCTTTTCAATCCAATAGTGTTGCTATGAGTCACTCGACTGCAATGGGTTTGGTTGGGTTGGGTTTAGACAGAAGCCTTGCCATCTTTATTTTCTGAAGAAAAGAATGTTGTTGTTGCTGTTGCTATCAGTTGCTGTGAAGTTGATTCCAATTCACAGTGACCCTATGTGTGCAAAGTAGAACTGTGCTCCATAGGATTTTCAAGGCTGTGACCTTCTGGAAGCAAATTGCCAGGTCTGTCTTCCAAGGCTCCTCTGGATGGGTTTGAATGACCAGCCTTTTGGCTAGTAGTCAAGAACTTAACCGTTTGCACCATCTAGGGGCCTCAAGAGAAGGATATGGTGATTAAAAGGACATAGTGATTAGAATGCTCCCAGGGTCTAGCACACAATGCAAAAATAAAAGTGATATCCTGACCAAGGTTCTGTCCAACTACCACTGTGTAGCTGGGGCCTGGAGCCTCACAGACAAATGCCTGCACGAATGGTTTTGTTTGTCTCCAGAGAGCATCCTGGCAACTGTGTTTTCATGCCGTTTTGTTTGTGTGTGTTTTCAAATCACAGAAAGCACTGAGAGCAAAAGAATATGAGTGCTTCGTGATGAAAATTGGGAGGCTGGAGAATCTCTGTCGAGCTTTACAAGAAGAGAGAAACGAACTCTATAAAAAAATCAGAGAAGCGAAAATGTCTGAAAAGGAAGACCAATGTCAGTACGCCTCCAATGAAGAGCCAGAGTCAAATGTGTCTGTGAATGAAGAGGTCGATGCAAAGGCCAAGAGTGTTGAAGAAGCGGTGAAAAATCTGGCTGCAGCCTTCATGATAATTCATCATCCAGAGCCTGCCCTCTGCCAGCCCAAAGAAATCCAACCAGAATTAGGCAGCCCTCAAGGAGGCAGTACCATTGCCCTCAAGGAGCCAGAACAACACCCTCTGTTTCCTTCATTCAGATCAGAGAGTCCCCTGCCTCCCCCAAGTCCTCAGGCAAAGGCCGAAGGAGGAAATGAGGCAGAAATTCTCCCCAAGACCATTGGTCTCCAAGCTGGGTTGGGAGCAGAGGCCTGTGGTGAGGGCCTCCCTGCTGGAGCAGAAGCTGATGAGCAACACCGGAAGCCAGAGGCAGAAAATTCTGGTCAGATTCCACTGTCCCCAGCCCAGGCCACCCTACCAATGATGGAGGCAAATGGTCCTCCTGCTCCAGCGCTCCCAGCAGGCAAGGAAGTTTTAGCTGGGGTGCCCAGATGTGAGCCCAGTAGGCAACCCCCACCACCAGCAGCTGGGGGACTGACAGCAGGGTCTTCAGCGGGGCTGCTGCTGCCCAAAGCAGCTGACACCAACCTGGAGGGAGTAGACTAAGCCACATCATGCCCTTTAAAGCTGTTCTTCCTGATTTTGCATCTGCATCATCACAGATCTGAAAGACATATAAGGGCTAGGGACGTCAGGTGGAAAAGAATTAGAATCGAGACATTTTCAAATGTTGTGCAGGGCACATTCAGCCTTTGCTCTTTGTTCTCGATTTATAACTGATTTGGAACTTTTCTATTTAACACTCATTGATAGTATGATTTTCCCAAACAGCAGCAAAACATAGCAATAGCATATTTATATTAATTTGCCATTAAGAAAGTACTTAATTCAATTTCTTACTCAACAGTAATATTTGGTGTTTAAAGACTTCCACTGTAATATAAAAATATGGAAAATGTGATGTTTTAAGTTATTTCCACATATCGAGTAATAAGTTTCATAATAAGTAATGGATGTCTAGGTTCCATTTAAACATTATATACATAATATATACACACGTGTGTATTATGTGTGCATAAGTACACATGTGTGAGTGCTAATACATACATGTGTGTATGTGCAGAAATATATATGTACTTATATTTTATAAACATGTATACAGATATATATGTTACATATATATTTTTATCACCCTTTTTTGGATTTGCCTGTATGCAAAATATTTAGATGCTAGTCAAAAATTATCTTTTACTTACACTTGGGACTACAGTAGGTTATCAAGCAAAAGTAGGTTCAGAACATAAATATTTAGACCATCATTATGTTGGACAAAAATAAGTAAGCCAATGGAAGGTCAAACAATTCGACTGGTTGATCAAATGACAATAGATGCTTTGACATGCCTGTGCAAAGAGCCTGGACACAGAGATGGCCAAGAGACCATCAACAAGAAAGGGGAATAGTGCAGGTATAGACTGCCTACAAAGAAAGGGTTGGGAGCAGAAAAGAGAGCTAAGGATTGAGGGTTGAGGAACCTCAGACTGAGAAGAGGCTATGCACTGGACTCCTGCCTCTGTGCTACAGCTGTCTCGAGACAGAATATTCACCTGCCAACTCCTCAGTTTACTGCCTTCCTTTCCTCTGCAGCTCTCTCCAGAGGGTTCCCCACCACCTCTTGCTACCACTGCCCCAGGCTATATTCTCAAACATCTGTTCGTTCTTTGCAAACCCCCTTCTTTGCAGCAAGAAATTACAGCCATCTCTCATCTCAATAAACACTGAATAAAAGCTATTACTTCTCCAAAACAGAATCCACAGAAGGCCTCAATGTGAATGATGAGGCACATTTTCTTCTTTGAGGAAGTCTCTGTAGGCCAGAAGTACAAAGCAAAGAACAAATGGGTCCCTACTCAAAATGATTTGAAAAGTAGGTGAGGATTCAGGAGAAGGTGAAAGCTAGAAACATGTGGTGTTTTCTACCTGACTATTACCTTATTACTGCTTAACAAGATCTCTAATAATACTGATGGGATAAATTACCCTAGCCCTGGTTGCACAATGATTAAGCTCCTGGCTGCTAACCAAAAGGTCGATGGTTTGAACCCACTTAGTGGCTGCACGGGAGAAAGACCTAATGATATGCTCCTGTAAAGATTACAGCCAAGAAAACCCTATGAGGCAGTTCTGCTCTGTCACATGGGGTCACCATAAATCAGTACTGACTAGACGGCAAATAACAACAACAGGGTAAAGGAAGAATGAAACAATAAAAATGAAAGGAAGAGAGAAAAGGAAGAAGGAAGGAAGAAAGGGAGGAAGGGAGGGAGGAAAAGAGAAAATAGTGAAAAATGTCTAACCCAACCCTACATTTAAAAAAAGTTGGTATGGGTTTTTGTGTGAGAGACTGACTTGATTTGTAAACTTTCACTTAAAGGAAAATAAAAATTATTAAAAAAAAAAAGTTGAACACAAGTCAGAAAATGGATAAAAGCAAGATTCTCTACACTCGCCCAGGAAATCACTCTTCGCCGTTGCACATGGCTGTTTGCCAAGGCACACAGTGCTTGTAGGCAACAACCATATGCTACAAGAACTATAAACTGCATAAAATTTGTTTGAAGTAGACAGTGAGGGTAATGACAAAAATGCTAGCCATGAAAAAGTAATCAGGAAAAAAAAGCGTGTCATTATTGGAGAACCCATGTATTTTAAAGGCTTAAAATATCATAACCACAGGGTATGCAGCCAAATTCAACATTACTGGAAATCTTAGACATTTAAACGTTCACTCCATTCAGAGCCAAATATTCACCACAACAATCCATGAGGGTCTCCTTTCCCACTATTTACAGAATCTGAATTTCCAAGAACAGTTATATAACCCTGGTAAAGTCTCAGTCTGAGTGTTTAGCAAGAGAAACTGGCAGGAGAGGAGCCAAAATCCAGTAAATTGAATATTCTAACACCCAAAACTCATTTGTTTCAGCCAAAGACTTCCATAGCAACACATTGTTCACTACCATCTATATCTTAAGCAGTTTCAGATACAATAACTTGCCTGGAATTTGCAAAGCTTAATATAGACTTTTGGAGAATTCGTTTAATATTCAAAGCATGTTTGATTACAGTCCTTTGTGTTAGAATTTGACTTTATGAATGATAACAATAACTCTCAAGGTCTGAATGAAGAAGGAATTTCTATTCTTTATCCAGTTCACATAACTATGTCTAGAGATGCCAAGTCTGCTTTTCAGAAACACTATAGTCATTGGTGTTTTCTAAACTAAATAACTATAATTTATGTATCTATTAAAATCATACTTCTCTTCACAAATTCCCTAGTAGTGTTTGTTTTTTACTTTTTTGTCACTTCCTATGTGGTGGTGCGGTGGTTAAGCACTCAGCTGCTAACAGAAAGGTCGGCAGTTCGAACCCACAAGCTGCTCTGAGGGAGAAAGATATGGCAGCCTGCTTCTGTAAAGATTTACAGCCTTGGAAACCCTATTGGGCAGTTCTACTCTGTCCTGTAGGGTCACTATGAGTCAGAATTGACTCCACGGCAATGAGTTTTTTGTGGGGAGGGTACCCTGGTGGCACAGTGGTTAAGAGCTTGGCTGCTAACCAAAAGGTCAGTGGTTTGAATTCACCAGCTTCTCCTTGAAAACCCTATAGCGCAGTTTTACCCTATCCTATAGGGCCTCTGGAAACCTTGGTGGTGTAGTAAAGTGCTATGGCTGCTAACCAAAATTTCAGCAGTTCAAATCCACCAGGCGCTCCTTGGAAATTCTATGGGGCAGTTCTACTCTGTCCTATAGGGTCACTATGTGTCAGAATCAACTTGACGGCAATGGGCTTAGAGTTTTTTCTTTTGTCTATATAGGGCCTCTATGAGTCTCAGTCAACTCGACGGCAACAGGTTTGTTTTTTTTACTCTATTTTTTGGGGTGTTTCCACAAGTGCCTAACAAAGATTGTGGTTTAACTTTGTTGTTGGACGAATTTTTGGTCTCTGAATAGGATGTACACGAGGAGCTGGAAAGAGAATATCCAGGGCTAACAAGAGAGCAAAGCCAGACTTCTCTGCTTACCATCCAGCTGCCAGAGGGCGATTATCACACCGCCAATCAAGCTTGGCTAAACCCAAGTACAAGTCCTTCCTGCTGAATTTTAGAGCCTAAGATTTCTACTAACAACAATGTCTCCCTCACTTTAACTTTGAAAGTTTTTTAAAGTGGTATATAAAAACATTCAATTACCTCATGGCGTAATTATAACATACCTACGTGCAAAACTCATTATTTCAGAGCTGAGGGCCCATTGATAACATCTTAATGTCATATAACACAAAAGCCACCATAGAAGCCAAGCAAGAAGACATTCTGTTAAGAGAAGGAAAGCAGGAGAAAAAGAAAAGCTTTCAATCTGTCATCACATAAGAAGAAAAATAAAAAGAGGAGACTTTAAGACTGCTAACAGCAATAGGAGGAAAAGGCACGTAAATTAGTTGACCCTTCTGGGAAAGCAGGACTGCAAAAAGGGCAAGGGCCATAAGATGTTAACACACTCCAACACCGCAGCTCTGCCTGGGGAATTCTTAAAAAAAAAAATTCTTACAAACATGTTTTTCAGTGTTGTTGCTTTATTGCCTTTCTTCTCAATTATCTTTCTTTTAAAATAATCCATGCCTTCTTTTCAGTAGAAAAATAATAAAATTACAATATAAAACATCTAGAAAAAAGAAAAGTTACCCATAATTCCATCACTCTAATTTAACCACTGTCAGCACTCTCTATACCCCGTTACTGTGGAGTCGATTCCAACCCATTGCAACCCTATAGGACTGGGTAGAACTGCCCCACAGAGTCTCCAAGGAGTGCCTGGTGGGTTGAACTGCCAGCATTTTGGTTAGCAGCCAAAGAGCTTAACCACTCTGTCACCAGGGTTTCCGCATTCACCATATCGTAGTATATTTTAAATAATCTAGTCGTCTTGTTTATTTAACACTATGTTAGTTTGTCTCGTGGGGGGGCGCAGTTGTTCAAGTAAGCACAATAGCCATTTTAGTGTTTATATTATGTATTCAAATTTTATACTCATTGCCATATGAGTACAGAAGCATATTAAATTATTTATAGAAGAAACGTGACTATGCAGATACAAGTAAACAACACACATACACGTTGTTTGAAGAGGTTATTCCATGCATTGCACTTCACCATTCCACCACACATACGCTGGTTTCTGTGTAAACCTGCCAGACATAGTCTAGAATAAGATGTCTAAACTTAGCACAATAAGGAAAATAAAAATAACCAACTCTAGGGAAATTCAAATGCAGTAAAAAACAAAACAAAAGAAAAAGTCTAACTCTTGTTTATGCATGACAGGAAAGATGGCTCCTACCATAAGTCATAGCATTGGCTAGAAAAAGGTCACAATTCTAAAACAAATCCAAACTCTTCAAAATTGATGAGATGCCTGTGGTCTTGTTGCACTAGTAGATTGCGGTTTACCATCTCTGTGAAATTTAGGGCAATTTAGAGCAAACCCCATTGTGAGCCTGAGATTGCTGTAATACAGCTACCAGGCAGATGCAACAAGCCACGTTCTATTCAGGGGTCCCATATCCTAAGAATATTTGAAAGTCAGAGTTCACATTTGTAGAAATACTACAACAGGATGTCTCTCATCATACCTAAAGTCATGAGGTTAAATTTATGTTCAGTGGGGATACTGACCAGTGAGACACTACAGGCCAGATTTACCGAAATATAATGATAGCTCTACCCAAACCAGTAGAGTTCCTCACAGTCAGACTATTGCCATGCTCTGGGTAAAGAAATTCACGTCCAGCTCACTTGTTTCCTTCACATCTCTTTTTTTTTTTTTATTATTGTGCTTTGGTTGAAGGTTTACAGAGCAAATTAATTTCTCATTAAGCAATTAATATATATATTGTTTTGTGACAGTGGTTGCAAACCCCGTGACGTATCAACCCTCTTCCCTTCTCAACCTCAGGTTCCCTGTTTCCATTCGTCCAGCTTTCTTGTCTCATCAAAGAGTTATTCCCTGGAATAAAATCACTCAAGTCTAACCAAGGTGAGAAGTGTAGAATAGCACTAATCCAGGTTTCAGGTTAATGAGTACCTACTCTCTCTTCTGCTGCCAAATAGCTGGGTGACTTTGGAAAAAGTGCTTAACATCTCTGGGCCTCGGTTCACTCATATATATATATATATATGTATATATATATATGTATGTATATATATATATAATAAGATTCTTGGAATAGATGATATCTGAGGGTACCAGTGTCTCTGAATAAAACCTCAAGAGATTCGTGAAATTTTGTAGGATTTTCCACTCTCTGGGTAAGGCTGGGAAACCCTGGTGGTGTAATGGTTAAGAGCTATGGCTGCTAGCCAAAAGGTCGGCAGTTTGAATCCACCAGGCACCCCTTGGAAACCCTATGGGGCAGTTCTACTCTGTCCTACAGGGTGGCTATGAGTCAGAATTGACTCAATGGTAATGAGTTTGGCTTTTTTCAGGGAGGGTAGGGTTGCATCTGAAGAGACTGCACGTTACCTTGGGCACTTCTATTAAAAGTTAGGCAAGGGAAAGGAGAAAAATTATTCAGATAAAAAAAAGAAATTAAAAAAAATTTTTTTTTTAATTAGGTGAAGGAAAGATTAAGGGGGAAATCACAGATTCTTGGATTTATTCAACAAATATTGAGGTCTTTCTATGTGTGAGGTTTTGTCCTAGCCCCTGGGATGATAGTGGTTACAAGGCTAAACCAGCCATTTCAGCAACATCCATACATTGGCCCTGTCTGCTCAGGCTCAGAGCAGGCAGCCTTGTCATCTGACTCAGGCCTGAGAATTCTTCCACTCCCTGCACTAGAAACCTAGTACCAGAGGTGGGAAGAAAACTCTGAGTTGTCTCACATGCCACACAATGCTCAGCAACTAAAAACCAGGAAGGAGATCTCTAGAAGCATTTTTATTAAAATGATACCCAGATCTCCAATAGGAAAGTCTGGGTTTTTGGTAGAGAATGGGGCTTTTATACAGTGTGTGTTGTGGTTATTTGTGTGCAAACGTACGTTTATGTGAGTGTGTACTTCTGCGGAAGGATATGCATGCATATTTGTGTGTAATGTGTGTCAGTATATGTGTGTAGTTTTCTGCAAATGTGTTATATATTACTTAGTTCTATGTGAGTGTTTATAACTGTGCAGGATTGTATTTATGTATAATAAACAGATGTGAACATATGTAAGTACATGTAGCTGTGTGCAACTTCATTGCATGTGTCTGTTGAGGGTGGGAACTGAAAAACTGAAACACTGCAGATGTGATTTCATTCATACGACTACTTTATTTTTCATAGGATCACATCTTGTTGCAGACTTTTGTTTGCACAGCTAATCCTCTTGTGCTTACAATGTCAGGCCTCCCTCTTTCTTGGCTAAAGATCTGCTTCTGAACAAACAGGAAAGTGGGTGAGGCTGCAGAGCTAGTTGCAGCTATTCATGAAGTAACTGCGCGTACCACCAGCCTGAGGCAACAGCCTCGGCTGACTCACAGCTCCCATCCTCCAGCAAGGCAATGGGTATGTCTTGAAAATTCTCAACACCAATCCTCACAGACACCAGCCAGGGCTGGAGCAGGGAACACAAGAAGTAGTAGCAAACAGGCAAACTTGATTCTAATCTTTCCAAGTGAGAGAAGAGCTTGTTCGACAGCCACTATTTCTAACACAAGTGCCATCCTTGAAGGCAGAGTCGTAGCCTTCTGTATCTCTGAGAAACCATCATCACACAGATACGCAGCTCGGGAACATAAAGAATATTTCCCAGGTAGTGTGATGGTTGCACCACATGGTGAATGCAGTTAATGACCCTGAACTGTACACTTAAAAAGGGTTAAAATGCTTTGTTATATATATTTTACCACAATAAAAAAAATTTCCCTAAACTAAAAGCCAAAGAGAAATAGTGGGCAATCCATTTATGCTCTAATCAGTGAGTCAGAAGGTAGCAAGCCAGAGCTGACTGCAGATCCTACCAGCCAATCAGTCACGTCCATGACTCATTCCATGCGCGGGGGGGTTTTTGCTGTGATACAACTCATCTCCCCAAAATATCCAGTATTGACTAGCTGTGCTGTCATAGCTGGGCCATCTGGCTGCTCTCTTGCCCATTATTAGAAAACGGATCAGGAAGTCCTCCAATTTGGTCTGGGAATAATTTAAAGCAACACCGAAAGGAAGGAGAGTAAGTGAGTTAGGTTTAATGGTGAGAGATTTTTAGAACATTAATTGCCTGCCATACAAGTGAACTGATGATCTTCAAAAGTTAAAGCGGAGAGAACAACTCAACGTAAATAAAATTAAAAGACAAGCAACAGAAAGGTAGTCACAATAAATATAACAAAGCATTAGCACCCAGGATATGAAGAGAAATCATACAAAGCGATAAGAAAAAAACAACTCAGAAAGAAAATGGGCAGAAGCAGTGGGTCAGCCAGGGGCGGCTGGGCAGTGGGAACAGTACCTTCAGGTGCAGGTGATGGGGTGGGGCGTGGTGCATGGTCTATGTGGCTGATGGGTTCTGTTGAGTCATGTGATAGAGTAGAACTGCCCCCTTGGGGTTTCTTGGCTGTAATCTTCATGGAAGCCGATCGCCAGGTCTTTCTCCTGTGGAGTCACTGGGTGGCTTCGAACCACCAGCCTAATTAAAATACAAAAATTATCAGACTGGATTAAACAGAACAAGTTTTGTTGCACATAATGCATGTTGCAAATTATAAGAATTCAGGAAAGTTGAAAGTAAATGGATGGAAAAAGCAAAGCTCATGTACCTAATCTAATATCAGGCCAAGCAGACTTTACGGCAATAAACATTAAAGACAAAAGAATATTTCACAATAATAAAATTGGATATGCTTGCTCATTTTTCATTAGATTTAATCCTAGGTATTTGGTGTTCTGTGATGCTATTGAAAATGGCATCATTATTTAAACTTCATTTTCCAGTTGTTTGTTGCTAGTATATAGAAATATAATTTTTTTTTAATATATCAACCTTATAGCCAGCAAGCTTATCAAATTCACTAATTAACCCTAATAAGTTATCTGTAGATGCTTTTGGATTTTGTGAGCATACAATTATTTGATCTACAGATAACGATGTTTATTTCTGCCTTTCCTCTCATTATGTATATTTTTTATCTATTTTTCTTGCATTATTGTACTGGTAAGAACTTCTGATAGAATTTGAACATATGTGGTGATACTTTCTTTGCTTAGTTCAGGGTAAAAATTATAATATTTCACCATTAAAAATGATGTTTGCTGCAGGACTGTTGCAGATGGTTTCTATCAAATTAAGGAAGTTTCCTTCTAGTCCTAGTTCACGAAGGATAAAAAAAAAAATTATGAATAGATGTGAATTTTATGAAAAAATTTTTTTTTATTTATTGAGCCAGTCATAACTTTTTCTTCTGTTAAAGTGGTGGATTCCATTGATTTATTTTCAAACTTTAAGCTAACTTTACATTTTTTCAATAAACCTAACTTGGTCAAAAAGTAATACCTTTTCTACATTATTAGATTTGGTTTGCTAATATTTTATTTAGGAATTTAGCATCTATGCTCATGAGACAGATTGCCTGTAATTTTTTTTTTCTTATAATGTCCTTGTCATTATGAGTTGGGAAATGTTTATTTTTCTATTCTTCAAAAGAGTTTGTTTATGATAAGTATTCACTTTTCCCAGTGTTTGGAAGAATCCTTTGGTTAAGCTATTTGGGCCTGGACTTTTCTTTGTGGGGACGATTTAAATAATGGATTTCATTTTCTTTAATAAAGTTTTCGTTTTTTCTTGTGTCATTTTCTTAAACAGATTTTTCATTTTTTATATGCTATATTCTTTAAGAAATTAATCCATGGTATCTAAATTTTCAAGTTTATTGAGACAACCTTGTTGATAACCTCTTAAAACATTTTTAATCCTGTAATATTTATGTTTTTCACTACTAACAATGGTTACTTATACCTTTTATCCCTATTTTTATTAGTCGTATACGCAGTTTATCAATTACATTACATTGTTCATGGAATGATTTAATTTTCTCTATTGTACATCTGTTTTATATTTCATTAATTTGTGTTAATTCTTTGATGTTTAATTTGCTGGGTTTTTTTTTTTAAGTCTGAAATGGACACTAAAATAATTTATCTTCTTCCTTTCTTCTTTTCTAATATATGCATTTAAGACTAAGAATGGCATTAACTGCATCCCACAAGTGTTGACCTATTATATTTATTGTCGTTCATTTAAAATACTTTCTTTTAATTTTCACTGTGATTTCTACTTTGCTAAATGTTTAAAAGTATATTGATTAATTTCTAAACACTTAAAAATTTTCTGTTTATTCTCCAGCTTTTAATTAATAGCTTAATTCTGCTATGATCATGGACAACACTCAGTATAATGTCAGTCATGTGAAATTTGTTGAGACTTTATAGGCCAGCATACGGTCAATTTTCACAAATGTTCCACGTGTATTTGTTGAGTGCAGTGTTGTATGTACAGTTGATGCTTCGTGGTAGTCACCATGAACACTAAATTAAATGAATACCAATCTAGCCTTGTTCAACCTCAGTTGGGAACGTGTGCATTAGGCAACTCAAGTTTTCCACCATTCTGTACGACACGTGTCCAGGAACGAAGCACTGTGAGTATTGATTTAGGGTCACAAATACAGAGTCTGTGAGTAATGAGAATCAGCTCTATAGCAATCAGGTCAAGTCTGGTAATCACGTTGTTCATTATCCTTACTGATTTTTTTTTTTTTTTTTTTTAGTTGCTGGTTCTATCACTTACTGCAAGAGGTGAGTTAAAATCTCCTACTATAATAGTGGATTTTTATATTTCTCTATTATGTTGTATCATTATTGCCTTATATATTATTGTTGTTAGACGCCATCATGTCAATTCCAACTCATACCAGTTCTATGTGACAGAGTAGAACTGCTCCATAGGGTTTTCTAGGCTGTAATCTTTTTTTGTTTTTTTTTTTTAATCTTTACGGGAGCAGATTGTCAGGTCTTTCTCCCACCGAACTGCTGGTGAGTTTGAACCATCAACCTTTTGGGTAGCAGCCAAGTGCTTAACTGTTGCACCACCAGGGCTCCTTTACATACTATATAAATATATATATCTTCATGTTGGGATGTCCATTTTATTATTATGAAATATCTTTTTATCTTTAATAATGCTGATTGCCGTAAAGTCTACTTTGCTTGATACTAGAATAGATACACGAGCTCTTCTTTTTCCATTCTTTTACTTTCAACTTTCCCGAATTCTTATAATTTGCAACAAAACTTGTTCTTTTCATCCAGTCTGATAATTTTTGTCTTTAAATTAGAGTTTTAGATTCATTTACTTTTAATGTCATGACTGGTGTATATAAAATTAAACATACCACCTTGCTATTTTTTTTATATTTCTTTTTTTTCCTTTCTTATAAAATTTTTTTTTTTTATCTTCTTTGGACTGTGAATTTTCATTGTTTTGATTATTCAGTTTCCTTCTCTGCCAATTTTTAGTTATACAGTCTTCCATTATTCTTTTAGTGGTTATCACAGAGATTTCAACATTCATCCTTGACTTATTAAAGTGTAAAGAATATCATTACTTTTATCACTTCCCGGCCAAAGCCAGGCCTTAGAACATTTCAATTCTACCTAATCCCTTTCTACTTTCTGTCTCACTGTTTTCATATATTTTAATTTTACACATATTTTAAACACCAAAAGACATCATCCTTATGATTTCATACATTCAACATTTATTTGTAATTATTCTCATATTTAACCTTTTCATTGTTCTTCATTCCTTTTTGTATCTCAATTCTTCTATCAGGGATCATTTTCCTTCTGTCTGAAGATTTCCTTTTAGCATTTCCTTTGGTACAAATCTGCTGATGATAAATTCTTTAGCTTTTTGTTTCTATGAAAATGTCGTTATTTCACCTTCATATCTGAATTTTTTTTTTGCTGGGTAGAGAATTCTAGGTTGGAAATTATTCTCTTTCAGTGCTTTGAAGATGCTATTCCATTACTTTCTGGCTTCCATTGTTTCTGTTGAGAAGCCAGTTTTGAGTCTTCTTGTCTCCTTTGAAGGTACCCATTGCCACCAAGTTGATTCCAATTCACAGCGACTCTATAGGACAAAGAACTGCCCCATAGTGTTTACAAGGAGCAGCTGGTGGATTCACACTGCAGCCCTTTGGGTTAGCGGCCAAGCTCTTAGCCATCCACCAGGGCTCCCCTTTGAAGGTAGTTGTGATTTTTTTCCTCCAGGGACTTTGAAGTATATTTTGGTCTTCAGTTTCAGGAGTTTTCTAGCTAGTGCCTAGATGTCTGTTGTATTGCACCTATTTGGAGTTTATATAGCACTTCTTCAGTATGTGCCTTGATGTCATTTGGTGCTTTTAGAAAATAATTATTGACCATTATCTCACCAAATATTGGTTCTGTCCCATCTCTCTCCTTCACCTTGACTCTCTGTCCTTGACTCTTTCCTTGGGCCCTCATTTATCCTGATACTTTTCTACCACGCAATGCCCACTTTCTTTAGGGTTGACATTGACTGTTATCATGTCACTCAGTGCTTCAGTCTGAATTCTTTCTTCTGACTCATTTTCCAGTCTATGAACTCTCCAACTATATCTAAGTCATTATTAAATAGATCCGTTGGATTCTTAATTTATATTCTCCAGTTTTATACTTTCTGTTTGATTTTTTAAAATTGTTTCCAGTTTTCTTGCACAATTCCCCATCTCATTTTTTTTCTTGAACATACTAATTGCAGTTGAAGTCCATGCCTAATAATTGCAGTATCTGAATCTCTTCAGATCCCCCTCCCCCGGTTTATAGTAATTTTATCTTGATGTTTGCTTGATAATTTTTGTTTGTGTGCAGGGTACTTTCTGTGAAAATTTTTTGAGCTAATTTAAAACTATGGATAGTGTTATCTTCCTGAAGAAAGTATTTATTTTTGCTTGTAGCAGGCAGTGAAAGTGAGAAAACTTACCCTAACCAATTATAAGTTGAGGTGATTTAAAGTTGGATTTCTGTTTTTATAAAAATTTGTCTATATTCTACAGTGTAGTTGTTTGAGGGTCCCACTAAAAGTCTGTAGTGCTTACCATGACCCTACACTATTGGCTAAACTAAAAAAAACTTATTGGCTAGCTCTACTCAAATGTCTGTTCCCCATGCCCCATAAAATGCTGAAAGCTTTGCTCAGCTTCTCAGTCTCCCAGCCACAGCTTGCATGTTTACTAGTGCCTCAAGGGGGTACCAGTCTGAAAATCCACTTCATTGTTGTCTTTTTTCCTTCTCTTCAGGACATTATGGCTTCAAAATTTTCACTCCTAGGTATATGCCCAAAAAACTTGAAAGCAGGGACTCAAACAAATACTTGTACACCAATATTCACTGCGGTACTATTCACAATAGCCAAAAGGTGGAAACAACCAACAGATAAATGGATAAACAAAATGTGGTACATACATGCTATGGAATATTATTCAGCCATAAAGAGAAATTAAATTCTGATACATGCTACAACATGGATGAACCTTGAAAACATTATGCTAAGTGAGAGAAGTCAGTCACAAAAGAACAAATATTGTATAACTCAACTTATGTGAAATATCTAAAACAGGCAAATACATAGAAACAAAAGACAGATAGTGGATACCAAGAGATAGGGAAAGGGAGACATGCTTAGTGGATATTGAGTTTCTGTTTAGGATGATGGAAAAGTTTTGGAAATAAATAGTGGTGATAGTTGCACAAGATTGTGAATAAAATTAATGCCACTTAATTGTACATTTAAAAATGGGAAGAAAAAAAATCCTAATGGCTTATGGTTTCCCATCATTTTGTATAAGCATTTGATAAGTTTGCATTAGATAGAGAGGCTACGTTGTTAGTTGAGACTGAGTTGTCAGGAAACGAAGGGTAATTATGGTGACCATACTTCCTGTACCCCAAATAGAGGCACTATCTGACAAGGCCTAACATTCTTATATCAGCAATAACACAGAATATTAGATATCAGAACTGACCAGGAGAAGCCAGCACATAGGTGTAACAACTACAGTTGTGTCACAGGTTTAAAATATTTTAGATTTTCATTAACTTGGTTCCAAGACGGGGCTTTAGAGAGTGAGCCGTTTCGATAAGATTTTCTGGAGCAGAGTTAGGAAGGTCCTGTCTGCTGTCTCTGCCTCCAAGCTGCTCCAGGAGGCGTCTGCAGGCAACCTGATAACTGACTCCTAACCTGCTTATTTTAGACCAGTGGCTTAGCTTCTTGACGTCTCCAGTCTCACAGATTCCAGAGGCCCTTCCTGAGCTCAGAAACTGCCTGCAAGCAGGAACGGACAGCAGCAGCTGCCACGCTGATAATGGGTTTGTGCCGCCCACAAAGGCTGCTTTGAGCTAGTCATTTGCATTCCTGCCTGCCCAGACCTGGAGCTTCAGCATTGCCGCCAGCTTCAGCACAGAGAGAACAGGAGTGCCACCTACCGAACCAGTGGAGATGTAGCCAGCATTTGGCCAGCCTAGGCCTGCTACTCAGGAAAGCTGGCAAGAGTGCTGCAACCAGCAATGGGCCTGAAAACCACCTTTGTACAAAGACTAAGTAGGCCTCCTCTTCTGTCAACTGTAGTGATTATTTACCACTGTTCACTGGAAAAAGTTCAAGGATGTTTATTCTGCTCTGAACAAATGAAACCAAATTGCAGTTGGGATCCAGGTTACCCACCACTTCAGTGAGAATTGGACAGGCCAGCAAATGCAGAGCGTAACACAGAATGCACTGACTAAGTCCTTAGCCAGTGCCAGACACTGGGAGGCACTAGGGGTATAGTGTCAAGGATCTACACTAAAAAATACACTGGAGAAACAATAAAATCAGTTGCCATCAAGTCAACTCTGACTCATGACGACCCCATGTGTGTCAAAGTAGCACTGTGATCCACAGGCTTTCAATGACTGATTCTTCTGAAGTAGATCGCCCAGACTTTCTTCTAAGGTCCCTCTAGGTGGACTCGAACCTCCAACCCTTTGCATACAAGCACATTTGCACCACCCAGAGGCTACTAGGGAAACAATAGAAAGACGAAAAACCTATTTCTGTATCTTACAGCTGACAAAGTATATTGAACAAACTCAGCTATAGTTCACTCCACGGGGTGAATATTTCAAGTATGGAATTGGATTTTCTATTTTTCCCTGGGTTCTGTCCCTCCTGCCACCAAGGTTAGATTAAGAAGCCTCGATGACTTTCTCAGTGCTTCTTTTAAATCGTCAATTATCAAATAATTCGGGATTTTGTTCTCAAAATGCCTACCTTGCAGATGCTTGGCCTATTTCTTAGAAAATCTTACTAGGACAACTCTCAGAGAGCCAAATTCTTTCCCTGTATTCACAAACTTTTATGTATGTGCAAATAGAGTATTTCTGATAGTGGTCAATACAACACATTTTTAAATGTTTTGAACATCTAACAACATGGGAAAACCTTAGGTTGCTACATATATACGTACTTCCATAGGTTAGTTAAGTAAAGGTAAAAAAAAAAAAAACACCCTATTAAATCAAGAACACAACACACACTGATTGGGTCACACCTTTGCAGCTGGGCCACCCCAAGGTGGACCCTTCCCACCTGAGAGATCCCAGTGCTGCAGCCACCATGCACTGTCACCAGCCAAGCATAAATAGGTGGTACATGTGTGACTCTCCTCCTCCAAGAGGAAGCCAGGTAAATACAAATGATAGGAAATGGCCAAGGAAGTTTCACTTTGAATATAAGATCTGTAGATTGAAGGCAGAGTGCAATACGCACAAACAAAACTGAATTTTCTGAAGCTACTACTGTGAGAATTACATGTGAGGCAGGATGAGGTAGATGTTGACCCACAGTATTTTACTATTGAATACAGCCCAGGTGGACAATAATCTAAGTGTTTATGTTAACTCCTATTTTCATTCATAAATATTCAACCATTCCATCCATTCTTATCCCCTTTTTTTTGCAAGTTTCTGTGCAAAGTCGTTTGAAAATATTTCTATTCCCGCTCCTTATAATTTCCACTAATTGGTCCTTGGGCTACCCCCTGGGCCATAAGGAAATCTAATTCTTTTTCCACATGATAGTCTTGGTACTTAACAAAGAATAGGTGTTGCCTCTCCTCCCAGGTTCTTCAAGCAACGCATCTCATATGACATGGTTTTTTATTTTGTTCAACCTCCAGGCTCTCCCATCTGACACACTCCCATTGGCCTCTGCGCCTCTGGAAGGGTGTTGCCCAGATCCTAACATAACCATAGTCAGGATGCGATTTGACCAATGCAGTATAGAAAGACATTGTCACTGCCTGGGTTCTATCCCTGATACCTGTTGCTATCGAGTCAGTTCTGGCTCATAACAACCCTATAGGACAGAGTAGAACTGCCCCATAGGGCTTCCTAGGCTGTAATCTTTATAAAAGCAGACTGGCACATTGTTCTGCTGTGGAGCAGCTGGCAGGTTCAAACTGTCGACCTTTTGATTAGTAGCCTAGCACTTAACCACTGTACCACAAGGGCTCCTGCATTCTAGCCCAGCACTGCCCAATACAACTTCCTGTGATGATGGAAATATTTTATACCTGCACTATCCTACTCAGTAGTCACTAGTCATACTTGGCTATTCAGCGTTTGAGATGTGGTTATTGCACCTGAGGAAATAAACCTTAAATTTTATTTTATCTAACAAATTTTAATTTAGTTTTACATAGCCATGTGTCAGAAGTGGCTTCTGTATTAAAGAGTGAAGTTCAAGATTCTACAGTTCTACATCATATCCCAATTCATATTGACCTGAACGTTCTTAGTAAATATGTCTCCACCATCCAATAATATGCAGTTGTCTTTGGAGACTCCCCTGGTGTAGATTTTACATTTATCTTACCTTATTATCATTCCAATCTATCAAGATCTTTCCCAATCTGTTTCTATCATCTGATGTAATTAGGATATCTCCTGCTTTGTGTTATCTGCAAATGGACTAAGCATATTTGCTATATCTTCACAGAGTACAGCTACTGATGTGTTATTAACAAATGTAGCTAACCTTTACCAAGTGCTTATTAAGAGCTAGGAGCTGTGTTATCAATCCCAACACTATCTATACATCTCCTCATTTGAACCCAAGACCACCTGGCTCCATAGCCCACACTGTTTTCCATCCTGAACTGCTTTACATCCTGAGGAAATAAACACACATACACACACACACAAATGTTGAGTAGCACTAGAAATGTTCTTAACCTAAATTTCTGCATACCATCTGTAGGGGGCTGAATGGTGACCCCCGAAAAGATATATTCTAGTCCTAACCCCCAGAATGTGAACTTATTTGGGAAAAGAGTCTTTGCAAATGTGATTAAGTTATAGATCTCAAGATGAGATCATCTGGATTATCCAGGTGGGCCCTAAATGCAGTGATAAGTGTCCTGACAAGAGACATACCAGAGGAGAGACATCAGGCGGAGACAGAGGAGAAGGCCATGTGAAAACAAGTAGAGATTGAAGTGATGCAACCACGAGCCCAGGAAAGCCTGGAGCCACCAGAAGCTGGAAAAGGCAAGGAAGGATTCTCCCATAGAAAATGAAATGAAAAGGGAGTGCAGCCATGCTGAGACCTTGATCTCAGACTTCTGGCTCCCAGAACTGCGAGAGGATAAATTTCTGCTGTTGTAAACCACCAAGTTTGTGGTAATTTGTTATGGTAGCCCTGGGAAACTAACACACCATCATTCAGCCAGTTATCACCCTCACAATAGTCCTTGACTCCAAGACTCTATGTTCATAAGCATTTGTGAGAAGCCTTGTCACATCTTCTGTTGAAGCTCAGATTCAGAATGGCCATAAGCACTTTCCTAAACCACCTGTCTAACAACCTTGTGAGAAGTATAATGACATTAGTCTACTATGATTTGTTCTTGAAGTTATTCTGACTCTTCAAAATATTTCATACTCATTCTTCTCCTTTAGGTCAAGGGCATAGTCCCATGTCCACCAAGAAGGACGTAACACCTAAGACATTTTGAAAACTTGTCAAACAGGGTGGAGAGATGCATTTAAAGTTCAGAGCAAAGAACAGTTTGAAATAAAAAGCAAGGCTTCAAATAAGAATATTAAAAAAAGACACATGTGTTCTGTTAATGGTGGTGGAATAATTTGGAAAATATGGTGGTAATGGTTGTACAACATGAAGGACATAATCAATGTCAGAATTATACATGTAAAAATTGTTTTACATTTTTACCACAATTTTTTTTTTAAAGATACATATGTACAACAGGACATTAAATGAGTTTTTTTTTTCTTCGTATTTTTCCAATTTCAGTTAAAGTCCCAAGACTGAGTATAATAAGTGGAAGGTACCTTCACATTCTCAAGAGTGGAGCTAGACTGTCTCTTTCTTAGGACATAGTCTCAAACCAGTGCTGCATCAGTCTGTCAGCTACCTTTAGTCTATATTTGTAGAAAATTTGAGTAATGGAAAAGGAAACATTGGTGGGTGGGGATTTCTTTGAAGAGACTCACAGACTGCTGTACAATCTCTCTCTCCATGAGACGGTGTGGTGTGTGGGAAGACTGAAGAGATGGGAAGAGAAATACTGAAAAGCATCCCAAGAGGTAAAAAGAAAACCAGGAGAGTACATTGTCATGGAAACCAAAGGGCGAAAGTGTTTCAAGAAAAAGGGAGTGGGCAGCTTTGTCAAGTGCTGCTGAGAGCTAAGAAATGAAAAGCAGTTATTGTATTTAGCAATAACGGGGCATTGGCAGCCTTGATTAGAGTGATTTCCACTGAAAGGTAAGGGTGGAAGTGAGACTGCATAGGTGAAGTGCTAATGACAGAAAATGTAGACAATTCTTTCAGTCAGGCTGTGAGAGGGAGATTTTTAACTGGGGGTAAATGTTTAGTCCAGGGAGGAATTTAAAGACTCAAACATCATGGACAGGAGTGGGTAGAAAGGAAAATGTTGAAGATCAGGACTGATAGAATCCCTGACATGACAGAATAGGTAAAATGTATTCACATTAGGATGTCCCTGGGTGGCACAAACAGTTAAAGACCTTGACAGCTAACCAAAAGTTTGGTGGTTTGAATCTACCCAGAGGCACCTTGGAAGAAAAGCCTGGTTATCAACTTCCAAAGAAAATCAGCCATTGAAAACCCTATGGAGACAGACAGCAATCAGAAATTCAGAAGATTAACAATAAAATTACAGACTTAAACAACTCAATAGAAAGTCAAAGGAGCAGAATTGAGCAAGTAGAAGACAGAATTTCTGAACTTGAAGATAAATCACTTGGCACTAATACATTTGAAGAAAAATCAGGTAAAAGAAATAAAAAAAAAATGAAGAAACCTTAAGAATCATGTGGGACTCTATCAAGAGAAATAACCTATGAGTGATTGGAGTATCAGAACAGGGAAGGATAACAGAAAACATAGAGAGAATTGTTGAAGATTTGTTGGCAGAAAACTTCCCTGATATCATGGAAGATGAGAAGATATCTATCCAAGATGCTCATCAAACTCCACAAAAGGTAGATGTTAAAAGAAAGTCACCAAGACATATTATAATCAAACTTACCAAAACCAAAGATAAAGAGAGAATATTAAGAGCAGAGAGGGATAAACGAAAAGTCACGTACAAGGGAGAGCCAATAAGAATAAGCTTGGACTACTCGGCAGAAACCATGCAGGCAAGAAGGCAATGGGATGACATATTTAAAAAATTGAAGGAAAAAAATCACCAGCCAAGAATCATTTATCCAGCAAAACCATCTCTTACATATGAAGGTGAAATTAGGACATTTCCAGATAAACAGAAGTTTAGGGAATTCATAAAAACCAAACCAAAACTACAAGAAATACTAAAGGGAGTCCTTTGGTTAGAAAATCAATAACATCAGGTATCAACCCAAGACTAGAACAATGGGCAGAGCAATCAGAAGTCAACCCAGAAAGGGAAATAAAAAAAAACAAAGCAAGATTTTAAAAAGAAAAGGAAAAAAAAAGCTCAAAACAGGGTAACAGCAATGTTATTATATAAAAGAAGACAACATTAAAACAATAAATAGAGACTAAGAAATGTAATCATAGACCTTCCATTTGGAGAGGAAGATATGGTGATATAAAGACATAAAAGTTAGGTTTAAATTTAGAAAAATAGGGTAAATAATAAGGCAACCACAAAGGAGACAAACTATCCTCCTCATCAAAATAAAATACAAGAAAAAAATAGAGACTCAGCAGAAACAAAATCAATAACAACAAATAAGAGGAAAGGACAATATATAAACATAATCTACTCAGCATATAAAATTAAGTAGGAAAAAGAAACTGTCAACAACACACACAAAAAAATCAAAATGATAGCACTAAATTCGTACTTATCCATAACTGCACTGAATTTAAATGGACTAAATGCACCAATACAGAGACAGAGAGTGGCAGAATGGATTAAAAAACACGACCCATCTATATGCTGCCTACAAGAGACACACCTTACACTTAGAGACACACCTTACACTTAGAGACACACCTTACACTTAGAGACACAAACTAAAACTCAAAGGATTGAAAAAATATATCAAGCAAACAACAATCAAAAAAGATCAGGACTGGCAATATTAATTTCTGACAAAATAGGCTTTAAAGTTAAATCCATCAGAAAGGATAAGGAAGGACACAATATAATGATTAAAGGGACAATACACCGAGAAGATATAACCATATTAAATAATAATGCACCCAATGACAGGGCTGCAAGATACTTAAAACAAACTCTATCAGCATTGAAAAATGAGATAGATAGCTCCACAATAATAGTAGGAGATTTTAACACACCACTTTTGGTGAAGGACAGGACAGCCAGAAAGAAGCTCAATAAAGACAACGAAGATCTAAATGCCACAATCAACCAACTTGACCTCATAGACATATACAGAACACTGCACCCAACAGCAACCAACTGCAACCAACTATACTTTCTTTTCTAGTACACATGGAACATTCTCTAGAATAGACCACATATCAGGTCATAAAGCAAGCCTTAGCAAAATCCAAAACATTAAAATATTACAAAGCATCTTCTCTGACCATAAGGCCATAAAAGTGGAAATCAATAACAGGAAAAGCAGAAAAAAGAAATCAAACACTTGGAAACTGAATAATATGCTGCTCAAAAAAGACTGGATTATAGAAGACATTAAGGATGGAATAAAGAAATTCATAGACTCCAATGAGAATTTCCTATCAGAACCTTTGGGACACAGCAAAAGCACTGCTCAGAGGTCAATTTATATCAATAAATGCACACATACAAAAAGAAGAAAGAGCCAAAATCAAAGAATTATCACTAAGACTAGAAAAATAGAAAGAGAAAAACAAAAGAAACTCACAGGCACCAGAAGAAAACAAATAACAAAAGTTAGAGTAGAACTAAATGAAACGGAAAACAGAAAAACAATTGAAAGAATTAACAAGACCAAAAGCTGGTTCTTTGAAAAAATCAACAAAATTGACAAACCATTGGCCAAACTGACAAAAGAAAAACAGGAGAGGAAGCAAATAACCCAAATAAGAAATGAGATGGGAGATATTACAACAGACCCAACTGAAATTAAAAGAATCACATCAGATTACTATGAAAAATTGTACTCTAACAAATTTGAAAACCTAGAAGAAATAGATGAATTCCTAGAAACGCACTACCTACCTAAACTAACGCAAACAGAGGTAGAACAACTAAATAGACCCATAACAAAAGAAGAGACTGAAAAGGGAATCAAAAAACTCCCAATAAAAAAAAAAAACAAACCTGGCCCGGATGGCTTCACTGCAGAGTTCTACCAAACTCTCAGAGAAGAGTTAACACCACTACTACTAAAGCTATTTCAGAGCATAGAAAAGGACAGAATACTACCAAACTCATTCTATGAAGCCACCATATCCCTGATACCAAAACCAGGGAAAGACACCACAAGAAAAGAAAATTATAGACCTATACTCCTCATGAAAGTAGAGACAAAAATCCTCAACAAAATTCTAACCAATGGAATTCAACCGCATATCAAAAAATAATTCATCATGACCAAGTGGGGTTTCAACATTAGAAAAACAATTAATGTAATCCACCACATAAATAAAAGACGAGAATCACATGATTTTATCAATTAATGCAGAAAAGGCATTTGACAAAGTTCAACACCCATTCATGATTAAAACTCTCGGCAAAATAGGAAAAGAAGGAAAATTCCTCAACATAATAAAGGACATTTACACAAAGCCAACAGCCAACATCATCCTAAATGGAGAGAGCCTGAAAGCATTTCCCTTGAGATTGGGAACCAGACAAGGATCCCTTTTTTCACCACTCTTATTCAACATTGTGCTGGAAGTCCTAGCCAGAGCAGTTAGGCTACATAAAGAAATAAGGGGCATCCAGATTGGCAGGGAAGAAGTAAAATTACCTCTATTTGCAGATGACATGATCTTATACACAGAAAACCCTAAGGACTCCTCAAGAAAACTACTAAAACTAATAGAAGAGTTCAGCAGAGTATCAGGATACAAGATAAACCTACAAAAATCAGTTGGATTCCTCTACACCAACAAAAAGAACATCGAAGAGGAAATCACCAAATCAATACCATTTCCAGTAGCCCCAAAGAAGATTAAATACTTAGGAATAAATCTTACCAGAGATGTAAAAGACTTATACAAAGAAAACTACAGTACATTTCTGCAAGAAACCAAAAGAGACCTACATAAGTGGAAAAACATACCTTGCTTGTGGATAGGAAGACTTAGCATTATAAAAATGTCTATTTTACCAAAAGCGATCTATATATTTAATGCAATTCCGATCCAAATTCCAACAACATTCTTCGATGAGATGGAGAAACAAATCACCAACTTCATATGGAAGGAAAAGAGGCCCCGAATAAGTAAAGCATTACTGAAAAAGAAGAACAAAGTGGGAGGCCTTACACTACCTGATTTTAGAACCTATTATACCGCCACAGTAGTCATAACAGCCTGGTGCTGGTACAGCAACAGATACATGGACCAATGGACAGAATTGAGAATCCAGACATAAATCCATCCACATATGAGCAGTTGATATTTGACAAAGGCCCAGTGTCAGTTAATTGGGGAAAAGACAGTCTTTTTAACAAATGGTGCTGGCATAACTGGATATCCATCTGCAAAAAAATGAAGCAAGACCCATGCTTCACTCCATGCACAAAAACAAGCTCAAAATGGATCAGAGACCTGAATATAAAATCTAAAACAATAAAGATCATGGAAGAAAAAACAGGGACAATGTTAAGAGCCCTTATACATGGCATAAACAGTATATAAAACATTACTAACAATGGAGAAGAAAAACTAGATAACTGGGAGCTCCTAAAAATCAAATACCTATGCTCATCCAAAGACTTCACCAAAAGAGCAGAAAGATTACCTACAGACTGAAAAAAGTTTTCAGCTATGACATTTCCGATCAGCACCTGATCTTTAAAATCTACATGATACTGCAAAAACTCAACTGCAAAAAGACAAATAGCCCAATTAAAAAATGGGCAAAAGATATGAACAGACACTTCACTAACAAAGACATTCAGGTAGCTAACAGATATATGGGGAAATGTTCAAGATCATTAGCCATTAGAGAAATGCAGATCAAAACTACAATGAGATTTCATCTCACTCCAACAAGGCTGGCATTAATCCAGAAAACACAAAACAATAAATGTTGGAGAGGTTGTGGAGAGATTGGAACCCTTATACACTGCTGGTGGGAATGTAAAATGGTACAACCACTTTGGAAACTGATTTGGCGCTTCCTTAAAAAGCTAGAAATAGAACTACCATGATTCAGCAATCCCACTCCTTGGAATATATCCTAAAGAAATAAGAGCCTTTACACGAACAGATATATGCACGCCCATGTTTATTGCAGCACTGTTTACAATATCAAAAAGATGGAAGGAACCAAGGTGCCCATCAATGGATGAATGGATAAATAAATTATGGTATATTGACACAGTGGAATACCATGCATAGATAAAGAACAGTGAGGAATCTGTGAAACATTTCATAACATGGGGGAATTCTGGAAGGTACTATGCCGAGTGAAATTAGTCAGTTGCAAAAGGACAAATATTGTATAAGACCACTATTATAAGAACTCAAGAAATAGTTTAAACAGGGAAGAAATATTCTTTGATGGTTATGAGGCGGGGAGGGAGAGAGGGTGAGAGAGGTATTCACTAATTAGATTGTAGATAAGAACTACTTTAGGTGAAGGGAAAGACAACACACAATACAGGCAAGGTCAGCACAACAGGAATAAACCAAAAGCAAAGAAGTTTTCAGAATAAACTGGATGCTTTGAAGGCCAACATAGCAGGGACAGGGGGTTGGAGACCATGGTTTCAGGGAACATCTAAGTCAATCAATTCACATAATAAAATCGATTAAGAAAACATTCTGCAACCCACTTTGGAGAGAGGCATCTGGGGTCTTAAATGCTAGCAAGCAGCCATCTAAGATGCATTAATTGGTCTCAACCCCCCGGATCAAAGGAGAATGAAGAACACCAAGGACACAAGGTAATTATGAGCCCAAGAGACAGAAAGGGCCACATGAACCAGAGACTACATCAGCCTGAGACCAGAAGAGCTAGATGGTGACTGGCTGCAACCAACGACTGCCCTAGCAGGGAACACGACAGAGAACCCCTGAGGGAGCCAGGAAAGCAGTGTGATGCAGACCCCAAATTCTCATAAAAAGACCAGACTTATGGTCTGACTGAGACTAGAAGGACCCTGGGGGTCATGGCTCCCAGGCCTTCTGTTGGCCCAGTACAGGAACCATTCCCAAAGCCAACTGTTCAGACGGGGATTGGACTGGACAATGGTTTGGAGAGGGATGCTGTTGAGGAGTGAGCTTCTTGGATCAGGTGGACACTTGAGACTATGCTGGCATCTCCTCCCTGGAGGGGAGATGAGAAGGCGGAGGGGGGTGGAAGCTGGCAAAATGGACACAAAAAGAGAGAGTGGAGGGAGGAAGCAGGCTGTTTCATTAGGGGGAGAGCAATTGAGAGTATGTAGCAAGGTGTATATAATTTTTTGTGTGAGAGGCTGACTTGATTTGTAAACTTTCACTTAAAGGATAATAAAAATTAAAAAAAAAAAAAGGTATGGAATACAGTTCTACTCAGGCACACCTGGCATCATCATGATTGACTCGATAGCAACCGGTTTGATTTTGTTTGGTTATTCACACTAGAGGGGAAAGCGGGCAACTCTTCAAAGATGAGAGAAGGAATAAAGTTACAGATACTATGAGTACCAAAAGTTGAAGGATTTATTCATTTTTTACTATAATTTCAACGTGATGTAAAAGGCAAGGTTGCCTCCTATGAATGAGGAGGTGGCGGAGTGGGTGATGGGTTAGGTTTAAAAAAGAATAGGGAAGAGATTTTTAAAAAATAAAACCTGCTGTGGAGCATGGAAGAAGAAAACTGACTAGACGAGCACAAAATTGTAGACTGGTTGAGACTGGATAGAGACCATGAGGGTGAAAGGACCCCAGATGCATCGGTGTGTGGTGTTTTCCAGGAGCAGCCAGGCTGTGAATAGGCTAAGATAAGTGGAAAGACTGATGGGTATAGGGCTGGGATTTTCCCAGCCAAGTTACAAGGAGTTGGGAATATTGGCAAGACAGGGATTGAAGCACTGGGTCGTAAATTCTAGCCTAGACTGCAGTACAAGCCACTCAGTAATTCCTTGTTAACACAGAAATGAAAGAAAACTAGAAACTTAATCATTATCTCTCTTCCCACCAAATCTAATCATCAACCCCTATGGAGTTTGCATCCTAAGTATCTCTCCATTCTGTCCAATTCTTTCCACTTCCACTTCACCACGTGGTCACCAGCATCCATAATCTCCTAACTCAAATCCCCACATCCACCATTGTTCAGAGTAGCCAGAATTTTCTTCTTAAATATCTAAGCTCATGTGCTTTCCCTCTTCAAAATCCTCAAGTGGTGCATTAGGCAGAGTCTTAGCTAAACGGAAAGTCCTTCAACCATGCCCCATATGACATGGTGATTTATTTCCCTCATCCTACATGTCCTCTAATCTGACATGGTCCAGTTAGTAAATGTCCCTCTGCAACCTTATTGTTTAGATCCAAGACACCAAGACAGACCTAAACACACAAGGAAACACCACAGGAAATGCCTGTGAGAGAAACTGGGGGCGCTCCAGAGGAGGCTGGGAGAGCTGTCGGACCTCCATGCAAGTCTGAGCCCCAGTAAAGGGAGGGGAAGGAAGGTTGGCTGGAAACATCCTGAACTGCCCTGCAGTATAAGGAAAGCTTGGCAAAGCGAAAGGGAGTGTTTGAGCTTAAGGTGTCCTGCAGAGTAGTCTTGGGTCTACCAGGAATAGGCTTGCCTTGAGAACCTAGTTGCACTCATCACTGGGTGACAGCAACCTGTGCAAGTGCTGTTGTTGCTGTTGTTGTCAGGTACTATCTAGTCGGTTCCGACTCACAGCAACCCTATGCACAAGAGAACGAAACACTGCCTTGTCCTGCACCATTCTTACAATCCTTATGCTTGAGCTCATTGTTGCAGCCACTGTGTCAATCCACCTTGTTGAGGGGCTTCGTCTTTTCACTGACCCTGTATTTTGCCAAACACAATATCCTTCTCCAGGGACTGATCCCTCCTGACGAAATGTCCAAAGTATGTAAGGCGCAGTCTCGCCATCCTTGTTTCTAAGGAGCATTCTGTTTGTACTTCCAGGGCAGATTTGTTCATTCTTTTGGCAGTCCATGGTATATTCAATATTCTTTGCCAACGCCACAATTCAAAGGTGTCAACTCTTCTTCGGTCTTCCTTATTGATTGTCCAGCTTTCACGTGCATTTGATGTGATTGAAAATACCATGGCTTGGGTCAGACACACCTTAGTCTTCAAGGCGACATCTTTGCTTTTCAACACTTTCAAGGGTCCTTTGCAGCAGATCTGCCCAATGCAATGCATTGTTTGATTTCTTGACTGCTGCTTCCATGGCTGTTGATTGTGGATCCAAGTAAAAAGAAATCCTTGACAACTTCAATCTTTTCTCCGTTTATCATGATGTTGCTCATTGGTCCAGTTGTGAGGATTTTTGTTTTCTTTATGTTGAGGTGCGATTCATACTGAAGGCTGTGGTCTTTGATCTTCTTTAGTAAGTGCTTCAAGTCCTTTTCACTTTCAGTAAGCAAGGTTGTGTCATCTGCATAATGCAGGTTGTAAATGAGTCTTCCCCCAATCCTGATGCCCTGCTTTTCTTCATATAGTCCAGCTTCTCAGATTATTTGCTCATCATACAGATTGAATAGGTATGGTGAAAGGATACAACCCTGATGCACACCTTTCCTGACTTTAAACTAATGAATATCCCCTTGTTCTGTCTGAACAACTGCTTCTTGATCTATGTAAAGTTTCCTCATGAGCACAATTAAGTGTTTTGGAATTCCCATTCTTTGCAATGTTATCCATAATTTGTTATGATCCACACAGTAGAATGCCTTTGCATAGTCAGTAAAACACAGGTAAACACCCTTCTGGTATGCTCTGCTTTCAGCCAGGATCCATCTGACATCAGCAATGAGATCCCTGGTTCCACATCCTCTTCTAAAACCTGCCTGAATTTCTGGCAGTTTCACTGTTGGTATACTGCTGCAGTAGTTTTTGAATGATCTTCAGCAAAATTTTGCTTGTGTGTGATATTAATGATATTGTTCTGCAATTTCTGCATTCGGTTGGATCATCTTTCTTGGGAATAGGCATAAATATGGATCTTTTCCAGTCAGTTGGCCAGGAAGTTGTCTTCCATATTTCTTGGCATAGATGAGCGAGCGCCTCCAGAGCTGCATCTGTTTGTTGAAACATCTCAACTGATATTCTTTCAATTCCTGGAGACTTGTTTTTCGCCAATGCCTTCAGAGCAGCTTGGATTTCTTTCTTCAGTATCATTGGTTCCTGATCATGTGCTACCTCTTGAAATGGTTGAATGTCGACTAATTGTTTTTGGTATAATGACTCTGTGTATTCCTTCCATCTTCTTTTGATGCTTCCTGCATCGTTTAATATTTTCCCCATAGAATCCTTCACTATTGTAACTCAAGGCTTGAATTTTTTCGTCAGTTCTTTCAACATGAGAAATGCTGAGCATGTTCTTTCCTTTTGGTTTTCTATCTCCAGCTGTTTGTACATGTCATTATAATACTTTACTTTGTCTTCTCGAGATGCCCTTTGAAATCTTCTGTTCAGTTCTTTTACTTCATCAATTCTTCCTTTTGCTTTAGGTGCTCAATGTCCAGAGCAAGTTTCAGAGTCTCCTCTCACATTCATCTTGGTCTTTTCTTTCTTTCCTGTTTTTTCAATTACCTCTCACTTTCTTCATGTATGATGTCCTTGATGTCATTCCACAGTTCTTCTGGTCTTCGGTCACTGGTGTTCAGTGTGTCAGATCTATTCTTCAGATGGTCTCTAAATTCACGTGGGATATACTCAAGGTCGTATTTTGGCTCTCGTGGACTTGCTCTGATCTTCTGCAGTTTCAGCTTGAATGCATATGAGCAGTTGATGATCTGTTCCACAGTTGGCCCCTGGCCTTGTTCTGACTGATGATATTGAGCTTTTCCATTGTCTCTTTCCACAGATGTAGTCAGTTTGATTCCTGTGTGTTCCATCTGGAGAAATCCATGTGTATAGTCACCGTTTGTCTTGGCAAAAGAAGGTATTTGCAATGAAGAAGTCACTGGTCTTGCAAAATTCTAACACTCGATCTCCGGCATTGTTTCTATCACCAAGGCCATATTTTCCAACTACCAATCTTTCTTTGTTTCCAACTTTTGCATTCCAATCACCAGTAATTATCAATGCATCTTGATTGCATGTTAGATCAATTTCAGACTGCAGCAGCTGATAAAAATCTTCAATTTCTTCGCCTTTGGCCTTAGTAGTTGGTTCATAAATTTGAATAATAGTTGTATTAGCTAGTCTTCCTTGTAGGCCTATGGATAGTATCCTATCACTATCAGCGTTGCACTTCAGGATTGATCTTGAAACGGTCTTTTTGACAATGAATCAGCACCATTCCTCTTCAAGTTGTCATGCCCAGTGTAGTAGAGTCTATGATTGTCCAATTCGAAATGGCCAATGCCAGCCCATTTCAGCTCACTAATGCCTAGGATATCAATGTTTATGCGTTCCACTTCATTTTTGAAAATTCCCAATTTTCCCAGATTCATACTTCGTACATTCCAGGTTCTGATTTTAATGGATGTTTGCAGCTGTTTCTTCTCATTTTGAGTCATGCCACATCAGGAAATGAAGGACTCGAAAGGAAATGATGGTCCCCACTTCATTAAGGTCGACTCTACTTTGAGGAGGCAGCTCTTCCCCAGTCGTCTTTTGAGTGCCTTCCAACCTGGGGGGCTCATCTTCTGGCACTGTATCAGACAATGTTCCACTGCTATTCATAAGGTTTTCACTGGCTAATGGTTTTCAGAAGTAGACTGCCATGTCCTTCTTCCTAGTCTGTCTTAGTGTGGGAGCTCAGCTGAAATCTGTCCTATCTGAATACCAGTGACATAGCTTCCAGCATCACAGCAACACACAAGCCCCCACAGTATGAGAAACTGACAGAGGCTAAGGGAAAATGTGGTGATGGATTTCAGAGCATGGCAGCTGGGGCACTGGGATGATTATGCTTCCTGTAGTTGGGAGTTGGAGTCCCTATTGAAGTAAATAAACTGTTAGCTTGCTCAGCTGCTAACCAGAAGGTTGGAGCCTTGAGTCCGCTAAGAGCCACCTCAGAAGAAAAGGCTGGACACCTACTTCCAAAAAAACCATCCAGTAAAAACCTTACGGAGCACAATTCTACTCTGACATACAAGGGATTGCTAAGAGTCAGAATCAACTTGATGGCAACTTGTTGGAGTTAGAGATTTACCAAAAGGTTAGAGGTTCAAGTCCACCCATGTACACCCAGAAGTGCCTCAGAAGAAAAGTCTTGCAATCTATTTCCGAAAACATCAGCCACTGAAACCATATGGAGCATAGGTATATTCAGACACACATGGGGTTGCTATGAGTCAGGGTGGACTCAAGGGCAAGTGGTTTAGCCAGTGAGGCAGGAGGAAAACATGTGGTGTCCTGGAAGAGGGCATAATCACTATATTAAGTGCTATTAATAATTTAAGTATGACGAGGACTAAGAAATGACCACTAGATTTAAAATATAGACATCACTGGTGACCTCCATGAGCATTTTTAGTGGTGTGATCAAATGAAAACAATCACCCTTTGTGATCGTATTCCTTTGTTCATTCATTCAGCAATGCTTTCTTGAGTGTCTACTACTTGATAAGCACTATTCTAGACACTTGACACCTCCCCCCCCAAAAAAAATCAGTGCCCTTAAGGTTCTTTAACTGGAGAGACACACATAATAAAAAGTAAGCATAATAAATGAGTAATAAAATGTTGTTGTTGTTAGGTGTCATTGAGTCGGTTCAGAACAAAACACCACCCGGTCCTCTGCCACCCTCACAATCATTGCTATTTATAGAAAAGGTGGTAAGTGCTATTTTAAAAAAAATAGTACAGGAAGAGGGAATCAGGATGCAGGAAGAGTTGCAATTGAAATAAAGAGGTCAGAGTAAGTGTCATCATAAAGAAGATGGCATTTACCTAATAGCTTTAAACAGGTATCTGGTTCCCTGACCCAATCCTATACTCCAGGATTTTATTTTCTTCAATGCCTCCCATTTACAACCCTCAGCAGGCATTAAGTAATCAACTATACCTGCAAGATCTATATTCTAGAGGCTTCCTGAAATGCTAACAATTAGTAGAATGAATAAACCAGGAATAAAACCAAGATTTGACCTCCACTTATTTAGCTATTCTGTTTAGAATAATTCAGTTAGTACTGTGATCTATCAGAACCACTCAACAAGGACAATCATCTTGGATTAAGTCTGATGAAGGTTCATAAGTGATTATTGGCTCAAATAGAAAGCCATTAATATGAGGTTGTTAAAAACTGAATAGAGTATATGCTTAGTTGTTTATAGAAGAAGCTGAATTGAGCAGGGCTGTTGAGAATTCCAGCTTTAGGAAGTTACTTTGACTTGACGCAGACCTGAAATTGACCTTGGCATTTCACAAGAGGCAGTCAAGGGCAAATAGGCCCTTTATCATTCTGTCTCAGGGATATGACCTTGTAGTTACTCACTTAGGGCTGTTGATGTATTAATGAACTACACACACTCCATGAGTCCCCTGGGCACACCACCCTCCTAAGATAACCAAAAGTAAGTAACTTAAAATCATTTCACACATTGTTTTCAACTTTAAATCTTTTACTGAATTATATGATATAGTGTTATGGGTCGGTCATCAAGAACTCATTCATTAAGTCTTTCACAGTGGAGAGGAAAGGGCTTTAGGGGAAAAGTCTAGTCCAGTGCTGTCCAACAGACTTTCTCCAAGGATGAAAATGTTTTATTATTGGTGTTGTCCAATACGGTAGCCACTAGCCACATGTGGAGGAGTCCTGGAGACACAACGGTTAACCACTAAGCCACTAACTGAAAGGCTGGTGATTCAAATCCACTTAGTGGCTCTGCAGGAGAAAGACCTGACAATCTGCTCCTGTGAAAACCAAAAAACCCATTGCCATCAAGTGCATTCTGACTCATAGCAACTCTATAAAGCACCATAGAACTGCCCCATACAGTTTCCAAGGCTGTAAATCTTCACAGAAGCAGACACCGTATCTTTCTCCCACAGAGCAAGCAGCTGGTGGGTTCAAACCACTGACGTATCAGCAAAGGAGCGCTTAACCACTGTACCTAAAAAACCCTATGGGGAAGTTCTACTTTGTCACATAAGGGTTGTGATGAGTCAAAATCAACTCGAGGACACCTAACAACAGCCACATGTGACTACTGAAAATTTGAAATGTGGCTAGTGCAACTAAGGAACTAAATTTTTAACTTTTTAAAAATGCTAGTTTAATTTAAATAGCCACATGTAGTGGCTACTGTACTGGATGGTACATCTCTAGAGCCCCAATTCTAGGCAGCCCTTGTGTCTTTTCCCCTTTCTATAGAGCAAGGGGATAGAGAAAGAGGATTTTTAAGGTCCCTTTTTTTTCTATTTCTGACATTCTCTAATTCTTCAATCTTAACTACTTCCATAATCTTAAACACCATCATCTTTATTCTAAACATCCGAAAGATGAAGCAATTTTACTAGTGGCCCAGAATAGAGGTCAATTCTTATGATCCACTTTTTTCTTTATTTTTAATTATTTTGACCACTGATATTCTGAAAGGAAATCACAAAGGAGCAGGCAGCAAAAATGTAAAACCAGGAAACCATATAAATTATACCATGGTGTAACAGGTGAAAACAAAGATTGTCTGAATTCTTCCACGACCAACTCATTTGTGTCTCTGACACATAGAGCTGCCAGTGCATTCGCTTGTTCACTTAACAGACAGTTTATGGGAAGACCCTGTACTAGGCATTAAGAATTCAAGGATGTAGAAGACAGTCCCTGCCCACAAGAAGAGCCATGTTGTTATTGTTAGCTGCCAGGGAGTTGGCCCCTGACTCACGGTGACCCCATCCACAACACAACAAAATGCTGCCCTGTCCTGAGCCACCTGCGTGACTAGCTGGGGATCAGACAATTGTGATCCATAGAGTTTTAATTGGCTGATATTCGAAAGTAGATAGCCAGGCCTTTCTTCCTAGATCATCTTAGCCTGGAAGTTCTGCTGAAACCTATTTAGCATCATAAAACACACAAGCCTCCACTTACAGACAGATGGTGGTTGTGCTTCAGAGGCATTGCCTGGGAATTTAATCTGGGTCTCTTCTCCCACGTGAGAGGTGAGAATTCTACCACTGAACCACCAATGCAGGGAGCCAAAATCAGAGTAATATTTATGTGGAATCCCATCACATGGCTCCAGAGAACAAATTTAGCAACCTCTAAATACCCTAATCTGAACAACTACACATTCAACAAGATTAAAAAAATAAAATAAAATAAAAAACCTTGCCACTAAGTTGATTCAGACTCCAAGCGACCTATAGGACAGAGTAGAAGTGCCCAATAGAGTTTCCAAGGCTGTAATTTTTAAGTAAGCAGACTGCCACATCTTTCTCCTGAGGAACAGTTGGTGGGTTCAAGCCACTTTTGGTTCACAGCCAAGTGCTTTAACCACTATACCACTGGGGATCCTTCCCACAAAGTTATCCTTGCTAAATGCTGACACTTCCCAAACCAATAAAGCTCTGTTTTCATCTGGCTCTGGCCCCCCTGCCCCACTCGCCCCTACACACACACCTTGCAAAGACATTACATCTTTGAAGAGCTGAAAGCTTACTTCTTTGGCCCATATTAGAAATATATCCTGGAATTGTACACTTTCAAAAAGAGCGCATGTCCACGGGCTGAGAACTCTGTTTACTTCAAGAGCTTTTGAATTTTCTTTCTTTGGGATTTAATAATAAATTTTTGAAATTTTCAGCCTCATAATTAATATGTTGTTAGTTAAAATTTGTGTAAATCAAAAATAAATAAATAAATAAAAACCCACAGGTGCCAGTGTACTTATTCCATCCTCAAAAAAGAAACAGCTCTATAACGAGAAATTCAACTTGACTGTTTTAAACTTTATTCTCTTTAGATAAAATCATCTCTTTGAATTTGAAAGCCTGACAATTTTGAACAAGCTTCCTTTTATGTAGCTTAGATGATTTGCTGGAGATATTTTCTTAAAACTTTCAACTAGTGCAAATCCAAATATGCAACATGAAAAGCACCAGCTTGAAAAGAAATCATAAAGATTTTAGCAATGAAAACAGAAGATGCCTGTTGCCTCCTTTGCAACGTTTTTACTCTGAAAGTTATAATAAAGCATTAGTACTTCTCACACTAAGCCTTATATGCAAGTATTAAAACCCCCATTTCAAAAGAATAAGAACTTGAGCCAGTATCCCGCTTACACAGAACACCAGATTAAAGACATCTGTACAACGATTGAGATTCCAGCACAATTCTTCCAGAAGCTCTTGCTCCCCTGCTCACCATGTGCTACACATACATTAATAAAGCTGACAAAAATGTAAGTGAAAGGCATGCCAGGAGTGGAGTTTCTCTTTCAGGATTTTTTCAATTTAATAAAATTCTTCTGAATCTAAATATGCAAACCTTGTAAGTCAAATGCTTTGTTAGAATTTTAAGTCATTTTGTAAAAAGGATCTAGATTTAACATTTCAGTGTTCGGTTAGGAGATCACAGATGCACACAGCAATTCTCAGCAAGACCTATTTTAGGAGTATATACCTTGGGAGTCTTGTCACCTCCTGTGGATTGCCACCACTTCCAAAATGGAATTCAGCAAAAGTTTTTAAAAGATGTTCACAGCTACAGAAGATGATCGGCCTTCTGGAAAAGCAGTCCTTTTAGCTCCTACCACTGCACTATCCATATAGCATGTGTTCAATAAATGCTGAATTGAATAGCATTTCAGCATGTCAAACACGACATGTGGAAAGGCTAATTTTAGTGAGACAGCCACAGCTGTTCAGAGCCAAAGATCAAAGGCATTGTGGAGAGATGTTATTTTTTAAAAAGAGAAAGAAATGGACCCATGAATGACTTGTTCACTTACATAGTACTCCTCATGTCCATTCGTCATTGACATGTTTATAAATTATTTTAGCCTATGGGTTCATTATTTATCGCTATAAAGATTCTCACTGTTAGAAAGTTTGTATTTGTATTCTCATAATGGAAAGTATGATGCGAATGATGAAGTGCTCTGCCTATGTGTATGAGCACAATTTAAACCCAGGCTTCCTGACTCTGAGGCCAGCATTGTTTCTGCCACTACACTGGCCCTACTAGGCTGAGTGAGTTCACATGCTTGTGAGGGTCTAACGAATCTGAAGCACTTCATCACGTGCACTCTGCAACCTAGACCAGGTCAGTGGAGGTAAGCACCAATGCTGAAGGGCATTATCCCAGCCAGCACTGAGGGATCATAACCAGCTTCCATCACATTCCAAGAGAAGATGTTTGCAAGTGATACTCACTTCACTAAGTCAGGAGCATGGATGCCATCCTTTATGGGCACACTGCAGATGAAAAAACAATCACTATAACTGATGAGCAGCTTTTTCCGTTTTCACCATCCAGGGAAAGAAATGGGTACTTTTGCAGTGTAGGCCTTAGTTTGAAGCTAAACCCAAGTGTGGAAAAGCAAATGTCATTGTCACAAAATTTCTAAGCCACCTTACTAAGCCGGATCTCATCTGTCTACTAGTCCTACAGCCTTCTCAAGCCCCTTCTTACCTCAGTGCCTCATTGAGGCCTAGTCTTACCCCTCCAAACACACTCATTGACTTGAGAGACATAAAGCAAAGCTGCTCTCCAAGGAAGCTCCTTTACGAGTCTGTGAGTCCTCCATTAGGATTAGAAAACTCTTCAGGTCATAAGGAGCCCCTGAGTAAGAAGCACTCTGGGAAGGTTCCTCAGGAATTACCACCTTGTAGGTGACATGTAAGGAGCCTTTCACTCTACATGCTGCTATGTTTGTTACTGAGAAATTTTCCTCAACCACAAAATAAAGAGCTGAATCAAGCAATTTCTAATGTCCTTCTTGCCTTAACATAAAAATGCTTTCAGAAGTAACATAAATGATCATAATAAGGAACATTTCAAGCATTTACTACGTTAGGCCAGGGATAGGGCTAATAACTTTATTTACGTTATTTCATTTAACCCCTAATAATACTCCTACCCCTAGAGACCAGGTGGTGGTGATGTTGTTCAGTGCCATGGAGTTGGTTCCTACTCAGAGTGACCTGACGTACAACAGAACAAAACTCTGCCTGGTCCTGTGCCATTGTCACAATCATTGCTATGTTTGAGCCCAGTGTTGCAACCACTACACCAATCTGTCTCATTGAGCGTCTTCCTCTTTTTTGGTCACCCTCTACCAAACATGATGTCATTCTCCAGGGACTGGTCCTTCTTGATAACATGTCCAAAGTATCTGAGATGAAGTCTCACTACCTTTTTCTAAGGAGCATTCTGGCTGTACTTCTTGCAACACAGATTTGTTCATTCTTTTGGCAGTCCATGTATATTCAATAGTCTTTGCAAACACCATAATGCAAAGGCATCAATTCTTCTTTGGTCTTCCTTATTCATTTTTCAGCTTTCATATGCATATGAGACAATTGAAAATACCACTGCTTAGATCAGGCACACCTTGGTCCTCAAAGTGACATCTTTGCTTTTTTAACACTTTAAAGAGGCCTTTTGCAGCAGATTTGCTCAATGCAATGCTTTCTTGACTGCTGCTTCCATGGGTGTTGATTGTGGATCCAAGTAAAATGAAATCCTTGACAACATTAATCTTTTCTGTTCATCACGTTGTTTATTGATCCACTTGTGAAGATTTTTGTTCTATGTTAAGGTATAATCCATGCTGAAGGCTGTAAAAGCTTCAAGTCCTCTTTGCCTTCAGCAAGCAAGGTTGTGTCATCTGCATATCACAGGTTGTTAATGAGCTTTCCTCCAGCCCTGACCCCTGGTTCTTCTTCATATAGCCCAGCTCCTCGGATTATTTGCTCAGCATACAGATTGAATAAGTGCGGTGAAAGGGTACAACCCTGGTGCAGACCTTTCCTCAGGGACCAGGTAGGGGCTCTTAACATTTACAGATGAGGAAAGTGAGGATTGGAGAGTTAGGGGAGTACAATCTCTCTCCACTGACCTTTACTTAACCAACCCAGGAAATTAACTGACTGTAATTCATTTTGTAAAATTGCACTGTGAAAATGCCCTGTGAATGCTGGTGGCTGGCAGCCTCCTCTCTATTAGGCAGGGTCTGCATTCAGTTTTCCCCAGGAAAGTCATGCACTTACCAAAGTTAGACGTGTTTGTTTCCAAACTTGTTTGTGCCAGTTATACTTGTCATGGCAATGAGATAATTTAATAAGTACATGAACCAATGAAGTATAATAAGAAGAAAATTGCTGTTTCAGTTGGATGCTTTGGAAAGGTAAGGCAAATCATACACACACACAAAAAAATGTTGTTGAATTAAATGTAGGGTGAGAAAACGGTATAAGATTGGAGGACAGAAATCCTAAAAGCCTAGGATTCTTTTCTTATATCGTTTCACATGTGTCTTTACATTTTTATTCCATCTTTAAGAGAACCGAACTGGAAATAATCTTAGAGAATGCAGGCTTGTCCCTGGCCTAATGTAGTAAATGTTAGAAATTTCTCTATGATCATTTATGTTATCTCAGAAAGCATTTTTATGGAAATTTTGCAAGAAAGGCAATATGGATCTGAAATTGAAGGTACATTAAAACAACAAGAAAAAAACCTAATTTAGCAAATAAATATGCATTTCTGATTTAAATTTAAATAAAAAGCTTATGGTATGCAAGTGGTTTCTTTGAAGAGTATTTTTTTCTCCTTTATAAAAGCATAATTGACATACAAGGAACTACGCATATTTAGTGTACAATTTAATACGTTTTGACAAATGTGTATAACCGTGAAACCATCACCACAACCAAGATTATAAACATTTCATTCCCTCGAAAAGTTTCTTTGTGCTCCTTGTAATCATTTTCTCTCATTCCTCCTTATTGATACCACTTCCCTCACCCCCAGGCAGCCACTAATCAGCTGTCCTTACAGATTTCTTTGCATTTTCTTGAGTTTTTCCATAAGTGGAATCATGAAGTATGTAATTCTTTCCCTCTAGTTTCATGCCGGTAAAATTATTCTGAGATTCATCCATTTTGTTCCATGTATCAATCGTTTGTCCCTTTTCATCACTGAGTAGTAACCCACTGTATGGATGTACAATATTTTGTTTATACATTATCCTGTCGATGGACATTCAGGTTGTTTCCAGTTTGGGGCTATTACAAATAAAACTGCTATAAACATTCAGGAACAAGTCTTTACATGGACATAGGCTTTCATTCCTCTTGAGTAAATATATAGGAGTGGAATGGTTGTGACTTAGAATAGGCATATGTTTAACTTTTTAAGAAACTGCCAAACTGTTTCCCACCAGCAGTACATCACATTTCCAGTGACTTCACATCTTTGTCAGCACTTGGTATTGTCTTTATTTTACCCATCCCCGTGGTTGTGTAATGGCACAGCTAATTGTAGTTTTAGTGTACATTCCCTGATGACTAATGATATAGAGTATTTTATTATTTTTTTACACGCCATTTCTACATTTTCTTTGGCAAAGTATCTGTTCAAATCTTTTGCACATCCGCATTTTTTATTGGGTGGTTTCTCATTACTACATTTTTGAGAGTTCTTTATACATTCTGGATACAAGTCCTTTCTTCTAGTCCTTGGCTTACCTTTTAATTCTCTTAACAATGTCTTCTGAAGAGTTCATTCTTAATTTTAATAAGATCCAATTTATCCATTTTTAGATTTTACATTTAGCTCTATGATCCTTTTTAAGTTAATTTTTTTTTTCTAATATGGCGCAAGGTATGGACAAAGGCAAATCTACTGCCAAAGACCCCTTTAAAGTGTTAAAAAGCAAAGATGTCACTTTGAGGATTAAAGTGTGCCTGACTCAAGCCATGGTATTTTCAATCACCTCATGTTCATATAAAAGCTGGACAATGAATAAGGAAGACCAAAGAAGAAATGATGCCTTTGCATTGTGGTGTTGGCAAAGAATATTGACCGTACCATGGACTGCCAGAAGAACAACTAGAACTGTCTTGGAAGAAGTACAGCCAGAATGCTCCTTAGAAGCAAGGATGATGAGACTTCATCTCACTTTGGACAAGTTACCAGGAGGACCAGTTCCTGGGGAAGGACATCACGCTTGGTAAAGTAGAGGGTCAGCAAAAAAAAAAAAGGAAGACCCTCAATGAGATGGATTGACACAGTGGCTCCAACAATGAGCTCAATCACAGCAACAATTGTGAGGACGGTGTTCTGTTGCACATATGATTATTACGAGTAGGAACCAACTCCACAGCACCAAACAACAATATGGACCCAAGTTGATTTTATTGTGGCGGGGGGGGGGACAAGAGATGTGGGTATCAAATTGTTCCAGCACCATCTGTTGAAAAAATTATTTTTTCTCCACTGAATTATCTTTACACCTGTGTTGAAAACCAACTATATATGAATGTGTAAGTCTATTTTTGGACTATTTTCCACTGACTCACCTGTCCACCCTTATGCTAACTGTAAATATTTTCTTAAAACTTTTTAAAATTTATTGACCAACTCATGTCGGTTTTGCCAGGGGTCTTTTACTGTACTTCAACACAGTAAACATTTAATAAAACAGGAAAAGCAGGAGAAAGGACAAGGTAAAAGAGAGAGAGCTGGGCAGGAAGGGAAAAAAATAAAGCAAAGGTACTGCTCCAGGTAAAAGGAAAAGGGTTAGAAAATGTGGAGAACATTGAAAACTGTTTGCCATCACCAAAGACAACTGCCCACCCAATATGACTCTATCCTATGCTTTGAAAGTCTATGCCTATAAATTAAACAGCTTTAGGTAATAATTCATTTGTGTTCTCATGTTTTATTCATCAAAGGCATATGCTACTGCCAGTGTTTCTGAGCAGTATGAGATAACCAAGGTTGATACAACTCCTGCCAAAAATAAAGTGACATTTTAGATATCCTGTGCAGTCTTGTGGTGAGTAACTTTATGAGCTACATTAAGCTTCTTGAAATATTCAGAATAGCCCCTGGGACTCCCACCATTCCACCCTGTCACTGGTTTTAGATCTATGGGGTCTGGAAGCCAGAGAGAGCCACTAGCCTTGGGGCTTCACCTGGCTTTACTTCCCTCCTCAATCACCTGCTGTGCCATCAGAGCTGTAGAAAAAGATGTGATTTATGAGCGATGAAAATAAGAAGAAAGCGTAAGGCCTTGACTGCCAACCCACGGTTTTGCAATAATTTGGTTTATCACTAATTAGTTCAAGGAATGGCCCCAAAACCACGAAAAATTTCAATTCTCTCCAAGAAACATGGAACCAGCACTTTTTCCCCCAAGGCTGTATAGAATTCAAACCCCAATCAGGTTCAGTAAGTTCAAAAAGTCTGGGATACCAGAGCTATAGGCAAGATACTGAGAAATTGAAACTGAAACACACCGAGACAGACTGTTTGAAAAGTGAGTTAAAAAGAAAAACCCTGCCCAATTTGGGTAGATCAGTGCAATCAAATCCGACAGCTTGACATGCTTAAACCTAAATATATCTCCAAGTCAGACTCCAAAGTGAATACGATGATGGATTCTTAGTGTAGACTGTTAAAATGTCACACAGACACAGTTCTCCTCAAACAATGATCTATTTTAACAAAAGGGTACAGATGTCAACAAAGTAATGCCTGAAAAATGAGGTAAAAGGCACAATGGTTGATTTCAAGTATTATTCTTCCCTTTTAGTTTTTCTAAAACTATGGGATGCTTGCAAACATGCTTGTCACCCCAATACCGGGGGCCAGGCTAGGCCTCAGAAGTACTATTTTAGTGTGTATGCTGCTGAAGCAAGGGTACTGTACCTTTTAAATCTACTGCCTTGTTAATCCATACCCAAAATTATCCCTTAACTGAACACAAAGTGCCCATCCACTGATACATATTAAAAATGTGTTAGTAACCTCCTCACCCACTAAGCATGCTAATAAGTAGAAAATGAACTGAGATATTGCTGCTTCATTGAGCTAGAAAACCAGTGCAAAGTACTGGCCCCTCACTACACAGCAAGCAAATTTTTGAAAATTGGCCTAACTCTATTCCTCATAAATTGAATCAAACTTATATGATTTAATTCTAGACACTTACTTGAGCCCAGGACAAAGAAAAATTAAATGCTTGGACATGGAGGAAAAATCCATTTTCTAAACTGGGAAGTGAGTCCATGTATGTCTATAGTTTTGTTAGTCTTCATACCTAACACATTTTAGAAGTTATTTTTCTTATACTCAATTAAAAACATTTTATAAACGATGCATTAATGAAGAAAGCCTTCAAAAATCACTATTACAAGTAATATTTATTAAAGTAGTAGATGGGTCAATAATAACATATAGTACTCAAAAAATAGACCAGAAGCCAGAATATTTGCTTGTGAGATATGACACCCGTAAAAAGCCTTCCCTGGCTAGGGGGAGTAAAGCTGTTATCCAAATACAGGCAATCCCGGGTTATGAATGCCCACCTTACATGCAACCCATACTTATCATCCAACCCCTGGAAAGCCTATGATCTTAAAAATTCAAGGCACATTCAATGGTTCAGAATAAAAAAAACAGGCACTACTTTCTGACACGCATCAAAACATTATTATTGCCATATTTTTTTTCTTTTTAAATTTACTGTGCTTTAAGTGAAAGCTTACAAATCCAGTCTCTCACACAAAAAGTTACACACACCTTGCTATGTACTCCTAGCTGCTCTCCCCCTAGGGAGACAGCACACTCCTCCTCTGCACCCTATATTCCCCCGTCCATTCAACATGCTCTTGTCCCTCTCTGCCTGCTCATCTCACCTCCAGACAGGAGTTGCCCACATAGTCTCAGGTGTCTACTTGAGGCAAGAAGCTCACTCCTCACCAGTACCATTTTCTCTTATACTCCAGCCCAATCCCTGTCTGAAATGTTGGCATCAGGAATGGTTCCAGTCTTGGGCTAACAAAGAGTCCGGGGACCAGGACCTCCAGAGTTCCTCTAGTCTCAGTCAGACCATTAAGTCTAGTCTTTTTATGAGAGTCTGAGATCTGCATCCCGATGTTCTCCTGCTACATCAGGGATAATCTGTTGTGTTTCCTGTCAGAGCAGTGATCAGTGGTAGCCGGGTACCATCTAGATCTTCCAATCTCTGGCTGAGTAGTCTCCGGTTTGGGCCCTGTCTCTTGGGCTCATCTTTACCATTTGTCTTTGGTGTTCTTCGTTCCCCTTTGCTCCAGGTGGGCTGAGACCAATTGACGCATTTTAGATGGCTTCTTCCTAGTGTTTAAGACACAAGACACCTCTTACCACAGTGGGATGCAGAATGTTTTCTTAACACATTTTGTTATGCCGATTGACCTACATGTCCCCTGAAACCTAGTCCCCACACCCCCATGCCTGCTACTCTGGCCTTCGAAGCATTCCATTGTATTTAGGAAACTTCTTTGCTTTTGGTTTAGGCCAGATGTGCTGATCTCTCCTGTATTGTGTCTTTCCCTTCACCTAAAATAGTTCCTCTCTACTATTTAATTTTTTTTTACCCCTCTCCCTCCCTCCCCACCCTCATAACCATCAAAGAATATTTTCTTCTGTGTTTAAACTTTTTCTTGAGTTCTTATAATAGTAGTCTCATATAATATTTGTCCTTTTGCAACTGACTAATTTCACTCAGCATAATGCCTTTCAGATTCCTCCATGTTATGAGATGTATCACGGATTCGCCATTCTTAATCGTTGCATGGGATTCCATTATGTGAATATACCATAGTTTGTTTATCCATTCATCCGTTGATGGGCACCTTGGTTGCTTCCATCTTTTTGTTATTGTGAACAGTGCTGCAATGAACATGAGTGTGCATATATCTGTTTGTGTGAAGGCTCTTATTTCTCTAGTATCTATCCCAAGGAGTAGGGTTGCTGGATTGTATGGTAGTTCTATTTCTAGCTTTTTTTTTAAAAAAAGGAAGCACTAAATCAATTTCCAAAGTGGTTGTACCATTTTACATTCCCACCAGCAGTGTATAAGTGTTGCAGTCTCTCCACAAAGTCTCCAACATTTATTATTTTGTGCTTTTTGGATTAATGCCAGCCTTGTTGGGGTGAGATGGTATCTCATTGTAGTTTTTATTTAATGGCTAATGATCCTGAGTATTTCCTCATGTATCTGTTAGCCTCTTGAATGTTTTTTTGGTGAAGTGCTTGTTCATACCTTTTGCCCATTTTTTAATTGGGTTATTTGTCTTTTTGTTGTTGAGTTTTTGCAGTATCATGCAGATTTTAGAGATCAGGCGCTGACTGGAATTGTAGCCAAAAACTTTTTCCAAGTCTGTAGGTAGTCTTTTACTCTTTTGGTGAAGTCTTTAGACGAGCATAGGTGTTTGATTTTTAGTAGCTCCTAGTTATCTAGTTTCTCTTCTGGTGTTTGTGCCTTGTTAGTAATGTTCCGTATACTGTTTATGCCAGCTATTAGGACTCCTAGCATTGTCTCTATTTTTAATTCCATGATCATTATGGTTTTAGATTTTATATTAGGTCTTTGATCCATTTTGAGCTCTTTTTTGTGCATGCTGTGAGGTATGGGTATTGTTTCATTTTTTTGCAGATGGATACCTACTATGCCAGCACCATTTGTTAAAGAGACTGTCTTTTCCCCATTTCATAAACTTTGGGACTTTGTCAAATATCAGCTGCTCATATGTGGATGGATTTATGTCTAAGCTCTCAATTCTGTTCCATTGGTCTATGCACGTGTTGTTGTACAAGTACCAGGCTGTTTTAACTACTGTGGCAGTGCAATAGGTTCTAAAATCAGGTAGAGTGAGGTCTCCCACTTTGTTCTTCTTTTTCAGTAATGCTTTACTTATCTGGGGCCTCTTTCCCTTCCATATGAAGTCAGTGATTTCTTTCTCCATCTCATTAAAAAATGTCATTGGAATTTAAATCAGAATTGCATTGTATCTGTATATCACTTTTGGTAGAATAGACATTTTTACAATGTTAAGTCTTCCTATCCCTGAGCAACATATGTTTTTCCACTCATGTAGGTCTCTTTTGGCCTCTTAACAGTAGTGTCTTGTAGTTTTCTTTGTAAAAGTCTTTTACAACTCTGGTTAGATTAATTCCTAGGTATTTTATCTTCTTGGGTGCTATTGTAAATGGTATTGATTTGGTGATATCCTCATTGATGTTCTCTTTGTTGGTGTTAAAAAAAAAAAAAAACCAGTTCAACTGATTTTTGTATGTTTATCTTGTATCCTGATGCTCTGATGAACTCTTCTATTAGTTTCAGTAGTTTTCTTCAGGATTCCTTACGGTTTTCTGTGTATAAGATCATGTCATCTACAAATATAGTTTTACTTCTTCTTTGCCTATTTGGATGTCCTTTATTTCTTTATCTAGCCTAATTGCTCTGGCTAGGACCTCCAGCACAATGTTGAATAAGAGCAGTGATAAAGGGCATCCTTGCCTGGTTCCCGATCTCAATGGGAATGTTTTCAGGCTCTCTCCATTTAGGGTGATGTTGGCTGTTGGCTTTGTATAAATGCCCTTTATTATGTTGAGGAATTTTCCTTCTATTCCTATTTTTCTGAGAGTTTTTATCATGAATGGGTGTTGAACTTTGTCAAATGCCTTTTCTGCCTCAATGATAAAATCACGTGATTCTTGTCTTTTGTTTTATTTATGTGGTGGATTACATTAATTGTTTTTCTAATATTGAACCATCCCTGAACACCTGGTATGAATCCCACTTGGTCATGGTGAATTTTTTTTCGATATGTTGTTGAATTCTATTGGCTAGAATTTTGTTGAGGATTTTTGCATCTAAGTTCATGAGACCTAAGTTATAGGTCTGTAATTTTCTTTTTTTGTGGTATCTTTTTACCTGGTTTTGGTATCAGGGAAATGCTGGCTTCATAGAATGAGTTTGGGAGTATTCCTTCCTTTTCTGTGCTCTGAAATAACCTTTAGTAGTGGTGGTCTTAACATTTCTGTAAATATTTGGTTGAATTCTCCAGTAAAGCCATCAGGGCCAGGGCTTTTTTTTCTTGGGAGTTTTTTTTTTATTATTATTACCTTTTCAATCTCTCCATTTGTTATGGGTTTATTTAATTGTTCTACCTCTGTTTGTGTTAGTTTAGGTAGGTAGCGTGTTTCTAGAAATTTGTCCATTTCTTCTAGGTTTTCAAATTTATTAGAGCACAATTTTTCATAGTAATCTGATATGATTCCTTTAATTTCAGTTGGGTCTGCTGTGATATCACCCATTTCATTTGTTATTTGAGTTATTTGCTTCCTCTCCTGTTAGTCTGGCCAATGGTTTATCAATTTTGTTAATCTTTTCAAAGAACCAGCTTTTGGTCTTGTTAATTCTTTCAATTGTTTTTCTGTTCTCTATTTCATTTAACTCTGCTCTAATTTTTATTATTTGCTTTCTTCTGGTGCCTGAGGGTTTCTTTTGTTGCTCTCTTTCTATTTGTTGAAGTTGTAGGGATAATTCTTTGATTTTAGCCCTTTCTTCTTTTTGTATGTGTGCATTTATTGGTATAAATTGGCCTCTGAGGACTGCTTTCACTGTATTCCAAAAATTCTGATAGAAAGTGTTTTCATTCTCATTTGAGTCTATGAATTTATTCTATCCTCAATTTCATCTATACTCCAGTGGTTTTTGAGGAAGATGTTGTTCAGTTTCCATGCATTTAATTTCTTTTCTCTGGTTTTTCTGTTATTGATTTCTTTTATGGCTTGATGGTCACAGAAGATGCTTTGTAATATTTTGATGTTTTGGATTCTGCTAAGGCTTGCTTTATGACATAATATGTGGTCTATTCTTGAAAATGTTCCATGTGCATTGGAAAACAAAGTATACTTGGCTGCTATTGGGTGGAGTGTTCTGTATATGCCTATGAGGTCGAGTTGGTTGGTTGTGACATTTAGATCTTTTTTTTTTTTTGAGCTTCTTTCTGAATATCCTGTCCTTCACTAAAAGTGGTGTGTTGAAATCTCTTATTATCGTGGAGCTGTCTACTTCACTTTTCAATGTTGTTAGAGTTTGTTTTATGTATCTTAAAGCCCTGTCATTGGGTGTGTAAAAATTTAACATGGTAATATCCTCTTGGTATAGTGTCCTTTTAATGATTATATAGTGTCCTTCCTTATCCTTTGTGATGGATTTAACTTTAAAGTCTATTTTGTCAGAAATTAATATTGCCACTCTTTCTCTTTTTGATTGTTGTTTGCTTGATATATTTTTTTCTCTCCTTTGAGTTTTAGTTTGTGTCTTTAAGTCTAATGTGTGTCTTTTGAAGGCAGCATATACACAGATTGTGGGTTTTTTTGTCCATTTTGCCACTGTATTGGTGCATTTAGTCCATTTACATTCAGCATGGATAAATGGATAGGTATGAGTTTAGTGCTGTCATTTTGATGTCTTTTTTTGTGTGTTGTTGACAGTTTCTTTTTTCCACTTCATTGTTTTGTGCTCAGTAGTTTTTCTTTAAAAATAGTATTTTCCTCTTTTTCATTGTTATTTTGTTTTTGCTGTGTCTTTATGTTTTTCTTGTATTTTATTTTGATGTGTAGGATTATTAGTCTCCTTTGTGGTTACCTTATTGTTTACCCCTATTTTTCTAAGTTTAAACCAAATTTTATCTCTCTATATCACCTTGACTCCTCTCCATATGAAAGATCTGTAACTACAATTTTTAGTCCCTCTTTATTGATTTAATGTTGTCATCTTTTAAATAATGATTTCACTGTTTTCCTGTTTTGGGGATTTTTAATCTTGATTTATTTCTGTGATTTCCCTATCTGGGTTGATATCTGGTTTCTCTGTCCTGTGTTCTAGTCTTGGGTTGTTATCTGATGTTATTGATTTTCTAACCAGAGGACTCCCTTTAGTATTTCTTATAGTTTTGTTTGGTTTTTATGAATTCCCTAAACTTCTGTTTATCTGGAAATGTCCTAATTTCACCTTCATATTTGAGAGACATTTTTGCTGGATATGTGATTCTTGGCTGGCAATTTTTTTCCTTCAAGGCTTTATACATGTCATCCCATTGCCTTCTTGCCTGTCCAAGTTTATTCTTATTGACTCTCCTTTGTAGGTGACTTTTTGTTTATCCCTGGCCACTCTTAAAATTCTCTCTTTATCCTTGGTTTTGGCAAGTTTGATTATAATACGTCTTGGTGACTTTCTTTGGGATCTACCTTGTATGGGGTTTGATGAGCATCTTGGATAGATATCTTCTCATCTTTCATGATATCAGGGAAGTTTTCTGCCAACAGATCTTCAAAAATTCTCTGTGTATTTTCTGTTTTCCCTCCCTGTTCTGATATTCCAATCACTCATACGTTATTTCTCTTCATAGAGTCCCACATGATTCTTAGGGTTTCTTCACTTTTTTTTTTTTAATTCTTTTATCTAATTTTTCTTCAAATATATTGGTGCCAAGTGTTTTATCCTCAGACTCACTAATTTGACTTTTATTTCCTCAATTCTGCTCCTCTTTCTATTGAGTTATCTAATTCTGTAATTTTATTAATCTTCTGAATTTCTGATTGCTGTCTCCCTATGGATCCTTGCAGCCTATTAAATTTTTCATTATATTCTTGAATAACGTTAATTTCCTCAACTGTTTTATCTGTGTGTTCCTTGGCTTATTCTGTGTTTTGCCTGATCTCCTTCCCAATCTTTTGAAGAGTTCTGTATATTCATCTTTTGTATTCTGCCTCTGGTAGTTCCAGGAACACCCCTTTATCCGAAAAGTTCCTCAGTTCTTTGTTTTGGGAGATTATTGAAGTGATCATGGTCTGCTTCTTTGTGATACTAACTCTTGTCTCTGAGCCATCTATAAGTTATCGTATTAATTTGTTTGTTTATTGTGTCCTAGTTTCTTGCTTTGTTTTGTTTTGATATGCCCAAATAGGCTGCTCAAGTAAGCTAACTTGATTATTGGAGCCTTTAAAGCTCTAATGTCCTGTCACCAGATGGCTAGAGCTGTTACCAGGTATACGAACCTAGGAGTCCATTCACTTTTCTTGTATGAATTCAGCTGAGGTGTCCAGGTAGTTGGTCACAAAGTGTGTGGTCCGGGCTCTCACCTACTATCTTAGAGGAGCAGTAATGATTGGTCTATGTACAGGTTTCTGGTTGTGGTGGGGTCACGCTCTGAGCAAGGCAGAGGGCTGACAACCTTCCCTTAAGTGTCTGTGAGGAAGGAGCTTTCCTGTTCTCTAGAGCAAAGAGGTGGTTGGGCTCTGCATTTATACTGTAGGCACCCAATGCTTTCAACTGTAAGGACTGGGAGGTACCACTTATCCTTGGACCCGTCGCATGTGGCTAGGTGGCATAGGTGGAGCCATCAGTCCTCAGGCCCCTGATGTGGGTAGGCAAGGACCCTGCTTAATAGGCAGAGTGGCATCAAACCTCAAAAAGCCGCCTCTCCACTGCACAGCTGAAACAGTTAAAGTCAGACCTCAGGCACATACACCCTTGCAATGTAACAAGGATCTAGCTGCTGAAATGGGGCCACGTGGGTCCATGCAGGGGTGAAAGCCATTCAAAGTCTGTGGACCACTTGTGCCTGGACAGGAGCCACTTCTGCCCTAAAGTCCCATTTTGGGGAGATGGCAGATTATTTTCCCCCGTTTGTTAATTTGTTCCTTATCCAAGGCTGGTAGAATGGCTTGGGGTGTGCAGCAGGACCCAACTCAGGCCCAGGGAAATCAACCGTCACTGAAGCTGGCTCAGGGCACAGGGAGGAGGGATCAGATAAATGGGAGAGAGTTATTTCAAAAGGGGAGCCATTAGATCCACATGGTAAATTAGACGCAATCACTTATGCCAAGAGACTGATTTTCGCTGATCCTGGAGGCGTGAGTAGACTCTGCCTAAGGAAACTGTGTCCAAAATGCTACCATCAGCCCCACCATGGTCACGCTAGGACATCAGAGCTGAGGGGCACCAAGTCAGGTCCAGCAACTCCTCACTGCTTCTGAACTGCCTCCCTCCCCTGCCGCTCAGTCCAATTTCTTAACTTTGCCTTTGATGTTCAGGGCTCCTAGCTTGTCATATACATAATCGATTCACTTGTTTTTTCTGGTCTTTTTTTGTAAAAGGGACCACAGAAAGCGTCTGAATACTCTGCCATCTTGGCCCCACCTCCTTGCTGTATTATGTTAAAGGTGCTTTAGTGCTTCTGGAAGTGTTTAATGTTTTTATACATAGAAAGCTACACCAAGAAAAATATTTGACTAACTGATGCAGATACTAACTGTACCTAACTGTTCCGACTTCGTACAAATTTGACTTAAAGACAGACAGGAACAGAATTCATTCATAATCTGGGGACTGCCTGTAATGTTTTTTAAATGGTTCCACAGCAGAGGAGAGGGGGTGTATAGATCCAGAGATTCAATGGTGAGATCTCAATCTTCCAGTACCCTATAATCATAAGTTTTTCAGTCTACTTCCTAAGACATATTGTTGCTTATTTTCATATAATGTTATATATCATAGACTAAAATTAGCTCTCTAGCAAGATACACCATGTTTATCTTGTGGCTTCAGAAACTCCTTGAATGGTTTACCCTTTGATCCCCAGTTTAAGAAGCACAGGGCTTTGAGCAGCACTATAAAAACCAAGTCCCCTGGCACCATGCCTTTATTTTGGCTAGCTGTCCTTGGGTAAATGATGGTCCCTGTTCAGAGAACCCCACAGTCCTTTCCTGTGAGGCCATCCATCCACCCCTGCACCCACAGGCTCCTCTCACTTACTTCTTGGTGACTCTGTTCCATAGAGTCCCGACATTTATATACGTTTTCATGTTACACCCACCCACATTTGAAACAAGTTAAACAGATGTCTTTCTATTTACATATTTGGTAAATATGTATGTGCCTTTAGTTGACATTTTCTTTCCTTTTCAGCGAATACAACTGCCATTCACGTAGGCCCCCTTAGCATGAGAAAGTGAAAAAAAGATGAACTGAAGGCAAAAGAAATCAGCAGACACAAAATCAAGACAACAAAAAGAAAAATTAGCCACATAAACTAGAGACCCCAATTAGCCTGAGATCACAAAAATTAGACAGTGCCCAGCTACCAGCAATGACCGCCCTGACGGAACACAACAGAGAGTCCCTGACAGAGCAGGAAAAAAGTGGGGTGCAGAGCTCAAATTCTAGTAAAACGACTGGACATAATAGTCCGACTGAGACTGGAAGGACACCGGAAGACATGGCCCCCAGAGTTTCTGTTAGCTCAGAGCTAAAACCATTCCCAAAGCCAGCTCTTCAGACAAAGATTTGACTGGACTAGAAAACATAAAATGATACTCATGAACAGTGTGCTTCTTAGTTCAAGTAGACATGAGGCTAAATGGGCAGCTCCTGTCTGGAGGCAAGATGAGAAGGCAGAAAAGGACAGGAGCTGGTTGAATGGACACAGGAAATCCGGAGTGGAAAAGAGGAGTGTGCTGAAATATTATAGGGATAGCAACTACGGTCACATAACAATGTGCATATAGTTTTTTGTATGAGAAACTAACTTGAGCTGTAAGTTTTCACTTAAAGCACAATTAAAAAAAAGTAAAATTAGGATCTAGGTAAGGTTTACACTAAAAGGTTTCTCAAATAACATGGGCTAGTAACGGGGGTCTGTTCAGGTACCTAATTTCTAAATCTGGGAGTAATTAACATGCCAAATAAAGTTGACCTTTATGAAAATGTTGACAGAGAGCAGAAGGGAGAATTAAAGAAAATTAATGAATATTCCACCTCTAAGCCATGTTTGAGTATTTACCTAAACCCCATTTTGAGAACTGTGTAAGAGAATCCACATTTAATTCTTAGCTACTGATTATATGAACTTACTAGATTTAAGTGTTCTCGGTCTCTGTTTTTTTATCTATAAAATGAGTACAATGAATGGTAGCCAAAGCAATTTAACAAATATTTACTAAGTAAATAAAAACCATAGCCTTTACTCTGAATTCTGGCATCTCTGTGACTGCTATGGCTATGACTTTGCTACTTTTAGAGTAATTTGGTTTACCAGGAATGTAATTAGATAGCTATAAACTTGATTTTGAAATATGGTATTTTTAATCAAATGTCCCAGAACCCACTTGACATGGTGTCCATCACCAGGAAATGGTGCTATGGTGGCCAACTCCATTTAAACACTGATAAAATGTAATCAGTCTTGTTCTGCTGATCTCCATGAGACAAAAAAGTGCTTTATTTTATTGTTGCTGTCTCTGAAGATTAGCAATGCAAGATCAAGCTTATATAAAAACCACAATGCTCAAAGCTGCCACTAGAAGAATCTGCCTTAAACTATATTATTTCAAATATTACATCTGTACAACACTTTATTGTCTCCAAAGGGATTTCACATTCTTTACCCAAAATTTATCCTACATACAGCACAGAAGAGCACAAGCTGAAGACATGCTTTTTTTTTCCTTTCAAAATCTAACACCTTACTAGAGAAATAGCCTAAATGATTAACAATCTAATAGCTGCCAAATTTAAGTCAAAACAATATAACCAAGATTTAAAGAAATGCAAACTACTAAGAATAAAGAAGACTTTTCTTCCATTAAACTTAAGGTTTGGCAGTGGGATTTAACTTGGGTAAGAGCTTGGCTGCTTACCAAAAGGTTGGCAGTTCAAATCCACCAGCCACTACTTGGAAACCCTATGGGGCAGTTCCACTCTGTCCTATAAGGTAGCTGAGTTAGAAGGGACTCTATGGCAACAGGTTTGGCTTTTTTGCAGAAAGACCTGTACTTTCCTTGCAATTGCAATGGAGTCTTGCTCACGTAGACTACACGGGTAGAAATCACAATATTCCGAACCCCTAAAAATAAATAAAATAAAATTTACACCTCAGACGTCTGTAATAAATTAATGGTAAGGCAGGTTTTGAATCCACTAGCAGAGTATGAAAGATTCCTTCTTCACCCGAGTTTCCATATCTTATCCTGTGTTCTAACGTTTTTGTGGATTTCAATCCACTGGCTTAGAATGATACCTGAAATGAAGTGGCCAACGAGATTTGAAGGATAAACTATACTTTATCACAGTGCATAAAATCAGCAAGAAGTTAAATTGTGACTCAGTTTTCTTTGTTTATAATGAACAAGCATACAGTCAAATCCTTTCATTAATTGTTACAGGTCTAGGAACTGAAGAAAACATTTATAGGACAGGATTATCTATTCAATAGAATCCCCTATAACCAAAACAGTAAGTTTGGATTATTTCATATGGAATTAACGTCTTTATATAGAATGTGTAATTTGTTATACAGGAGTTTACATGTGATACACCACTTTCAAACAGCACAAAAGTTCATATTTTTTATTAGCTGTAGTAGTTAAGTTTGAAATGGTTACCTGAATAGTGATAAAACACCTCAGAAAACATCTCTACTGTCTTTCTTGACGAGATAATCTCAACAACAAAGTGGCACACTAAAGACAGAGTACAATGTTAGCTTCTGCAATTTTATTATTTTTAATACATACATTTCACAAACAGAAACCCTCTAACACCACACACAATTCCATAACCAAATGTTTCAGCTTCATCAACATTCTTTAACTATTTACAGCGTCTTCCCTCAACAAAAGTGCAATCCAAGACATCTTGACAAGAAATCTTTACTGACAAGAATGTATTTTTGAGCTGGTTTCAATGGTGTCCGTCTTTCAGTTACCTGGAATGATAATAAAGCCAAGGGTACATAGAGATGAACTGGGTCAGGCAATATCCTACTGTAGGACTCACAACAATGAACGGGAGCACTTTCTCCCCACTTCGTCCCCAACTTCCATCAAAAAGTACTCAAGGGCTGCTACCTGGGGCTAAAAGAAAAGCAGACTGGAGTTACTGACCTGCACACAGGAGCAGAGACTGCAGGTTAAGCACTGTTCTTGCAGGACTAAACAAAAGATTTCAGCAAGTTAGTTCTGGTGGTTTATTCTGTTAACACATCAGTATACCTGTTAGTTTTAAGGTTCAACACCTATTATTCCCACTTGATGAGTTAATTTTTCCAAACAGGTACGAAAATATCTTTAATTCAGAAAATGAATCTCTTTTAACAAATACTAGAAATTAAAGGATGTCTGGGGAAAACTCTTCCTTAATAAAGACGGGGTAACTTGTTTCCCGATTTCACAGCACAAAGGGTATCTTTTAAGGTGCAAACCCAGCACATCAGCTGCTTCAGATGCAACCAGAACAGAACAGAGAGCTGAGGCGGCTTGAAAAGAAAATGGTCAGACATCAGGAATTGTCTTCTCAGTAAACAATTTTAGTTAATTGAGTAGACAATTTTATTTGCTCAGGGTATATAATTCTTAAAATGATAAAAAAAAAAAAAAAAGGAAATGTTAGAGTAGCTGAAAAATCAATTTGAAATTATTAAGAGTGGTTCATACTATTGAACTGAACATCAGAAATGCAGAAATTGGGTCTCTTGGGTGACTAACATCCTTTAATATCCTAGCCACTACAAAAATAATCATCTTTTCTGACATATTCCAATTCCCATCAAGGTACTCAGAGCAAAGTATTTTGAGAAGACTTTGGGAAAATACCAAAGTCAGCAGATTTCCAAAATAAGATTTATCTTCACAGCGTTGCAGATTCGGTTTTATTTTATTTGCGAGGCAGCCAATTTTTTTTCCCTTTTAAACAAGAATGTTAACACCTTAAAGGCAAAAAATAAATGCTCAAGTGTGACACCTCTGCCCTCTTTTTACATAACGGCAGCATCCACAGACTCCTAATTTTATCATCAAAATAAAGGTCTCAAGAAAATCTTACCCAGTTACAGTGAAACGTTATCACAACTTATTTTTTAAGGAGTGAAAAACAAGATAAGGAGAAAACATTAAACTGGAGCAAACACTATACCCACAGAGGTTTTAGACCAAAGAATTTGCTGAATGCAATCTTTCAGGAAAACTAAGCTTCAGGACAACATAAGTAGGTTTCACTATAAAAGTTTAGCTGGGTTAAAGAACAGCGTTACAAGTATTTTACTATTCATTTTAAATTCAGAAATAAATGCCAAATAGTATTCTAAAGACAAGGGAAACTTACCAGTTTTTATATTTGGGTACATGAGAGAGCCAGTAAGGCAAGAGCTAATTCACAATTACAGCTTTGCGCATTAAAGACAAGTTTGCGAGGGCTCTGTCCTGTGTACCTCTTTTAGTTATGTCAGACACTAGCAGACCAGTGATGATGCTTTTTCTCACAGGCATTTTGAGCTTTTCCCCTACTGGGAAATATTGTTCAGCTCATCAAGCACCATGCCAGATGCAGCAAACCAAGTGACAAGCATCCAAACTGAGAGATGAAGAATATTAGTCAATGCATCTTTAAGGCTGCGCTGTTTCAAAAACATCAAATATTTCATGTAGTAGAACTGAAAGTCACAGTAATGCCTAAAACACTTCTGCAGGGAAAATCCACAGTTTCACTAAGAAAAAAATGGTATAAGCCAAATGAGTAATAAAAAATGTCTCAATTTGGCTATCCATAAAACATGATGATATTTTCAGCATACTCTTAGTATGTACGCATATCACACTTGAAATCATCAGATACATTTTTGAGAAGTCATATTCCAGTTCCAGTTCTATAAATGTATGGGATATGAGTTCATTTAAATCACAAGAAGGCTGAATTCTGGAAAGGCCAATGATCTAACTGATCAAGCCCTTTGTATTAACATCTTTTTTCACCTATGGTAAGGTATAATGGGGTTAATGTGTTTACCTGCTAACTGAAAGGCTGGAAGTTCAATTCCACTCAGAGGTGCCTCAGAAGAAAGGCCTGGCAATCACCCTCAAAAAATTAGCCATTGAAAACCCTATGGAGAACAGTTCTACTCTAACACACATGGGGTCGCCATGAGTTGGAATCGATTCAGTGGCAACTGTTTAAGGTATAATGGGGATCTTTATAATGATGTATTTTTTAAATATATTGTTATGCATTATGCAGCCCTGGTGGCATGATGGTTAAGAGTCTGGCTGCTAACCAAAAGGTCGGCAGCTCGAATCTACTAGCTGCTCCTTGGAAACCCTATGGGGCAGCTCTACTCTGTCCTATTGGGTTGCTAAGAGTCAGCATCGATTCAGTGGCAATGGGTTACAGGTTACGCATTACTACCAGTGTTTTTCCAAAGTGAAATACACTTAACTACAAATATTAAAACTATTAATTTCCTTACCATCCTCTCAAAAAATATTTCCTTTCCCTTCTTGGGTCAAATCTTCGATTCTGGAAACTCAGCATTAAATGGGTAAAAGGGTGGCCATAAGCAATTTTGAAGAAGATAATGAGTGGCAATGACTGGTTCTGAAACTCACCAGTTACGTTCTGTGGCTGTGAGGTTTACCTGTGAGAAGAATCTGACATCAATGGTACACTGACAGAGCGACTGTACAGATCGTTACCGCCCAAATCGTGCTATTTATGCATCTCCTTCAAGGGCTATTTTGACCAACCTCAAAGACATAATTAAATGGCACATTTATGGATTTCTGTCCTCTCAAATCAGTGTGCGTCATTTCTGAATTTCTTTGATAAATCCTGCTATAGGTCAGCTTAGCTAAAAATATTTGTCACATAAATAGCTCTCCTATGTCTTCTAATTTGGACATTGTTTTTAGTATGGAAAACTGACGGTTAAATTACAACAGTGATGGATACAGCACTCAGGTCCACTTTCAAGCACTCTGTCAATGAGGGTGAATTTCATGTCAATGTGTGCTGCAGAACACTAAGCCGAGAGACTAATACACTCAGCTCTCCAGGGACAGACTTACATTCACTTGTCACAAATTCTTCCCAGGGCCCAGGGAAGAGCTACAAGTCAGTCTTTAGACAGTTAACACTTTAGTGAGAGTTTCCTCCCAACTCCTACCATGCTTTTAGCTTGTAACCACATAATCCCTTTCCTAAATTCTCCTCATCCTCCCCACCACCTTAAAGCTGCATCAAAGACTCTTCACAATGGTGAACCACTATCCCAAACTCACAGGATTACCCATTCGGGCTCTGGTCATGACCACAGACAAACACTCAGGAATCAGAAAGCGCAAGGGGTGGCCCCCATTGTAGTGGCACACATATACAAAGTAGCTGTCCTCAAAATTAGAAAAGAAATTAATGTCACAGAATGTTTCCCTATAAAAGATATGTAACAAAGTAAGAATATCAATAAAATAGCTATTACGAAAGCAAAGCTTTCATCAATAAGCTTCGAGGACTTTGAAGGAGGAGAATGGCTTCACAAAGTGGTAGTCCAGGTTCCCACAGTGCGGACACTGCTGGACGTTGCTGTACTCGGAGAAGTACTGCATCCCAATCCTCACGTCGATCACCGGCTTCCCGCAGTGCTTACAGTTCAGGCGAGCCTGGCGGAAACACAGACAGTGTAAACTAAGACATCCTCTGCTTCTCCCCTTGAAGAAACCATCCTGACAAAAACGCGACAGCGTTAGATGGGAAACTGATCACGAGTTTAGTAAAACGTCCCTTTGGTAAAATCAAAAAGTGGGTATTACAAAGCGTAAGATCGTTGATGTGGTCAGCTGTCACTGAGTCAGCTCCAACTCATGCTGACCTCATGTGTGACAGAAGGAAACATCACCCACTCCTGTGCCATCTTCACAATCCCTAATACGCTTCAGTCCGCTGTTGTGGCCACTATGTACTGAGTGGTTTCCAGCCTAGGGGGCTCGTCTCCCAGCACTACACTGGGCAATAGTCTGTCGTGATCCGCAGAGTTCTCACTGGCTAATTTTGGGGAGTAGATCACTAGGCCTTTCTTCCTAGTCTTAGTCTGGAAGCTCTGCTGAAACCTATCCAACATGGGTGACCCTGCTATTTTAAATACCAATGGCATAGGTTCCAGCATCACAGCAACATGCAAGTCACCACAGTGTGACAAACTGACAGACAGGTGGTAGAAGCCTTAGTGTGATAGATTTAACAACTCCTAATCTCTGAATTGACACACTGCATTGGGCAAATCTGCTGCAAAAGATTTCTTTAAAGTGTTAAAAAGCAAAGATGCCACCTTGAAGATTAAGGTGTGCCTGACCCAAGCCATGGATCTATCGCCTCACATGCATGCAAAACCTGGACAACGAATAGGGAAGACCAAAGAAGAACTGATGACTTTGAATTATGGTGCTGGCAAAGAATACTGAATACACCATGGGCTGCTAAAAGAACGAACAAATCTGTCTTGGAAGAAGTACAACCAGAATGCTCCTTAGAAGTAAAGATGGTGAGACTGTGTCTCACATACTTAGGGCATGTTATCAGGAGGGATTAGTTCCTGGAGAAGGACATCATGCTTGGTAGAGAGTCACTGAAAAAGAGGAAGACCCTCAATGAGATGGACTGACGCGATGGCTACAACAATTGGCTCAAGCATAACAATGATTATGAGGATGGCACAGGAATGGGGCAGTGTTTTGTTCTGTTGTATGTAGGGTTGTTATGAGTTGAAACCAATTCTACAGCACCTAACAACAACAACAACAATCTCCTGATCAGGACTGGAAAAAGATTCATTACCAACCTATGATATGCGGATGACCACAGCCTTCAGTATGGATTACACTGCAGCCTAAAGAAAACAAAAATCCTCACAGCTGGACCAATAAGCCACATCATGACAAACAGAGAAAAGACTGAAGTTGCCAAGGATTTCATTTTACTTGGAGCCACAATCAACATCCATGGAAGCAGCAGTCAAGAAATCTGACAACTTATTGCATTGGGCATATCTGCTGCAAAAGATCTCTTTTAAGTATTAAAAAGCAAAAATGTCACTTTGAGGACTAAGGTGCATCTGATCCAAGCCATGGTATTTTCAATTGCCTCATATGCACGCGAAAGCTGAACAATGTGTAAGGAAGATCAAAGAATTGCTGCCTTTGAATTATGGCATTGGCAAAGAATATTGAATATAACATGGACTTTCAGAAAAACAAACAAATCTGTCTTGGAAAAAGTATGGCCAGAATGCTCCTTAGAAGGGAGGATGGTGAGACTTCGTCTTACATATTTTGGACACATTATCCGGTGGGACCAGTCACTGGAGGACATCACGCTAGGTAAAGTAGAGGGTCAGTGAAAAAGAGGAAGACCCTCAATGAAATGGGCACAGTGGCTCCAACAATGGGCTCAATCACAGCAACGACTGTGAGGATGGCACAGGGCAAGGAAGTGTTTCATTCTGTTTTACACAAGGTCGCCATGAGTCAGAACAGGCGCCTAATAACAATTATTTGTCTCCTGATACGCAGCTCTGCTAGTAGTTGCACATACTAATAAGAAGAAAACTCTAATCTCATACTGCCCAAACTTCTCCACCAAAGTTTCCCTAATAATAGGAAACCCATATGACACTGGGCTTTAGGGAGTGAATGAAGCTAACTTCCCTCTCCAATCCTGCATGAAACTTCTTTGAAGATTCTGGGTTTATTTTTAAAAATAATATACATTTTTCATTTTACCCCATACTGTATTTCTGTTTTCTTTGATGTAAAAATAAAATCTCCCCGAAATACTTCAGAAAAATTAGCAACCCAGGAAGAAGTGCCAAGTTTATCCTGGGGCATCTGGAACCCACTAGCATGCTGTATCCTCATTCATGCCCAAGCCTCCATTGAACAGCACAATACTCAAGGCTTTCAATACCCAGAAACTAAAATATGGCTGACTCTCAATCTAGATTCACTCTAAAAATAATCAGAAAAGTATAACCTCATTTTGTCCTCGTACAACTTCTATGAGGTAGGTACTATTACCTGAATTTTTTTAAAAACCCAGTAAAAACCCAGTGTCCTATAGGACAGAGTAGAACTGCCCCATAGAGTTTCCAAGGAGCGCCTGGTGGATTCGAACTGCCGACCCTTTGGTTAGCAGCTGTAGCACTTAACCACCTGAATTTTAGATAATGAAATGAGGCACACAGCAATTAAGAAACATGTCTAAGATCACAGAGGCAGGAAGTAGAAGAACTGGGACTTAAACCAAAGTAGCCTGGCTTCAGAACCCAAACTCTTAGCCTTGTATAGACTGTCTCTCTGTAACTGGAGGCTAAATGTCCTTTTAACTGTCCAATTTCACTGAAAAATGCTAAAAGTCAGGTTCTGACAAGCCCCTCCCTTTATCTACTCCCTTTAACCTGTTATTCCTTTCTAGTAATGAATATTGCTTATTTTTGGTTAAAGTTTTATTGGAAGACTTCCCTTGATACCTTAGCAGTGTATAATGTTTATTTACAGTGAATATAACTGATTTTTTTCATAAAAACAAACAGTGGTCAAACATATTTTCCATTTCAGTTAGGGGCCAGAAAACACAGACCTGGGCTTTGATTGTTTTAAGGAAGAAACCCATAGTGAGTACCAATTCGCTGTGTGTGGCAGGATGCCATTCTTTTTTCTCCCTGAAGATTTAGCAATAATCCCACTGCTTTCCAGTGGGGCAGGAGACAGAAGGCCAGGCCGGGAATTAGGCTTTAGTCCTGGCTGTGACACAAACTGTACACTTGGGGAAAACATTCAGATCCTTTAGGCCTCTGTGATATGTGTAAAATCAGGAGGCAGGACTAGATCTCTTAGGCCGTTTCCACCTCTAACATTCTGTGAGTTACCAGGTCCAAACATTCTTTCACTTCCTTGATTCTTCAAAACATAAGCCTCTGTGGGGTATGTATGTGGAGAAGGAGAGCCACTCCTATGGTTTCTCTCATTTTGTGAGCTGGCATGAAGCCATGGTGACTATTCTGAAATGCTTGTGCATAACTGAAAGAATGTAATATCTCAATTCCAAGAAAAGTTTAAAGACAGAAATGTGCTCAATGTATTAGAACAGTGTAAAAGTAACCAATCCAATCTGGAATGAAAAGGACACGCTATGAATGGCTATTTAGGTCCCTTACGACCATATTACTTTTCTAAGAAGCATTACTGTAAAGTATAGCTAAAGTATCACATTTTTCATTCAAAAGACATGTTTTATCTTCTGAATAAAGTGATAATAGTAAGGATATTCTCTTTTCAAAAGTCAAACTCTACGCAGAAGATACTGAACTAGGTAGTAACTGTTGTCGCTAGTTGCCGTCAAGTTGATTCCCACTCATGGTGATCTCATGTTTGGAGAGTGGAAATGCTCCATAGGGTTTTCAAGGCCTGTGACTGCCAGGCCTTTCTTCTAAGACACCTCTGGGTGGGTTCTAACCGCCAACCTTTCAGCTACTAGTCGAGTGCTTAACCGTTTGCACCCCCAGGGGACTCCATGTAGTAACTAATAAAGTGTTAATCAGTTATTTAAACTAAAAGCCAGACTTTGACACTGAAGAGCAAAGTCAATTCCTCTCCTACCCGTGAGTATCAAGGAATTTTAACACGTGCTTCTTTCCCCAAGCACTCAAAAATAACCCAAGATATTTCCAAGGATTTAGTCCCCTGTGTTTCTATGGGCTTACGTAATATGTTTTTATATGTTAGTATTCTCCTCCTTCTCTGAGGACAGCTAAATTTCAGATGCTCTTGGTGGCATCAGAAAATGCCTCCCGTTAGCAGTGATTTAAGGATTACAAATGTTTCGTGCCAACCTTAAACACCTTGCAAGGCAGGCGGTCCCAGTGTAATAAACTGTGCTATCCCTCAGAGAGGCAAACAGACAATTCTGCCTGCTAAAGACAGTGAAACTTTCTACTTCCTTTGAAACAACTGTTTGCTTATTAGAAACTTAGTATATAGCTATTATACAAAATATTAGAAAATATAAGTAAGCAGGGGAAAACTAATCACTCAGCATCCCACCATCCAGAGACTACCTGTGGTAACAGGCTCACATATGCCTTCACCCTCATTGTTTTAAAAATGGACGCATGCTGTAATGCCATTTTCTAACCTAATTTTTTCACTTAATATACTGAGAGTATTTTCTGTATAATTTATATGTTATTCTCTAATATCCCCTTTAATCACTACATAACAGTCCCTGGATGGTGCAAAGGGTTAAGTGCTCGACTACTAAGTAAAAGGTTGGCAGTTTGAATCCACCCAGAGGTGCCTCAGAAGAAAGGCCTAGTATCTAGGCCTTTCACAGCCAGTGAAAACCTTGCGGGGCACAGTTCTGCTCTGAAACACACAGGGTTGCTATGAGTCAGAACTGACTCAACGGCAACCAGTTTTCGTATTCCACTAAATGGCTGCATCACAGTGCGTTAAATCAGCCAGCACTGTGGGACTTCGGGGAAGTTTGTGGCTGTTCACTATTGTAAGCAGAATTTCTCCTTTACTTCCTGACGCATCTTCTCCATACCCTCACGCCTCCCCCAAAGTAACACAATACAGCCTCTCACTCTCTCGATTCACTTGGGTCAAACCCCTGCTATTACCTACTGCTCCCTCTGAAGGGTCAATACCAACCTGACAGCAAGGCGAGGCGGCCAGGATGTCGTAGGTGTACATGGTGCCCAGCTGGTGCCAGCTGCCATCCCACCGGGACTTACACTTGATGCAGATGATCTTGTGCACCCCCTCCAGGCAGTCCACACACACTGCATACAGGTGCATGAGTCTCCCTGTGCACAGAAGACACAAAGCTGAGAGTGGCCATTATGGAAACCATGGTTTGTCTCCAAATGGGATAGAAAATGCCCTCTCGATCAATTACAAGCAAATGTTTTATCATTTGGATGAGTATAAAAATCAAAACAGGTATTTGTCACATATCCCCAAGTTATCCTTTTAGGATAATGATGAATTGCTATTGTCAACTGGGACATATATTTTCAATTCAAGGTTATTAAATACCTACTTCAATTCACTTTTCGTGAAAGTGCAGCTAGGTTTACAATATGAGCATACAAATTCAAATGACCAAGCCACGTATGTTCAAAACCAGACTGTAATGACGAGGGACTTTCTGCTCAGATGTCTATGTGCAGCATACAGAGTCTGAACTAGTAACACTGGCCTTTAGTCACAGGCTCTCAGATGAACATACAGGGAAGTATGGTGGACAGAAGGTTCCATTAACAACCGGAGAGCTAAGCTCAGCAGGAAGGAGGAGGGACTTAAACTCTAAGCTCTACTCTGACAGGTCCCATCATAAAAAAGCCAGAAGTCTCTCTTGGTATCAACAGCCCAGAATTATACCACAGCCAAAATTACTACGTTAACTGCCCTTGTCCCCAAAATTGCTCAGCCACCACCACATCTAATTTAGGAACCAGAATTATATCTTACTTGTAAAGTGGTTTTTTAAAATAAGTACAATGTCTTGCTATTTACTGGGCTCTCGAGTCACAAAGTGGCTCAACCCCATTCCTCCATTATTTATCAACATCTTAATGCTTGTAAAGGAAAGATATCACTTATATGGAAGAATCAGGGTTCAAATGGTCAGAGAAGAGTCAGATTGTCCAGGACCGGCCTGGGTGATGTGTAACAGCAACAATGCTGCTATTTGGGGACCAGAGAGCTGTGCTGTACTGAAGTCTGGTGTCAGGAGAACACACACTCCTAAGTGACTTGATTCAGGTTGTGTGGCTCAGTGCCATCAGTCAGGCTATAGAGCTTCACCTGTCAGTGGCAAGGATTAGTCTGACCTTTACCTGTGAGAAATGGAAATGTGAAACTTACAGGGCAACCTTTTCTTGCATTTGCTTACATGACTCTCTCTCCTTGAGGGATGGAGCCATGTCTCGGTCACCCCTGTAGCCTCAGTGTCTAGCACAATATCTAGAACGTAGAAAGCACTCCGCAAGTGTACACTAGATGAATGGATGGGGCTTGTTAACAACCGAAGACATTACAACCTGGGGGCCTCTATGCCAAAAATGGGAAGAGTGAGAGGAGCTTCTTGGTAATACTGCCCACCCCTGCTCTGGGGTACTCTGGGTCTGGTCTCCTCCTAAACTTACTCACTGCAATTTTCAAACATTCAAAAGAGACACAGGCTGCTGCTAGGAACAGTGGGGGCAGAGGCACCCACCAAAGTCAGGTGTTGACAACAATGATGATGATGACGATGATGATGACAGGTAACTTACTGAGTGCTTGCTGAAGGTCTGGCACTGTGCTACAAGCCCTACACGAATCATTTCACTTAACCCTTACAACAACCCTATGAAGTAGGTACAATTGTTATTCCTACTTCAGACAGGAGGAACTGAACGTAGAGAGTTTAAGTACCTCGTCCAAGTTCACAGAAATAGTAAGTGGCAAAGCCCAGACTTACAACCATGTTTCTCTGGCTCTAAGCTTCCAGGCAAACTCATGAGACCTCCTGCCCTAACTGAGTCTCTAGATTTATTTCAGTTTCTATCATACAGTGTCATAAGTATGGAGAACTTAACATTTCTAAATGCTAGAATTTTGAGTTCAAATACAAATGCAGATTCCAGAAAAAACAATCACATGTGGTTCAAAGTACTGAAGTCTAATGAGAACTTCCTAATTAGATCAGTCTTAATAAATTATTAAGACCAAACAAGGATACATTCTTAGAGGAAGAGTCAGGGAACTGAGGCTGGAGTTAAAGGGAAGGGCAGTGAGGGTGAACGGCAGAGCAAGGGAGCAACGGTCCACACGATCCACCACTGGAAATTCAAGGTTATTTCAGCAACACAGAAGCAGCTGCAGACTGTGGAATCCTGTTTTACACTAGCTTGTTATAAATAAAATTACACGGGACTGTTCCGAGATATGGCAATAAGAACAGAGACGTGGTCAAGGCCTCAACTGTAGCACTGATGATTTCTCTGACACTGATAAGACATCCTGATCTTCAGGAGATTTTATAATTAATAGTTAAACTTCTCAATATCCTTGTAGCTCACTAACACACCCCCATTATATATGTATGTGTTCGTGTACATGTATACACACACACACACACACACACACACAAACTCAAGATGATTTATTTTTCATCTCTTTCTCCATCCACTACCCTGACTGATAGGTGCCATCAAGATTTAGTCTTGGGCTCTGTCACATAATCTTCTTTTTCTTTCTCGTTCTATCTCCATTCACTACTCCTTGGCATTCATCTCAAAAGCTTATTTCTAATAGTGCTCAGTAGACATCTCCATATGAAAGTCAGATCATCACTTAAAACCCAATATACCCACTCCTCATTTATCAACATGGTTAGGTTCCAAAGACCAGGTCATTATGCAAAAATTGGCATTATGTGAAAATGGAGAATGATCACACCAGATCACAAAATAGAGGCTAACTACATCATTACATAACTACCAAATTATATCATTACATAACTGCCAAGCCACTGAGAATCACGGCTCAGGCAAGTTGACACATAACCTTAACCATCAAAGCCAGCATTACTCTTCCCTCACAACTCAGCATTCATTACTGCCAGATGTACGTCATTAATGTGCAAAATAGTTGGATAGTAGATTATTATTATTGTCATAAATGTGAAATATCGGATAATAAGACAGCTAATAAGTGAGGAGTAGGTGTACACACGAAGTCCCTCCATCTTCTTTATCCTAAAATCCCTTTCCCAGCTTTCTCTACTCCCGTCTGTGACAGTACCATTTATCTGCTCTAGAACCAAAGTGAGCCAATGATGACTCTTCATCCTCCACAGAAGTTGTCCCCAAAGCCAGAGTTTTCCTTTTAAAACAGTATTTGGCAGATATCCTGCCCTCTCAATTCCCACTGTCACCACCCCAACAGTCTCTTATCTCCTCACATCTAGAGTAATAAGTTTCAACTCTGTCTCTAGAGTCCATCCCTTTCAAGCTATTTTGATCCTCTGCTTTAAAAACAATTTTAATAGTTGCACAACTTGATGAGTGTAACTGATACCACTAAGTTGTACAGCAGAAAAAGGGCAAAATGGCAAATACTGTGTTATGTATAATTTTACAAGAGCAGCAACCCCCTCCCCCAAAAAGAAAGGCTAAGTTGCTGATTCTACTTAACCACATCCAAGCACTTCATAGGATTAGTTCTATTGGTCTGAAGGTTCAGGGTCCTGGTTTCGTGGGACTATCCAATCAATTGCCCCAATACTGTTTTTAAAGTTAATGCTCCACTCCCTAGTTTGGTGAGTAGTGCCTGGAGATTTATAAGCTTACCAGCTGCCATCCAAGATGTAACAATCGGTCTCTATTCGCCTGAAGCAGCAGAGCAAGAAGGAGACCCAGAAACCTGAGAAGAAACTAGACTGCAGCTCTAACTGCCTCCATGAGCAACCACCTCTTCAGCCATGAGACCAGAGCTGGATGGTGCCTGGTTACCATTACTGAATGTTTTGACGAAGGACTCAATAGATTAATCCTGATTAAAATAGAAAAATTGTGAAACAGAATTTCAAATTCTTACAGAATCCAGATTTACTGGACCTATTGAAACAGAAGGAACCCCCATATCTACTCCTTTGAGAAAATCTTCACACCACGAACTGAAATTATTCTCTGAAATCTTGTCTAAACTAAAAAACTATTTAGCTAAATTAGTAAACGATGTTTCCTATGAGAACTGCATTCTTTTCAAGAACTATCAATATGAGACCAAATTGTCAATAGTGACTCTAAAGCAAACATGAGAAGTTCGGGGGCCAGTGAGTCTAAATCAACGGTGGTGAAAAAATATGGGTAGAGAGAGTAAAAATGGCGACACAATGTGAAGTATGTAACCAATGTTATCGAATTACACATGTAGAAATTGACAAATGAGTATATGTTCGCTGTGTATATTTTCACCAAAATTAAAATTAAAAGTTGTACATAAAAAAAAAATTTTAAAACCCTTCACTTCAAAAAAGACAGGGAAAAAGCTCTTTATTCCAGCTTGAAAGGCCCCCGCAATCTGTCTCCCACCTGTCTGACTCATTTCCCACTCTCACCCAGCAGTTCTTGCCAGTTCACTTGCTGTCTTCTGATCCCAACCTGGCCTTTCTGGCCACCACTCCTTTGCTCATGCTGCTCTCTCCTCTCATCAACAGACATCTGACATGACTTAACCCCTCTGCCTATCAAATCTGCCTCCTTTGAATACTCCAGGCCAAGGTGGCCCCTTGCTTCTTGGAAAGTACAGGATATACATAATATCCACGTGGTACTAGTTCTGTATATGGTACTAATTCCTGAAGCCTGGTACAGTTAGTTACATTTATATAAAAGTATTTTATATCCTAAGCCTATAAATGAAAAGTAAAGACTGACCCTTTTCTTGCTATGAGCTCTAGAATACCTAGCACAGGAAATTCCTAAGTACTGTTTGATGGATATTGATGGTGCCATTGTCAGGTGCCATCGAGTCAGTTGAGACTCATAGCGACTGTATGTACCACAGAACAAAACAGTGCCCAGTCCTGAGCCATCCTTACAATTCCTCTTATGCTTGAGCCCACACTGTTACAGCCACTGTGTGTCAATCCACTTCGTTGAGGGTCTTCCTTTTTTTCGCTATCCCTCTAACTTTACTAAGCATGATGTCCTTTTCCAGGGACTGATTCCTCCTGCTAACATGTCGAAAGTATGTAAGATGCAGTCTCGCCATCCTTGCTTCTAAGGAGCATTCTGGTTGTACTTCTTCCATTCTTTTGGCAGTCCGTGGTATGTTCAATATTCTTCACCAACACCACAATTCGGAGGTGTCAATTCTTCTTCGGTCTTCCTTATTCACTGTCCATCTTTCACATGCCTATGATACAACTGAAAATACGATGAATTGGGTCAGGCGCACCTTAGTCTTCAAGGTGACATCTTTGCTTTTCAAAACTTTAAAAAGGTCCTTTGCAGCAGATTTGCCCAATGCAATCCATCTTTTGATTTCTTGGCTGCTGCTTCCATGGCTGTTAATTGTGGATCGAAGTAAAATGAAATCTCTGACAACTTCAATCTTTTCTGTTTATCATGATGTGGCTTATTGGTCCAGTTGTGAGGACTTTTGTTTTATGCTGAGGTGAAATCAATACTGAAGGCTGTGGCCTTTGATCTTCAACAGTAAGTGCTTCAAGTCTTCTTCACTTTCAGCAAGGTTGTGTCATCCGCATAACACAGGCTGTTAACGAGTCTTCCCCCAATCCTGATGTCCTGTGCTTCTTCATATTGTCCAGCTTCTCGGGTTATTTGCTCAGCATACATATTAAACAGGTATGGTAAAAGAATACAACCCTGATGCACACCTTTCCTGACTTTAAACCAAGCTGTATCCCCTGTTTTGTCCAAACAACTGCATCTTGATCTGTGTACAGGTTCCTCATGAGCACAATTAAGTGTTCTGGAATTCCCATTCTTCGCAATGTTGTCCATAATTTGTTATGATCCACACAGTCAAATGCCTTTGCATAGTCAATAAAACACACGTAAGCATCCTTCTGGTATTCTCTGCTTTTAGCCAGGATCCATCTGACACCAGCAATGATATCCCTGGTTCCACATCCTCTTCTGAATCTGGCCTGAATTTCTGGCAATTCCCTGTCAATACACTGCTGCAGCCGCTTTTGAAAGATTTTTAGAAAAATTTTGCTTTCATGTGATATTAATGATATTGTCCTATAATTTCCCCATTTGGTTGGATCACCTTTCTTGGGAATAGGCATAAATATGGATCTCTTCCAGTCAGTTGGCCAGGCAGCTGTCTTCCAAATTTCTTGGCATAAATGAGTGAGCACTTCCAGTGCTGCATCTGTTTGTTGAAACATCTCAATTGATAGTCCATCAATTTCTGGAGCCTTGTTTTTCACCAATGCCCTCAGTGCAGCTTGGACTTCTTCCTTCAGTACCATTGGTTCCTGATCATGTGCTACCTCTTGAAATGGCTGAACGTGGACTAATTCTTTTTGGTATAACTACTCTGTGTATTCCTTCCATCTTCTTTTGATGCTTCCTGCGTCCTTTAATATTTTCCCCATAGAATCCTTCGATATTGCAACTTGAGGCTTCAATTTTTTCTTCAGTTCTTTCGAGCCTGGGAAACACCGAGCATGTTGGTCCCTTTTGGTTTTCCATCTCCAGCTCTTTGCACATGTCATTATAATACTTTACTTTGTCTTCTCGAGGCACCCTTTGAAATCTTCTGTTCAGTTCTTTTACTTAATCATTTCTTCCTTTTGCTTTAGCTGCTCGACATTCCAGAGCAAGTTTCAGAGTCTCCTCTGACATCCATCTTGGTCTTTTCTTTCTTTCCTGTCTTTTCAGTGACCTCTTGCTTTCTTCATGTATGATGTTCTTGATGTCATTCCACAACTCATCTGATCTTCGGTCATTAGTGTTCAACAGGTCAAATCTACTCTTGTGATGGTCTCTAAATTTAGATGGGATATACTCAAGGTTGTATTTTGGCTCCGTGGACTTGCTCTGATTTTCTTCGGTTTCAGCTCAAACTTGCAGATGAGCAGCTGATGGCCTGTTCCAGTCTGCCCCTGACCCTGTTCTGACTGACGATACCGAGGTTTTCCATCGTCTCTTTCCACAGATGTAGTCGATTTGGTTACCGTGTATTCCATGTGGCAAGGTCCATGTGTAGTTTGATGGGTAGATGGGTTAAATGAAAAGTAATTTGTCCATCATGAAAAGAAAAAGGACATTACTGCCACGTACCCTGTACTCATGTACCCTCATTCATCTTCATAAAGGATATTCAGTTTTAAGATAGTAAAGGTGCATCCACCCACTTTTTCTCTCTAAAACTATCCACTCCTCCTGCCTTAAGCAGCATGAAGAACAAGAAACAGAAACACAAACTCCATCTTCCGTGAACTTATCAGGAACCTACAACCCTGAACCAAGATACATGAGGTCTGAAAGTGCATGGAAGAATGGTAATGGCTTAGATCTGAAACTGGACAATAAGCACAGAGAAGAGTAGGGTGAGGGGCTAAAAGGGAAACAGTGAGGTGCTATAAATTACAAAAACCATAAGTTCTATGCAACTCTTCCCATCAAGAAGAGGAGTCTGGAGTCCAGATTAGCCTTGGGGCTCACTTTGATGAATAGAATGTGACAGAAGTGATGTTAGCAGTTCCCCATTTAAGGTTCTAGAGACTGCAATTTCCACTTTAACCCTCCTGAATGCTGGCCTGAGAACACTGTGTGAAAAAGCCAGAGCTAGTTTATTGGAAGATGATAATACGGAGCAGAGCTAAGCCATTTCAACTGAGGCCCCCTAACAACGAGTCTGCCATCTGCTTGACATGTGTAAGGCCATTCTAACTGTCCAGCCTCAGGTGTGATGGCCTGGGTCAGAAGAATCACACAACCAACCCATAAAATTGTGAGAAATCACTACTGTACTAAGCCACTAAATTTTAGAGTGGTTTGCTTTATCACAGAGGCTTTAGATACAGGGGATTAAGTTTTACAAAATGTATAATGAAACTACTCCCCGAAACTCCAGCTCCCTTCCACCACTCAAAATGATAAAACAAGAAATTGTACCATGAAACAAAAATAGAATATTAAAAAGAGCCCTTAGAAATCAAAAATGTGAAAACAGAAAATTTAAACTCACTGAATATACTGGAAAATAAAGTCAAGGAAATTTTCAGAAAGCAGAACAAAGATATGAACAACAGGGCTAAAAACATATGTTAAAAATGATCCTCCAAAAAGGATCACACTACAAGGTCCAATATCTGATTAACAGGAGTTGTGTGGGGGGGGGGGGCCCGTGGTGGAAATAGAGAGGAGGGGACTATCAAGGAAATAATATAAAAGAAAATTCCCCCAAACTGAAGAACATAAGTTTACAAAGTCAACGAACCAAGAGAGTGCCCGGCACAATGAACAGGTGGAAAAAAAAAAAAAAAATATATATATATATATATATATATATATATTTGTTGTTGTTGTTCTTAGGTGCCGTCGATTCGGTTCTGACTCATAGCGACCCTATGCACAACAGAAAGAAACAGTGCCTGATCCTGAGCCATCCTTAACAATTGTTGTTAAGCTTGAGCTTATTGTTGCAGCCACTGTGTCAATCCACCTAGTTGAGGGTCTTCCTCTTTTCCACTGACCCTGTACTGTCAAGCATGATGCCCTTCTCCAGGGACTGATCCCTCCTGACAACATGTCCAAAGTATGTAAGACACAGTCTCGCCATCCTTGCCTCTAAGGAGCATTCTGGTTGTACTTCTTCTAAGACAGATTTGTTCGTTCTTTTGGCAGTCCATGGTATATTCAATATTCTTCGCCAACGCAATTCAAAGGCGTCAATTCTTCGGTCTTCCTTATTCATTGTCCAGCTTGCACATGCATATGATGCAATTGAAAATACCATGGCTTGGGTCAGGCGCACCTTAGTCTTCAGGGTGACGTCTTTGCTCTTCAACACTTTGAAGAGGCCCTTTGCAGCGGATTTGCCCAATGCAATGAGTCTTTTGATTTCTTGACTGCTGCTTCCATGGCTGTTGATTGTGGATCAAAGTAAAATGAAATCCTTGACAACTTCAATCTATTCTCCGTTTATCATGATGTTGCTCATTGGTCCAGTTGTGAGGATTTTTACTTTCTTTATGTTGAGGTGTAACCCATACTGAAGGCTGTGGTCTTTGATCTTCATTAGTAAGTGCTTCAAGTCCTCTTCACTTTCAGCAAGCAAGGTTGCGTCACCTGCGTAATGCAGGTTGTTAATTCGTCTTCCTCCAATCCTGATGCCCCATTCTTCTTCATATAGTCCAGCTTCTCGTATTATTTGTTCAGCATACAGATTAAATAGGTATGGTGAAAGAATGCAACCCTGACGCATACCTTTCCTGACTTTATATGTATCTGTGAAACTTTAGGATAACCAGGATAAAGAAATGATACTAAAACCTTTCAAGGTAAGGAGAAGAAGAAGAATTAAAGAATCAGGTATAAGAATAATATTAGAATTCTCAACAGCAACACCAGAAGCAGAAGACAGGAAAGAAATGCCTTCAAAATTCCACAGGAATAATATTTAACTTGGAAGACTGTACCAGGCAATGGCAATCAAGTGTGAAGATATAATCAAGATATTCTCAGACTTTCAAAGTTTCAAAACATCTATTCCCATGTACGCTTTCTCAGAAAGGCCCTGGAAGATGCTCTCAAACAAATTGAGAGAATAATTCAAGGAAAAAGAAAACATGGGATCCAGGAAACAGAAGATTTTAAAAAACGAAATAAATGAAGAAATTCCTAGAAAGACAACCATGTAGCATAGCAGGTCATGAGTGCACCAGGATAGGCAAGAGCAAGATGAAAGTCTCTATGAGAGAAATTTCAGGGGAAAAAATTTCAGAAAATGTCTGACAGGGACCCCAACACCCTTTTAACTGAGTACTGAAGTCACTCCTGAGGTTTACCCTTCAGTCAAAGATTAGACAGGCCTAAAAAACAGTAACACATGTAGTTCAATTATGTACACAAGACTAAATGGGCACACCAGCCCAGGAGCAAGGACCAGAAGGCAGGAGGGGACAGGAAAGCTAGACAAATGGAAATGGGGAACCCAAGGTCGAGAAAAGGAGAGTGTAGACAGGTGGCGGGGTTGACAACCAATGTCATACAACAATATATGTATTGTTGTGTGAGAGATTAATTTGCCATGTAAATTTTCACCTAAAGCACACACACACAAAAAAAAAACAAAAAAATGACAAGTATGTGGAAATGTTTTTTGAGAGATGGGTTGAAGAGCTGCCAAAGAGTGAAAACAATTAGCCAAAGTTTCAAAGAAGGCAAAGCAAATGAAAATGTGATGCAATTATTAGATCCAATAAAAACAAAAGCTGTCCTAGAACGGAAATATAGTACTTCTTACAGGAAATCCACCTATACTTCTTGGATCAGCACTAAATATTTATTTACTCATAATATTAAAAGCTTTAAGGATTTAACCAAGAATTGTGATATATTATCCTGGGAGAGGGGAGGAAGATGTTAAAAAAAAAAAAAAGCTTACACAGTCATCCATCCTAAAAGTAAGTTAATAGATAGTATCTAAAATTGGAGAATGAAGATAGCAGTATCTTAAACTATCACAGTAAAAATCTGAAAACTCAACTAAGATTCGAAAGTCCCTTTGGATTTGGAGACAGACAACAGGGGGTAATAGGAAGAAAATAGTGGGGGGTGTATTATTTTCATTAAAGACTTTTTGTTAGCACTATTTAACTTTTAAGGGTATCAACATGCTACATGTCATGCACCCCATCTTTACGTAAGCTCAATAGTTTTATATGAATTGACAGATTTTTCACTTACCTAACCAACTCCCTGTCATTCAATTTATGGCTGAAATGAACCGAAGTCCTTGCTTCTCATCCAGAGGACTAGCAAGCAGCACTGAACCCTGCCCCGCCTCACACCCGCCACCAGCAGGGTAGTTTCTCAGCTTTCAGTAACCCTCCATTTTCTTTTGCTGCTATCAATAGAGTCTCATTATCTGTAACTTTCAAAATTAATTCTACTCATCTAAAAACATGATGGCCCTCTCTAACCCCTACTTTCCTTCCCACTCTGTTATGTTTACTTGGATCAAAAGGGCACATAGCTTTCTGCACACTTTAAGTTTCAAAGGCAACTGTTTTATACCAAGTGACATAACTGTACAATTTGTTCTCTAAATATACTCCCAGTTATGAAAAACTACACACCAGCAGTCCTCTCTTCAAATTATGGCAAAACAAAAACATAAAATTACCCACTAGGATAGCTGTGCTTGGCACAATGACATCAGATTTAAAAAAAAAAAAAAAAAAAAACAGTACCGCCACCCCATCACTGGTAACTCTGAAATATGCAATGGTTACCTAGCACCTGCCTAGAACAAAGCAGCAGTAGCAGCTAAAATTAAGCCAGAGGAAAGTGATTCCATCATGTTTGCTTTTAGGTTTCTAACAAATGAAAAGCAGGCAAGGTGAATGAACACCTATACCTTGAAGGTGACAAGGAACATCATATTCAATCTCATCGTGTCTCGATGGGCTTAGGAACAGAGTTCCGTCCACCAGTGGGAACTGTTCGAACACCGGGAGCGCTCGGTGGCACAGAGCACAGTTTACAACATTTCTATGGCTGGCACTGAGGGCCGCGAGGATGAACTTCCGCAGATCCTCGCCCTGGCCCACTTGGGCATCGTCTTCCATGCGCACGTGGAAAGTGTTCAACTTATGCCGGGGGATGTGCGTGAGCAGCTCGGAGAGATCGAGCCGCCGCAGGAACTGCACGGGAGCATCAAAGTGTCCCCCCCTGTGAACCGATAACCCGGCTGGACTGTAATCAAAGTGGGCATTTCTGAACACGTGGCCCCCCGCCACGGCCTTTTTATGAGGCTCAAGATGTATGGCATTCTTTAGGAATTCCCCAAGGTATCTCGAGGAGCGGGGACCGCTGAAGTGGGCAGGGGAGAGGATGGAGTAGCCTGTGGGTGGGGACTGGCCAGGGGAGGCGCAGGGGGAGCGGGCACCGTAGGGCACAGCACTGACTGCTTTTTCCTGGGAGTTCTGCCGGTCCATAGAATGGCGTCGGGGGAGATCATGGTTCAGGCCTTTTTGGGGCTTGTTCTGTGGCCTGCACTTCTTTGCCTCCTCCACAGCCTCACCCGGGGGCTTCCCTGTGTTCTTCTCCAACCCAGATTTTTTCTTTTTCTCGTCCTGCATCCGCTTCACCTGGTACCAGTCTGTGTCCTTCTTTAAGTGGCCTTGTCCACAGCGGCAGGAGCAGAAGCGGAAGGCCAGGTCATAGCCCTTCTTTGTCCACATGTTCTGGCGGCACTGCTTCTCATTCCAGCTGCGCGCCCGGCCGATGCAGTTGAACTGGACCAGGATGCTGCTCTCCCACTCGTAGAAACACTGCAGGTGCATCCAGGTGCTGTAGGGGCAGTGCTCGTTGTTACACACCACCTTCTGGTAGTCGTCCTTCTCTAGGTCAACTGGCCGCCCGAAGCTGCAGATCAGGGGTGTGGCACAAGGGGCTTCTGGGGAGGAACAAAAAAGGAGAAAGAACTTCAGTATACAGAACATTGGGAGGCCAGGTGACATCAGAGATCAAGACTATCATCCCAAAGTAGCCCAATCAAGCCAAAAGTCTAATCTTTCTGGTGTCAAGAGTTCTACCACTGGCATTACCACCACAGACAGGGCGAGAAAATATTTACCATTTTCTTCTGATACGATGTTGTGCCAAGGACATTTATTTTCTGATATTTGTTAAATGCTGAAAAACATACCAATGAGCTTCAAAAAGTCCAAATCCTTCATAGTACCTTTAGCTCTGTGTCAGTACTTCCAACGATATACCATGACGTTTTCCTAAGATGTGGGTGTAATGACAGGCAGTTCTAGGGCTCCCTGAAATGAGTCACTCCAGTGAATTAGAAAATAATATGATGAAGCTACTTAACCAACCAATTCTGGTGGTATCTCCAAAAGAGCCCTATATCATAGGGTTTAGGTTGTCCTAAATACCATATGGAAACCTTTGTGGCGTAGTGGTTAACTAAGTGCTGTGGCTGCTAACCAAAAGGCTGGCAGTTCGAATCCACCAGGCACTCCTTGGGAACCCTTGGAAGTTCTACTCTGTCCTATAGGGTCGCTGTAAGTCGGAATCGACTCGACAGCAATGGCTAAATATCACATAAAACAAAACGAATAAAAAAACTAAACCCATTGCTGTCGAGTTGGTTCCAACTCATACCAACCCTGTATGTCAGAGTAGAACTTCACATAGAGTTTCCAAGGAGCACCTGGTGGATTTCGAGTTGCTGACCTTTTGGCTAGCAGCCATGGCTCTTAACCACTATACCACCAGGATTTCCAAATATCACACAGAGGCTAGAAAATAGGCCAGCCTCATCTCTAATTCTCTTCTACAGTTATTTGATACCTGATGGTAGGGATAGATCAAATTAACTTTTGGTTCACACAGAATTATATGCTAGGTTGTGAAGAAAAAAGTCTCCCAAAACCGTCAGGACAGAAAGCAGCAACACTGAGATCTTTCTACCCTATCTCAAACATATGTCCCACAAGGGGTCCAAACAGCCACATAGGTTCCCAGAAAGGAAAGGAAAGCATGGTGACACAAGGAGAACCCATTTCTTAAGAAGTAAATCTGGGTCCCTGTAACTTCTCAATGGCAACTGAATTTCTGAGCTTAACCTAACTAACTCATTGCCACTAAGTTGATTCTGACTCATAACAACCCTATAGGATAGAGCAGAATTCCCTTCTAGGGTTTTCCAAGGAGCAGCTGGTGGATTCTAACTGCTGACCTTGGTTAGCAGCCAAGCTCTTAACCACAATGCCACCAGGGATTCACCATCTAAGCTTAAACTTACGAACAAATCTGTCAAACAGGTATGTGTTAAAAACCCTTTCAATACAATTTTTTTTTTTTGATGGGATGTGTTTTTAGTATTGGAATGCACGCTTACTAATTAAGGGTGTTTAAATTTTTGACTGGTAATACGGATTTGACAAATATGATCTGGCCATACAATCATCAATGAGGTGAGCGGCACCTTGGTGCCACCAATCTTGGGCATGACAGTATGCTACTGAGAACTAGGTAGGTAATTTACTCCTGGCGCCTTTCCATTAGGTTACATGAGGAACCTCTGGTTTTCCAAATATGACACAGAAAAACTAAAATAAACCCATCAGGTCTCCCTATTACCCAGGAAAGCCACAATTATGCTTGCAAGCCTTATCTCACCAAAATAAAGGGGAAAAAAGGCAAAAGTTTACAAAACTAACATATCCAGGAAGCATCACCTAATAGAATACTCAACCTATACAACAACAAGCCTCCGATTCTGGTCAGCTGAGCTTCACTCATTTCAAAAGGGACCCACCTTGACGCTAAACACATTAGAATTGAAATAACGCCTTTCCCCTAGCGTCCGGAGGCATAAAAAGGGGCTCGCAGATGGGTTAGGTCAATGGTAACGAAAAGGTTAAGTCCTAGCCCCATGCAACACTAGCTGTTTAACAGTGGAGAAGCTATTTTATTTATTTAATCTCCAATTTCCTCAATGGCAAAATGGACATAATCATAGTAGCTACCTTACAGAGATTTTTGTGAGGATTAAATAAAAAAAGTTTGTTGAGTCTAGCACAGCACAATAACGTTGTAGCTGTTATCCTTCTCGTTAGTTGAAACTTTATAATACAGCCTGGAACATCTTCATTTGTAAAAGAAACTGTGTAATGAGGTGATTGTGGGTCCAGATCAGAGATGGAAAAACCGATCTAGTCCAAGAACCAAAGGTGGGGTCAGAACTGGAAGACTGAAAGGCAGGCAGTAAAGCAATAGAACAGAGCCAGGGAAGGAGATCCGAGGCAATGCCAGAGACCCAAGCTCATGGTACCAGTTGTGTGGAGTGGGGGTTCAGTGTAACCAACAGGTCTGGGATGAGAGGAGCACAAAGAGCAACAGCACTAACCGCCTTCTGCAGTTGGTATCTTCTGTGCTTTTCTACAATTTTCAATAAAACTGACCATTTCCTTTAAAGCTCCTCTTTCATTTCACTGTTATTTTATTATTATCATCCTTTTTTTTCCAGCTTTTTCTCCGGCTCCTCTTTTACCTTCCATTCCCCAAAATAAGTACTTCCCAGGGCTAGATCTTTAGCATTTCCCTCTTTTATTTCTCAAGGCAGGAGCTAAAAATTAAATTTAGTATTTCTTAATGGGGGCATTACTGACATCTGGACAATTCTTCGTGGGGTGCAAGAGTCCAGTGCATTTTAGGAAATTTAGCATCACTGGACCCTGGGCACTAAATATCTGTAGCTCCCCACCTGCTCTACCTTCCCCGCTGTGGTAGCTCCAATTGCTTGTATGTTTTCAAGCACCTCCCCCCACACACTTTTAGAGAACAGTGCTACTTCCAGTAGAGAACCATTAGGCTTAATCAAGAAGGTTCTATATGCCATACTCAGGAGTTTAGACATTATATGTTATAGACAAGAAGCTACAGGAGAACTCTGAGCTGTAGGCTCCTGAAGTCGAGACTTCTATTTCAGAAAGCTCACCCTAGTGGCAGTGGGGTATGAGACTGGAGGCTGCTGGGGGATGAAGCAGAGGAAGCTGTAATCACACAGGTGAGAAATTATGAGCGACTGAACTTTTGAAGCAATGTGAGGTGACTAAAGTTTCCTCGAAATAAATGCTGATAACAGGAGGGGCAGGTTGGAAGGAAAGAACACTTTGAGCTGGCCCTGTTTTGGACCTGCTGAGTTGCAAGTATTTACCTAACACCAAGTTGGAAAAAGACACAACTGGAGCTAAAAAGAGCTAGAGCTATTCCTACAACAAAAAGACAAACAACCCAATTAAAAAATGGGCAAAGGATTTAAACAGACATTTCCACAAAGAAGATGCATAAATTGCCAATAAGCCCAGATGCCAAGGCCATTAGTCATTAAGGAAATTCAAATCAAAACCACAATTAAATATTACTTCACACCTACTATTATCGAACAAGTGAGGTAGGATGTGGTGGGAATATAAAATGGTACAGCCACTATGGAAGAGTTTGGGGTTTCCTCAAAAAGTTCAGCATAGAATTACCATATGATGTAGCAATTCCAATCCTGAGTATATACTCAAAAGACTTGAAAGCAGAGACTCAAACACATATGCATACATCAATGTTCACTGCAGCATTATTCACAATACTCAAAGACAGAAACAACCCAAGTGTTCATCAATAGATGAATGCTGTTGTTAGGTGCTGTCGAGTATAGTTCCGATTCAGTGACCCTATGCACAACAGAATGAAACACTGCCCAGTCCTGCACCACCCTCACAATTGTTGCTACGCCTGAGCCGATTGTTGCAGCCACTGTGTCAATCCATCTCATTGAGGGTCTTCCTCTTTTCTGCTGACCCTCTATTTTACCAAGCAAACAGATGAATAAAGAAAATGTGGTGTATGTATACAATGGGATATTATGAAGCCATGAAGACAAAAGAAACTGATACATGATACAACATGAATGAACCTTGAAAACATCATGCTAATATCATCATAATGTCAGACACAAAAGGACAAACATTGTGTGATCCCACGTATATGAAATATTTAGAATAGGCAAATGCATAAAGACCAAAGTAGATTAGTGGTTACTAGGGGCTGGGTATCATTAATATCACACATAAGAAAGCTTTTGCTGAAGATTATTCAAAAGCTGTTGTAGCAGGAATTCAGGCTGGATTCAGAAGACATGGAATGAGGGATATCATTGCTGATGTGATATGGATCTTGGCTGAAAGCAGAGAATACCAGAAAGATGTTCACCTACGTTTCACTGACTGTGCAAAGGCATCTGATTGTGTAGACCATAACAAATTATGGACTAACACTGCAAAGAATAGGAATTCCAGAACACTTAATTGTGCTCATGAGGAGCCTGTACATAGACCAAGAGGGGGTCATTTGAACAGAAAGAACAGCGGGATACCACGTGGTTTAAAATTAGGAAAGGTGTGCATCAAGGCTGTATCCTTTCACCATACGTATTCAATCTACATGCTGTGTAAATAATCCAAGAAGCTGGATTATATGAAGAAGAACAAAGCATCGGGATTGAAGGAAGACTTATTAACAACCTGCGGTATGCAGATGACACAACCTTGCTTGCTGAAAGCAAAGAGGACTTGAAGTACTTACTGATGAAGATCAAGGACTACAGCCTTCAGTATGGATTACACCTCAACATAAAGAAAACAAAAATCCTCACAACCTGACCAATAAGAAACACGTGATAAACAGAGAAAAGACTGAAGTTGTCAAGGATTTCATTTTACTTGGATGCACAATCAACGCCAATGGAAGCAGCAGCCAAGAAATCAAACGACATGTTGCAGGGGCAAATCTGCTGCAAGAGACTTCTTTAAAGTGTTAAAAGGCAATGATGTCACTTTGAGGACTAAGGTGCACCTGACCCAAGCCATGGTATTTTCAATCTCCTGAGATGCATGCAAAAGCTGGCCAATGAATAAGGAAAAGTGAGGAAGAACTGATGCCTTTGAGTTATGGTGTTAGCAAAGAATACTGAATATACCATGGACTAACAGAAGAACAAATAAATCTGTCTTGGAAGAAGTACAGCCAGAATGCTCCTTAGAAGCAAGGATGCCAAGACCTTCTCTCACATACTTTGGATATGTTATCAGGAGGTACCAGTCCCTGGGAAGAACATCATGCTTGGTAAAGTAGCGAGTCAGTGAAAAAGAAAATGACCCTCAACGAGACAGACTGCCACGGTGGCTGCAACAATGGGCTGAAGCATAACAATTGTGAGGATAGTGCAGGACTGGCAGTGTTTTGTTCTGTTGTACATAGGATCGCTATGAGTCGGAACCGCACCTAACAACAACAACAGGTGGTGGAAGGAGGAGGGAATGGGAGTTATTGTTGAAGGAGTACTGAGTTTCTGTTTGGGGTGATATAAACATTGTAGAAATATATAGTGGTAATGGTTGTACAATAGGATGGATGTACTTAATGTCACTGAATTGTACATTTAAAATGGTAAAAGGAAAAAAAAAAAAAAGAGCTAGATTTGTGAATACAGGTGTGGAGTCACTAACCCAGAGATGGAGGTTAAATGCCTGGAACTGGTGAGAGCGAGCCAGCCTGAGAAGACTGTGAGGAGTGGGCAGAGATGAGGGACTGGGAAAAAAATTCTAAGAAGCAACATTAAAAGGCTGGATGAGAAGAGTTAACCACGGAGACTGATTAGCAATCAACTGAGAATTTACTGGACAAGTCAGGAAAGAATCATGTCAAGGGACTCGGAAGAGTTTTAAGAACGGAGGAGTGTGAAATGTGGTAGAGTGACAGCGAAGATCAGTTTCTCAACCTCAGAACTACTGACATTTGGGGCTGGATAATTCTTTGTTGTGGGAACCGACTATGCATTGTAAAACGTTTAGCAGCAACCCTAGCCTCTATCCACTAGATGCCAGTAGAATACTAGCTGGGGTATTTATTTTGTCCTGAATATTATAGAGAAGCTAGAAAACAGCCTCACCTCATCCCTAATTCTCATTCCTAAAGGTAGGGTAATTATGAGTCGGAATCGGCTTGACAGCAACAGGTTTATGTGTTTTTCTGTTTTTTAACAGCAAAGAAAGGAGCTCTCGTGGTGCAGTGGTTTAAGAGCTCAGCTGCTAACCAAAAGGTCGGCAGTTCAAACCTACCAGCTGTTCCATGGAAGAAAGATGTGGCAGTCTGCACCCGTAAAGATTACAGCCTTGGAAACCCTACGAAGCAGTTCTACTCTGTCCTGTAAGGTCACTATGAGTCGGAACAGACTCGAAGGCAATAGGTGGTGGATGGCAGAGATGTTGGTCTAGAGAATTATGCCACCAGGCGGTGAAGACAAAAAAGAGAATTCTCTCAAAGTTATCAGGGGGGACCTTTTAAGTCTCCAAAATGTCTACAGACGTTGCCAAGTGTCTTCTGGGGGCAAAATCTCCCCTAGGGGCAAAATCTCTCCTAGGTGATGACCACTGGATAAGACAGAGACTGAGATGTCCTCAACAGAATGAGCAGTGACATCCCTGTGAGAGCCAGTCCAGTGGAATGATGGAGCTCGGGGTCACAGTGGACAGTGACGAATGAGTGGGGAGGTGAAGAAGCAGGAACAGTGAGTACAGAGGGCACCTCGGAAAACTCTTTCTGGGAAATATAACTGTAGAGAGAAGGAAGAGAAAGGGCACAGCACAGAAGGCAACAAGGTCTGAGATCAACTGGGCCAAAAAAAAGATAGGCTGAAGAGATAGGTTGTCATTGTTAGCTGCAGTAGAATCGGGCCCAGGCTCATGACAACCCTACGCACTATAGGATCAGACTGTTGTGATCCACAGAGTTTTCACCGCCAGATTTTCGGAAGTAGACCGCCAGGCCTTTCTTCCTAGTCTGTCTTATTCTAGAAGCACCATTGAAACCTGTTCAACATCACAGCAACACGCAAGCCTCCAAGAACAGATGAGTAGCAGCAGTGCATAAGGTCCGTTGGCTGGGAGTGGAACACAGGTCCACAGGTCTCCCACATGGAAGGCAAGAATTCTACCACTGAATTACCTACCACTGCCCCTCAAAGATACAGAAGAGGGTACAAATTATGATTCCCCTACTCAAAAAACTTTACAACCTCACCACTGCCCACTGAATTACAAATACAACATTCCACCAAATGAGAGAGCACAGGTGATAGCACCCACACAGCCTATACAAGCATAGGTTATGGCTGTGTTTGTTGTTACTTGCCACTGAGTTGTCTCCAACTCAAAGCATTGCTAGGTCCTGCACCATCTTCATGATCATTGGTATGTTTGAGCCCACTCTTGCAGCTATTGAGTACTGCCTTCCAATGCAGGGGGCTCATCTTTCAGCACTATATTGGACAATATTCTCTTGTGATCCATAGTTATGGCTATGTTACCATTATCCACTTCAGTGTAGAATCCCAGGGCTGTAGCAAAATGGCCCTAAGCCAACTTTCCGACTTCCATGTATTTGGTCATCACCACCTGATCACTGTAGCTTCCTCATCCACCCCCGGCGGTCCACAATCATTAATCTTCTTTATCAAAATCCCATTCAGTGTATGTAGCAGTTCATAGTACAGACTCCGGAACTCTGCTGCCTGCATTAGGATCCCAGAAGCACCAATTCTCAGCTGTGTCCTCTTGAACAATTACTTCTCTTTGCAGCAGTTTCCTCAGTTTGAAATGCAGATAGTAGCAGAATGTACCTGATATACTTGTAGCCCTTAAAACAAGGCCTAGCACTTAGTAAACCTCTCCCTCCTCTCCTGCTCTTTTAAAGCCCAACTCTAAAAACACCCATTTCTCCAGGACTCCCAGTTTCCCTCTATCCTGAGTCTCCTCAGCACGGTCAGGTCTGAATCTGACTTAAAATCCTTTAGTGCCCCGCTTATTTTCTTCTTTGAATTTTTTGTTGATCCCATGTGTTTTCAATAACGAAAGGTATGCTGATTAAACAACCACTTCAGAATTTTTGTTATGAGTTATAGATTTTGACACTATCTGGAGTTCCGTATGTTCCAGAGGACTCCATGATCCCCATTGTCTAGGATCACATACGCCCCAGCAGATGCCAAAACACAGTAAGCCCTACTGATATGAGTCAATGAATGCATGGCAAAAATAACTTGTGAGAGTTTGAGTCTCTTGAAAAGTACCACTGCAATGCATTATTTCTTATTGGAAAGGCATTATTTACCATTCAGAAGCTAGAAAGGAGGATGTCAGCAACACTTGGAAACAATGAATGGCATAAAGCAGAAAATGGCTACTACAAACGAAGACTGGCAAGAGTTTATTCTTGTGATAAGTACATTCTCATGAGAACATAGCAATTGGGAAACACAGTGAGGAGAAAGGCAAACTGGTCAAAAGTTTAGAAAATTCACACATTAGGGAGGCATTTACCTAAGACAATACTCAATCTACACAAAAATGAAGCTCCCATTCAGGATTTTTCAGTTTCACACATTTCAAAAGGCTCCCACATGGAGGCTAAACACGTTAAAATCAGGTTACCTCTTTCCCAAAAAACTCCAGAGGCATAAAAAGTGGTTGGAATATTATATGACCCACAAACCCCCAAAGGGTTAAGTCCCTCATCGTACTTCCCTGGCTCAGGAGAGCGCACCTCTCACTCATCTTTGTGTTCCTGGCACCACAGGCCCCAGGCCTTACACAAACCTGGTAATGAACAGAACTGCAACAAAAACACACCAGCAGATCAAACCCACACAGGACAGGCAGAGCAGAAGGAAGCGAGAGAGCTGTAGCCCCGGACAGGAAGACCTAAGTGTACTGCAGTGTGCTGAAATGAAGTGGAAGAATGGCTTGTAAACTCTGAGTAAATTAACTGCAGTCCCCAGTGCTGTGACCTTTTGTGTCCTTTAAAATGTTAATTAGTCAATTAAAGTTCAGCTGCTTTTATCCTCAGTCCTTCAGAGGAATAATAGCCTTGAAGGGAATGTCTCTGGAATGTAGTGGCAGTAACCAAAATGATATTAACCCAGGGCTAATGAAATCAAATCAAGGGATGACATAACTATACTTTTATAGTCACAATATACAAAACTAAAAATTTTTTTAATGCTGAGACTAATTTGATATTTCTTTACGAAGTATTTTCACATTAAAGAAAGGAAGGCTAGAAGGGGAAGGGAGGATGGGGAACTTCGTCTTACATATTTTGGACACGTTATCAGGAGGGATCAGGCCCCAGAGAAGGACATCATAAGGCTCTCAAAGAGATGGACTGACACAGTGGCTACATTAAACATATCAACAATTGTGAGGATGGTGCAGGACCAGGCAGTGTTTTATTCTGCTGTACATGGGGTTGCTATGAGTTGGAACCGACTCAACAGTACCTAACAACATATCTATGCACAAAGGTTGAAAAAGTATCATTCAGCCAATGCTGAGCACTTCCCACGTACCAGGTCTTTGGAGATGAAAGACTAGTAAATCGTGCTGAAAGCTCTACCAGAACACGTACATGGAACATGGAGGAGGTCCCACTGCTCTGCCCACATCCCTGTTTCTGTAGTGTTGTTTGTAGTCATCATAGCCAATCTCACCTGCTTTGCTGCCTTCAAGGACTCTACAAGGAAGAGCCCCAGATCCGCTTGCCAGCCCTGCTTGTTTACATGTCAGCCACTTTGATGTGGCTGGTGTGGCCAGGCTTCAGAGAGAAATACTAAGCCAACAGGTTGTTTAATATCAAGTAATATGTGCATCAAATACCTCACCCCATTACAACCTCAAGAGAGAGCCTAAGAGGGAAGTAGGCAATTCAGAACAGGGTGAGCCTTGGGAACAGTCTGAGGACTTCTGACAATGCTTTTACATCTCACACAGCCTTCTGATGAAGCAGGTGGAAGCCAGCCTCTACCTCATGAACATTTTTTCTTTCAAGGCTTAGCTCAAACTCATCTCCCTTCCTAGCCTCACCCTTCCATTGTCCACCCTGGGATGACGGCTGGGAATAATGAGAGGGCTACGTGGCCGCTTCTGCCATGGACTAAGAGTTGACGCTGAGGAGTTTCCTCACCTGTAAAACAAGGACAGAATGCTGCCCCACTCACCTCAAATACATGTGGAAGCACTTTGTAAAGTTCCATAAAAATGTTTACTCTTTTATGCTGCTTCATAACTATTCTACCATAACTGTTCACCTGTGTATCTGGCTCCCCATTGAGATGCAAACTGATCCATTTCCTGCATTTTCTATCTAATGTTTCAGACACCCAGTAAATGTTTAGGTATTAAGTAAATATATGAATAATGCCAGGCCTCTTTTTCAACTCCCCAAGCCTTATAATTAACCAAAATAAACAGGAAACGATTTCAAAGCTCTTCAAAACAGCACTGGTGGCATTTAAATTCAGACCTATAGCAAATTAGCAATATTATAGAAGCCCATTTGACTGCTTTGTGAAAGAGATACCTAAAACTACAAAATCCCTAGTTCCTTTACGAACAGCAGTCCCACAAAAGTATAATAAATGTAATATAGATTCATCTGATACAACTAACCCTTTAAGGCAGACGAGGGGAGGAAACCTACATTCAGAGAGGACTTGTGTCAGGCACCTCCCTTGGGGCATCAGCACGAGCTGTGGTAATGAACAAGCAATATGGGAAAGCACTGTTCAAAAACAGGTATGTAAATCCCAATGCCTGTTTTTATAGCTTCATCATTCAATACTCAGTGCCCCGCTTCCATTTCTCCCTACCCAGGTGAAAATAAACAGGGGTCATCTCACTCTGGGCAAAACTCTCAAGTATTTTCAAGTCTGGACAACAGATAACTAGGCTGAGGACACTTGAGCAAAGTTTGTCTTCTCTCCTCAGCCCTCTCACTGGTATCCCTCCTCCCACGCTGGTCTCGGGTCTCTGCCTCCCCAACTACTAAAAGGGAGGAATCTGACAGCAGCCATTTATACTTGGCTGCCTGACAGAAGACTCTGACCTCTTCACAAATTCATTCATACTGACTGAAGAGAACCACAGGCATGGCCATTTACAGCTTTTTAACTGTAAAATTACATTTCCACCCGTCTTCAAATAGGTGCAAACCTCACTCACAAGTAGGAGGAGGGTTCTGAGAGTCAGGCGAAACACAGAATTTTCTGAATTCATACGAGGCTTTCTAAACAAAATCTAAGGTAGGAACTTGGTCATATTCATCCTCGTGAACCCAGTACTTTCAAAATCATGTTGTTGTTAGGTGCCATCAAGTGGATTTCGACTTATATAGGAACCCTATGCTGACAGAGTAGAACTGCCCCCATAGAGTTTTCTAGGCTGTGATCTTTATGGAAGCCAATTGCCAGGTCTTCCTCCCATGGAACCGCTGGTGAGTCCAAACCACCACCCTTTTGGATAGCAGCTGAGTGCAAACCGCCACACCACCAAGACTCCTTTTCAAAATCATACTAGGTGTTTAATAAGTGTTTTTGTTGAAGGAAAGTATGTCCTGATCAGATTCAGTACTCTCCTGGGGACTGAGGGGCTGGAGGATGGAGAAGGGAGGAAGGGAAGGGGTGAACCCTTGGGGTGAGTCAGTATGACTGCTGGAGACTGCCCCTAGTCAGGTCTTCTAGACATTAAGCTCCTCCAAGCCTTCTCTGCCAGCACAGAGCCTGGCCCTCACCTTCACTTCCTCAGATTTAACAACATCTATTCTATCCTTCTCCTGCATCTAACTTAATATTTTCTGAACATTTACTTAATAAAATATTGCTGATTTTTTTTTTTCATACAGTAATTTTTCTTATCTAGAAACACATTCTCCTCTAGGCAGGAAGTTTCTGACAAGAGTGTGGGTCCTGTCTCCAGCTTCCGGAGAGAGGACACAGAACGTGGTGCTGGAGGAGCAGACTCTGGAGCCAGCCTGCCTGAATCTGGCCCTCAGGTCTGCCACGTATTAGTTTTAAGACCTTTGGTAAGTCATTTAACCTCCCTGTGCCTCTGTTTCCTCACCTGTAAAACGGAGGAAATAATAGCAGCTACCTCAAAAGGCTGCTGTGAGGATTAAAGAAGTTACCAAAGTTGTTCAAACAGCGCCTGGCACACGGTAAGCACCATTTAAATATAAGCAGTTATTATTAAAGGCCGTATCATTTTATATTAACCTGTAACCCATTGTCACCGAGTCAATTTCGACTCCTAGTGACCCTGCAGGACAGAGCAGAACTGCCCCATAGGGTTTCCAATGAGTGGCTGGAGGATCTGAAGTGCAGATCTTTTGGTTAGCAGCCTGAGCTCTTAACCACTGCGCCACCAGAGCTCCATCACTTTATATTACTTGATGTAAAAATAAGGGACTCTGAACGTGTTTAGATGGTGGCTACAACCGGGAGGTGACCAGCTTCCTTTCCCCAAATGTAAATCAAGTGCAAGGAAGGCTTACCTGGATTCCACCAGAAGTTGGGCACTTTAGACCGTGTTAAATTAAACCCTTCTCATCTAGCCCTTCACCACACACAGGTGCACACCCTCCTCTCACCTCCTGCCTCTCCTGGAGCTGATCTTCATCCAGCCGCAAATCCCATCAACGCGCTCCGGGCTCAGATGTGCTGCCTGCCCCTCTGACCTGGGAATGCCTGCCAGACCATCTTGACAGCACTGAGTATGTGTGTTAAATCATCTTAGGTCTAATGTCTGGCTTGCTCTCTGAACTTTTACTTTTGCCAATCGTGATGTCTTATGTGGACTTTAAACTTATTGAGGACAAGAAATGTACTTCCTCCCCCACAACAAGCAATGCAGCGTGGCGTATATAATTCATTAAATATATGCCGACTAGTTTTTTTTAGTTTTAAGGAGAAGAAAAGGTGACCTTCCAGATTCTCTTCTCCTCAATGTCAGACACATAAGTACCTTGTTCTATGTATTTTTCAACCTAAGCCATCTTAGCCAAGCCTAGGTAACAGGGACTCACAAAAGCTGGTTCCATTTTACGCATGCGATGCATTCGTGAAAAACTGACATAATTCAAGACCAATCTTCCCACAGTCTGGGGGGGATAGTGTGGGGAGTGCACTTTCCGAACACATAAATCTGTAGGCATGGTGTTATATTTTTGCTTTCCTGGTTCTTTTTAACTTTACTGGCATCATCTCATATTTCTGAGCTTACCTCATAAAATAACGGCATGGCATATCATAGTATTTTATCATGCCTAATTTCCGTTTCAAAGTTCCTGATTTTCAGCACTGCTATAAATACTTGGAAACCCCGGTGGCACAGTGATTAAGTGGTACAGCTGCTAACCAAAAGGCTGGCAGTTCGAATCTACCAGGTGCTCCCTGGAAACTGTATGGGGCAGTTCTACCCTGTCCTGTGGGTTGCTATGGGTCGGAATCGACTCAACAGCAATGGGTTTGGTTTTGGTTTTGTTTTTTTTTAATAGCATACCTGGGTGACATTTTGAAAGATATAATAAAGGTTTTAAATTATAGGAAGCTAAAATAAAAACACAAATGTCACCAAAATCCTTGAAGAAGTTCATTACACAGAGTTCATGTAAAATTGCCAAAGATTAGTAGAAGACATTTCTGTTTATAATAAAAGGTGGTGCCGCTGGGTAACCAAGCAGTTTTACAATTCCACTGGCCTGCCAGCTTTGAAAATCTGAGATGACTTGCTGCATAATTTGGGGGAATGTGTCCTTTGAAGTTCCGTATATACTGTGAGGCTTTTATTAATATTACTTATGTCTCATTTTTTTTTTTATGTCTCATTAGTTAGAATTTGCATAATTCAATTTGCATATAATAGGATCACACTGTATTAGAAAATTAATTAGCAGGCTGCCTTTTCTCCTGCTTGGAGGTGCTGGATCACTGAAAACTACACTATATCCTAGCATCTACACATACGACAGCTACATAATCTGAAGGAAAGCTCCAGAATGCTTAGAACCAAATATCATAATATCACAAGATGGAAACAGGACTCCAGACTAAGTATATGGTGTTTTTATATATGCATGCATGCATCTGTGCATGTGTGTGTGTGGATGGATGAAGGGATGTATGGAATGATGGGTGTGTGCACATAAATAACTAGAAAACTATTCCATTTAAGGCTCCAGAGAAGACCTGATATCATCTTTTGATAGGAAATGGTCTTCTTCTAAAACACTGAAAATCCAAAAACCAAAGCTGCCGTCGAGTCTATTTCGACTCATAGCAACCCTATAGGACAGAATAGAACTGCCCCCCAGAGTTTCCAAGGAGCGCCTGGTGGATTCAAACTGCTGACCTTAACTACCTCATCACTACTCTAAAACACTATAGAGCTTAATTTTGATTATCCTCATCAATGTCCTCCTTTGCGAGGACACATATTCAAAATCTGCCCATAATCAAAACTTCTTAATCACATTTTATATATGTGATTTCCATTTACCATCTACGTTACAACATGGTGTCCCAAAACGTTGGACCTGTTTCTTCTCTTCTGGTGGACCCCAAAATGGGGCCTGGAGGCCCAAGGCCATATTGGAGTTGACCACCTCCCCTTATCTCTGCAATCTCAACGATCTCATGATTTTACCTCAGCGTGGGGCATCTACGGACCAGGTACTTGTCAAAAAAATACAACCCATAACTCACTGCTATTCATTATCTTCCAAAAGCTCAAGTGAGAAAAAGTTTTTAAGATCTCCTAGATGATATGCTATCTACACATTCCTCTAGACCAGAATTTTAACGGGGCAGTTTGGCCTGTACTGTGTCCTATGAAGTCAGTACAAGGTTTGTGTTATGAAATGTGAATCTGAATGCCGTTTAGCTGTAGCATGCGCTCTCCTAGCAGCCACACCTGCACCCCAGGCCCATTCATATACTTATGTCCTGTAGGCATGTGGGTGTGTGACTCCTGTGCTAGATAAAATCTATCCCTCAATTAAACCAGACCATCAGGGAGCTGAATACCTGATCACATTGTTTCAGTCCCTGGACAGATTGCTTTCAATGACGTCAGAAGGCCTCATAAATTTGTTTTATCTATGAAAAGATATTGTCGTGGACATTGTTCAGTATTTTAAAATGTCTATAAATAGCTAAGCAACTGGCTTGTTTTGATCTGATGGACACTGTAGAGCACAATATATACTAGAAATGTGAAGGACCAATTTGTGATCTACCTCTTGTACATGACTCAAGACATGCATGATTTTTTTTCCTAATAGTATTTTCCCTATCACTAATATCCTCACTTATTTATTATTTATCTTATAGTATTACGTGTCATTTGGAAAGCCACTTTAAATTATTTTTGGAACAAGGAGGGTGTAAATAATCAAAACAAAGACTCATTTACCACCTGGTAATTTTCAAATCAGTTTTGCCCAACATGCGTTAAAGTCTGTATGCCATGGGTGTCAAAGTGGTTCCCTCCCTCTTCATTTTCCAAAGTCTGGGAAAGATGGGCTGGAGGTGAGAGGTAAGGGGAGTGCTGATCTACCGACCCTGGGAACCCTACAGGCTCAGTACCTTCCAGGAGCAGCTGCCCTCCAGACCATACCCTGTGCTCCACCCCTTACAGAAGTATTCAGAGGCACAAGCAGCAAGGGCTCTCAGTTCTCGAAGCCAGCTCACTCTACCCATTTCACATTTCTCTTCCACCTTCCCTGTCTCAGCTACCTCAGCTCCAGAATTTGCTATTCATCCTTCTGTTATAACATGGCCTCTGCCTATTCCCATCATTCCTGGTTTCTCTCTCTGTTATTCTCTCAAGACATATTTTTGGCTGGCTCCTGTCACTCAACCAACCCAACCTCCTCAGTCTTCCTTCCTCCATCTGTCCATGCACGTCTCCTGCCCCCCCAAGATCACCCTCTCCCCTCCCCACCTCACTGATGAAACCCAAACACATTAGAGTAGGCCCTGATTCCTTTCAACTCTGCCCTGCCTTGTCTTCTGAGGGATCCTCTCTCCTTGGCTCTAGCTCACGACGTCTAGACTCTTCTAAGGGTCTGTCATCCTCGTGTGGGCCCAGTCTTGTCTCCACTTGGCTTTTCGCAGCAACGCCCTCTTCCTGCCCCCTTCTCTCTTTCTCCTCCCTCATGTATCAACCTTGGAATTCATTTCTGACAAACATGAAGAGTCCCATAGTTGCCTCAGAGACCTTACCTATGGGGAAAAGAGAAAGCAGAAAGGAACTAAGAAATGACAAATAATAAAGATGTGGCCATGTAATCCAAACTGACTCCTAGATAACATTACCATTCACATTTACAGAGTCCAACTCGACCTTCTTAGGATGGCTAACGAAAAAGTATCAATGTAATAATTTAATAATGAGAACAACAGGTTATATTTATAGCCTTTATCAATGGCACTAACAATCTTAATGTTAACTTGTTTTAATAAGAAAAAGTCATATTCAATTCAGGACATATACATGTACTCTTATGTAAATTAAAAGAAAAAATAAGTTTATAACAGGCACCAATTGAAATAAGGTACACACACATCCATGTATATGAGCTTATCTATAAATAACTATAAATACACCCTTATCCATGTAATTGGATACATATGTACATGTGCACATGCTGTTGTCGTCAGGTGCTGTCCAGTCTGTTCCAACCTATAGCAACCCTATGTACCACAGAATGAAACACTGCCCGGGTCCTGCATCATGCTCACAATCATTGTTATACTTGAGCCCACTGTTGCAGCCACTGTGTCAATCCATCTCATTGAGGATCTTCCTCTTTTCCATTGACCCTGTACTTTACCAAACATGATATATCATTCTCCAGGGACTGATCCTCCTGACAACATGTCCAAAGTATGTAAGATGCAGTCCTGCCATCTTTGCTTCTAAGGAGCATTCTGGCTGTACTTCTTCCAAGGCAGATCTGTTCGTTCTTTCGGCAGTCCATGGTATATTCAATATTCTTCGCCAACACCACAATTCAAATGCGTCAATTCTTCTTCGGTCTTCCTTATTCATTGTCCAGTTTTTGTACGCATATGATGTGATTGAAAATACCATGGCTTAGGTCAGGCGTATCTTAGTCTTCAAGGTGCCATCTTTGCTTTGCAACACTTTAAAGAGGTCCTTTACAGCAAATTTGTCCAATGCAATGGGTCTTTTGATTTCTTGACTGCTGCTTCCATGGGTGTGGATTATGGATCCAACTAAAACGAAATCCTTTTCAAATTCAATCTTTTCTCCATTTATCACGATGTTGTTCATTGGTCCAGTTGTGATGATTTTTGTTTTCTTCATGTTGAGGTGTAATCCATACTGAAGGCTGTTGTCTTTGATCTTCATCAGTAAGTGATTCAAGTCCTCTTCACTTTCACCAAGCAAGGTTGTGTCATCTGCATAATGCAGGTTGTTAATGAGTTTTCCTCCAATCCTGATGTCCCGTTCTTCACATAGTACAGCTTCCTGGATTATCTGCTCAGCAGACAGATTGAATAGGTACGGCGAAAGGATACAATCCTGATGCACACCTTTCCTGACTTTAAACCAATCAGTATCCCCTTGTTCTGTAGAACAACTGCCTCTTGATCTATTTACACGTTCCTCACAAGCACAATTACGTGTTCTGGAATATCCATTTTTCGCAATTTTATCTATAATTTATTGTGATCCACACAGTCTAATGCCTTAGTATAGTCAATAAAACACAGGTAAACATCTTTCTGATATTCTCTGCTTTCAGCCAGAATCCATCTAACACCAGCAATGATATATACCTGGTTCCACGTCCTCTTCTGACTCCAGCCTGAATTTCTGGCAGTTCCCTGTCGATACACTGCTGCACCGGCTTTTGAATGGTCTTCAGCAAAATTTTGCTTACATGTGATATTAATGACATTGTTTGATAATTTCTATATTCGGCTGGATCACCTTTCTTGGGAATAGGCATATATATGGATCTCTTCCAGTCAGTTGGCCAGGTAGCTGTCTTCCAGATTTCTTGGCATAGACGAGTGAGCACTTCCAGCACTGCATCCATTTGCTGAAACATCTCAACTCCATCAATGCCTGAAGCCTTGTTTTTCACCAATGCCCTCAGTGCAGCTTGGACTTCTTCCTTCAATACCATCGATTCCTGATCATATTCTACCTCTTGAAATGGTTGAACGTCTACCAATTCTTTTTGGTATGATGACTCTGTGTATTCCTTCCATCTTCTTTTGATGCTTCCTGCATCATTTAGTATTTTCCCCAGAGAATCTTTCTCTATTGCAACTTGAGGCTTATTTCTTCAGTTCTTTTAGCTTGAGGAATGCCCAGTGTGCTCTTCCCTTATGGTTTTCTATCAAACTGACATATATAGGTGTGTATGAGCACACACAGGTCTATCAAGATGAAGTATTATTTCCACAGTGAAGAATAATAACAAAAATGCTCTTCAAAACTCTTCTGTTTTAATTTCACTTGCTCTAGTGGAGAAAACCCAAAATACTCTTTAATACGAAAACTGATTGTTACAGTCTTATATATATTTTTTGCAAACAGAAAGCTATGAAAACAAAAAGTAGAAAAGACAAGGGCCTTCAGTTTATTATAAACCCAAGCTAGTACTTGAATGGGAGTTACAGTTCTGCTAGCCAAATTCTCTGAGCAGTTACATTTTAACCTCATGGTCCATTGTGAACCCCACTTGTTTTTGTCTGTTCAAAAATGGCCAGCTCTGTCCAACGTGTGTTATTCCCATGCAGCTTTCCTTTGTTGGTTGGGTTGGTTCTTTCTCATGTCACTCTTTGAATGTCAGCCAGTTGAGTGTTGGCCACGCAGGAATCTGTCACCACCATTTTGAATTCTGACCACAGTCTCTAAGATACTAATCATTCCTTGCCTCCTTACTTGGCATCAATACAAATTCAATGAGTACCTTCTCCTTTGGTATAAAACCAGATTTTACAGTTTGCCACTCTAGTAGGTGTACTTCATCTTTTTCATATCAGACAGTGAAGCAAAAGAAAATGATAGAAATATATATATATGAATATTTGGAAACAAAAAAAATTGGTAATACTCTGTGCACACATGTGATGACATCAGCATTTCTAGTTTCCCCTTTTCTGCTTCTAGAATGAATCAGGAAGCATCAATACAGGACACAACAACCCTGAATTTCTTCCATCATAACAAATGATAATAAAAACGATAAAAGTTAGTTACCTGGAAATATTGTAGATCTGAGGCCAAATTTTTTTTTATCAGCATGGGATGATAAGTGGACAACACCAATTTACTAGGTCTGACACACAAAATCCCTCTGAAATCAATACAATTAAGAACTCAAATATAGGATAATCTGGGTACTTGACTGTGTATCAACACCTGCCAAAAGTATTATAGTTATATTCCAAAAATACTTTAAAAACTGAAGCCATAAAGATAAACTTCATATAGAAAACCATTTCAAAGTGTTCCAGTCTCTGAATAAGTCAGTTTTCTTAGCAGAAAGAGCTTTCAAATTTCGAGGTGACTAATAACCAATCATTTTGGGCAGATGTATGATTTATTTTTATAGCTATCATTTGATAAGGGCTCTGTTCTAAGAAATACAGTAAAGGCCCCAGAGTTCGCCTTAGGGTTAAACACTTACTGCATAAGAAAGAAAATATATAGGTCTCTGAAAATAAGCCAATTACGACCAACTGCCAATCAATCAATCGTCGATTCAACCGATGTTTCTGAACACCTATTATGTGCCCAGTGCTGAGTTTAGTGTAGAGAATGCAAAAGGTGAGTAACAGAGAGATGGTGGTCTCCTGCCCTGGTGGAACCCATTGTCCACTGAGGGAAAGAGACAACTAACTGTACAGATAAAACAGCTATAATTCTAAAAAAAAAAAAAAAAGGCTAGAGGGACCCTGGAGGTCATGGTCCCCAGACTCTTTGTTAGGCCAAGACTGGAACCATTCCCGAAGCCAACTCTTCAGACAGGGATTGGACTGGACTATAAGACAGATAATGACACTGATGAGGAGTGAGCTTCTTGGCTCATGTAGACACATGAGACTATGTGGGCAACTCCTGCCTGGAGGCGAAATGGGAAGGAAGGGGGGAACAGGAGCTGGTTGAGTGGACACGGGAATACAGGGTAGAGATGTGGAATGTGCTGTCTCATTAGGGAGAGAGCAGCTAGGAGTACATAGCAAGGTGGGTATAACTTTCTGTATGAGTGACTAACTTGATCTGTAAACTTTCACTTAAGTGAACCAAACCCTCTGCCATCGAATCGATTCCAACTCATAGCGACCTTATAGGACAGAGTAGAACTGCCTCATATGGTTTCCCAGGAGTGCCTGGTAGACATTTATCAGACACTACTTGCCTGATATGGCACTAAGCATCTGAAAACACATCCTATCATTTAGGCCTCACCTATGACACAGGTGTTATTATTCCTACTTGTAAAGTAAGAAAGCGGGAGCTTAGAAACATGAAGTGATTTGCCCAAGATCACAAACCAGAAAGTGACAGAGCCAAAACTGAAAACTGTCTTTTAACTCCAAAGCCTGTTTCCTGTCCACTGTGCTCCCCTGTCATTCACAGAGCTGGAATTCCTGTTGAAGGACTCCATAGTGGGTGTTTACAATTTTAAGCCATTGGTGGCATTCCTTGGCCCTTGAGTGTAGTCACTACATTTGCTGTTTTCATTGGTTAGTTGTTAGAGGCACACATAGAAGCTGTGCTTAGCTCAGATTTAAAAAAGCCAGGGAAGGCTTCCCAGAGCAGGTAGCAGGAAAAATAGGAGTGCACCAAGTGAAGGGGACGCAGGAGGCATGGTACGTGCAAAGGCCTGGAGGTGAGGCAGGGATTCTCCCCCAAGCTCCCTCCACCACAATGGATTATATGTGGGTTAGGAACACAGGAACATTATTTTAGTCACTTCTCATATTGTAAATGTCACTTTACAAAACTCTTAGTGTGGTTTCAGAAAACAAAACAAACTTTACAAGGAATACTTGAGGGATCCTAATTATCTAATTACAATAAATTGTTAATTAAAAATATTTGATATAATATGGACCTTATATTTATCTGGTATAGCAGACATAATATACAAAATTAGTGATTATTTAAAGTAAACTTATTGTTTACACAGCCAATGGCTGACTTAGCATCTAGATAAAACTTATTCTGAATTGTAACTTATATCCCTGTGTTTTAAGGATGTTATGTCTCACTAGGAAATCAATTTTCTTCTAAAGAACAGTAAATATATTGCTACAGTAAAATAAACATGGCTCTCATTGTTCTTTCTAAATAGCCTTTAAAAGGCCCAAATGGATTTTTAAAGACTGTCCCAGGTTTTATTTAAATGGTTTTAAATGTCTCTTTTGGAAAAGTGGAATATTCTTTCAAAAGAAAATAACATTTTTGGCTCTATTCTCTCTGTATTCTTTCACCCCAGAGTTTTCTGCAATTGCTATACTCCTTCCTATGTGAAGACTAGAAAATCTCTACCACAAGCTCAATCCAGAATTACACTTCCAATGCCTATGGGATTACCACCCTTCACCCTCACCAAAACTCAAGATGCCTACCACAAATTCTGCTCCTCTCTTTAATTTACTGGATATGATTTCCTTTAGTTCTTTGAACATATTTATAATGGCTGATTTAAAGGTCTTGTCTAATAAATTCAACATCTGGGCTTTTCAAGGACAGTCTCCATTGACTGCATTTTTTTTGTGTATGGGCCATACTTCTCTATTTCTTTGTATGACTTATAATTTTTTGTTGGAAGCTGGACATTTTAAATAATATAGTGTGGTAACTCTGAAAAACAGATTCACTTCCCACCAAAGAATTTTCTGTTGTTGCTGTTTCTTGTTATTGCTTTTGGTTTGTTTCATGATTTTCCAATTAATTCTGTAAAGTCTGTATTTTTTGTTGTGGGCAGCCACTGAAGTCTCTGCTCAGTTAGCTTAGTGGTCAGCTAATAACCAGACATATTTCTTTAAATGCCTTAAAAGAGTGAGTCTCTCACCCTTTGCCAAGGAGCTCTATGTGTGTACACCAGAGCACACCTTCAATGCACTATGGTAGTTAACAACCTTACTTTAGCCTTCACTTTCTGCTTATGCAGAGCCTCATGTCAGCCACAGTGAGAATTAGAGCGTTCCAGGTCTTCTCTGGGCGTATGCAAGGCCCTGTCCATGCACATGGTCTTCCAAAACCAAACCCGTTATCACTGAGTCAATTCCGACTCATACCAACCCTACAAGACAGAGTAGAACTGACCCATAGGGTTTCCAAAGAGTGGCTAGTGGATTCAAAGTGCCAATCTTTTGGTTAACAGCCGAGCTCTTAACCACTGCACCACCAGGGCTCCACACAGTCTTCTACAGCCCCAGTAATATGTTAAAGCTTTTCAAAGCCCCCTGTGGACATCTCATTTCCAGTGTTTTCTTTTTTAAGTTTTTTGGCCTACCTCATTTGTCCCAACTGGTTATCATTGCCTCAGGCAGCTATAATGTCAAACAATTGTCACTAGCTGTTTTTGAAAAACACCCTAGGAATAGGACTTTTTGCAATGGGCAACCTTCTGCATCAGGTCAAATAAAGACAAACCCTATGAATGAAGGTTTTCCGAGGAGCTTCTGGACAGGTCAAATAGTGACAATTCTCTGGAGTTGGGGCTTTTGGGGCAGTGATAAATATGTTCTTCCCTTTCCAGTGACTGCTATGCTGCTGGTTTTCAATGCTACCATGGAGATACGGAGAAGGGGTGAGAATAGAACAAATTAAAACATCACGAAGCCTGCTGTTCTTACTGAAATTCAGCCATTTTTCTTGAGTAAACACTCCCAGGATATCCAGAATTCTAAAAAGTTGGTTTTGATCATTTTTGTCTGTGTGCTCATTACTTTTATGGAGAAGCAGATTTCTAGAGGTCCTTATTCTGCCATTCCAGAAGTGCCTCTTAACAAAAACTTAAGTTTATGTACAGATTTTGTTATAAAATATATATATATATATATGATAGAATGATCAACAAGTAGTTCAAGACCAGACTTGCCGGCCTGACATAGACTAGAGAAACCCTGATAGTATGGTCACTGGACACCCTTTCAGCTCAGTAACGAAGTCACCCTTCAGCCAAAGACTGGACAGGCCCAAAAACAAAATGAGACTAAACAGGCACACCAGGCCAGGGGCAAGGAAGAGAAGTCGGGAGGGGACATGAAAGCTGGTAACAGGGAACTCAAGGTTGAGAAGGGAGAGTGTTGACATGTCCTGGGGTTGTTAACCAATGTCATTAAACAGTATGTGTACTAATTATTTAATGAGAAACTTGTTCTGTAAGCCTTCATCTAAAGTACAATAAAAAAAATTTTTTCAATTAAAAAAAAAGTCTTTCAAGCAGGACAATACACTGTCTTAGGATCAAATTCTGGGTAAGAATGAAATGCAAAAAAAGAAAAAAGTTTACGCTGATAGAAAAGTCGCATTAAGAGAAGGGTTGCACAGCCGATTAATGTGACTGCTGTCCATAAGTTGTACACCTGTCAAAAGTTGAATAGGCAAAAATTGTGTGAGACAGATACACTTACAAAAAAAAAAAAAGAACAAGTACCCTGGCTCTTGTACAACCAAATACCTCATGGGATTCAGTTTCTGGGTTTGGAGGGTTTAGGGTTGTGGTCGTGGGACATCCCAGTTAACTGGATTAGTAACATGTTTAGTGCTTCTGTTTCTGTCTCTTAGTTCATTGCACAGTGCCTGGGGTCTTAAAAGCTTACAAGTGGTCACCCATGGTACAACAATTGGTTTCCATTCACCTGGAGCAACAGAGGAAGAAGAAGAGTCAGGAAAAGGAGGAAGAAATGGAATGTGTGGCTAATTGCCTCCATGAACATAAACAACTACCTTCTTTGCCATGAGTCCAGAAGAACTGGATAGTGCCTGGCTTCATTTCTGAACATTTTGATCTAATATTCTATATAAGAATCCTGATCAAAAAAAAGGAAATTCAGAACAGAATTTCAAATTCTCATGGAAACCAGATTTTTTGGAGCCACAGAGGCTGGATAACCCCTGAAACTACTGCCCTGAGATTATCTTTAAGCCTTCAACCAAAAATATTCCCTGAAGTTGTCTTGAAGCCAAACAATATTTTAGCATAGGACTAATAGGCCACAACTACCACTGCCTCCAGACTGAGTCCAGCACAATTAGATGGTGCCCAGCTACCACCGCCAACTGCTCTGACAAGGATCACAATAGAGGGTTCTGGACAAAACTGGAGAAAAATGTAGAAAAAAATTCTAACTCACAAAAAAGACTAGGCCTACTAGTCTGACAGAGACTGGAGAAACTCCAAGAGTGTGGCCCCCAAACAGCCTTTTAACTCAGTACTGAAGTCACTCCTAAGGTTCGCCCTTCAGTCAAAAGATTAAAGAGGCCCATAAAACAAGACGAGACTAAATGGGCACACCAGGCCAGGGGCAAGAAGACAAGGTAGGAGGGGACAGGAAAGTTGATAATAAGGAACCCAAGGTCGAGAAGTGGAGAATGTTGACATGTCATGAGGCTGGCAACCAATGTCACAAAACCATATGTGTATTGTTTAACGAGAAACTAATTTGCTCTGTAAACCTTCATCTAAAGCACAGTGAAAAAAAAAAAATAGTTTACCTTAAGTAGTAGAGAATGTCTGCCTTGAGCACTGTGCTCTTTTAAGAATTATCTATATGGGAGCAAACTGACAACAGCAACTTTAAAGTTCAGATATGAAACTTAGGTGGCAGCGAGTTTCTGTTAATGGAGAGGAGCAATGTGGGAAAGAGAAGTGAGAATGGTTGTACAATTTGAAGAATGCAATCGATGTCACTGAATTATATGTGTAGAAATTGTTGAACTGGTGTATGTTCTGCTGTGTATATTCTCAACAACAACAACTACAACATAAAACATTGGAAAATGTGTAAAACATCTATTTCATTTTGAAAATGTATAATAAATGGCTATCAAATCCCTATGATATTTGAACTCTGAATACACGTAAAGGAACAACGCTTACAATTAAGCTAGAAACTAGACTGCATCTATTTCAACCTTAAAAACTGTGTACGACAAATATAAAATGTGCAAGCAGGATTGTTTTTTCAAATTCTTTTAGGAGATTGTCATGGATTGAATTATGTTCCCCCAAAAATGTGTGCATTAAGTTGGCCGGGCCATGATTCCCAGTATTGTGTGGTTGTCCTCCATTTTGTGATTGTTACTTTATGGGAAAGAGGATTAGGATGGGATTGTAACACCCTTACTAAGGTCACATCCCTATCCAATGTAAAGGGAGTTTCCCTGGGGTGTGGCCTGCACCACCTTTTATCTTAGAAAATATAAAACTAAAGGGAAGTAAGCAGAGAGTGAGGGACCTCATACCACCAAGAAAGCAGTGCTGGGAGCAGAGTGTGTCCTTTGGACCCAGGGTTCCTGCACAGAGAATCTCCTAGTCTGGGGGAAGAGTGATAAGAAAACCGACAGAGAAAGCCTTCCCCTGGAGCAGATGCCCTGAATTTGGACTTTTAGCCTACTTTACTGTGAAGAAATAAACTTCTCTTAGTTAAAGCCATCCACTTGCAGTATTTCTGTTGTAGCGGCTCTAGATGACTAAGATGGGGATACACAGGCAAAAGTTTGAACATCACCTTCATATCAGCCTTCTGAAAACTATACTATGATCATGTCACAAACAGATTCAGAAACTCACAGACTAAAGTCCTTAGCATATGTTCAAGGCACTCCACAATCAGGCCCCAGCATGACCTTCCCACTTGATCATCCACCAGGCCCACATGCAGAGCCTCTGCCTTAACCTTGACCTCTCCCTGTGGCTGGAAAATCAGATTGAAAGGAGCTGAGTGGACACAATAAGACCATTTAGGAGGCGAACTGCAGACCACTGATGCCCCAGATCTCAAGTTCACTATGCATTTAAGAATCATTTCTTGATTAACTGGTGAATTTTCTTTTAAAAAACAAAAACTAAAAGGCTTTTAATAAAAACTTTCTCAAATATGTTTGAGACCTTTTCTCTACTAAAAATGAAAATAGACTACTAAACCCCGTATGTAAAGGGAAGCTAATACTTACAAAAATATTTTGTCAACCTGTTTTAATCATTACAGAGGCTACAATAAGGCATTTAAGCATATCTGTCTTAACCTCTGATTTAATTTAAACCCTCTTATGTTATTTTAGTGTTATGAGACTGTTCCAAAATGGACAGCAAATTGAGTACATGGCAATTACATTCAGTTAAACATGTTTTTATGCTTAGAGTAGGGTTTAAACACAAGGCTTTTACACAGGCAAACCACTCTATCCAAATAAACACGGATGCTCCACATACCAAAAAAAAAAAAAAAAGTTCTTCAACTATATTTAACAACTTGGATTTTTAACATTCTCTCAGTATATTCAAGTTATTCTCCAAGACCCACTCTGTTCTTATTTTCAGTTAAAATCTACAAGCTTACCTAGCCTCAAGTTCAAACTAAGTGGAAAGCTGTAGGCTTCTATTTTACCTATTTATTTCCATTCTGGTTCAGACACTCTGGTATCAGTAAGAAGGCCACATCAATAATGACTATAAAGTAGGAATTTCATATTCTCCTTGACTAACAATGGCCATGTCAAGACCCAAAATGACAAAGACCAAAAATATGCTTGGTTAGGCTGGATATAAGGATGAAAATAACGATTTCATAGTTTTTTCTCAATGTTTCTCTTTAAAATACCAAAGTTCCATGGAACTGAAATAGGACAATTCCTTGGTTCAGATTCTACAAACACTTCCTGAGTACACTGAGGCTTCTCTAGTGATCTGCCCAATGTCACTCAGGCAGCAAGGGGCCTTCCCTTTTCCAGTCCCAACAGTGCTGCACACAGATCAATAGAGAGCAGAGCCGGCCTATAAGAAGAGGCAAGGACCACTAGGTTTGTAGACTAGACCACAATAAGCAGTTCTATACTTTAGAATGTGGTTACTGGGTGGCACGAAGAGTTTGCACTTGTCTACTAACCTAAAGGTTGGCAGTTAGAACCTATTTAGTGACACTGCAGAAGAAAGGCCTGGCAATCTGCTTCTGTAATGATTACAACCAAGAAAACCCCATAGTGCAGCTCTTCTTTCTAACACGTGAGGTTGCCATGAGTCTAAATCAACTTGATGGCAATGGGTTTGGTTTTGCTTTTTCTTTTTCTAATTTAGAATATTGTCTGTTATGGATTGAATTGTGTCCTCAAAAAATATGTGTTGTAAACCTTAAACCTGTGGTTATAATCCCATTTGGGAATGGGTTGTCTTTGTGATATTAATGAAGCAGGATTCCAAAAACACAAACCAAACTTGTTGCCATGGAGGTGATTCAGACTCATAGCGACCCTATAGCAGAGTAGGACTGCCCCACAGGGTTTCCAAGGAGTGGCTGGTAGATTCAGACTGCTGACCTATTAGGTAGCAGCCCCACTCTTAAAAAAAAAAAAAAAAGAGGCAGGATTAACCAAAACCTGCTGGTGTTGAGTTGATTCTGACTCATAGCGACCCTATAAGACAGAGTAGAGCTGCCCCATAGGGTTTCCAAGGAAGGCTTCCAAGGAGGGCAGCAACCAAGCTCTTAACCACTGAGCCACCAGGGCTCCAAGGCAGGATTAGTGGAGGGTGTACCTTGAGACAATCTCTTTTGCAATATAAAAGAGATTAAACAAGCAAGCAGAGGATTGATGGGGTAAGACAAATGCCAAGACACATGGAGATCTCCAAGGAACCAAGAAGCAGAAGTTGAAGAGACAAGGACCTCTCTCCAGAGCCAAAAGAGAGAAAGCCTTCCCCTTAAGCCAGCACCCTGAATTTGGACTTCAAGCCTCCTAAACTGTGAGAAAGTAAATTTGTTTGTTAAAGCCACCCACCTGTTATATTAGCACTAAATAACTAAGGCAGTGTCTTACTCAAAATGTTCATTATTCAGATTAATCCTTAGATTTACAAATTATGTATGAAGTAAACCTAGTTAAAGAAGCAAAAAGCAAGTTCTTAAACTCAATTACAAAGGTTTCCTGATTCCAAATCTTTGCACTCTTTAAAAACAAAGGCAAACAGCTACAGACAATGAAGTAAACCTGCACAACTGCTAAACTGAAAAAAAAAAAAAAAGCATGAGCAAAAGGCCACTTCTTGTCATTCAATGAGAATGAAGCAATTTCCTTGGAAAGAAAACGTAGAGAAACACCCTACTATCGGTGTGGAGACTATTGGATTAGGCAGCAGACAAAGCATTGACATTGAGAAGCAAACTCCGCTAGCCTTGGGTCAATGGATTGGGTCAACATATTAACTCCCAAGATGTTCTGAAGACTGAACTGTATTTAAATAAACAAAATCCCAGTACAATGCAGTTAAATGCATTCTCTGCCCTATCCATCCCCTAAACTAAACAAAATCCTTATACTCCTTTGTTCCCCACGTGCATTTTCTGCCCTGCTAAATTCTCTGAAAAACGCACCCTTTCTTTCCCCTGCCATCCCTTCAAAACAAACCTGGTAAACTGCTTTGTACTGATGCCTCCCACCCTGATAGTCATTCTGCTGGGATCTGGGGAGAAAAGACGAAGCTTTCACCTGGGGGCCACACTGCACAGTCAACTTCTGAAATGCTGCATCAGCAACCAACAAGCAAGTTACAGAATCTGTTGCAACAAGGAAAGGCTTGTCAAAGGAGAGGGTGTGCCTAAGTCTTACACATGCCTCAGTAAAATGAAACCTAGACTCAAGAATCAGTCATGACTACATCCTGGCCCCAGTATTCACCACCTATCGCATGCACACTCAGCTTGCTTTTCAAGAAAGTAGTTTTCAAGAGAGTATTTTCTCTCTCAAAAAATTTCTCAAAGGAGAAATTTCTCACTGCTAAGGAAAGTCAAAGTTATAAACCCCATTGATATTTTAAGCCAATGATGTCATTATAACTAGACATTCATTCCTTTTCCAGTTACTAACTTTTGTGGAATACAGATGTAATTTTATAGTGTGACCGCTCTCCAAAACTCAGAGGAAAAAGAAGTCACTTGTAAAAGAGTTTTTAAAAAAATCTGGAAACTTCTTTTGTCATAAAAGAATTTGTCATATTAAATATAATTATACTAAAATATTATGTAAATATATAAACATTTTACTGCATTTCAAATGAATTCTAAATAGTACATTCAAATTCATCAAAAGAAATACATTTCAAATTAATTCATTAAAAGTTCTTCCAAGTCATCTTTACACCACCTATCTCATGGAACATTAAAAAATAAGTTATGAGTAAAACCGACTTATTCCAAAGTCAAAATTTTCAAATATCTCTGAAGCTTACGAATGGTTTTTAATCAGCTGACTCCCAGGAGAAAAAAACAAGGATTCAATACACATATCACCATGCCAAGTATCACATGTCCGTGGAAATTGTTTTGATGAAATTCATAATATAGTTCAGTAAAGTCACAATTTTATAACTTAACTTAAAATGCAAAATGTAAAGTGGAGATAAAGAAACAAATGAAAGTAGCACGCCAGTGGTTTGACACCAATGCTGTCTTAAATTCCCACTTCATACAACCCTAGAGGTAAGTACAGAGCAGAAAGCAGAAAGGCCTGAAGTGAATCAAGATGCAAATTATGTGCAGCGTAATTACAAATGCAGGCACACACAAGTAAACCACGCAGTGCAACAGGCCAAAAACTGGCTCTGTTAAAACAAATGGTTAGAATCAAAGTGGAAATCTGGCTGTTAACAAGGAATCCAGGAAAGCCTAGGGGAAGGATGATTCACAGATCACAAAACAACCCCCAAGTTACCTAAACTCACACTGGTTAAAGAACCCTCCTCTAAAGCTTTAGCCATCAGTCCTGCCCCACCAGGGTCAGAAAAGTAGAATCCACTCTCAACTCCAAAAGGGCTCACTCAAAGAGCTGCTGGGCTTGCCCCAAGGCCAGCAGGCCACCACTATAGAGTCTCTGGGGGGAAACCCATATAGCAGGAACTCCTGGATGCACATTTGCAGAGAAACTAAGGCTCTTCCAAAGAAGCTAAATACAGATTTTGGGTGTTTAGCATTTACTGGAAACTCCCTGGTGGGAAGCCAAGGTCTGCCTGGGTTCTTCCAACAAGTCAGAGTGTACATTCATCACCAGCTGGGAGGCAGCCACACCACCGCATCAGAGATTCAGAACCAAAACCCAAATAGTGAATGGAAGGAAGCTCCACAACTACAAAACACTAAAAACTCCGAATCATGACACAGCTACTTGCTTCTCAAACAGCTCTACAGTTTGCATGCAAAGAATTCGTCACCAACAGTATCATTTTATCCTCACTTTCTACAGATCGGAAAACTCAGGCTCAGAAAGGTTCAAGGGCCCTAAAAAAATGGCAGAGCCAATTCTCACGCTATGACTTGTCTCTCTAACCTCATACTCTTTAGAACAAGAATGAGTTTGGGAATCTTTCTGAATTGGAGACGGTGCAAAGAGCTGGTTGAATCAGCATGATCCATGGTGTGAATAAATTCTTGGTTCAACTGAGTACTATGTTCTCCTTTTATTGACATACAATTTAATTTCAAGTGCCAGAATGAGAAAAACATGAACTTTCTGAAATGAAAACTTTTTTTTTTTTTTTTTTAAATGACTCAGCATTTAAGTTTGTTATCACAAGCAAGCTATGGGCAATTTAGCCTTAAGAGGCCTCAGTGTGCAGCTTGGTTCCTGAGAAGAGGAGATAAACAAGTAAAAAATGGACCTTTATCTTACATGTTTCAAAGTCCTACACAGCTGGAATAAAAACTGCAGGGGTTTTAGAAATGTTCAAGAAGTGACAAGTGTTGGGCACTGGGGCTCAACTGAAGAGTAGTGGGCAGGGAAGCGAGAGGTCAGGAAGGAGATAAGAGAGGGCAGCAGCAGCTGAAACCAAACCTGTGTAACAGCCTCCCAAATTAAATACCAAAGTAAAGAGAACCTGACAAATGTGAACAGCATTAGTGGACGCTGGTGTCCAAATTACCTCAAAGTCACCAGCCTTATCCCATGCCCAAACCACTTTTCCTACAAGCAATTTCATAGACAACTCTCCCCAGTCTCTCCCACCTTTCTCTTGAGGTTCTAGCTGTATGTGGGTGTTATGTCATCATACAAAAATGTAGCCTTTCTAACCAACAAGAACTACCTTAAACAAGGATGAAAGACACGTGATAAACTAGGGAAAATATATGTCAAAAAGTTTTCTGAATGTACAGTCTTCGTGCCAATCAGTAACAAGAACATGGATACCCAATTATTAAAATGGGCAAATGGCACAAATAGGAAAAAAAAAATACAAAGGACCAGTACACATATAAGATATTTTCTCACTGATGACACAAGAAATGCAAATAAAAGCAGTCACTGGATTAAGAACAAGTTCCGTTTTTAAATCTACCCCTAAGTTGAGTTTGTACCCAAGTTGGAACAACTAAGTGTGGTTCATATTTAACGTCAGTCAAATGTTTGTCTTAGATTATAGCATACAGTATACCTTTCTATGCATAAAAGACATTAAAGAAACACCTCCAGATGCCCTAAAATATCTTTAACATAATACAGTAATAATAATAATAATGTTTTGGTGCACATCACAAAGTAGTGCCCGTTTGTTATTACGAACCATTGTATACAATGTAATAGGCTTTATGACGATTCGTAATTACGGGTTATACATAAGTCGGACATGTGTAACCTGAGGAAAAAAAAAATTTTTTTTTTTTTTTTTTAGAACTGCCTATAAATACAGTAAAACCTACGAAAGCTGGAACCTACGTAAGGCAGAAACCTGTCACAGAAGGAAAACTCAAATATTTTCCAATAATGTAAAACAAAACAAAACAAAAAACCTGTTCCATCGAGTTGATTCCAACTCACAGCCAGAGTAGAATTGCCCCATAGGGTTTCCAAGGAGCGACTAGTGGATTCAAACTGCTGACTTTCCAGGTAGGAGTGGAGAGAGTATCAGAAAAGTCTTAAGACTGCACTCTGTCAGAAGCCGAAAACTTGCAAAACCCGGACAAACAAGACAGTCCCATTGAGCTCTGGCTCTCACCATTTTCACTGTATAACAAAAAGATGTGATTTTTCATCTCTCTGACTGGCAAAGATTAAAATGGTTATCAAAATCCATGTTGAGGAATGGGAAGAAACGAGCACTCCAGGCACTGTCAGTGGTATAAACAAGGAACGCCTCTCTAGAGAGCATTTGGCAATATTTATCCAAAGCCTTTCAAAACCACATTATCTTGTGACCAGTGATCGCACTTCTAGGAATTTACCCTACAGAGGATAGTCATATCCTATTTATGAACTCTAACCCATTTATTTATTAATTTATTTTAACCCATTAAGAATAGGAAGTATCATTTTGAGTGTTCACAATCTCCAAAATGCGAAGACCAGGAAATCCTTCTCTCCTAATGAAAGGAATCAGATCAACATAAATACACAACGTGTGAAAGTAAAGTGCTTCCTTGGTTAAGTGTTATTCTCTTGTTTTACAAATTTAATTTCAGGTCGAGTACCAGAATGATACACATGCGGCCTTTTTTAAAAAATAATTTAAAAGGCCCTATTCCATGCTGGCTACTAACCAAAAGGTTGATGGTTCAAGTCCACTCAGATGCATCGGAAGAAAGTCCTAGCAATCTACTTCCAAAAAATCAGCCACTTGAAAACCCAATGGAGCACAGTTCTATTCTGACACACGGGGTGTCATGCATTAGAATCAACCCGACAGCCACTGGCTTTTTTATTGCTTCCTTGCAGTTTTAACACTGAATTTAAGTCCTCTACTTAAAAGCCTTCATATAGTTGTTCATTATTTGCACACATGCTTACGTGTTAGTCACGAGGATTCAACTGTGGCATCTGGGTTGGGCACATTTCCCTATGCCCAAACATGCCTTTTCTAAAAAAGGGAAGGAGGCTGTTTCTGAAGCTTGGTGTCCTCATCCTCCAATGTTAACTAAAGGAATGCTGGTGTCCTACCCAGCTCCCAGTAAATAATAATGGATAGTTGTACTATCATCCTCGCCCCTATTGCCAGGAATGCACACTTCTCCTTTCTGTGGGTTCTGTAGGTTCTGCAGCCCCAGCACACCTACCATTCAGGGATTTTACCTGATATCCTTTTGTACTGTAACACACCATCTTCACTCCTAAGCCTGGTGGAACCATATTATTACAGGGCTAAAGTCACTGCAAAGGAGCCCTGGTGGCACTGTAGTTAAGCACTCGGCTACTAACTGAAAGGCTGGTAGTTCGAACCCACCAGCCACTCCATGGGAGAAAGATGTGTCAGTCTGCTTCCATAAAGATTACAGCCTTGGAGACCCCGTAGGGCAATTCTACTGTCTGAAAAAGTCTCTATCAGTCAGAATCAACTCAGCAATGGGTTACAGTTACTGCAGGAGCCCTGGTGACACAATGGTTACACGCTTGGCTGCTAACCCAGAGTTCGGCAGTTCGAACTCACCAGCTGCCCTGCTGGAAAAAAGACCTGGCAACCTGCTCCCCAAAGATTATAGCCTAGGAAACATTATAGGGCAGTTCTACTCTGTCCTATAGGGTCGCTATGAGCTACGAGTAAGAATCAACTCCACTGCACACAACACCAACAATAACAAAGTTCCTGCAACCTGTAAACGTTGCAGTGTAAGAAAAGATCTGAGGAGCTGGAAACCAGTTGGAAGAATTCTTTGAGCGGCATGCCTCCTGTGTTAGAGACACACATTTCTGCTGTTTGTCAATACCAGGCTCGCTCCGTGGCTTCCGAAGGCACTGCTCTGGGCTCTCATGCCTACTTATTAACACCCATCACCAACCACCCCAAGCTCTGCCCACCAGACTACTACAGACTGCATCTGCCGCCAATCAAAAATAGCGAGAACTGACTCTACACATTCCCCCCAGCTTCCATTTCCGCCCAGATACTGGACTGTTTGGGGCATAGCAAGGAGTGTGCCTCTTTAATAAGAAGTTGTGTTAGAACATGGTTCCACTAAATATTATACTGAAATGGTCATGTTCAGGAGTGCACATTCAGAAACCTAAAACAGAGCTTGCGATTGTTTTAGAATTAGTGTTGAAAGGCTCTCCTGGGATGTTTTATAACTTGAAAGGACATGATCTAAAGAGTCATCAAACTTATGTTTACCCCTAGGGAAAAGTATGCATTTTAAATTTGGGGAACATTTCCCTAACTTTTATGAGCAATGTGATACCCTGCTAATATTCGCCTAAATCTACCCTCTTTATCAGTTTTATAAAGGCATATACCTTAAGGCAGTCTATTTCTAATAAATTTCCAACAAACTGATACAAACAGTATTCTGAATTATGATATCTGGGCCATCTTTTGCTATCTGGCTATATCTGTAATTGCTCTTTTTGGGGTGATATGATTTGAGCTGCAGTATATTTAAATCTACAAGATACACTGTATTATAAGTAGATATGAGAACCATGGTAACTTTCTTATTAACTGCAGTCTAAGCAACTATATGATTAACATTTAACACTTTTTCTTGAAGTCTTCCTCTTTCCTCACTTTTCTTTAAACTTGTTAATATCTTTCTTGCTTTTAACTTTTAAACTGTTTTCAAATATTAGCCTCATGAATGCAATTTACCAGAGACAATTTGTTTTCCCTTTTTATTTCTGATCAATCAGAAAGCATGATTTTTTAAGTATTAGAAACACTATTCACTTTTTCCAGTTTATAAAAAACCTCTCAAGTACCAAAACCAAACCCACTGCCGTCGAGTTGATTCCGACTCATGGCCACCCTGTGGGATGGGGCAGAACTGACTGCCTCACCTTTCTCGCACGGAGCAACTGGTGGTTTTGAACTGCCACCCTTTCAATTAGCGGCCAAGTGTTTTAACCACTGCACCACCAGGGCTCCTCTCTCAAGTACAATCAAGTTAAAACATCCTGTTGATTAAACAAAGCCAGTTACTATTTAAACAACCATTGAGAATTGGGAGCTTTCTGAAACATACACAATTACACACACATCCAGACATTTTGTATAAAACAATGACATCCCTCCTCACCAGAGTTTATTGTTTTAAAACTGATTAAACAATGATAAAAATAAAATGGCAAACCAAGATGATTAGTCCAACCTGGCAGTCTATACACTTTCTACCCAGGCATGAAAAATAAAGCATAGGGTTAGCACCCCCTGACTCCAGAAAAAAACCCTTTCTGCTCAGATGGCCTCAACCCCTTCCCTTGGCATTTAGTTCTCAGAAGCTAACCTCAATTAGCTAAGCTACCAGGGCTGGGAAAGCATGGGGATACTGGGACCCACAATTAAGACAGGCCTTCCACAGGCATCCTCGGGTGGGTGCTGTGACATTAGCATCCTGCAGTGCACCCACGGCTTTAACTGGAAACTCACAATCAAGGGCCAGCAGCAGGTTCAACCTCTGATCCCTGACTTCTTGTTGCCAGTTGCCATCGAGTCGATTCTGACTCATGGCAACCCCATGTGTGCAGAGCAGAGCTGCTCCATAGGGTTTTCAACGGCTGGGACTATGAGTCGGAATCCACTCAACAGCAACAGGTTTGGTTTTTTTTGGTTTGACCTTTCAGGAGCAGATCATCTGAGGCACCTCTGGGTGGGTTCAAACCACCAACCTTTCAGCTAGTAGTCAAGCACTTAACCATGCACCACCCAGGGACTCCCGATCCCTGACTTAACTGTATCAAAAGAAAAAACGTCAAAAGATACCCATTCTGTTAAAATATTTAATAACTTTACAAGATTATCAACAACCTATGATTACCCCCTTTTGCAAATAAAGTTGACCATGTCCCTAATAATGGTTCTCCACTGGCTACAAAGCACTGAGACTTGGCTGTCTGGCCCCACTCCCTTACCACCCTCGCCTCCTGTCACTGCACTCTCACCCAGCCACATCGAACTCCTTCAGCAACCAGAACTCAGGGCCCTTTCTCATCTCCCTCTGCTTGGGACATCCTTTGCTTTCAGAACCAACTGCTTCTCTTCCTGTAAGACTCAGCTCAAACGTCTCCTCCAAGAAACCATTTTTTCCATTGAGCAGCTACAATACATTATCATGGCTCCCAGTTTTACATGCCTCTCTCCAAGCTTCACTATGAGACCTTAAGGGTATGAATTCTGATGCCCCCGAGTATAATTCAACACTATACTTCCAGTCCTAGAAGACAGTAGGCACATAATAAATGTTTAACCAATGGATGAGTACACAGATGAACAAAGCAATGAACAAATGACCTAACAGTGAGCTCTCTAGTTGTTGCCTGAAGACAGGGGAGGGTCTTCTGTTTAATTCTCAGTAGTATTAAGCCCTGGCTGATCCCCAAAGAACATGCTGGGCTCCTCATGTCCTCTCAGCCACTCACCAGCTTCACATGCTCATTTCACTTTTCCATATCTTCAAATCCAATCCCATACTTTAACCCCTTATGAGACCCCCTGGTTTTTATTTCATAGCTGTGCTTGCATAGTACACATAATAACCTATTTGTATGTATTTCCATAAAGGTTCCCAACTTGATCATTAGCCCCTAGAGCCCAGGTCTTTTGTCTCTGTAATCCTAGAAACTAGCACAATGTCTGACAAATAGCAGATAATACATAGGAGATGGATGGATGGATGGATGGGTGGGTGGATGGGTAGATGGGTGTGGATGGGTGGATCGGTGGATGGTTGGATGGATGGATGAAAGGGTAGGTAAAGGGAGGGAAGGAAGGGAGTAAGTGGGAAGGAGGACCATTTTCACACTTTTTTCTTTTTCTTGCTAAACCATCTGATTTTTTTTTCCAGGTAAACTATGATCAGAGAGAGAAATGATGGGAGAAGAACAGAAGATCATTTATAGTCAAATCAGTGCTTACCTAAAAGCATGTATGATACCACTGTCTTTTTCTACATTAATAATCACAGGCCCTTTACCACTATCTTATTATCTCCCAGTACCCTTTCTCAATAGCATAATGGCTTAGCAAGTTTTTAACTGGATAAGACTGAACAAACCACAAAACTTAGAAAGCTATCGCTGATAATGCTCATATCTGCCAGGCCCTGTGCCAAGATCTTTCACATATGTTATTTTTCTTAATCTTCATATAACACTGCAGAGTTGCATTTAGAAAATGGAGACTGAGAAAGATTAAATAACTGGCTCCGAAGTCACTAGGCTAGTAAGTTGTGGTGCCTAGACTAAAACCCAGGTATGTTCAAACCCCATGCTTCTTGACTGAAACCTCAAAACTCTAGGCCTTGTTCATAAGATTAGAATAACGGTGTCAAACACTGTCCAGTTACAGACAGAATTTCAAAGGCCTGTGTTGTCATCTTCACTAACTCTATCATTCACCATTATTAGACATTTTATTCAATTCTTTTTAGCCACCAAACCACTGAAGACCACAGAATTCCCAGTAGGAATAAATCCAGCCTTAGAAAATCTTCCTAAGTGTGGCAGTACCTACTCCAGGTTCTTGATGCAAACAGGACACTTCTGTTGCTGAGACATTTCAGGGTCTCACCAATTCTCCAGCATGTCTTTAAAACAATAAGAACCAGGGACTGGTGACGCTATGGAAAAAGGGCACTCTGACCACAGTGGTGTCAAAATGGTACGACCTTTCTATGGGGCCATCTGTCAGTATGTATTAAAAGTCATAAAAATATACATATCCTTTGGCTGAGCAAGTCGAAAGTAAGAATGTATTCTAAAAAAGTAACTGGCTGAATGCCCAGATATGAAGGTATAAGGACTAGAAAGGTCAAACAATAGAGGAATGATCAAATTACCCAAGGTACAGACATTCGATGACTTATTGTAAAAGCCTTAAAAATGGTGATACACCTGAATATTTACTGCACTGCTAAAATTATAAGTGGGAAAAAGAGATTATAAAATATATAAATGATCCTCTTTTTGCAAAAACTGTACTATATACTTTAAAAAGTCTATAAGAAAAATGTTTAAAAAGCTGCGAGAATATACATCAAAAATGTTAACCATGGTGGATCTCTAAGTGGTGGGATTATAAGGGCCCGAGTACAAAATCAGAGAACTTTGCTTATCTTTTTTTTTTTTTTTAGATTTTCTACAACAACCATTTTATTACTGGCAAAATAATAGCAAAACATTTTAAATTAACTAAATCCCTGAAAAATGCCAAAAAGTTGGTAATAAAAACCATTAAGCACAAATTTTTTTCCCTCTAAAGTCTCCTTTCTGATACCCTGTTGTTAAGTTTGTATGTACAACAGAAAGAAACACTGCCCGGTCCTGTGCCATCCTCACAATCGTTGTTATGTTTGAGCCCATTGTTGCAGCCACTGTGTCAATCCATCTTATAAGGGTCTTCCTCTTTTTCGCTTACCCTCTACTTTACCAAGTATGATGTTCTTCTCCAGGGACTGATCCCTTCTGATAACATGTCCAAAATATGTAAGATGTAGTCTTGCCATCCTTGCTTCCAAGGAACATTCTGGCTGTATTTCTTTCAAGGCAGGTGTGTTAGCTCTTTCAGCAGTCCCTGGTATATTCAATATTCTTCATCAACACCACAATTTAAAGGTGTCAATTCTTCTGCAGTCTTCCTCATTCATCGTCAAGCTTTTGCATGCATATGAGGTGACTGAAAACACAACTTGGGTTAGGTACACCTTAGTCTTCAAGATGACACCACCACTTTTCAACACTTTAAAGAGGTTTTTTGCAGCAGATTTGCTCAATGCAATGCGTCTTTTGATTTCTTGATTGCTGCTTCCATGGGTGTTGATTGTGGATCCAAGTAAAATAAAATCCTTGACAACTTCAATCTTTTCTATGTTTATCATGATGTTGCTTCTTGGTCCAGTTGTGAGGATTTTTGTTTTATGTTGAGGTGTAATCCATACTGAAGGCCGTGGTCTTTTATCTTCATCAGTAAGTGCTTCAAGTCCTCTTCCCTTTCAGTCAGAAAGCTTGTGTCATCTGCATAATGCAGGTTGTTAATGAGTCTTCCTCTAATCTTGATGCCCCGTTCTTCTTCACAGAGTCCAGCTTCTCAAATTATTTGCTCAGCATACAGATTGAATAGGCATGGTGAACACATACAACCCTAACTCACACTTTTTCTGACTTTAAACCATGCAGTATCCCCTTGTTCTATTCGAACGTCTGCCTCTTGATCCATGTACAGGTATCTCATAAGCACAATTAAGTGCTCTGGAATTCCCATTCTTGTCAATGTTATCCATAATCTGTTATGATCCACAGTTGAATGCCTTTGCACAGTCAATAAAACACAGGTAAACACCTTTCTGGTATTCTCTGCTTTTAGCCAGAATACATCTGACATCAGCAATAATACCCCTGGTTCCACATCCTCATCTCAATCTGGCTTGAATTTCTGGCAGTTCCCTGTCGATATACTGATGCAGCTGCTTTTGAATTATCTTCAGCAATATTTTACTTGTGTGTGATATTAATGATATTATTCAACCATTTACACATTTGGTTGGATCACCTTTCTTGGAAATATACATAAATATGGATCTCTTCCAGTCGGTTGGCCAGGTAGCTGTCATCCAAATTTCTTGGCATAGACAAGTAAGCACTTCCAGCAACGCATCCGTTTGCTGAAATATCTCAACGGGTATTCCATCAACCCCTGAAGACTTGTTCTTCACCAAAGCCTTCAGAGCAACTTAGACTTCTTCTTTCAGTACCATCGGTTCCTGATCATATGCTACCTCTTGAAATGGTTGAACATCGACCAATTCTTTTTGGTATAGTGACTCTGTGTATTCCTTCCATCTTCTTTTGATGCTTCCTGTGTCATTTAATATTTTCCCCATAGGATCCTTCATTATTGCAACTCTAGGCTTGAATTTTTTCTTCAGTTCTTTCAGTTTGAGAAATGCTGAGTGTGTTCTTCTCTTTTGGTTTTCTATCTCCAGCTCTTTGCACATGTCATCATACACTTTACTTTGTCTTCTCAAGCAGCCCTTTGAAATCTTCTGTTCAATCTTCATTCTTCCGATGAAGTAAAAGAGCTGAACAAAAGATTTCAAGGGGTGGCTCGAGAAGACAAAGAACACACTCTGATACCTTAAACTTGTTTAAACTGCTCACATCCAGGAGCCTAGAGTAAACTGAGAGGAAAATCAAGCTGCAAGAGGTTTCCCAATTTCATCTCCTGTTTTCAGTTCTCTGTAGAAGGATACATCTTCTTGCATTTGTAGGAAAGCTGACACTGAAGGTTTAGTTTCTAGAACTTAAGCACAGGCCCTCTAACAAGTAAGGAAATAGAGAAAGAATAGGACTGTGCACAAAACACCATTAGCAGAGCACAGGTCTTCACTCTTATATACGAAGTGCAGAGGAAGAATGTGATGGGTGAGGTAATGTTTTCTTCTAACCCCCCTTACAAAGAAGGATTTCAAAAGACAACATTCAAAAGTAGCAAATATTTTTAAAAACTTGACACAACTGACTTCTAGATAAGGCAAAGAAATGTCTTCCGAAGTCACAATGGTGCTCTACTTACTTTAGACTCTCAATAAATTTACCATAATTAGAATATAAACAGCAACCACTCTCCATTTTCCTTCTGATGGAACAGGCAATTTAAATGTAGTAGAAATTAAACATCTAAAAAGTGAAACTATTCAAAACATACTACAAACCTGAGGTTATAAAAGAAGTATGTATGGCGGACTACGTATGCAGCAAAATACACATCTTGTTCATAAGAACAGGAGCTGTTCCAAAAATCTATTACAAAACAGATGTATGGAATTAAGAACACATTTCCCCATCCAAACAATGCTATACGTTATGGTGGTTAACTCCCAGCATTGTTCACAAAGTCTATTTAGTCATTGTTGTTAAGTGCTGTAGAATTTAGTCATTAGTGAGAAATATTTATCCCACACTTGTGCTTTATGTGAATGGTACTGGTGGTCTAAGTGAAGAAATCAGTAACAGTAGGGGAATAAGAAACATAACCAAGGATCTGCACCCAAAGGACTCTGATACTAACAACACTGTAGTGGATACTGTGGTGTGCCGCCCAGATCCCTCCCTCACTACTTGAGCGCCAAAGGCTCTCGGCTGAGTCCATCTCCAGAACAGCTCTCCAGCTGAAGAGAACACCCCCCCACGCCCCCCTTCCCGCCTACTGCTGATCATACCCTCTTCCTAGGGGTAGGCCATGCCCAAATGATTAGTCAGTGGAGGGGGTGCAGGGAATAAAGGCCCTGCCCTCTTGCCTCAAGGTAAGATAACTCAGAAGTGCCATCCCAGCCCCAGAGCTCCCTACTGGGAGAATCGGCTAAGGTCTCTGTTCTAACTGCATCATAGTTCAACTACTCCCTCTGCCCAACCCTGCTTCCATTGCTCCCTCACTAGTAATGATACCAAAAACACTTACCGCACATTTTACTAGATACATAAATGAAAACAGATAGATGATAGATCGACAGATACATAGAATATAATTCCATTTTACACATGCAGACACTGAAGCTCAGAAGTGAAATGGCTTGCCCAAGGTCCTATGGCAAGTAATTAGAGAGCCAGGATTTGACTACAGACTCTAAAGACAATCACTACATAAACTAACTCTATCTGCTACAAAGAAGTGTTGAATGAATTAAGGCCAACTAGGCAACCCAACCCAGGGCGCCCTGGTGGCATAGTGGTTAAGAGCTCAGGCTGCTAACCAAAAGGTCAGCAGTTCGAATCCACCAGCTGCTCCTTGGAAACCCTATGAGGCAGCTCTACCCTGTCCTATAGGGTCACTATGAGTCAGAATCGACTCAATGGCACACAACAACTACAGGCAGCCCAGGTTCCCTGCAGTCAGGAATAAGTGGAGTGGTGAACAATGGTCATTCCTAAAACAGGAATTTACAAAAATACTTGGAATCCAGGCCTATCAGAAACTACATACCACAATTAAGGCTTCAGATATTCTTATGCCTGAAGCAAAAAAGCAGAGGCTTAATGGAACCAGAATTTCATAGTGAAACTACATAGTTATAAACTTCTGCATGATTACTAGATCCTAAAAATAATGGTTGGCAAATCTTGTCCACCTACAAACAAAATACTACAATATGTGCAGGCAGATGTTTACCATGGAGTAGTGCTTCCTCATTCTTCCTCATCTTTTATGACAACTCCAATCCCTATAAGAAGCTACATAACATAGTACTTAAAAATGTATGACCAATAAATTTCTTATCAGGGGTACAACACTCTTATAATTAAAATTCAGCTTACCCAAGATGTACAACTTCTTCATCTACAACCACACCACAGCTTCCCCAAGCTTGCCATAGCCAGCAATCTTCTTTTATAGAATAAGTGGTTATTTATACCTCCTGACAAACACTGAACCACTAAGAGTAATATTACCCTTCCCCAGTGGCCACGCTGCCCAAGAGCTACAAAACATAAAACCATTCTTTAAACTCTAAACAACTGCAAAAAAAAACTATTAATTTTAAGTTAACACATTAAGCTTGTATGCTTGCAAATGGAGGTAAAAACTGACTTCAACAACAAGAACAAACCATTTGAAGCTTTAACATAATTGTAGATTTACTATTTCCTTCGAATAATTGTTTTAATTCTTAATATTCGTAATCACAAAATCTAATGTCACAGTCTTTCACACGTATTTTACATATCATGATTATTTTTTAAAACTCTAATGTCAGTTAACTAAAAAATTGACATACATTTTAAAATACTAAAATAGTCCAATTAATGCCATTTTAAAATTTAAAAATAATTGGGTTGTTTCAGTTGAGTCTGACAAGTTTCCACTCTTCCTTTAAAAATTCACGAATGCCACTTCTCATGCCACTACTTTGTAAAGCACAGCCGCAAACAGCACACACACACACACACAAAAAGCATTTGTAATTTCCTGATTAATCAATTTTGCCAACCAAACCAAAACCAAACCCGTTGCCGTCGAGTCGATTCCAACTCATAGCGACCCTACAGGACAGAATAGAACTGTCCCATAGGATTTCCAAGGAGCACCTGGTAGATTGGAACTGCCGACCTTTTGGTTAGCAGCCGTGGCTCTTAAGCACTACACCACCAGGGCTCACCGTTAAATTATCCCTGAGTCTGCCACTTCTGAAGAAAGTAATTACAGGCCCCATGACCACTTCCCAGCCACTAGGTCCTCAGGAGAAAGACCTGGCAATCTGTTCCCACAAAGATTACAGCCTAGAAAACCTTATGGGGTGGTTCTACTCAGTCCTACAGGGTAGCTGTGAATCGGAACCAATACAATGGGATACAACATCACCAGTTCAACGTTTATGAAACTGGGGATACCACGAGTCTAAGAAAAAAATTTCTCGCACTGCCTTAAAGTTATCTAATCTTTTGGAGCAACAAAAAAAAGGAAAGCTTCCACGTAATCAGGCAGAAGATAGCAGGGTAAACCAGATCCACCACCAGAATGGGAACACAAACTCCATGAGAAGCAGGATGGTCTCTATCCAAACTACCACCGTCCCTTTAGCACAGCACCTATAACACTAAAAAAAAAACTGTAGGTGCTTAATAGTTTCTGAATGAATAAATGAATGATACCCACTGCCGTCGAGTAGATTCCAACTCACAGCGACCCCGTAGGACAGAGGAGAGCTGCCCCAGAGGGTTTCCAAGGAGTGCTTGGTGGATTTGACCTGTCAACCTTTTGGTTAGCAGCTATAGCCCTTAGCCACTATGCCACCAGGGTTTCCAAATGAATGATACCAAAACCAAATCAAACTTGTTGCTGTGGAGTCGATTCCAACTCAGAGCGACCCTACAGGACGGAGTAGAACTGCCCCATAGAGTTTCCAAAGAGTGCCTGGTGGATTCGAACTGCTGACCTTTTGGTTAGCAGCCAAAGCTCTTAACCACTAAGCCATCAGGGTTTCCACGGCTATCATTTACTGATCACTTACTACAGTGAGGAACTTTCCTAAGCTTGTTACGTACATAACTAAAACAGGGGACTGGTGAGGACATAGGGAAAGGGCATCGGGGGACCCGGATTAGAGTGAAACTTGTAAAAGGTGGATCTCGGCAGGACTGCCTTGTTTTACCAGGTCTCACAAACTTTCTGCCTTTGCCAGGGTGCAGGGTGCAATTTTACCACTTTTCTATCACTCTCTTTTAGTGGAAAATATTTGAGTTTTCCTTTTCTGACAAGTTTCCACATCACATAGGTTCTGGCTTTCACAGGTTTTGTTTTGTTTCCATTTTACAGATAAGGAAGCTGAGCTTCAGATGGCAAAGCTTAAATGGCTGAGCCAGCAATTTGTCTTACCTAGAGTCTGGGCAGCTTCCCCTCTGCCAGATCAATACCAAAACGAAGTTTAGAGCTACAAAAAGACAAAAAAATGGAGAGCATAGTCTGGCCAAAAGTTGTATGATCAAACAATTCACAAACGAGTAAGTCTGTGAACCTCCTAGTGCCATTTCAATACAGCAGACATACAGCCAATGGAGTTTACGCTTGTTGCTAACAAGCTACACTTCAGTCTCCTGTATTCACAGCACTGTGGGATTCTTCTAAGAACAGGTACCCTGTTTAAAAAAGTGACTGATCTACATAAAGAACAGCTTCCTAAATTGAAAACTACAAGTTCAAAGCGAGACATAAGGACCCTAACCTCCCTTCATTAAAATATACCTACAGTTCCCTCCCGAAAGCCTATCTGACCAAAGGAATTCAAAGAACTGTCCAAATAAGTAAAAAGTGTTTGGCCAGCACACTAGAACTAAAATCTTGTCTGAGTAGTAAGAACTGAGTCCCATCACATCTTAGCTATTTCCTAAATGCCCCTCAAAAGAAGACTTCAGGCACTACCTAAGATTATTAGGCTTCCTTCTTAAAACGTGAAACAATTATTTAGAGGATGAATTTTTTTCAACTCCCGGCTGGGAACGGAAGTTAAGTTGAGATTCTCTTCCTTCCTCAAGCAAGCAAGAGAATTGAAGAGCACCCCCCACACACACACACTCACGCCCTGCAGTAAAAACGTCTCAGGGCCTCTTCACCTGTGGCAGTCAGCCTAGCAAGCCTGGATCTGCTGGGAATTAAGGCTCTTTCCTCTGCTCGGGGCTAAAGCGGGTGGGTGGGGAGCACAGGGCCGAAGGAACTGGTGCCTAAGTTTTCAATCGGATCATTTTTCTCAAGTTGGGCAGCTCTTTCCTTCCGTCTTTCCTTCGGCCTGGCCTGGGGCACACACCGAGCTTTTCCAGCGCGGGCATCGTGGCCCGGGCCGGAGGGTAGCGCTGTCTCAGCCAGGCACCCCAGTCGTCCTCGAAGTCTGGCCGCTGGCTGCCCGGGGCGCGCGGCCGGTGTCCGGCACGGACCCAGGGGCCGCACAGCCACCCCCGCGGCCAGGCGTGGGGACCGGGAAGGGGCACCCACCGCGGGGCGGAGGGGCGGGGTGAGCACTTCCTGACTCTCGCATTGTCCACGCACCGCCCGCGCCACCCAGGGCCCCGCCACCGCGCGGTCCCCGTCGGGGAGGAAGTTGGCGCTCGCCCCGCCAGCCCCGTCTTACCGTTCTTGGCGTCGCCCGCGGCCGCAGCCCCCGCGGTGGCCAAGGCGTTCGCAGCGCCAGCTCCCGCGCCTCCCGCGCCCGTTGCGCCCCCGGTGCCCGGCGCGCCCGCCGCCGCCGCTCCGCAGCCGGCCGCCGCCGCCAGGGCCCCCCCGGCCACCGCGCCCGCCGCGCCCGCCGCTGCCAGGGCCCCGGCTCCATTTTCCTGCTCGTCCCCGCTGCTGTTGGCGCGCTTGTTTTTGCGGCCGCCTTTGCTGTTTTTGGGGTTAGGCATCTCGTGAGCGTCCAGGTGCCCCGAGTCAGCGAAGGCGGCTCCCCGCGGGGCGGCAGCTCATGCCCCCCGCGGTCCGGCACCGAGAGAGAACGGTGGGCGCGGGCCGGCGGCTCCTCGGCGCCCGTCTAACCGCGCGGCCCGCGCCGCGCCATCCCGGCCCCCGCGCCCTGCCCGGCTTCCTGGAGCCGGCGCGCGGCCACCCGAGCTCGGGGCGCCGCGGGCTCGGGGCGCGAACGAGCCGCTCCCGAACCGGAGGGAAAAGGCGGGTCTCCGGCTTGTTTTGATTCGGCTTCGCTGACACGCTCTGGCCCCGCCCCGTCCGTGACGACACTGGGGATTCGTCCTGGCCGCTCCCACCAGGTGACCTCATGGCGGACGGGCCCGCCCGTGTGACGTCACGCCCTTGCGCTGGGCCGACCCACCTTGGAGTGACGTCATCCTGACTCTTCGCGAGCCTGCCTCCTTGGTCCCGGACGTCTTCCAACACTCCTTTCCTGACAGGTCCCCAAAACGCCAATCTAGTGGCATCTGAAGCTATTCAGTGGCCTGCTGACCTTAATGTTATTGAGGAGTTAAAATAATATAGTCCAGAAAAATAGGCAGATGTTTACCTAAAAAACCAAACCTGGTGCAGCGGAGTGGATTTCGACTCACAGTGACACTATAGGACAGAGCAGAAATGCCCCATAGGGTTTCCAAGCAGCCACTGGTGGATTCCAACTGCAGACTTTTTGGTTAGTAGCTGAGCTCTTAACCGCTCCTCCAGCAGGGCTCCAGGCAGATGATTAAAACCAAACCCACTGCCATCATGGACTTAATCTGGAGTCATAGCAACCCTGTAGGACAGACTAGAGCTGCCCTGTAGGACTTCCAAAGCTATAAATCCTTATGGAAGCAGACTGCCACATCCTTCTTCCCTGGAGCAGCTGGTGAGTTTGAACTGCCAACCTTTCAATTAACAGCCCAGTTAGCAGCTGAGCGCTTAACCACTGTGCCACCAGGGTTCCTTAATTCAGGAATGGAAAACAAGGATTTCAGGTAGAAATCCATCAAAAGGCTTTACCATATAGTTTTAAATTCCGTAATTAAAGATACAGGGTGGAGTTCTTTACACCGTGATGGACAGCAGTCCCCCTTTATGGCTAGGCTTGTAGTCCAGTGGTGAAAACAGTTCATTCAAACAGGGAGGACTATTCAAGGCTGGCCCTGCCTTGGGGGAAAAAAATCAATCTCTGTGAAAAGGACAGAATTGTCCTGAAATAGAGGTGGCCAAGTTGTGAACAGGTGGAGAATAGAAGGTGACATCTGTGAAGACAAGCAACGACCTGAGGACAGGGAACCCCTGGGAAGAGTTTCTGTGCAATTTCATTTTGCGTTTTCACAGGCCAGCTCCTTCCTGTCCCTCAGCTTTCAGCTCAAATATATCACTTCCTTCAGAGACACTTTCCTGGAAGTGCTATCAGAAGTATCTTCCTGTTTATTTCCGGTTGCCCACAAGTCGTTTCTGACTCAAAGTAACCCTATAGGACAGAATAGAACTGCCCCATAGAGTTTCCAAGGAGCACCTGGTGGATTTGAACTGCTGACCTTTTGGATAGCACTTAACCACTAGCCACCAGGGTTTCCATAGCACTTATAGCCATGTCTAATTATCTGGCCTTGTATATGTTTACTTAAAGGAGCTCTGGTGGTGCAGTGGTTAGGAGCTTGGCTGCAAACAGAAAGGTCAGTGGTTTGAACCCACCACCTGCTCTGGGAGAAAGATGTGACAGTCTGGTAAAGTTCTACTCTGTCATCTGGGGTCATGAATCAGAATGGACTCATAACAATGGGTATGTTTACTTATTTCTTGTCTGTCTCCCCCTCATTCAAATGAAAGCTCTAAACGTAAGAGATAATATCTGTCTTGGGCACTTCAGGGAAGACCTAGCGTGTATTTGTTAAATGTATAAATTGAGTTCTTTTCCCATGAACTATGGAGGAAAGACCTATTTTAGCTGACAGTTTTAGTTTTCCCCTCCTTTAGTGTAATCTTCTTTAATTAACCTAGCTCTTCAGTGAAGGGCTCTGTGGCTGTGTTGTGAAGCATCAAGAGGCAGTACCCTCCCCACACTGGCCAAAACCAAAAACCAAACCAAAACTGTTCCCATCCAGTTGATTCCAACTCATAGCGACTCTATAGGACAGAGTACAACTGCCCCATGTGGTTTCCAAGGAGCACCTGGTGGATTAGAACTGTACCCTCTTAGCCGCTACGCCACCAGGATTTCCACACTCACCTAGTAGGGGGATTATAGTTGGGAGCTCTGGGACAGCTACCAGTCCCAAAGCCCAGAGGACACCTTAGCACAGCAGGGAGAAGCCCTGGATACTCTGGAATAATTACTGGCTGGACTTTTTAGTAGGAAAAAAGATGAACCTTTTAATCTCCCCATTTATATTATAGGCAAGTGACCCTTTAAACGGCCACATCGATACATACATTACCTACGTATTTAGTGTCCACCTTTTCAAGTCTGTTTCTCCCTTTCCCCAACCTCCTCTAAGCAAGAGGAGAGCAGGGATTGTATCTATCTTTCTACCTAACTCTGCAGAGCCTAGCATGAAGCCTGACTCAGAGTAAGTGTCCAATAAATATTCACTGAATGAAGGATGCCTAAGGCATTTTTCTTCTGGCTAGATTTTTCTGACCTTAACGTCTCAGTGAAATCATCAATACTCTGAGAAGCCTCCCCTGACAACCCAAAGCTAGGCTTACCCCCACGTGCTCTCTGTACCTTTTCTACCACAACAACTTGAATGCACAGTGCTGAAAACACTTATTTATTTGTCTGGGTCCCTGCTAGAGTACGAGCTCTCTGATGGTGGAAATTATGTCTATGTTATTCATCATTGTATCCTTAGTGCTTAACACAGTGCCTGGCCCATATTAGGTACTTAATAAATACATGATAAATAGATGAATAAATAAACAGATACTTTGGAGCAACAGGATTTGATGGCCACTTGGGCATGAGGGAAGTAGGAGAGGGTGACATCAAGAACTTTTAAAGACAGAAAAACTAAGAGAAGTGAGGATGATTGTTAATTAAATGGAGGGCACTGCAGTTGTGGAGAAAGGTAGTTTTGTGTGGCCTATTCAGACTTAGCTTAATTTCATTACTGTATCAGTAATGCCTTACTCGAGATGGTTGACAGATCTCTAAACATTTTGGTGATCTTGGCTTTGGCTTTTTTTTTTTTTCCGTGTGTGTGTGTTTTAAAGCAGCAAGGGGAAAGAAGTGTTAGGTTAGAGTACAAGAAAATTGAGGTAGTTATTTTCTTGACTACCATATTGCTGTCATGCCATATTGGATCTGAGTCAATGGGCATGTACCCTGCAGACATTCACACCACGTGCCTCCCACCTCTGTATGGCTGAGACTTAAGAATTGGAAACTTTCCCACAAAAATATAATTGGTTCAATGCACACAGACATCCAGCCAGTTGCTGTTTTTACTAATTGTGTGAGCCACCTCCTCATTCAATCTAAAACAAAATGAAAAGGGAGGAAGAAGAAGCTGGGCCACTTCTTCCATGCTCAACCTTGATAACCTATTTTTAGTCTTAGTCAAATTTGAAGCAGAGGCCATACTTCCGTTTCTCTTGCTACAAAGACAATATACTCAAATCAAGACGTCAGAAACAAAATTTAGGTGCAGTTAAAGGACTTCCTTCCCCTCTAACAAGTATGGAATGTCATGGGAATCCTGCTGTTCTAACTTTTTCATCTTTCTCTTTTCCCCACCATTTTTTAAGGTTCGCAAGCAAGGGAGAGACAGAGAACCCGCTACAAGGATCAAAAGATGGTGGATGGAGAGAGAGAGCCCTCCTCTCGGGGCTTCCAAACCAAAACCAAACCAGGTGCCCTCAACTCCGACTCATGGCAGCTACATGTGTTGCAGAATAGAACTGTGCTCCAAAAGGTTGTCAAGGCTGTGACCTTCCAACTGCAGATCACCAGGCCTTTATTTCCCAGGTACCTCTTGTTAGGTCCAAAGTGCTAACTTTTCAATTAATAGTTGAGTGCTTAACCATTTGCAGCACACGGGACTCCCAGAGATTTCCAGGAGGAAATATAAAGAGCTTTGAGAAACTGCAAGCCGCTGTGCTCATATATGCTCTGAAATAAACTTAAAAAAAAAAAAATTATACCTCTATCCAAGGTTTCTTAGTCATCTAGTAGAACAAAATAACACAAGTGGATGGCTTTAACAAAGAGAAATGTATTTCTTCACATTAAAGTAGGCTAAAAGTCCAAATTCAGGGCGTCGGCTCCAGGGGAAGGCTTTCTCTCTCTGTCAGCCTTCTCATCAATCTTCCCCCAGACTAGGAGCTTCTCCATGCAGAAACCCTGGGTCCAAAGGATGCACTCTGCTCCCAACACAGCTTTCTTGGTGGTATGAGGTCCCCCATCTCTGCTCGCTTCCCTTTCCTTTTTATCTCTTGAGAGATAAAAGGCAGTGCGAGACACACCACTGGGGAAATTCCCTTTACATTAGATCAGGGATGTAACCTGGATAAGGGTGTTACAATCCCACCCTAATACCCTTTAACATAAAATTACAATCACAAAATGGAAGACAACCACACAGTACTGGGAATCATGGCCTAACGAAGGTGACACATATTTTGGGGGGACACAATTCCATCCATGACAGTTTCCTTCCCCCATACTTCATCTGCTCCATCCCCCAGTTCTCTGCAAAAACAGAATAAATTCAACTCACAGTAACAAATCAAGGTCATAAAAGGTAAACAATTTACTTCCTTGAGAAAAAGAACATTTTCTCAATCCATAGGGCTGGATTGGAGTAAGTACCCATTGTTTCAATCCTCTAGTTTTGTTTGTTTGTTGGAAATTTTGTAACCATCTCCTGATCTCTTGAGGTCAACGAAATCATTTTGGCTAGGGTTTGTGTTTTATCTAGTGTTTATCCAGTGCTGCTATAACAGAAACACCACAAGTGGGTGGCTTTAACAAACAGAAATTTATTTTTTCACAGTTTTCTCACAGTTTAGGAGGCTAGAATTCTGAATCTAGGGCTCCAGGTCTAGGGGAAGGCTTTCTCTCAATGTTGGTTCTGGGGGAAGGTCCTTGTCTCTTTTCGGTTTCTGTTTCTTGGTTCCTTGGAGGTCTCATGTAGCATGGCATCCGTCTTCCCCCATCCGTGCTTTTTTGGCTGCTTGCTTAATCTGCTCTTTTATATCTCTAAAGAGATTGATTTAAGATACATCCTACATTAATACAGTCTGTTAACATAACAAAGAAAACCTTATTCCCAAATGGTATTATAACCACAGGTATAGTAGGATTTATAACATATTTTGGGGGACATAATTCAATTCGTAACAATTAGGGTACATACTATATGTCATATGTGTTAAAGTTACTTGAAAACAATAAACAGGAAGTCAGAAAACCAATAGTAAAATACCACTGATTGAAAAATCACACAAGGAATTCCAGAAATAACACAGTAATGCACTCAAGAGTATGTCCCTCAACTGAAACATAAACTAAAAAGTGTTAAAGCCCAATCTGCTAAGAAGTTACTTCAAGTAAATAATATACATTATCTCTTCTTCCGGAATTATCCTCTCCTATGCCAGAAATTCAAGCCAGATTCAGAAGAGGACATGGAACAAGTAATATCATTGCTGATGTCAGATGGATCCTGGGTGAAAGCAGAGAATACCAAAAGGATGTTTACCTGTGTCTTATTGACTATGCAAAGGCATTCGACTGTGTGGCTCATAACAAATTATGGATAACATTGTGAAGAACAGAAGTTCCAGAACACTTAATTGTGCTCATGCAGAATGAGCCAAGAGGCAGTTGTTGGAAAAGAACAAGGGAATATTGCATAGTTTAAAATGAGGAAAGATGTGTGTCAGGGTTGCCTCCTTTCACCATACTTACTCAACCTGTATGCTGAGCAAATAATCCAAGAAGCTGGACTGTATGAAGAACTCAGGATCAGGATTGGAGAAAGACTCACCAACAACCTGCGATACGCACACAGATGACACAACTTTGCTTGCTAAAGAGAAGAGCACTTGAAACACTGATGAAGATCAAAGACTACAGCCTTCAGTATGGATTGCACCTCAATATAAAGAAAACAAAAATCCTCGCAACTGGACCAATAAGCAGCATCAGGATAAACTGAGAAAAGACTGAATTTGTCAAGGGTTTCATTTTACTTCCATCCTCAGTCAATGCCCGTGAAAGTAAAAAAAAAAATAGCAGTCAAGAAATCAAACGACATATTATGTTGGGCAAATCCACTACAAAAGACCTCTTTAAAGTGTTAAAAAGCAAAGATGTCACGTTGAGGACTAAAGTCCGCCTGATCCAAGCCATGGTATTTTCAGTCACCTCATATGCATTTTTTTTTTTTCATATGCATGGAAACCGAAAACTGAACTGAACCCAGTGCCGTCGAGTCGATTCCGACTCATAGCGACCCTATAGGACAGAGTAGAACCATCCCATAGAGTTTCCAAGGAACGCCTGGTGGATTCGAACTGCCAACCCTTTGGTTAGCAGCCGTAGCACTTAACCACTATGCCACCAGGGTTTCCATGCATGGAATAAATAAGGAAGACAGAGGAAAAATTGATCCATTTGAATTATGGTGTTTAAGAGGAATATTGAATATACCGTTGATAGCCAAAAAAATGAACAAATCTGTCTTGGAAGAAGTATAGCCAGAATGCTCCTTAAAAGCGAAAATGGTGAGACTTCATCTCATTTACTTTGGTTATGTTATCCTGGAGAAGGACATCATGCTTGGTAAAGTAGAGGGTCAGATAAAAAGAGGAAGACTGTCAATGAGTTGGATTGACACAGTGGCTGCAATAATGGGCTGAAATATAACAACAATTTCGAAGATGACACAGGACCAGGCTACGTTTCATTCTGTTGTACATAGGGTCACTATGAGTTGGAACCAGCTCAACAGCACCTAACAAAAACATGCCCACAGGTTTACACTGAGAAAATGACTTGTGATTTTAAAGAACTTTAACAAAAAATGAAATATTAATGCAAATAGTATTGTGGATATTAAATGCCATAGATCTGCTCTCCCATTAAACTGTTCCCAATTTTTAATATTAATATTTTTTCAAATATTTGCCCTCAAAAACCTCTTTGCAGGCCTCTAGTTAAGACATACATTAATTCTATTGTGTATAAAATGAGTTGTATAAAAAAGATCCAGAATTCTGTTCTCAATGATCCTTATACTTGCTGCTTTCCAATCTCTGTGCCTTCTTTATTCATTCTATTGTCCCAACACAAAGTCAACACTGTTCTGGACCCCACTAATCTAAACAGGACTCTTTCTTCAGGAACTAGTTTAATATCTTTTCCATGACAGACATCACCATAGTTATCCCAGCCTACATTCTCTTACTTTATATCTTCCTGTTCTTGCCAACTGGCTACACCAATGTTTTCCAGACTGTGGGTCACCTCTACCTGGGGGTTTGTGAAATCAGTTAATAGGGTTTCTATTAGCATTTTGAAAACAAATACAATAGAAAATATCAGAGTGCGTTGTATATAGAAAGTAAATTTTGTTTTGTAAACTGTAAGTACTGACTTGTAAAAATTAGGATATATACAAACACATATAAATATAAAAAAATATATATACATACAAACATATATATAAATATACATATAAGTATACAACCCAAACCAAACCCATTGCTGTCGAGTTGATTCTGACTCACAGCAACCCTACAAGACAGAGTAAAACTGCTCCACAGGTTTTCAAGGAATGGCCAGTGAATTCAAATTGCTGACCTTTTCTTAGCAGCTGAGCTCTTAACTACTGCACCACCAGGGCTCACTCTCTCTCTCTCTATTTATATAGAGAGATACAGCTGCTAACCAAAAAGGTCAACAGTTCAAATCTACCTTGGAAACTCTGTGGGGCAGTTCTGCCCTACGACAACAGCATGGAACTTGTAAACAGAGCACTCTTGAATGGTGGGTTGATGGGAAGAAATATAAAAGATGACAGTTGGAGAACTTAAAATGTATTTGGGGAGATAGAATGTTCTCCCTGAGGTGACAGGACAGTGGAAAGACATCCTATATATAACCAAATATTTGATAGTATGTTTCAGCAAGTGGCTTTCAGATTTTTTGGGGGGGTGGCTTTCATTCACAATGACAAATGCAGTTTATTTTGTGACTAAGTATGTATATACATAACCCATTGCTGTCAAGTCAATTCCGACTCCTAGCAACCCTACAGAACAGAGTAGAACTGCCCCCATAGGATTTCCAGGGCCGTAAATCTTTAAGGAAACAACTGCCACATCTTTCTCCCATAGAGCAGCTGGTGGGTTTGAACTGCCGACCTTTTGGTTAGCAGCCAAGTGCTTTAACCACTTTGCCACCAGGACTCCATGTTATTGCGAAACGCCATCAAGTCAATTATAACTCATGGTGACCCCATGTGTGCAGAGTAGAACTGCTCCATAGGATTTTTAAGGCTGTGACCTTTTGCCAGGCCTGTCATCTGAGGTACCTCTGGATGAGTTCAAACGGCCAACTTTTAAGCTAGTGGTCCACTGCTTAACTTTTTATACCACCCATGGACTCCTAAGATACGCAAAAACAAACAAATGAAACTCAAAGACCTTGATATCTCATTGGGGTAACAAAACAAAACACAAGTAAAACAAATCAAAATCAACTACTAACCTGAAAATAAAGGGGATAAGGGGGAGATGGGTTGGTTGTATCTTGTTCTGTCTTGTTTCCTTCTCCTTTGAATTGGGAAAGCAGGCTTCCCAAGAAAGATGTCTTGTAGTCATAAAGGCTAGCCTTTTAAAAAGACATGACAGCAAGAATAAGTATGGAGCACACAGAGAAGAGAGGGGAAGCCATAGAGTCTTTGGTGTTTGTTGGGTAGAGGTGGATACGATCAGATCTCAGTGGGTCTAATGAAACAGTGGACCCAGAGCTGGTTGTAGCCCAAACCTTGATAACCAGCAAGGAAAGTTAGAATTCAACACACTCTCCCTATTTCCCTTTCTTGCATTATTTTTTCCTGATAGTTCTTAATTACTATACTATACATTTTATTTTTATTACTATACTAAGTATTTTATTTTTATGGTTATTTATTTTGTTTATTGTCTGTTTTTCCCACTAGAATGTAAATTCCAAGAGGGTAAATATTTTTCTTTTGAATTCTCAATGCCTAGAGCAGTGTCTGGCATATATGCCTGGCTCGATACATATTTGTGCGATAGAGGAACACATAGAGAAACACGTAAAAAGAATAATCCAATCTAAACCTCAGGAAGAAAAGGAGCCTTCTGAGGCTACATGACTATGTTCTTGGCAGACATAACACCCTCCCTCCATTTGCTAGCATAATGTTTAAACCAGTAGGAAGTTGCTCAATTCCAGGTTTACTTTATGTGACTAGGAGCAGTATCTCCTTTAGTAGTCGCGGTGGTCACAGAATTATCAATTTCTATGTCTTGTATTTCTGGTGTCTTCTCTGGAAGGGACATGGAAAATTCAAAGATTTTATCACCTAGATTTCATCTTCAAGATCCCCTGTTTCTTCCAATTTAATCAATATTTTTCTATGCTGCCATTCAAAAGCATGATTTAGCTAGCAATGCATTAGTCACAGTGTCTTGAATGTTGGACTTAGATAATATAGCAGTGCCCTTCTCTAAATGTCTCTTTTTAATACTGTATTAGTTATATATTGCTGCCTAACAAATTATCCCAGAATTTAGCAGCCTCATAAAATATACATTAATTATATTCCAGTTTCTGTGAATCCGGAATCTAGGCATGGCTTAGCTGGGTCCTCTGGCTTCAGAATCTCTCACAAGGCTGCAACCGAGGTCCCAGGGTGTAGTCATCTCAAATCTTGACTAAGGGAAGATTCACTTCCAAGATTACTTGCATAGTTGTTGGCAGGACTCTTCCTTGCCATGTGAGCTTCCTCATGTGGCAGTCACAACATGGCAGCTGGCTTCATTGGTGTGTCCAAGTAAGAAAGTAGGAGAGAGTAAGGGAGGCAGAGGCTAGTCTTTTTTAAATCAATCTCAAAAATAACACGAAAAACCAGAAAATCAAACCTGTTGCCATCAAGTCAATTCCGACTCATAGCAACCCTACAGGACAGAGTAGAACTGCCCCATAGAGTTTCCAAGGAATGCCTGGTGGATTCAAACTGCCAGCCTTTTGGTTAGCAGCCGTAGCACTTAACCACTATGCAATGAGGGTTTCCAAAGTAACACATACCACCTATATTAGAAGCAAGTCACTGGGTTCAGTCCATACTCAAGGGGAGGGGATTACATAAGGGCATGAATACCAGGAGGCAAAGGGTCTTTGAGAATCATCTTAGAAGCTGTCCACCACAAATACATTAACATACTACTTGCAATCTGTTATGGATTGAATTGTGTCCCCCAAAAAAGATATGTTGAAGTCTTAATCCCTCCACCTGTGAATGTGACCTTCTTTGAGGAAATAGGGTTTTTCTTTGCAAATATTATCAGTTACCGAAGTCATACCAGAGTAGGATGGGTCCTAATACTAATCCCTCCTGCATGTCTCTTTTAAAAGAGACAAACTGACATGGGAGGAGAGTCATACACAGGGGGAAGACAGCATCTGAGGACCCCTCTAAAAACCAAGGAATGCCAAGAAACACACAGGGCTGACACAAGCTGAAAGAGAAAAGGAAGGATCCTCCCCTAGAGCTGACAGAGGGCGTAACCTGCCATCACCCTGAATTCAGAGCTCTAGCCTCCAGAAGTGTGATACAATACATTTCCGTTCTTTAAAGCCACACAGTTTGTGGAATTTTGTTATGGCAATCCTAGGAAACTAAGACACAAATTCTAATTCTCATGGGCTTCAAGGTTAGTTTGTAAGGCAAGAAAAAAGATAACTTATTCTGGTTCTTCCCTTCTAAATTACAGTTTAGTAATGATGGTCTTTGATGATTACATTTCATGAATTTAAAATAAGTTTTGCAAAACAATCTTCTTCACACTGTTTCAGTCGTCTGTATTTAAAACGTCTTTGACTTTTAGAATGAGCACGGTCAGGGCAGCACCTTAGATCTCAGGGTCTCCCTCAAGGATACCTATCTTCTTTAAGAGATTAAGCTCTTGCTATTTCTGCTTCTGGAATCGATTTTGATTGTTCTTGAATAGAATTCTCTTTCAAGATTCCTTTTCCTACTGGTTCAGGGGTAAATATTGGCAACATAGAACTTAGACTCCTCCATAGACTGATGTTTTTCACCACCTCTCCCTCGAATCCCAGTTAATACAAAAGAAGGCAAGCTGGCTAGAGTAAGGACGTGCAGGAATTTGACAGCCCCAGAGAGGGATGACATCAATCCAAGAACCACCCTGGGAAAATATCACAGCAGTCACCACGGCAGCTGGACCAGAGATAGGGTCCATGGCTGGTCACGTCTCTCTCCTTTCTCTGACTCAATGTCCAACTCATTAACATAATGTTCACCTCTGAAGCCTGGCACAGAGATTTCTATGAGGACACATTCATACAGAACACAGAAGCACACACAATAAAAAAATGCAAAAAATTAAATTAAAAAAAAAGATTCCTTTCCTTCTTTTTCCCCCTTACAGCAAGTTCTACAAAGATTATTCTGAGAAACACTGGTATTTTCATAAATGCACTGTTGTCGTGGATTAAATTATGTCCTCCCAAAAATATGTGTCAACTTGGTTAGGCCGCAATTCCTAGTATTCTGTGGTGGTTGTCATGGTTTGAATTATGCTCCCCCAAAACTGTGTTTATCAATTTGGCTGGGCTATGATTCCCGGTATTGTGTGATCTTCTGTATGTTGTAAATCCTGCCTCTATGATGTTAATGAGGGAGGATGAGTGGCAGTTGTGTTAGTGAGGCAGGACTCAACCTACAAGTTTGGATTGTGTCTTGAGGCAATCTCTTGAGATATAAAACAGAGAAGTGAGCAGAGAGACAGGGGGACCTCATACCACCAAGAAAGCAGCACGGGGAGCGGAACACGTCGTTTGGACCTGGGATCCCTGTGCCTGAGAAGCTCCTCTACCAGCGGAAGATTGATGACAAGGAAACTTCCTCCAGAGCACACACAGAGAGAAAGCCTTCCCCTGGAGCTGATGCCCTGAATTTGGACTGCTAGCCTACTTTACTGTGAGGAAATAACTTTCTCTTTGTTAAAGCCATCCACTTATGGTATTGCTGTTATATCAGCACTAGATGACTAAAACAATGGTCCTCCATTTTGCAACTGTAATTTTATGTTAAAGAGGATTAGGGTGGGATAGTAACACCACCCTTACCCAGGTCACATCCCTAATCAACGTAAAGAGAGTTTCCCTGGGGTGCGGCTTGTACCACTTTTTATCTCAAGAGATTAAAGGAAAGGAAAGCTAGCAGAGAGTTGGGGACCTCATACAACCAAGAAGGGAGTACCGGGAGGAGAGCACATCCTTTGGACCTGAGGTCCCTGTGCTGAGAAGTTCCCAGACCCAGGGAAGACTGATGACAAGGACCTTCCTCCAGAGCCAACAGAGAGAGAAAGCCTTCCCCCGGAGCTGACACCCTGAATTTGAACTTGACACCTACTAGACAGTGAGAGAATAGATTTCTCTTTGTAAAAGCCATCCACTTGTGGTATTTCTGTTATAGCAGCACTAGATGACTAAGACAGCTATGTCACTTTTTTTTTTTTTTTTTACAGCCACACGTGGAAGAGGATTGGCATGGCAGTGCTTGTGAGGGCGCCTTGTGTGTGGGAAAGGAGGGCGTGGCCAAGGAACAAACATAGAAGGTGTGCATTATTTGCATAAAAAATATGGTATATAAGATGTGTCTCTAATTTTTGCAGTCAAATAGGTCTAGAAAACACTGTATACTTTGTGAGTCACAATACACACTAGGATATTAAAGGCCCTAAGAATTCCAGCTTACTCACAACTCAGAATTCCCCAAATCTATACAACCTATAAATCCCTTTACATGTAATACCCATTAACATCCCGTGGAACTCTGGATTTGCTAAATACTTTTTTAAAAAACAGTGCCTTAGAGCAAGCAATACCTACTTCTAGCATCAAGTGAGTTTATGCAGTGGGGAAAATGCAAGTGAAAGACAGATATTGGGTCCCTCTTATAAACAGCCAGTCCCTTAGAAACCATCTTGGGAAATATCTTTAAAACTCTGTTAACTTCAATTGTTATAATGATATAAATGTGTTAAGTACTAATTCTAAATGATGTAAAACAGCTGCACATTCATGATACTGCTCGCATCTTCAGAAACTTCAATTGTGCTGTCATTGTTATGTTGAAGAACACACATTAGCCTCAACAATTTAGCAAGGAATACTTTTTTAAAAATGGAAAGATATCTTTACCAATATTACAACTAAAAGACATCTTTATCAATATCACAACCAGAATCAACTTCCAATTTTTGTTCATGAACTTTGATATAATAAATACTATAGAATCTAGAAATATTTGTCTTCTCTGTGAATATGATACACTTCTTGCCTGAATGATGAATTTCACCTTTAGTCCACTAACAAAGATTGCTATGCCTGTTTCTGGAGCCCCTTGGTAGTGCAAGTAATGTTCTCATCTGCTAAGCGAAAGGTTGGAGAATCAAGTCCAACCAGAAGTGGCTTGAAAGAAAGGCTGGGAGATCTACTTTTCAAAAATCAGCTATTGAAAATCCTGTGGAGCACAGCTCCACTCTGACACACATGGAATTACCATGAGTTAGAATCCACTAGACAGCAACTGCTTACTGGTTATGCCTGTTTCTGGAGTTAATTTTGATTGATCTTGAATAGAATCCTCTCTCCAAATTTCCCTTCCTCCTGCAGAATATTCATTCTGAGTCCTTGAATGCATCTGTGATGGATTAATGATGGCCACAAATTTGCTACTTCTCTCTTCAAGAGATAGAGTCTATTTTCCATGCCCTTGAATCTGATCTGGTCTTGTACTTGCTTTAACCAATTAAAGTGCAGCAAAAAGAATGCTGTTCCCATTCAAGCCCTAGCTTTTGCGTCTGCTCTCTTAAAAGCCAACTACCATGCTGTAAAGAAACTTGAGCTAGACCGTGGAATGATGAGAGGCTATGTGGAAAACGGTGCTGGATACCTAGAGGATAAGAGGTCATCTTGGAAATTCCAATTTCAGTTCAGTGATTCTCAATCTGGGGCAATTTTGTCCCCAAGGGATATTTGGCAGTGTCTGAAGACATTTTTTGTTGTCACTACTGGCATCTAGTGGGTATAGGTTAAAGATGCTGCTTAAGCATCCTACAATGCACGGAACAGCCTTCCACTACAAAGAATTATCCAACCCTGAATTAACAATGCCAAGGTTGAGAAGTCCTGTCCTAGCTGAATGAAGCTGCATGAATCACCATAGCTTCAGAACATGAAGCAGATTGCCCAGATGCGCCCAGGCAACCTACAGAGTGGTAAGAAATAGTGAATAGTTGCTGCCTTAAGCCACTAAGTTTGGGGATAGTGTCAGTGTTGTGCTGTTGTTAAACCAGCTACAGAGGGTGTGGGGAAAGCTCTGATTCATAGCATTTGTGCAGGCCCCTGGTATAAATGCCTCTGTCATGGGCAATTCAGGCTACCAACACAATGTCACTGAAATCAAAGTCAGAAAGAGGTGCACACCATAGGCTCTCATAAACCAGTAGGAGTTGGTTACTCTGCAGTAAGTAACTGAAGCAGCACCCAGTGTACAGTGTCTTTCTGGGTATGAAATTCCGGGTATGGGCATTTCCTGGGTTCTGTTGACTATCTAGTGAGACTTTCTACTTGCATATTGTGGCAACATATTTGTTGGAAACTTTTCCTTTAAATGCTGAGATGCTGATTCTGCAGGTTTCTCTGGCTTGGGCCATTTCTTGCACCATTAAAATTATCAAATTTGGTCTAGTCAAGAGGTTCCCACAGAGGACCACAGCACGGATGCCGTTCCTAAATAATCCCACCAAAACCCAGTGCCACCAAGTCAATTCTGACTCACTGTGATCCTATAAGACAAAGTAGAACTGCCCCATAAGGTTTCCAAAGCTGTAATCTTTAAGGAAGCAGACTACTACATCTTCCTTCCTTGGATCAGCTGGTAGGTTCGAACCATAGTGACCTTTTGTTTAGTAGCCAAGCGCTTTAACCACTGGACCACCAGATCTACTAAGTAATCCCGCAGCAATCTCAAATTTGTAATATTGAGGCGAATGATCTGATTTGAGATGAAACATTGCCCCCGCTAAAATATGGGTTTTCTTTGTGAAATGAAACATCTGAACAATAGCTGAAGAAGCTGGTCTACAGTAGAAGCAGGGGCGGTGAGAGTTCCAGCTGTGTCACATTGGAGATTTTGTTGAGAAAAAAATTTTGTTGATGTTTTTCTTGAGGATAGAGAGAATTCTAGCACATGTACCCAAAACTTTCTTTGTTATTTCCTAGAGCACCCATGTCTCAGATTTCATGGTGGACACTGGATCTAGAGTCTATGAAGAATTATTGTAGTCATGTGGTTAGGAACCCACTTGTGGAGCCACGTTTCTTGGGTTTCAGTCTTGGCATACTAGCTGTGTGACTTTGGGCAAGATATTTGTGAAATAAGGATAATAACAGTATCTATTTCAGAGTTAAGATAGATAATATTTCTGTAACACCTAGCACATTGTAAGCTGTCATTAAATAGTAGTCATTATTATAACCAGGAGCATTTCAAGTTTATATTCACTGCCTGTTGTTACTTAAATTTCTTTTTTTTTTTTTTTTAACTGTAAACAGGTATTTTTCCAAAAGTGATGCTTGGAGTAGCAGTTCTAGGTCAAGCATAAACTGTTTCCTGCATAAAACTTTGGTCACATCCAAGTAAAAACCACATCCTACTTCCTGGGCATGCAAATACAGATACCTCAAAGGGACACTCTAAACCAGTCTAAACCACGGAAGGCAAAGAGGACTTGAAGCACTTACTGATGAAGATCAAAGACTACAGCCTTCTATATGGATTACACCTCAACATAAAGAAAACAAAAATCCTCACAACTGGACCGTAAGCAACACCATGATAAATGGAGAAAATATTGATATTGTCAAGGATTTCATTTTACTCAGATCCACAATCAACACCCATGAAATCAAATGACATACTGCTTTGGCAAAACTGCTACAAAAGACCTCTTTACAATGTTACAAAGCAAAAATGTCACATTAAGGACTTACGTGTGCCTGACCCAAGCCATGGTATTTTTTTTTTCTTTTTATTGTACTTTAGATGAAACTTTACACAACAAACTAGATTCTTATCAGTTAGTACACATTGTTCTATGACATTAGTTAACAACCTCACAACATGTCAACATTCTCCCTTCTCAACCCTGGGTTCCCTATTACCAGCTTTCCTGTTCTTCCCTCCTGCCTTCCAGTCCCTGCCCCAGGGTTGGTGCACCCCTTTAGTTTTGTTTGTTCCATGGGCCTGTTCAATCTTTGGCTGAAGGGCAAACCTCAGGAGTGACCTCATTACTGAGCTGAAAGGGTGTCCAAGGTCCATACTCTCAGGATTTCCTTAGTTTCTGTCAAGCCAGCAAGTCTGGTCTTTCTTTTTGAGTTAGAATTTTGTTCTACATTTTTATCCATCTCCGTCTTATACCCTGTATTGTGATCCCTATCAGAGCATTCAGTGGTGCTAACCGGGCACCATCTAGTTTTACTGGACTCAGTCTGGTGGAGGCCTTGGTAGATGTAGTCCATTAGTCCTTTGAACTAATCTTTCCCTTATATCTTTAGTTTTCTCCGTTCTTCCTTGCTCCAGAAGGGGTGAGACCAGTGGAGTATCCTAAATGGCTGCTCACAGGCCAAGCCATAGTATTTTCAATTGCCTCATATGCATACAAAAGCTGAAGAGTCAATAAGGAAGACCAAAGAAGAATTGATGTCTTTGAATTATGGTGTTGCTGAAGAATATTGAATATACTGTCGACTGCCAGAAGAATTGTAGCATCACTATGCGTTGGAATTGACTCAATGGCAGTGGGTTTTGGTCTGGCCAGAGGAATGAGCAAATCTGTCTTGGAAGAAGTGTAGCCAGAATGCTCCTTAGAAGCGAGGACGGTGAGACTTCATCTCATGTACTTTTGGGTATATTACCAGGAGGGAGCACTCCCTGTTGAAGGACATCATGCTTGTTTAGAGCAGAGGATCAGCAAAAGATAGGAAGACCCTCAATGAGGTGGCTTGACACAGTGGCTGCTACAATGGGCTCAAACATAGCAACTGTGAGGATGGTGCAGGACTGAGCAATGTTTCATTCTGTTGTGCATAGGCTTGTTATGAGTTGGAACCAACTCGACAACATGTAACAACAAACCAGGGATAGCCGCAGGATGCTAACATTACAACAGAGCACACTCTGGTGTACACAGCTGGGAGCCAAAATGGGAGGAGATGCTTTGCCCAAGAGTTTGAAGTTGATTTGTACAGATATAAGAAGTTATTGTTAAGTTATTACATATGATAAAAATATAATTTTTGGAAGAATGATCTGACAATGGAATTCAGGATGAATTTGGTAGAAAGATTGGTGACAGGGAAACCAACTAAAAACCTACTGTACCATTCCTGGGACAGATAGTGGGAGTTTGGGATTAGGGAAGTGACGGGGGAGCTAAGAAAAGGATGAATATGGCAAACATTTTGAAGGAAGAAATGTTAGGACTTAAGACAAAAATCTTTGATCTTAAGAAAAGGTGATCCCATTAACATCTTATCAGTTTTGACAGGTTCCATAAATTTTAACACTCAAGAATAATTTGTTAACATTTTCCAGTCTAGTAAAGCCCAAAATGGTAAAAAAAAAAAAAAAAAAAAAAGTGTATATATATATATATTTGCTGTGCTGGTTTTAAAGAACAAAATTAGCCTGTTATTAATTAATTAGCTACCTGAAAGTTAGAGGTGAAATCAGGCCTTTTGTCATTAAGAGGCTTTGCCCTCTGAGCGAGATGTCTTTTGTACTGACTCTAGATTAAGTCGTTGTACAATCCATACTGAAAGCTGTGGTCTCTGATCTTCATCAGTAAGTGATTCAAGTCCTATCCACTTTCAGCACGCAAGGTTGTGTCCTTTGCTTAACGCAAGTTGTTAAGGAGTCTTCCTCCAATCCTGATTCCCCATTCTTCTTCATATAGTCCAGCTTCTTGGATTATTTGCTCAGCATACAGACTGAATAGGTATGGGGAAAGGATACAACCCTGACGCACACCTCTCCTGACTTTAAACCAATCACTATCCCCTTGTTCTGTCTGAACAAATGCCTCTTAATCTATGTAAAGTTTCCTCAAAAGCACAATTAAGTGTTCTGGAATTCCCATTCTTCACAATGTTGTCAATAATTTGTTATGATCCACACAGTCAAATGCCTTTGCGTAGTCAATAAAACACAGGTAAACATCCTTCTGGTATTCTCTGCCTTCAGCCAGGATCCATCTGACATCAGCAATGATATCCCTGGTTCCACGTCCTCTTCTGAAACGAGCCTGAATTTCTGGAAGTTCCCTATTGACATTTTTGAATGATCTTCAGCAAAATTTTGCTTGCATGTGATATTAATGGTATTGTGCTATAATTTCCGCATTTGGTTGGTCACCTTTCTTGGGAATAGGCGTAAATCTCTTCCAGTCAGTTGGCCAGGAAGCTGTCTTCCATATTTCTTGGCATAGACAAGTGAGCACCTCTAGCACTGCATCTGTTTGTTGAAACATCTCAATTGATATTCCGTCAATTCCTGGAGCTTTACTTTTCACCAATGCCTTCAGTGCAGCTTGGACTTCTTTCTTTAGTACCATTGGTTCCTGATCATATGCTACCTCTTGAAATGGTTGAACATCGATTAATGCTTTTTGGTATAATGACTCTGTGTATTCCTTCCATCTTCTTTTGATGCTTCTTGCGTCCTTTAATATTTTCCCCATAGAATCCTTCACTATTGTAACTTGAGGCTTGAATTTTTTCCTCAGTTCTCTCTACTTGAGAAATGCCAAGCATGTTCTTCCCTTTTGGTTTTCTATCTCCAGCTCTTTGCACATGTCGTTATAATACTTTACTTTGTCTTCTCGAGCCGCCCTTTGGAAATCTTCTGTTCAGTTCTTTTACTTTATCAATTCTTCCTTTTGCGTTAGCTGCTAGACGTTTGTGAGCAAGTTTCAGAGTCTCCTCTCACATTCATCTTGGTCTTTTCTTTCTTTCCTGACTTTTCAATGACCTCTTGTTTTCTTCATGTGTGGTGTCCTTGATGTCATTCCACAACTAGTCTGGTCTTTGGTCACCAGTGCTCAATGTGTCAAATCTATTCTTGAGATGGTCTCTAAATTCAGGTGGGATACATTCAGGGTTATATTTTGTCTCTTGTGGGGTTGCTTTGATTTTCTTCAGTTTCAGCTTGAACTTGCATATGAGCAATTGATGGTCTGTTCCACAGTCAGCCCTGGCCTTGTTCTGACTGATGATATTGAGATTTCCATTGTCTCTTTCCATAGATGTAGTCAATCTGATTCCTGTATGTTCCATCTGGAGAGGTCCATGTGTATAGTCACCGTTTATGTTAGTGAAAGAAGGTATTTGTAATGAAGAAGTCATTGGCCTTGCAAAATTCTATCATTCGATCTCCAGGGCCATATTTTCCAAGTACTGATCCTTCTTTGTTTCCAACTTTCGCATTCCAATCACCAGTAATTATCAATGCATCCTGCATGCACATTCTATCAATTTCAGACTGCAGCCGCTGATAAAAATCTTCTTTTTCTTCATCTTTGGCCTTAGTGGTTGGTGCGTAAATTTGAATAATAGTCGTATTAACTGGTCTTCCTTGTAGGCGTATGGATGTTATCCTACCACTGACAGCGCTGTACATCAGGATAGATCTTGAAATGTTCTTTTTGATGATGAATGCAACGCCATTCCTCTTCAAGTTGTCATTCCCAGCATAGTAGGCTACATGATTTTCTGATTCAGAATGGCCAATACCAGTCCATTTCAGCTCACTAATGCCTAGGATATCGATGTTTATGCATTCCATTTCATTTTTGACGATTTCCATTTTTCCTAGATTCATACTTCGTACATTCCAAGTTCCGATTATTAATGGATGTTTGCAACTGTTTCTTCTCATTTATGTTGTGCCACATCAGCAATTGAAGTTCCCAAAAGCTTTACATCATCCATGTCATCAAGGTCGACTCTACTTTGAGGAAGCAGCTCTTCCCCAGTCATGTTTTGAATGCCTTCCAACCTGGGGGGCTCATCTTCCAGCACTATATCAGACAATGTTCTGCTGCTATTCATAAGGTTTTCACTGGCTAATGCTTTTCAGAAGTAGACTGCCGGGTCCTTCTTCCTAGTCTGTCGTAGTCTGGAAGCTCAGCTGAAACCTGTCCTCCATGGGTGACCCTGCTGGTATCTGAATACCAGTGGCATAACTTCCAGCATCACAACAACACACAAACCCCCACAGTATGACAAACTGACACCTCAACTGGATTGCACCTTAACATAAAGAAAACAAAAATCCTCACAACTGGACCAATAAGCAACATCACGATAAACAAAGATAAGAGTGAAGTTGTCAAGGATTTTGTTTTACTTGGACCCACAATCAACAGCCATGGAAGTAGCGTCAAGAAATAGAATGCCACATTGCATTGGGTAAATCTGCTGCAGAAGACAGACCTCTTTAAAGTATTAAAAAGGGAATATGTCATCTTGAAGACTAAGGTGCGCCCGACCCAAGCCGTGGTATTTTCAATCACATCATATGTATGTGAAAGCTGGACAATGAATAAGGAAGACCAAAGAATTGACACCTTTGAATTGTGGTGTTGGCGAAGAATATTGACTATACCATTGACTGCCAAAAGAACGAAAAAATCTGTCTTGGAAGAAGTGCAACCAGAGTACTCCTTAGAAGCAAGGATGGCGAAACTGTGTCTTACATACTTTGGACATGGCAGGAGGGATCAGTCCCTGGAGAAGGACATCATGCGTAGCAAAATACAGGGTCAACGCAAAAGAGGAAGACCCTCAACGAGGGAGATTGACACAGTGGCTGCAACAATGGGCTCAAGCATAGCAATGATAGTAAGGATGGTGCAGGACTGGGCAGTATTTCCTTCTGTTGTGCGTAGGGTCGCTATGAGTTGGAAATGACGCAGTGGCACCCAGCAACAACTGCAACAACTGGATTAAGTCAGCAATCCTGAGTTCTGTGGTTTCTCTAGATTTTTTTAGGCTTTAGTCTAAGAAGAAAGAAGTGCCAGTCATTTCCTACAAAACACTCTAGATGACTCCGTTTTCCTACCTAGTATATAGGGTCACTATGAGTTGGAATCGACTGGATGGCACTGGGTTTGGTTTGGTTTTGGTTATCTAGAGAGGTAGGAAAACAAAACAACACAACAACAAAAACCTGTTGCCGTCGAGTGGCTTCCGACTCACAGCAACCCTATAGGACCAGGTATAATTGCCCCATAATGTTTCCAAGGAACACCTGGTGGATTCAAACTGCCAGCGTTTTTGGTTAACAGTCATAGCTCTTAACTACTACACCTAGATTTAATTCAATGTGTATATATCTAGTACCGATTATGTTCAAGGTCCTGTGACAGATGGATAAGAAGCATCTGTCATTTTCCTTGCTTTATAAGCAATGAAAGTGAAGTGATCACACATCAACAGGTTAAAAAAAGGGGTGGGGTTGTATTTAGTCCACCTAAGTATCCTTGTGGGAGCCCAGGTAGCCCAGCGGTTCAAGCGCTTAGCTGCTAACCAAAAGGTTAGTGGTTCGAACCCACCAGCCACTCTAGGAGAAAGGTGTGGCAGTCTGCTTCTGTAAAGATTCACAGTCTTGGAAACCCTATGATGCAGTTCTACTGTGTCCTAGGCTAGGTTCCTCATGAAAAGAATGTCTTCCACTTTCTTGCGTGTAGGTTTGATTCAGTCTTTTCCCTTTGTCTTACCATGGAAAAGAAAACTGGCATTGTTCAAATATACAGATACTCCTTTCTATTTTATATTGGCAACTTCCTTTAGTTTACCTTCAAAAATATTTGTTGAGCATATAATGAAGCTCAGTGCCAGATCCAAGTGCAAAATGATGAAGAAAGAATCCCAGCCCACTCTCAAAGAGCTCACAGGCTGGTTTGTGAGCTCTGCAGATTTGTCTTTATTTATTTTCCTGCCTCTCTTCAAAAGGACTTACAAAGGGGAACAAAGAGATCTACAACACAGGAAAATAGAGTACATTAGAAGCAAATGAGAAAGATAAGGCAAAGGAAAAGCAATGATGGAGTCATACAATAAAAGCCAGCTAATACACAAAATAAATACAATGAAGACCTATGTGTATTTGCTAAGGATCTACCTAGAATTTGGTTCTAAGCTTTTTAGCAATCTCTGTAAAGAGAGAAACATGACCAGTTAAATAATCCACAGGTTCCACCAGATAAGAGCAGACAAATTGCATAGGAAAAACATAACTATTCCTGATATAAGCTGCTCCCCCCCTAAAATAAGTAAATAAAAAACTCCTTCAATTATCCTGCAAAGGCACTGTTATGTAATATAATGAAGAATATACTCAATAATATCCTTACTGCAAAAGTAGCAGGGCTATTTCTTACAGCATCTCACAGTATATGTTGATGGCTTATCAGCAAAGTCCAGTTCAGTAAAAGCAATTTTACAGGGGTTCACCTAAGCAGATAATTTCATTATAATGTGATAATTATAGTAATAGAAATACATACAAAGTGCAGTGGGAGAACGGAGGGAACGCAGTTGGAGTTTCATTATTCAAGATTGGAAAAAAAAAAATCACCAAGGTAAGGTCCTGGGAACTTCTATTCAATTTCCAAAAGAAATACGAATGTTTTGTTTCAAATACCTAACTTCCTTACACCCAACCCAGTGCCTTAGAACCCAAATTTTTATTTTAGGTGGAATATTGTATTCAAAAGGCTTTCTCATCATAGCAAACATTACATTAAAAAAATAATCAAAATACACCTTTAATTGAAAGATTCACATTTTCTTTGCACTTTACATATCTTGATCCACCTTTAATACAACAAATAATAAGATACGAAAATATATTCTACCCACCTGATGGGTGGATGCCCAAAGTATTTTGATAACATGGTTTGGAGTTATACAGAGTTTAAGGTAGTCCCCTGACAACTCAAGACCACAGAACAATAGGTGTCCTTTTGTGACTAGAGCTGTTTCCATGTAGGAGTGCATTTTAAAAAGTGATATGGCCAAGAGTTAAATTTCTACCTAGTAATAGAAAAATAAAGAGTAAACAAAGAAAAGGAAACTCTAAACATAAAATAACTCACATATCAGGTGTCAAAGAAAACACCTTAGATTTTTAGTCCATTCAGTAAATAGGGATAACAAGATTTGTCATGAAGTGGGGAAAAAAAAAAAGAAGAATTTAGTACGTTCCTGTGGTTAGTTTATGGAGTCCATGGGTAGCGAAAATGGTTAAGAGCTTGGCTATTAACCAAAAGATTGGTGGTTCAAGTCCACCCAGAGGCACCTTACAAGTAAAGTCGTAGAGGTCTATTTTCGGAAAATCACAGCCATAGAAAACCCAATGGAACACAGTTCTATTCTGACACACATGGGGTCGCCATGAGTTAGAATTGACTTGACAGTAATTGGTTTACTAGTTATGGTTAGTTTTATAAAGATAATGTTTTTCTTCAGTATTCAGCCAGGAGTGAAAGCAGAAGTAGCATTTTCTAGCCTCTTTACACAGAAGCTTCTTCCTACCGGTTTCTTTATACCATGACTAACTTCCTCAACAGACACAGAGAGGCTTCTCGAACCGTGCATGTATGTGATAGAAAAGGCTTCCACAGTTATGTGGTTGGCACTAACTCCAGACAACTGAGGATGTTAAATCTCCACAAATTAAAATACCCGAAGTGAGAATGATGGGCACAGATGAGAAATCTGACAGGATGTTACTTGCCAACCACCAGACAGAGAGGATTCAGAAAGGTCTTCGCTGACTTCTTCTCTGTCTCTGGGCACTTGTGGTTGTTCGCTGAGAGGACAAAACTGTATTAAAAATCTTTACCCAGCAGCGCTTTAGATATTCAGTTGACAGAATTTTTGTGTATGACAGAAACAAACAAACAAAAAAGAGTATTTAAAATCCACCTGCCACTCTGTGAAGACAGTGGATCTTTTAGCTAAAAGATCTTTTGTTTGCTGAGGACAAATGAAGTCATCCTCAGAGTTAGAAGACTATTAAGTGATAGGTGAGGAGGAGTTGGAGTGAGATACATTTCTATGCATAGGAAAGTGGAAAGGTAGCTGGGGAAGGAAACGGGAATGGAAGGGAGCTAGAGGTTGCATGAGAAGAGGGAGGGGAAATACAGGGAACAAGAGTCCCTTCAACTGGGAAGTGAAGGAGAGAGACTTGGGAAGGAGACTTGGGAAATGTCTTACCCTGTAACTGCCTCCCCCTGCACTCCCCGCATACTCACAGACGTACATATAAAATTGTAAGCAAAGGATCAGTGTCTCAACTGACTTATGGGGTGGATTTTCCTTTGGAGAATCAATTAAAAAAAAAAATTTGCTGTCGAGTCAACTCCGACTCACAGTGACCCTATGTGTGTCAGGGTAGAGCCGTGCTCCATAGGGTTTTCAATGACTGATTTTTCAGAGGTAGATCACCAGGCCTTTCTTCCATGGCACCTCTGGGCAGACTTAACCTCCAATCTTGAGGTTAGCAGCTGAGCTCATTAACCATTGGCACCACCCAGGGACTCCAGGGAATCACTAGTAGTGGTCAGTCCTAATTGAAAGCAGGAGTGGAGCAAGAACAGAAGCTGCCATTAAAGAGGATAGGCACATTGGTCTGCCATGTTTTCTTTTCTACTTCTGTGACTTAACCAGAAACATAATTGAAATGCTGCAGACATCTTTGACTCCTTACTCCTGCTCACTTTATCCACGAGTTTCCAGGTCCTATGGATTCTGCCTCCACACTCTCACAGTAGATCCTCTTTGCTTCTCTTCCCACTGCCATTTCCCCTGTGTGACTTTTCCTGACCTCTCGTGGAAAGAAATTGCTCCCCTCATCAACACCCATCACTCCCTTCTGTACTTCACTTACCCCATTGGGCCCGTCCTAACGTATATTCGGGTTATTTATGAAAACACTGTGTCCTTGAGTGTAGCTGCAGCTATGTGAGGGCTGCTATCTTCTCAACATTGTAAATTGATAAGACTTTGTATGCAGATGATGTTTAGGAAATCTTTGTGAAAGTGAAGGAGAAAAATTAGGGAAAAGGAAGGATAATGAAACTGGGCAGAAAAGGAGTGGAAGGGGAAGAAAGGACGGAAAGGAAGGGAGTTGAAGAAAAAGCATCATTTTATGTGAAGTATATAATAAAAAACAAGTCTAATTTTACTTCCTTTCAAATTAAGCTTTCCCATTGTCTTTTTTTTCCCCCCACCATAACCAGGTCCTTCTTTTATTTGGGATGAATGTCCCTGAGTGGCTTAAGTCTTTTTTTTTTTTTCCCCCATAACCAGGTCCTTGTTTTATTTGGGATAAATGTCCCTGAGTGGCTGAAAGGGCTAAGAACTAGACTACAAAACAAAACGTTGCCAGTTTGAACCCATCCGGAGGCATTTTACTTCTGAAAGGTCACAGTCTTACAAACCCTGTGGACCACAGTTCTACTCTGAACACATGGGGTTGCTGTGTGTTGGAATTGACTCGATGGTAACTGTGTTTTTTTTTTTTTTTTTTCCTGGTCTTAATGGTACCTTCAAAGAGCTTAGATCACACAGCACTCACACATATTCGAATACCAGTGTTTAGCCCCATGGTTTTCTCTTACTCAAATACCTCTTCTATTTTGTTTTCCTTTACAATCAGTATTATTTATTCCTAAAATAATATTTAAAAAGTGAACTAAATAGTTTGGAGACTGTTCAAAACAATTTCATTTTACCCTATGCTTCAATTCTCCTTCCTGAGTACCTGAGGCATTTCATGAAGAGTACCGGGTTATATATTTCTATAATGATTATTTTCTCATTTCTGTGACTCCAAATAATCTGACAAGAACTTCCACAGCTGCACTGGCTATAGAATCCGACTGCAATCCCCCGCCAGGTGCGTGGACAATGGCCGTCTATTAATATCCCACACCAGTTGTTTTTCCAACACGTGCAACTTCGGGGTGCTGAGGCAGAGGACTCTTTCATCTGCAGCCTTCCTTTTTTGGTAAGGAATGAACATTGCTATCAACTTTGAAATAGCTCCTAAGGAGTTAAAAGGAATAAATGATGTTTTATGCAAAATATATATATTTTTTAATCCAAAGCACCAATGCCAGACCCTTTCTGGCCGAATGCCCAAGGTGGACACAAAGCATAGGACTTCAGTTGGCAAAGGTAATTGGTGCAATTATGTACGTGGTTTCACTGGAGTCTGTGATGAAAATCAGTCTGCCATGAAAGTGCCTTGTAATTGGGTATAATTGTCATGAGGAACAGGTGAAACATGGAACAGACGAACATCTTGGCAGGTAAGACTTAAAGGGGCCTGAGGGGACATATGTAAAAGGAATCAAAGACAATAAAGCTGGGTGATGTTTCAGTTTTGAGAAGTACCAACAGAATTGTCCAAGGAACCCCCAATATAGTGTGATGGGGCTCTAGTTCACAAACAGGCCCTACCTTTTTTTCACTGATTTTTGGAATACTGCCTTATTCGTAAATACTTGACAAACTGAATGATCAACTAAGATCAGAAAGGTGGTAGAAACCGAAGTATTCTATGTCACTTTTATTTTCTTCAAAGTCATATAATCTTATATTGGGAGCAGAATTTGCAGTCTAACCTCCTGTCCAGCACTAAAATTCCTTCCACAGCAACCCTAGCAGGTGATCACTTAGTTTCATCTTAGCTTAACTCTAGACTTAGCTTGATCATTTAGCCTGGGCTTGAACTCTTCCCGTGACAGTGAGCTAAGCCCTCTGCAAGGCAACTTACTATTAGGTATTTTGGTTCCCAGAAAGTTCCTTTTTACGTTGTGATGGATCTTGTGTCACTGTGATTTCTCTCCGTTGATCGTAGTTTTGCTATCTGGACGATGTTACATTATACTTTACGTAGTTGCCCTCAGGAAGACAGGGTAACTATATAAGATATCCTGGGTCCAAAGAATAGAGAATTAAGAGAGGTGAGATAAGGCATATAATTTTGTATTCAACAATGTTTTCTGGACCAAAATAAATAGCATAATTCATTATAGAATCAAAAAGTTAGCATATATAGTTAAGATTTAAATGGTTAAGCACTGAACTACCTGAAAGATTGGAGGTTCAAACCCCTCAGAGGCACCACAGAAGAAAGGGCTGGCAATCTGTCTCCAAAAGGTCACAGCCTTGAAAACCCTATGGAGTGCAGTTCCACTCTGCACACATGGGGTCACCATGAGTCAGAATCCACTTGACGGCAACTGGTTTTAATGCCTAGGTGCCACCACTCATCTGTCAGTTTGTCGTATGGTAGTGACTTGCATGTTGCTATAATTCTGGAAGCTATGCCACTGGTATTTCAAATACCAGCAGGGTCAGCCGTGGTGGACAAGTTTCAGTGGAGCTTTCAGACTTAAGACAGACTAGGAAGAAAGGCCTGGCAATCTACTTCTGAAAATTAGCCAATGAAAACTTTACGGATCATTACAGGATATTGTCCAGTATAGTTGTGCAGGACCAGGCAATGCTTCATTCTGTTACACATAAGGTCGCCATGAATTGGCGCTGACTCAACGGCAACTAACAGCACTACCACCCAAGTACAACGTGACCCTTTTTCTAATTAGACTCAACTGTCATCATTCAATTGCTTGTGGTGATTTAACTCCTATAATTTCCCCAGCCTACGGTCAAGCAGGTTAAAGGCTTTGGAGTAGGAGACATAGGGAAATAATTTTTCCCTGCAAATATTGGGGAATGGATTTTTTTTTTTTCTGTTTCATTTCTCAGTCCAAATAATAAACTTGACAGTGAAATTGTTTCTTATAACCAGGAACCTTGGAGACACCTGCATCGCTCCAGCCCTCTGGTAGAACTTCAGACTTTGCAAACATGCTGAGACTCTACCACTTCCTCTGCTTCTGCGGTTAAAACCTAGTGTTTGCCCTCATTACTAAAGTTAAGATATTATCTTCTGTTGTTTTTCTACCTCTGATAGGCTGCCTGGGTACTTCTCCTCAAGGGTAGGACAGAAAGTACTTTGATACTTGCTTTCCTTATGTCTCAAACTGAAAAAATGTCGTCAGGAACACGCAGACACACACAGCATTAGTCTCTGCAGAGACTTGAGGCCCATACTGAGACTACATTCTAATACGTCTTCCTCATCTGTGATAGATAAACCACCCACAGGTCATGTCCTCTATCAGCTTTGGGCTTTTGTAACCGTGAGTTCAAATCAGAGATTTGTTCACCTCAGGTAATCAGTTCTTTTTTTTTTTTTTCTTCCTCCAAAAAATTTGAAAAAGATATATTTTAGACATTATACATTCATTTTTTTTCCACAGGGGGTGTTGTTGTTAGGTGCCGTTGAGTCTGTACTAACTCATAGCGATCCTATGTATAACAGAACGAAATATTGCCCGGTTCTGGGCATTCATCACAATCATTGCTATGCTTGAGCCCATAGTTGCAGCCACTGTGTCAATGCACCTTGTTGAGGGTCTTCCTCTTTTCCGCTGACCCTGTACTCTCCCAAGCATGACGTCCTTCTCCAGGGACTGATCCCTCCTGACAACATGTCTAAACTATGTAAGATGCAGTCTTGCCATCCTTGCCTCTAAGGAGCATTCTGGCTGTACTTCTTCTAAGACAGATTTGTTCATTCTTTTGGCAGTCCATGATATATTCGATATTCTTTGCCAAGACCACAATTCAAAGGTGTCAATGCTTCTTCGGTCTTCCTTATTCATTGTCCATCTTTCACATGCATACCCTCTACTTTACAAGGCATGATGTCTTTCTCCAGGGACTGGGGTCCCTCCTAACAACATGTCCAAAGTATATTAGGTGAAGTCTCGCCATCCTCCCTTCTAAGGAGTATTCTGGCAGTACTTCTTCCAAGACAGATTTGTTTGTTCTTCTGGCAGTACATGGTATATGCAATATTCTTCACCAACACCGTAATTCAAAGGCATCGAATCTTCTTCAGTCTTCCTTATTCGTTGTCCAGCTTTCACATACATTTGAGGCAATTTAAAATACCGTGGCTTGGGTCAGGTGCACCTGAGTCCTCAAAGTGACAGCTTTGCTTTTTTAACACTTGAAAGAGGTCTTTTGCAGCAGATCTGCAATCCGTTGTCTGATTTCTTGACTGCTGATTCCATGGGCATTGACTGCGGCTCCAAGTAAAATGAAATCCTTCTCAACTTCAATATTTTCTCTGTTTATCATGATGTTGCTTATTGACCCAGTTGTGAGGATTTTTGTTTTCTTTATTTTGAGGTGCAATCCATACTCAAGGCTGTAGTCTTTGATCTTCATCAGCAAGTGCTTCAAGTCCTCTTTGATTTCAGCAAGCAAGGTTGTGTCATCTGCATATCACAGGTTGTTAATGAGTCTTCCTCCAATCCTGATGCTGCATTCTTCTTCACATAGTCCAAATTCTCAGATTATTGTTCAGCATACAGATTGAATACAAATGTCTTAGGCTAGGTTTTCTAGAGAAGCAAAACTAGTGAGGTATTATATATATGTAGAGAGAGAGATTTACCTCAAGGAAATGGCTCAAGTGATTGTGGAGGCTGGCAAGTCTCAAAGTTCATGAGCCAGGCATCTGCTAGAGGCTTCTCCTGACTCACTGGTTGCAGGGGCCGATGAATTCAGAATTGTCAGGTCAGATGGCAGGCTGCTGGCTCACAGGGCTATGAAAACCAGCCAATCCCAAAGTCAGTAGGTCAGAGGATAGGCTGCTGGCTCAAGTCCCAAGAACTGGAGGTCAGATGATGACGAGGCAGAAACAGAATCCTAATATGCTAAGTTCTTTCAGGGCAACAAATGGTACAGAACGAGTACCAAGAAGCACCGCAGATACACTTGATGAATTCGAATGGTCAGGTGAAGCCAGGTTATGGTGGGACTCTTGAGACATTTTAAAATCATTAGAACTGACAGAATAAATAAATACTTATCCAAATGCAAAATGATTCTTTTTCTCTTCGTCATTTAAAGTCAGTGAAAGAAAGTTCTCACAATTTTACAACTATTAAAAAAAAATATGGACAAATAAATCTACAATGAACATGGGCGTGCATATGTCTATTCATGTGATGGCTTTTATTTCTCTAGGATGTATTCCTAGGAGTGGGATTGCTGAAGCATATGGTATTTCTTCTATCTCTAGCTTTCTAAGGAAGTGCCATATTGTTTTCCAAAATGGTTATATCATTTTGCATTCCTACCAGCAGTGCATAAGAGTTCCTATCTCCCCACAGCCTCTCCAACATTTTTTATGTCCTGTTTTTTTGATTTATATCGGTAATGCTGGAGTGAGATGGTATCTCATTGTGGTTTTGATTTGCATTTCTCTAATGGCTAGTGATCGCGAGCATCTCCTCATGCGCCTGTTGGCTGCTTGAATGTCTTCTTTGGTGAAGTGTTCATTTCCTTTGCCCAATTTTTAATTACATTATTTATCTTTTTGTTGTAGAGGTGTTGAATTTTCCTGTAGATTTTAGAGTTTAGACCTTTGTTGAATTTGTAATACCAAAATTTTTTCCCCAGTCTGTAGGTTCTCTTTTTACTCTTTTGGTGAAGTATTTGGATGAGCAAAAGTGTTTAATTTTGAGAAGATCCCAGTTATCTAGCTTATCTTCTGGAGTTTGTGTGTTGTTGGTTATGGTTTGTATCCTGTTAATGCCGTGTATTAGGGCCTCTAGCATTGATCTTATTTTTTCTTCTATGAACTTTATAGTTTTTTCTTTTATCCATTTTGAATTAGTTTTTTGTGTATGGTGTGAGGTATGGGTCCTGTTTCATTGTTTTGCAGATGGACATTCAGTTTTGCCAGCACCATTTGTTAAAAAGACTGTCTTTTCCCCCATTTGATGGACTTTGGGCCTTGTCAAAGATCAGGTGATGATAGGTGGATGGATTTACATCTAGGTTCTCAATTCTGTTCCACTGCTCAGTGTATCTGTATTTGTACCAGTACCAGGCTGTTTTGACTACTATAGCTGTACAGTGGGTTCTGAGGTCAGGCAGTGCGAGTCCTCCTACTTTATTCTCTTCTTCAATAGTGCTTTATTTATCCGGAGCTTCTTCCCTTTCCATATAAAGTTAATGATTAGTTTTTCCATCTCTTTAAAGAATGTTGTTGGTATTTCGATCAGGATTGCATTGTATTTGGAAATTGCTTTGGGTAGAATTGTCATTTTCACAATGTTGAGTCTACCTATCCATGAGCATGGTTATGTTTTTCCATTTATGTAGATCTCTTTGGCTTCTTGCAGTAGTGTTTTGTAGTTTTCTTTGTATAGGTCTTCTATGGAAACCCTGGTGACATAGTGGTTAAGTGCTACAGCTGCTAAACAAAGGGTCGGCAGTTCAACGCCGCCAGGCTCTCCTTGGAAACTCTGTGGGGCGGTTCTACTCTGTCCTATAGGTTCACTATGAGTCAGAATCGACTCGAAGGCACTAGGTTTGGTTTTTAGGTCTTTTACATCCCTGCTTAGAATTATAATTATTTTTTTTAGGGGTTATTATAAATGGTATTGTTTTCCTGATTTCCTTTTCATTGTTCTCTTTGTCAATGTGTAGGAATCCAACTGATTTATGTATGTTTATCTTGTATCCTGCTACTCTGCTGAATCTTTCTATTAGTTCCAGTAGTTTTCTTATGGAGTCTTTCAGGTTTTCTATGAATAGTATCATGTCATCTGCAAATAGGGACAGTTTAACTTTTTCATTATCGATTTGGATGCCCTTTATTTCTTTGTCTTGCCTTATTGCTGTAGCTAGAACTTCCAGCACAATATTAAATAGGAGTGGTGATAAAGGGCATCCTTGTCTTGTTCCTGTTCTCAAGGGGAATGTTTTCAACCTCTCTCCATTAAGAATGATGTTGGCTGTTGGTTTTGTATAGATGCCCTTTATTATGTTGAGAAACCCTTCTATACCTATTTTATTGAGAGTTGTTATCAGGAATGGGTGTCAGACTTTGTCAAATTCCTTCTCTGTGTCGATCGAGATAATCATGTGATTCTTTTCTTTCCTTTTACAACTATTAAAAAAAATTAAACCAACTATATATCGCCTGGTGGCAGTGGTGGTTCAGTGGTAGAATCCTCATCTTCCATGAAGAAGACTTCCATGTAGAAGATTAAGGTTGTTTCATGGCCAATATACCTAATGTGCAGCCACCACTCCGCTGTCGGTGGAGGCTTGTGTGTTATGATGCTGAACAACTTTCAGCAGAGTTTCCAGACTACAATGGGCTGGGAAGAAAGGCCTAGTGATCTACTTCTGAAAACCAGCCAATGGAAACCCTATGGATCGCATGGACATATTTGCAATCAATCATGGAGATGGCACAGGGCTGGGCAGCATTTAGTTCCATTGCACATGGAGTCACCATGAATCGGGTGCCAAATCTAACAACAACATATATCACCTACTTTCATAAATATTTATCCAATTTAATCCTCAGAACAAGCCTGGAGGCATTATTCTTCCACATTTTTCAAATGAGGAAACTGGCTTAAAGAGGAAAAGCCAAGACATGCCCAACATCCTAGAAGACAAACTTGAACAGATCTCCTGACTTCGGAGCCCAGGCTCGTCCATTAGATCATGCAACTGACCCAAGCCATGGCATTTTCAATGACCTCATATGCATGAGAAAGCTGGACAATAAATAAGGAAGAGCAAAGAAGAATTAATGCATTTGAATTATGGGCGTTGGCAGAAAATATTTAAGAAAGGACTGCCAGAAGAATGAACAAAGCTGTTTGGAAGAAGTACAGCCAGAATGCTTCTTAGAAGCAAGGATGGTGAGACTTCTTCTTATGCACTTTGGACATGTTATCAGGAGGGCCCAGTCTCTGGAGAAGGACATCATGCTTGGTAAAGTAGATGGTCAGCGAAAAAAAGAGGAAGACCCTCAACAAGATAGACTGACACAGTGGCTACAACAATGGGCTCAAACATAGCAACGATTGAGAGGATGGTGCAGGACTGGACAGCATTTCATTCTGTTGTATATAGGGTCACTGAGAGTCAGAACTGACTCGATGGCACCGAACAACAACAACCAGTAATCTGTGGACTCCCTTTGGTCTGCTTATTCCAAATAAAAGAGACCACTGCATTTTCTTTCTAAATAGTTTTCTTCCAATTGTTTTTAACCTAGTTAGTCTTGAAATTTTCTGGGTAGCTCAGGTCCTTTGTAGGGAGGTTTCCACAAATAAATTGGAAGAGATGAATTCTAAAATATATTTCAACCCTAAAGCCCATGAATCCATGACATTATACATAAAAAGCAGAGAGAAATAAAGAAATATAATTTTTTTTTATACTTAAATATAGATGTATTAGAGCGTGTGAGACTCCTGCTTTGTGTAAGATGAGTGTCATCCCTAGATAAAATTGAAATGACCTGAGGAATTTTTTTTTAAGTGTAGGAGCTGCATCATCAGAGATTATTTTTAATTAGCCTAGCACCCACCTAGCACAGGGCTCCCAAATTAAAGCTTCTTCTTAAACTCTTGAACTTTTAAAAAAAGAACTTCTGAAAAGTTCTCTAGGTGGTTCTAATGTGCAGCCTGGGTTGACAGCCACTGATTCAGGGTATATGGGGGAGTGTCTGTGTTGGGGCTTGGAGAATGGGATCTGGGCAGAAGACTTCTTGGCACCTTTCCCATCCTGAGACTCTACAATTCTGCTTATGTTAAAAAGATTGCGGAATAAATACCACAACAGTCTTCCATTGGCATTAGTCTGGGAAGGCTTATTAAAAGAGATGGGGCTTAAGCACAATTTTGAAAAAGAACAGGGTATAATTTTATTACAAGTATAAAAGAGGTGAGATTAGGTCAGGGATTTAGGTGTAAGAGTGAATTATGTTCAGAAGTGGAACAATGAAAAGAATACCGAGAAACCAGTGATCAAAACTTTGCTTCCTCTGGCACAGAGTAAGTGGTAATTAAATTTCATTTTAATTGAATTGAGATAATCTTAATGGAAAACCATTAAGTGGCACGGATTAAATTTTGCATTTATCAGTATATCCATTTAATCCTGGATCTGCTTTCAAAGATTTAAAAATATTAAGAACTGGGGATCATTCCATTCATTCTCACTTCCCACCACATATTATCCTTCCAGCAGCAGAATGAACAGAAATACATACTATTAGCAAATTCCACCCCTTATTTTCAGCAAACAGAGGGCTACCCTGATCCCATTCAATGTAAGGTAACTTTGAGATTTTATAAAATTTCAAGTATATATCAAATCTCCCAATATTCACAACATATTAGATGGTTCTTAAGGGTCCCCTGATAATGGGCCCATGACCATGAGAAAACAAACAAATTTTAATAAACCATGTCCACTGAACTTTAGAATCTAATAGTACCTTAAGAGTTATGCCTAGTTCCTTTTTAAACATTGTAAAACATTTCTCATTCTGTTTTAAATATTACTTTTTATTCCCAATGGAGACCTGAGTCAAATGTACATAGCTTATGAGATATATAAAGAAACTATTCACTGGCTGATTACTTTAGAGTGAAATTTTAATGAGAATTGCATGAAAATCAAGCATGACCTTTCCATAAAATCTCTCCTTGGAGACCAGGCAATCAGCCCTTGAAGATGAGCAGCTATAGCCCCAATATCAAAATAAGATTTTACCAGTAGTCATCATTCATAGCTAGTGAGATATGGCAGAACAAAATGTACTATCCTTGTCATCTTTAGATGGAAATATATGATGAGATGTGCTGAACTCATTAATAGAATCTGTGGGAACAGCTGACCTTGGAAAATACTGAAACTGTTTTTGGTGCTATCATCCCACAATCATGAATTTATTCATTCACCCAATCATTCATTCAACAAATACTTACTGAGGCTGCAACTATGTGCCAAACACCGTAAACACAACAGGCTTATTTTCTGTCCTCATAGAGTTTAGTGGGGAAGATTAGAAATAAACAGATGTCTTAGTCATCTAGTGCTGCTGTAACAGAAATACCACAAGTGAATGGCTTTAACAAACAGAAGTTTATTCTCTCACAGTCCAGTAGGTTAGAAGTCCAGATTCAGGGCGCCAGCTCCAGGGGAAGGCTTTCTCTCTTGGTTAGCTCTGGAGGAAGGTCCTTGTCATCCGTCTTCCCTTGGTCTAGGAGCATCTCAGTGCTCTGCTCCTGGCGCTGCTTTCTTGGTGGTATGAGGTTCCCCTGTCTCTCTGCTCGTTTCTCTTTTATATCTCAAAAGAGATTGGCTTAAGACACTACCTACTCTTGTAGACCTCATCGGTATAATTGCCACTAATCCATCTTATTACATTATATGAAGGTAGTAAAGAGTAGGTTATGCGAGAGAATAATACGTGCGTGACAGAAAGAGTCAGGAGAAGGGCACTTGAGCAGAGGCAAGGAGCCTCTAATGGGGGAAAGAGTGGGGTGAGTTCCACAAACGAGAGCAGGTCAGTGTGTGAGAAGAATAATTCTAGCTGAAGCTGGAGAGTAAAGAGGTCATGGCCGGGTTTTATAAGACCACTTTTCTATTCAGCCTTGATCCTATTTACTGCCCGCTGCCAGGAATTCAGTCAAGCTAGCCAAAACACTTTCTGCAGGTCCCAAACAGCTTGTGCCTTATCGTCATTTTTGTGAAAACTCTTCTGCTGCAGATTCAGCCTTTCACTCTGTGTGTGTGCTGAGTTCATGTGTATAGTAGTGGGGGTAATGTATGTGTGTTGGGGAGTATCGAGGATTGAATTGTGTCCCCCCAAAATATGAATTTGGCTAGGCCATGATTTTCAGTATTGTGATTGTCCACCATTTTGTCATCTGATGTGATTGTCCCATGTGTTGTAAATCCTATCTCTATAATGTTAATGAGATGGGATTAGCAGCATTATGTTAATGAGGCAGTACTCAATGTACAAGACTGGATTGTGTCTTGAGCCAATCTGTTTTGAGATATAAAAGTGAAAAGCAAGCAGAGAGACGGGGACCTTATACCACCAAGAAATAAGAGCCAGGAAAATAGCATGTCCTTTGAACTCCGGGTCCCTGCGCTGAGATGCTCCTTGACTGGGGGATGATTCATGACAAGGACCATCCTCTAGAGCTGACAGAGAGAAAAAGCCTTCCCCTGGAGCTGACGCCCTGAATTTGGACTCATAGCCTCCTAGACTGTGAGAGAATAAATTTCCCTTTGTTAAAGCCATCTGCTTGTGGTATTTCTGTTACAGCAGCACTAGATGACTAAGACAGGGAAGAGGGGTAGCATTGCTAGCATAATTCAGGTTTCTAAAAAATGTAAGTTTTTTTTTCTTCTGCAGCTATGGACTTAGACAATTTTTCGAGAAGACCACATGAGTGATTTTTTGAGTATTGCTTGTCCAGGCAACCCAAATTTATTGACAGTGTGGAAGTCTCCCCAGTGAGGGACCTTCTGACTTACTCATTCCTTTGAGTTGCTGAGACGGTAGGGAATAGGTGTTCTATAGCCAGAGCTTAAAAGACTTTGATGCATCTCAGCAAGTTAGAGACAATGTGACAAGGAAACTTATGTGACAAGTCAGCTCTGGTGGTTACACTCTTTAGCTTTGAAGTTCTCAACTTTTTAAAACCAATGCCTCCTTTGATAAACATAAAACTCATACACTCCTAGTATCCTATATGACATTTAAACATAAATGGAAAAGCAACTTCCTGTGAGTCTATAATTATTTTAAAATAAAAAGCTAAATAATAAATGAAAAAGCATGACTAAAAGCAAATGAAAGCAATTGAAATATTGAATATGCATGTCTTTAGAAATAGTATACACTCATGTAGAAAATTAAGTACACCAAAAAAAATGAAAATTAGTCATAATTCTATTACCAATAAAAAGCCATCATTAATATGAAAAAAACGAGAAATACATATTACAGCCACCCATTCCTGGAGTCTGATATTCATCATGGTGAGAGAGTATCCCTCCCTCACACTGTACAGTTGAGAATCACTGTTCTAGCTTCTCTGAATTGTGTATGAATACGGAGTGAAGGCTTGGGAGCCAACCAGACCTCCTTTCAGCCCAAGGGCCATCCTCCGCCAAGATATAATGTTACAGAAAGGTAGTGGAATCCTGTATAGTACTCTACCTGAGATCTCTACCTGATGGTGCCCATAAAATACTACAAAAGCCATCTAGGCTATTATAGCCACCCTTAAGCGTGGGTATATGGGAATCCATCCAAATTCACAGAAGAGTGGGACCAGGAAGACCTCAACTTTACACTATCTTGGGACTAATCCTAGCATATGATGAAACGGGGGAATTTTGTCTTGCCTTGGAACTAAGGTTATGGATACCGACCTAACTATTCATGCTATGAGAAACAAAAGAACATTAGTGAGGTTTTTGGATCAGGACCTGATCCAGCAGACCCACCTACTCAACCGTTCAAAAGAAGCTGCCATAAATAAGGACAAACACTGCCAAGGGGCTCCCCCTGCTGGAAGAGTCAAGCTAAACTAGCCTCAGCTGCATTTGCACCTGTGTTCTAGGAAAAATTAGCCCACAAATTTCCACTCCTTTAGTTTTTAGGGAAACCCTGGTGGCATAGTGGTTAAGTGCCATGGCTGCTAACCAAAAGGTCAGCAGTTTGAATCCACCAGGCACTCTTTGGAAACTCTATGGGGCAGTGCTACCCTACCCTGTAGGATCACTATGAGTCGGAATCGACTTGAGGGCAGCGTGTTTAGTTTTTCTGGGTTTTAGTTCTTAGAGGAAACCCTGGTGTTGTACTGGTTAAATGCTACAGCTGTTAACCAAAGGGCTGGCAATTCGTATCCACCAGGTGCTCCTTGGAAACTCTATGGGGCAGTTCTACTCTGTCCTATAGGGTCGTTATGAGTCGGAACCGATTCAACAGCACTGGGTTTGGTTTGGTTTGGTTTTTGGAATCAAGGTTACATCATTCTCATAACATGAATTGTGGACTTGTCCCTTATCTGTCTTCTGGAATAATGTGGTTACGATAAGAACTATCTGTTCTGTTGCTGAAGGATTTGGTAGAATCAACTTATAAACCATCTTGACCTTCTGATATTTTGCTTTGTAGGTGGATTTTTTAAAACTACTGATTCAATTTTTTTAATGGGTCTTAGATCCATCCAGACTTACTGTTTCTTTTTTGAGCTAGCTTTGGTACATTATGTTTTTCTAGAAAATTGGCAATCCATCTACATTTTCATAATTTTGGCATATACTTTTTCATGGTGTTCTTATATAATTTTAAAAAATATCTGCTATATATTGATTATATCCCATTTTCACTTAATTTTTTGTGACTTCGTTCTTCTCTATTGTCACTAGTTTATCTATTTCATTAGCCTTTTCAAAAAAGAGTAATTTACATTTTTTTTCTTAATTTCTTAGCTTCCTTCTGCGTTTTTATTATCTACTTCCTTCTAATTTCTTTGGGTTACTCTATGTTCCTTCTCAGATGCTTCTTAACTGTACATTCAAGTTGTATAAGTGGGTCTTTTGTTGTTGTTGTTGTTGTTGTTTTTCTTTTAAAATATGTTCTAATTTCCATTATGATTTCATCTCATATCAATATATTATTTGAGACTATTAATTTTTCAATTGTCGAACAGTGGTTTTGATTGCTTTTTTGTTATTTATTTCTACTAAAATATATTTCTAATTTTAATAGAAATTTAAAATTTTATAATAAATTATAAAATTTACCTCTAATTTTATTGCATTTGCGTTAATAATGCAGTCTACGCAATATTTATTCTTTGGGCTTTATTTTGTAGCTGCTATGTATCCAATTTTTATAGACATTCTAGTGAATTTAAAAAGCATGTGTATTCTCTGAATGTTGTGTGTGAGCATCTGTTTATATCCATTTGCCCAAGTTTGTTGGTTGTGTTGTTTCAGTATTCTATAACTACTTATTTCTTCTCGTCTGCTTCCTTTACCTATTGCTGACAGAGTTATACTGATTTACCTATTTCTTCTTCTAAGTCTGTCAAATTTGGGTTATACGTCTTAAGGCTATATTATTGAGGACATAGGAGGCCAGAGTTGTTATAGCTTCCTAATAAATTGTTACTTTTATCATTATGTAATGATTCTTTTTATAACCAATAATGCTCTTATTTTTTGTCATTGTGCCATCGAGTTAGTTCCGACTCATAGTGACCCTATGCACAACTGAATGAAGCATTGCCGGGTCCTGCGCCATCCTAACAATGGTTGCTATGCTTGAGCCCGTTGTTGCAGCCACTGTGTCAATCCCTCTTCTTGAAGGTCTTCCTCTTTTCCCTGACCCTCTACTTTACCAAGCATAATGCCCTTCTCCAGGGACTGATCCCTCCACACAACATGTCCAAAGTATGGTAGAAGCAGTCTCACCATCCTTGCTTCCAGGGACATTCTGGTTGTACTTCTTCCAAGACAGATTTGTTCGTTCTTTTGGCAGTCCGTGGTATACTCAATACTCTTCGCCAGTACCACAATTCAAAGGCATCAATTCTTCTTTGGTCTTCCTTACTCATCTCCCAGCTTTTGAACGCGTATGAGGCAATTAAAAACACCATGGCTTGGGTCAGGGGCACCTTAGTCCTTAAGGTGACATCTTTGCTTTTTAACACTTTGCAGAGATCTCTTGCAGCTGATTTGCCCAATGCAATGCATCTTTTGATTTCCTGACTGCTATTTCTGTACCCAGAGTCAGATAGATATCCAATGGCACAGCTACCTAAAGACAGCTCTTGCAACTATAAAAGGAAGTTACGCTGAAGTTTCAGGATAAAACTGGAGTACAACAGGACTGGTAGGCATTTTTTTACCCTAAACAGGAAGCATACTATTGTCCCAACTCAAGCATGTCTATGAAGCCTTAGAGAAGACTCAAGAAGCCATGTTCACTGAACATCTGCCTGCCTGATGTTCTCTGTTATGCTGAGAGCTTGTTACAATAAAATGTAGCTTGTACACAATTTACATGTCAAAGTGCTCATTTTCATGGAGACATAGAATCAGCTTTCTGCAGAACAACTTTGACTGGATATTTAACAAAATCTATATTTAATTAACATCTTGGATCCTGTACTTGAACAATATGAGAACTTAGAATGCTTTTACTCTAAAAACTCCGTCCCCTCTCACATGTAACCATTTTCTAGTATTTAGGTCTACGCCTTATCACCCCATATAATCATTACTATTTGTTTTTCAATTGTTTTAATAATTCTTTTATATTTCATTTTATTTTTAATTTCACGTTTCAAATTTCTGGGGGTGTGAATCTTCCCATTCCTTATATCTGCTGACTCTCACCCATGATAGCTTCTTTCCCTGTTTGTTTTGTAAATTTCTGCATGTGTCTGTGAACTTGTTTTAACAGGTTTTATTCTGTGTGAATCTGATATGTCCTGGGTTGTAGGATTGTGCCTCCAGGTAAAGTTTATGTTTATTTTCTGCTATAGCTTGAGACCAATTTCTGTGTTAATGTCTAGAATAGGAAGTTCATGTACCTCATAAGCAGTTAGCAAAGAAGCAGATAATAGTAGATGTAAGAACTTAAAGAGCCTTACAAATTAGAGGTGAAGAACAGCTATTTTTAAAATGTAGTGCTGGGGTTTTCCGATTCAACATGTAAAGTGCTTGGAAGTTGTCACTTTCATCTTCACAAGAGAAAAGCATAACAAGCTAAAAATTGCCAACTCTTCTTATATCCATCAGCGAATCAAGGTCACAAGGCAAACTGCTGCCCTGAAAACTGAAGAGACAGGCAGGAAGATACACAGAATCACAGCTTACTAGGAGCAGAAGCCCAGGACCAGAAACCAACAGCTGGATCTAGTATCTACAGAAATTCTTTAAACTATAACTGATGAATTGGTGAAGGCTCCATGTGGACCAGCTTAAAAAATAAAAACTCTGAGGGGGCCAGTGTTAGTTGGACCCCCACACTTTTGTGAGTTTTACCTCCAAGAGTCCAGTTGGGTTCTCACTGTAAGGATTGGAGAAAAAATCTCCTCATGCTTCTAGCAGGGAGAGGAGAAAAGTAACCATTTTAAAATATGCCCAGAGCTCTCTGTTCTCCTTGACAAGACCTCAAAGGAAACTATTTTACCAGAGCCTAACTGACGGGTTTTACCAAAACCTAACTAGCCAATGGAAAAAGAAATGCCCAACTCCATTTCTGTCTCGCCAAAGCGGGGAGAGGAGCTGAGAAGCCTTTGTGAAGGTCACAGTCCAGGGGTACAACCTCACTAAATGACTGAGATCTAATCACAAGAATATAGAATGCTTCTACTTCCCCCACACCTAACCACCACATCCATAGGGCTCCTGTATAGTAACCAGAAAATACAGCTAAAAGAACTGCAAGCCCCTGGATTCTATTTAAGAAGGAGTTTCTGGAGAAGCCCAAAGACAACGAAGGAGAAAAAACAATGACACTAGAGAAAATTTTAGCTTCTGTCATCACAGCTACAGAAAAGACCAAACACAGTCTAATTCCTAGCCAGATAAGCATAAAAGCCTCACACTATCTATCTCAGTTCCTTTCACCTAAATAGATCATGTCTGGCTTTTCAAGAAAAAATTACGAGACATGCTAAAGGTAAAAAAAACACAGTCTAAAGAGATAAAGCAAGTGTCAGAACCAGACTCAGACAGGACAGAGATATTGGAATTATCAGATCGGACAATAATATAGTTTTACAAAAGTCTTGCAAGATTTGTACCATCACTCTCATTTTATACATGAGGAATTAATGCCAGTGCAGGTAAGAAATGTGTCCACAGTTCTCTAAGTAGTACTAGAGATGGGTCTTAGGTCTGGATCTGGGTGACTACAAAACATAGGTTTCATACTTTTCCAGGTAAATGGTCACCTGGATTCATTGAGGTTCAGTTGCTTACTTTCATTCAGTTTCCTCTTTAATAACATCTGAACAGAATTCTTTATCTTGTGAACCCAAAATATAAAGTGATTAATTGAGAGGAATCCAGACTATTCTACAGGTTTACCACGCTTTTAACTGGGCGGATATTTGTGTCCAACTATTAATGAGTAATACACAGGGGTGGTTTTCACTCAGTTACACATATTTTCTCATTAAAGAACTGGTAAACACGTCTCCACTACCTTTCTGTCAGTTTGTAGTACTGGGGTAGTTTGCACATTGCTATGATGCTGGAAGCTATGTCCAGTATTACAAGTACCAGCAAGCTCACTCATGGTGGACAGATTTCAGTGGAGCTTCCAGACTAAGACAGACTAGGAAGAAAGGCCTGGTGAGCTACTTCTAAATATTAGCCTCCCTCTGCTCCCCCCCCGCAAAAAAACCCTGTGGGTCACAACCGAATATTGCCTGATATAACAAAAAACAAACAACAGCCCACTGCCATTGGTCAATTCCCACTCATAGCTACCCTACAGGACAGAGTAGAACTGCCTTATAGGGTTTCCAAGGAGTAGCTGGTGGATTTGAACTGCGGACCTTTTGGTTTGCAGCCACAGCTCTTAACCACTGCATCACCAGAGCTCAATTGCTCAATATAGTGCTGGAAAAATGACTCCCCTAGATAAGAAGGCACTCAAAATACACAGAGGCCACAACAATGGACTCATACATACCAACGATAGTGGTGATGGCACAGGATGAGGCAACATTTCTTTCTGTTGTTCATGGGGTCGCCATGAGTTGAGGCCAACTCAACAATAACTAACAACAACAAATGCTTCCAGCCACTGGTAAGTGGGGGCAAAGCCTCAGTCCTCATTATGGTCCTCAGCTTTGCCCTCCCCTGGTTCAATGCCTGACCTGGACAAATGACTCTGTCTTTGGTAGTAGCCAGGACTTTCCATGATTCTCCTCAAATCTCTTAGGCTTTTGCCTTTTTTCATGGTCATAGTTACTGCAGTGCTTTTATCTTGCATCTCCTATCACTGTCAGCATTTTTGTTCATTCATACACAGCACGAAGCCTATCATTGAACAAGAGACACTTCTCTTTTTCAGATCCTAAAGATATGGTTCATGGTTTGACCTGTGACTCTGTCCTTTGCTCCCCCTTCTCAAAGCCGTGATTTCTCTCTGCCCACCAGGCCCTGAAGATACTCTTCCAAGGGTATTCATACAGGCTCCAAGACCACAGGTCAGTAAAATCTTTCTGGCCCTCTTTACCCTCTGGTCCATTATTACCATCAGAACCATCTCTATGGTTCAGGACTTCTCAGTTTTCAAATGCTCCTGATGTCCCTGCTCACACCATCCTGGGAAGAGCTATTTCTATTGTCCCTGTGGCTTTCAGTAGTCAGGATTAATCCTTAGGAACAGACAATCCCTTCCTCTGGAGTTGCTTTCTGGAACCCATTTTAAAAGGTTCCTCTTCTTCCACAGTTTCAGGGCAGGGACAATAAGATTTGTACTTAATATGCAAACCTTGCAGCCAGCCTTCCAACTGCTTTTCCTACAGAAAATCCTTTTCAATACTCAAAAATTCTTTTACTTTTTCATGTTCTGTCCATCTGCATGGGTTACATATTTTTATCACAAATGCTATCACAGATGCCATAAACTATCTGCCTTTTAGTATGCTTAATATAATTACTATGTACTGAAAGATGCTGCTTTTTAACCAGCTAAGTTAACTGGAAAATACAGACTTGAACTTTGGGGCTGAGAGTAAATATCATGTTTCTATATCATGAAATATTTATAAGTGCTTTGATAATCACATATTTAAAAAAAAAATCATTGCCTTTGAGTTGATTCCAACTCATACTGACCCTTTAGGACAGAGTAGAACTGCCCCATAGGGTTTCCAAGGAGCAGCTGGAAAACTGGAACTGCCTACCTTTTGGTTAACAGCTGAACGCTTAACCACTGTGCCACCAGGGCTCTTATAGAATATTGGTATATGCTTATTTTTAATCCCTCCCCCCAAAAAACATGACCTCTTTAAAAATTTAAGCACAATTCCTGTACATTAAAATTTCACAATGTGCTTTCTAATTGTTCTTACTCTAAGAATGAAAAGAATAGCTTTCATTTAATGAGAATTTACTACATACCATTCTCTGCACTAAGCACTCTATAAACATTATCTCATTTAGTCCTCAGCAAACCTAAGAAACTGCAATTATAATAATAATTGCCAGTGAACTAGCTGAAGTTCACAGCAGGTAAGTAACTTTAGCAGAGTCCCAGACCTAGGATATATTGGGGCTTGATTCCAAAGCAAATCATAAATATCAAGTAGCATTGCTTCCCAAAACTAGTTAAAGATAAAACTACGTGTAGTTGAATTGGCACATGTTGTGTTACATACATTTTTACAACAATAAAAATATACATGTGTGTGTGAGAGAGAGACAGAATGAGAAAGAGAAAGAGAGACAGAGAAAGAAGAGAATCAGGAATCAGACCTCCAGAACATAATGAATCTCAGAGTTTCATTAGAATCATTTACTGGGTAGAAATCTTCATTTGAGTTTCAAAACATTGACATATTCTAAGCTTAAAAATATTCTGGCATTTCTGCTCATTCATAACCTATCATTTACATAATTCCACAATGTTACAAGAAAATTTCTTAAGACATAGTACTAACAATCAGGTTTTCTTTGATTATGCAAATACGGCCAATAAGAAACAAGCAGCAAAGGAGCCAGATAATCCCTTAAGCCCAAATCATTTGTTAGTGATAAAGTGCCCAGGAAGCTGAATTAATTTTTTCTGTTTTTCAGCTTACGAAATTACCATTTGGTGTATTGCCACTTCAGAGTGACAAATAGGCAACCGCTTCACCCAGATTTCATTATAAAGAGAGTTGAAGTGTTAATAACAGTATTAGTCGTGAGTCATCACGGCAGAAGCAGCAGCAACAGTAATCAGGATACTATATTTATTACATGGAGATGATGTTATTAAAGCTATGAAACCAGAACATGGCACATCCATCTCCTTATCCTGCCATTTATCTGGAAAGAAGCAAATGACTCTAGTCCAATCCCAGAGTAGGTCCAAGCCAAAAACCAAAGCCATTGCCATGGAGCCGATTCAAACTATGGGAAAACCATAACACAGAGTAGAACTACTCCATAGTGTTTCCAAGGCTGTAATCTTCACGGGGAGCCCTGGAGGCACAGTGGTTAAGACCATGGTTGCTAACCAGAAGGTCGGCAGTTTGAATTCACCAGCCACTCCTTGGAAACCCTATGGGGCAGTTCTACTCTGTTCTAAAGAGTCATTATGAGTAGGAATCAGATCCATGGCAACAGGTTTGGGTTTTTTGTTTTGTTTTGTTTTGTTTTTGGTTAATCTTCACAGAGGCAAATGACCACATCTTTCTCCTGAGGAGCGGCTAGTGGGTTCAAACCATGGACCTTTGGGTCAGTAGCCAAAAGCTTAACCACTGAACACCAGGGCTCCTAGGCTAGGTCCAGGGAGCCCTAATTTATCCCCAGACCAATGATAAAGTAATGTTGTTTTTAGCTGCTGTCAAGTCAGCCCCTGATTCATGGTGGCCTCATCCACAACCAGATTGCTCTGGCAATGGCTGATTTTTTAGAAGCGGATCTCTGGTCTCTGCTGAAAGGCGGGTGGTGACTGGCTACACATGACGTGGCTGGCTACGCATGAGGTGCGTTGATAGGCAGTCAAACCCGGACTTCACACATGGATGGTGAGAATTTTATCACTGAACCACTATTGCTCATTAGTTAGGGGAGGATAGGTTCCTCTCCCATCGTGCTGATCCGAAATATGTCAGTACCGTCTGCACTGCCTGTCCTTGCAAGAGGTCTTGGAGGTACTTACTGCTGTACTCTGAAATCCACAGAAATTTCCTTCCAGTGAGTAAAGGGACTCTGGAATTTCACATACACAAGCACACACACGCACACACACACACCGTACCCTGAATTATAGGGCTCGAGGCCTTCTACTGTGCATCACAAACTAACATCATTGAGAACTTCCTAATCAATGTAAGTACATTATTTGAAGCTTATGATGGATACTGTGGGTTAGCTAGCTCAACATGAAGCCCATCCTCCTGACTGAAAAGATTGGAAATTATCTTTTCGAGACTTCCTTACAGCTAGGGTTCTTGATACGAATTGTATCTGCCAAGTACATGCAATCCCGTAAAAATTGGGAGGCAGAGATGAGAAAGATGCCATTTTCTTAATGTTTTGGTTGTTTTCGTTCGTTTTGCTTCTTCCCTTTAGAGCAGTGTTCCAGGACCTGTTCTATAGCTTCCTGGGTGTCAAGAGCAGTTGGAGAAGCAGTGATGGTGTCCGGATTCAGCTTCTTGACCACTGGAACACAGCCGCGAGGCTGCGTTTTTGAACTCATGGCTCTACTGACAATCTTAGTAAGACGAATTCAGTGGGCATCAGACCCATATTGTTCTTATACCCTTAAAGCAGCCAAGCCCTTCAATCCTGCACTGACAGGGGCAGCTGTGAAAGCTGTCTGCACCCAGGGGGACACGCTCTCCAATACCCCTCCTCTGATGCATCGCCCTTAGCACTGAGAGTAATAGACAAGAGGCCAAAGCCAGGGCCCAGGGAGGGCAATGGACTAGGGTTCTCCACCCATATAGCAGATACTGGGACTAACCAAAGACCTCTCTTCATCGCCAGGGTCCAAAGTTTCACAATTTCCACCCAGCAAGAGTTCATCATTCACATTGACCAGTGATCACTATGCACTTCTCTTTCCTAAATGACAGTAGTCATTGAAGTGAGCTTGTTTCTATTTCTCCATCGTATTTTGGGCATGGGGTGCAAGACAGAACATTTGTTGTCATGGATTGAATTGTGTCCTCTAAAAAAAGAGTTGCCATTGAGCTGATCCCAACTCATAGTGACCTTATAAGGACAGAGTATAACTGCCTCATAGGGTTTCCAAGGAGCGGCTGGTAGACTCAAACTGCTGACCTTTTGTTAGCAGCTGAGCTCTTAACCACTGCACCACCAGGGCTGTGTTCCCTAAAAAGTTATGTTGAAATCCTAATCCCTGAACCTGTAAATATGACCTTGTTTAAAAATAGAGATTTTCTTTTGCTATATTAATGAGACCATTCTGGAGTAGGGTAGTGTTGTGGATTGAATTGTGTCTCCCCAAAATGTGTGTCAACTTGGCTAGGCCATGGTTCCCAGAATTTTTCTGGTTGTCCACCATACTGTGACCTGATGTAATTTTCCTATATGTCGTAAACCCTAAACTCTATGATGTTAATGAGGCGGGATTAAAGGCAGTTATGTTAATGAGGCAGGATTCAATCTACGAGATTAGGTTGTATCTTGAGCCAATCTGTTTTGATATATAAAAGAGAGAAATGACCAGAGAGGAGAGGACCTCATTACCGCCAAGCAAGGAGAGCCAGGAATGAGGCACATCTTTTGGACCCAGGGTGCCTGTGCTGAGAAGCTCCTAGACCAGGCAAAGATTCATAACAAGTACCTTTCCCCAGAACCAACAGAGGGAAAGACTTCCCCTGGAGCTGGTACCCTGAATTTGGACTTCTAGACTCCTAAATTTTGGGAGAATAAACTTCTGTTTGTTGAAGCCACCCACTTGTTGTATTTGTGTTGTAGTAGCACTAAATAACTGATACAAGTAGGTGCTAGATCTAATCCCTTCTGAGTGGTGTCTTAAAAAAAAAAAAGGCAGAATAGACACAGACACACACAGGGAGAAGACAGACACCATGTGATGATGGAGGCAGATGCATCTACAAGCCCAAGGTTTGCTTGCAGTTATTAAAAGCTGAAAGAGACAAAAAAGGCCCTTCTTCTAGAGCTAATGCCCTACTTTGGACTTCTAGCCTCCAAAACTGTGAGACAATACATTCTGTTCTTTCAGGCCACCCACTTGTGATATTTTTTGTTACAGCAGCACTGGGAAACTAGGTCAGCAAACCAAGATGGTCCACTTCCAGACCTGATGGAGAAGATGACACATCACACAGAAAGCTGAGACTTTGAGCTGGCTGCAGTAACCGGAAGGGAGTTTGAATCATTTCCTTTAGGGAAGGAGTAAATGTGTTCAATATGTGGGAAAAGGAGTATATATATTTGGGAAGCCAGAGGCAAGGACTGTGGCAGAGCCTACTTGTTCACCAAAATCACTTTTCTCTTTAATGATGCAACTCCCAAGTTCCAGGAAGCATATAACAACCACCAAGGTATAGAACATATCTCTCATCATCCCTTTCAATTTGGTGTAGCCATACCATTAAATTCTGGTCAGTGGGATGTGGATAGAAGTGATATGTCTCTTCAGAACGGTGCCCTCCATCAGGAAGGCAATATGTGCTCCCCTATCCTTTGACCTTTCTGTTGTCTGGGAGATGAGAAGGTTCGAGAAGAGAAGACGTTTATTAAGGATGACGGAGCCTCCTATCAGTTCTGAACTGATTAATCCTGCCCGTTATGTGACAGAGAATTATACTGTTGTCTCATTTAAGTGACTGCATATTTGGGGTGTTTTGTTGCAAAAGCTTATCCTGCTAATGTAGAAACAAATAGCAAAGTAAATGACTAACTGAACCTAGGGCAAAATCTGGCAAAATTGAAACTAGAAATTAGAGCCATGTATAATAATTACCAGTTGTTATTGTTACAAACCCTGGGACTGTGGCATTTCTGTGACATCTGCTATGATCCCTAAGACATCTGTATTTCCATCTTTCTTTTCAGGTTCTTGTGTTTCCATGGTCTTTCTACCTACTTCTCTGGACCCCTCAATATAAATGTGATACAGAAAACAGCTCACCTGTTGTTATGGATGGAATTGTGTCCCCCAAAAATACGTGTTGTAAATCCTGACTTTTATGCCTGTGGTTATAATCCCATCTGGGAATGGGTTGTCTTTGTTATGTTAATGAGAAGGATTAGCATAGGGTGTGTCTTACGTCAGTCTCTTCAGAGATATAAAAGAGATTAAACAACTAAGCAAAGAAGTAGAGATGCGAGAAGAGAGATGCCAATCCACCTGAAGATTGTCCAGGAGCAGAAGCTCAGAGGAGACAAGGACATTTGTCCAGAACTGACAGAGAGAGAAAGCCTTCCACTGGAGCCAGCACCCTCAATTCGAACTTCTAGTCTTCTGACTGTGAGAAAATAAATTTCCATTTATTAAAGTCACTCATTTGTGGCATTTCTATTATATCAGCACTAGATAACTAAGACACGTGTATTCAGCACTTTTCCATGCTTAACACTTACATGTGATGTGAGTAAGATAGTATTATCATCTCTTTTTTCTGAAGAGAAAAAAGCAGTTAGAAGATACTGTATTTTTACTTAAATAATGTGCACCTTCTGCATTTGTCTGCCAGCCTTGCACTTCCCATTGAGGCACCCTCACAAGCACCACCATGCCAATCATCTTCCGTGTGTTGCTGGAAAAAAAAAAAATTAGCATAGCACACTTAAAAAAAATACCTCAAGGGTCGGGGGGCATGGCAGGCAAACAGACACAGAAGACGAGCATTATTTGTGTAAAAATACAGTATTTATTAATATTACCTAACGTCACTTATGTCCTGTTTTGGTTTTTTTAACGTCACTTATGTAGTAACTGGTGAGACCTGCCTGAAAATCAGTCTCACTGACTTTAAAACTTAAAGTTATAGAATTATATGCAACTTGTATACACAGCTCTTTTTGTGTGATCTCAGGTGTCACTGAGTTAGGTAGAAAAGCAGGTTTCCTCTTTGTGTTCTGTGTGGAGTCCCTGAATCTGACACATAAATATTAACACTTTCAACTCGTTGGGGATGTTTACTTAATATAATAATGATGCCAATACAATGCACATTACTGTGCTTGCTTTTTTTCCTTGCATTAATTATTGAATACATTGGGTGTTTTCCAAAATATTGCCTACTCTCTTTCCTTTAGGGACATCTAATTCTAATTCGGAAACCCTGGTGGCGTAGTGGTTAAGAGTATGGCTGCTAACCAAAGGCCAGCAGATCAAATGTACCAGGTGCTCCTTGGAAATTCTATGCGGGCAGTTCTACCCTGTCCTATAGGGTCTCTATGAGCCAGAATCAACTCAAAGACGAGTTTGGTTTGGTTTTCAAATTGTAATTCAATGTGTTCCAACCTGCGTATTTTATTGAAGGGAGCCTGGCATCCTAATGAAATCTTCTTATTCATAGTCCAATCTTTTTAAAAATATCAAACAAAACGGAATAGACTTGCACGTAGTATAGGTAAGCATGATTTTCTGGAAAAAATTGTTTTAGTATATGTGTGTGTGTCTGTGTGTGTGTGTGTACTGGGTCAATAAAACATATATATTTCTTCTTGTGTATCATAATCACAAATTTGAAAGCCTCTGATATCTAGTGGAAGGGAGCACGGCATCCCCTTTTCACAACACCAGCAAATCACTACAACACATACTGAGCACATGAGTCCTCAGAGGATGCCAAGCAGAGATGTGAACTGAGCCATGTGTTGTCCAGGATGAAAGCTCAATATAACACCCACCCTCACACTCATTTGACAATAGACGTGTGGGGAACTCATCAAAAATGCTGGAGATGGACAATGTGTTAAATTACTTTAACCTTCGTCTTTATCATGTGTTAGTAAACATGAAGAATAGTAGTTATTTTGTTGCCACTTCAGTGACATTAAGCTGGATTTGAACTGGTAACCTGGAAAGGAGTTCCTTGAGTATATTGATAATAAGTCAAGGACTTAGACCAAGTTAGTTATAGTTAAAAGGGAAGGTTTCAACTGTTTATTTTTATGAATCCCACACGACCAAGGACTAGACAATAACTCTAAAAAGTAAATTTTAAAGATACGATGGGCAAAGCCAGTGTTTCTTTTTTGAAACCTAGTCACACCAAAATATCAAGCTTTCCTAAGCTAAAAAAAACTTTGAATATATTGCTATTAGTGTTTGATGGTAAAAGAGCTGAAGCAAATATGTCAAAATAGTTACACTTGTTAAATTTTGGTAAGTGAGACATGGGTACTTCTTATAATGGTCTCCATACTTGTCTATATGTTAGAAACATTTATTTCTTTAATTTTTATGAAATTCATTGCTCCAAACAGTACTATTTTGCTTATTCAGGTCTCACAAAGTCAAGGGGTAGCTGCCAGGTTCTGTTTTCAGATCTCCTGACTTCCTTCTACAGACAATTGTACAAGTTCTTCCTAAACTGTTCACTTGCTCTTGAATGTCACACACAATCTTCAGTTTCACCAGGAAAAGACTTAAGCCTCTAGTCCCCTTTGTAAGGTGGCTGTATCCCCTTCTTCACACACTCTGGTTATTCTTCATGACCACAGAATGACTCCAGGACAAGCTCTTGATGAGCTCCAAAACAGATGTTCACAATAACACCCCGTTCCAGGGAAAGCCTGGTGCTGGGTACTGACCCAGACTCTGGGAGTGAGGGCTGGGCACAAGACAGTGATGCGTGTTTCGTATAGCCTACTGAAATGAGTCCTGGAGCCAGGGAGGACCTAAAGGACCAACTTCCAGATAAGACAATGGAACAGAGTAGTGGTCTTCAAACTATATTTTGCTCCAAAACCTAAAAATATTTTGTAAATCTATGTACTTGATTCACACATTCGAAACCTGATTCTAAAAGTACTTATTGTGTGAGCTTAAATCTTTGCAAAAGATGTAATTTCTACCGTGCGTTAAAATGATGACACAACTCGTGCACCTGTTACATCACTCTTTTAAAAGTAACCAATGGAATCTAAAATCCTAGCAACTTAATACCCACAAGCATGTGTTTTGAAAAGATTTGATCAAGTTCTCTAACAGTCAGAAATTTTACTTTGATCCTTGCTAACTCCATTCTATGTCCTTCACGTAAATTCTCCAAATGTAATATCACTGCATGCTTGGAAGTCTTTTATAGATAGTCGTATTATATTATCTGTAACACAAATGTGTATATCAACTGAAAAAATTTAATTTTATACGACCATAATGCCCCAAATGCTAAAATTTCTTATCATTACAATTACTAGCACACAGTTGATCAAAACAACACCAATATGCAGACATCTTCAATAGACAATTATTACATATAAAAGAAATTTTTGTTGGAAATGCATCTCTTAATGAAATGAACGAGATTGTGTTTTTAAAATTAGTTCATATATCCATCTATGAGTATTACTTATTGCTAAAATGAGAACGATTTGGCATCTATTCTGTTCCTTTTTTTTCATTTTTATAGATGTAAGGACTAAGCAATATTGTTTACATAGATAAGTACATGGGAATAGAAAAAGTTTTGTTAAAACAAAGCCATTCAATTCTTTCTAAATTTTATATCAAAAATCACCTAGCGACATGTTATAAATTTATTTTTCATGTTCTATCAAATGACAGCTAGATTATGCCTACCTTCAATTTTGTTGGAAAAGAATTGAAAACCACCTGGATCACAAAAGAAATTTTATCTAGTCATTAGGTCCTTCACCAAGAAGACTTTGCCAAAAGTTATCAAATGACTGTTCGTTACATATGTTACTCTTTACTTAGAGGCGATTTTAAAAATCAGAGATATTCAAAGGGGTTGGGAAAATTATATATTTTAATGTATTTTTGCCAGTTATATTTTTATAAGATTATTTTTATCTTAGCAAGTGTTTTAAATATATTTTTTGCCAAAACTTGGAAGATAAGATTGAGCTCACTGAATTGGGAGAAAATGTTTGTCATGTAACCTAATTGACAAAAAAAGTCATATTAGTCTTACTTTCTTCAGTAAAACTCTGACTTCTGTTTTCAATTCAAATAAATAAGTTAATATGGATTCTAAGGAGCATTATAGAAAACACTGAGAATTAAATTGTGAAGCACGTCTTATAAAATAGGTTGCTAAAAGCAGCAGCTTCAAGATTAAAATTATGGAGAGGTAATAGAATTCATTTTTTCATTTTTATAATAAAGTATAAAACAAAAAATAACCCACTTCTCACCTATCGGCATGATTAGGTTCCGAAGACCAAGCTGTTTCGTGAAAATTAACTGCCAAATTATATCATTATATAACTGTCAAACCACTGAGAATCATGGCTCAGCCAAGCTGACACACAATCTTAATTAACCATCAAAACCAGCATTATTCTCGCCTCACACCCCAGCATTCGTTACTGCCAGACATATGGGAAAGGGAACTTTAGAATGAAGAACTTCATAAACATGCCAGGCAGTTATCAGGCAGATTAGTTTCAAGTAAGAGTACATGCAGGATTTGAGGATCTAGAAATTGATGCCCTTAAAACAATCTATACTTACATACCCCTTGGAAAGTCTTCATGTGGAAAGTCTTCATGTGCCCCCAGGAGCGCCCCAGTTTGAAGACTACTGCTATTAAGAATCAAATCACCACCTACTTTGACTTCTACGAAGCCCTGGTGGCACAGTGGTTAAGCGCTACAGTGAGCTATGGCTACTAACCAAAAGATCAGCAATTCAAATTCAAAAACCACTCCTTGGAAACCCTATGGGGCAATCCTACTATCTTATAAGGTCTCTATGAGTTGGAATCAACTCAGCGGCAGTGGGTGATTTTTTTTTTTTTTTTTTTTTGACTCCTAAAGGAAACCAAGCATATAATCAGTAACAAGTATTATTATCAGCTCTTCCTCTGGCTGCCCCTTAAATATCAGGAGCTCTTTCCTTGACTTCCTTTTCTTCCACATCCACACACTTACCATGGGTGATCTCATATGCTAAGGAAGGCCAATGGCCACTTATAGGCCAAAGACTCCCAAAATGATCATCAGTCCTTGCTTTGTGATTTTCGGATGCCAGCTTAACATCCCCAGTGGATGACTCAAAGCCGCCTTAAACCTGCCCCAACCATAACTGAACTCGTTGTCTTTCCATTCAGACCTGCTACTCATCCTATAGTTCTCTGAGTGTGAAACCAACATCCACCTAATCACCTGTGGAAGAGGTTTATGTTGTCCATCGAATATCGACTGTTCACTAACAGAACCCCTCTTTAGTTCAGGGTGGCAATATACTCAGTTAGAAAATTTTCTGTAGCTGAGGATAGCTACACAAACTAGTTCTGCTGAGGCATATAATAATTACATGGGTGGAGAAAGTTCTTTTAAAAGGAGAAGCCTCAGCCTTTTTCCTTCACCCTTATTCTTCATCCATCCTGGACCACAGATGTGGCACCTCCTTCTTACAGCAATAAAGTGACCGGCATGAGGTTAAAGGCCATGCTAAAGAAGGCTGAGCAAAAGCTTGAAGGAGTCTACAGCCCTGATGGCAACAAAAATCTGCAGAATGATGAAGCCAGCATATCCCTGATACCAAAACCAGGTAAAGACATTACAAAAAAAGAAAATTACAGACCTATATCCCTCATGAACATAGATGCAAAAATCCTCAACAAAATTTTAGCCAATAGAATTCAACAACATATCAAAAAAATAATGCACCACAACCAAGTGGGATTTATACCAGGTACGCAAGGTTGGTTCAATATTAGAAAAACCATTAATGTAATCTACCATATAAATAAAACAAAAGACAAAAACCACATGACCTTATCAATAGATGCAGAAAAGGCATTTGACAAAGTCCAACACCGATTCATGATAAAAACTCTCAGCAAAATAGGAATTGAAGGAAAATTCCTCAACATAGTAAAGGGCATTTATACAAAGCCAACAGCCAACATCATTCTAAATGGAGAGAGCCTGAAAGCATTTCCCTTGAGAACAGGAACCAGACAAGGATGCCCTTTATCACCACCCTTACTCAGTCAACATTGTGCTAGAGGTCCTAGCCAGAGCAATTAGGCTAGACAAAGAAATAAAGGGCATGCAGATTGGCAAGGAAGAAGTAAAATTATCTCTATTTGCAGATGACATGATCTTATACACAGAAAACCCTAAGGAATCCTCCAGAAAACTACTGAAACTAATAGAAGAGTTCAGCAGAGTTTCAGGTTACAAGATAAACATACAAAAATCACTTGGATTCCTCTACATCAATGAAAAGAACATCGAAGAGGAAATAACCAAATCAATACCATTCACAGTAGCCCCCAAGAAGATAAAATACTTAGGAATAAATCTTACCAAAGATGTAAAAGATCTATACAAAGAAAACTACAAAGTACTAGTGCAAGAAACTAAAAGGGACCTACATAAGTGGAAAAACATACCTTGCTCTTGGATAGGAAGACTTAACATAGCAAAAATATCTATTCTACCAAAAGCCATCTATATATACAATGCACTTCCGATCCAAATTCCAATGACATTTTTTAATGTGATGGAGAAACAAATCACCAACTTCATATGGAAGGGAAAGAAGCCCCGGATAAGTAAAGCATTACTGAAAAAGAAGAAGAAAGTGTTAGGCCTCACTCTGCCTGATTTTAAAACATATTATACAGCCACAGTATTCAAAACAGCCTGGTACTGGTACAACAACAGGCACATAGACCAATGGAACAGAACTGAGAACCCAGATGTAAATCCATCCACATAGGAGCAGCTGATATTTGACAAAGGCCCAGTGTCAGTTAATTGGGGAAAAGATAGTCTTTTTAACAAATGGTGCTGGCATAACTGGATATCCATCTGCAAAAAAATGAAACAGGACCCATACCTCACACCATGCACAAAAACTAACTCCTAATGGATCAAAGACCTAAACATAAAGACTAAAACAATAAAGATCATGGAAGAAAAAATAGGGACAATGTTAGGAGCCCTAATACAAGGCATAAACAGAATACAAAGCATTATTAAAAATGACGAAGAGAAACCAGATAACTGGGAGCTCCTAAAAATCAAACACCTATGCTCATCTAAAGACTTCACCAAAAAAAAAAAAAAAAAGACTTCACCAAAAGAGTAAAAAGGCCACCTACACATTGGGAAAAAATTTTCAGCTATGACATCTCCCACCACAGCCTGATCTCTAAAATCTACATGATTCTGTTAAAACTCAACCACAAAAAGACAAACAACCCAATTAAAAATTGGGCAAAGGATATGAACACGCACTTCACTAAAGAAGATATTCGGGTGGCTAACAGATACATGAGATCATTAGCCATTAGAGAAATGCAAATTTAAGCTACGATGAGATTCCATCTCACTCCAACAAGGCTGGCATTAATCCAAAAAACACAAAATAATAAATGTTGGAGAGGCTGTGGAGAGATTGGAACACTTATACACTGCTGGTGGGAATGTCAAATGGTACAACCACTTTGGAAATTGATTTGACGTTTCCTTAAAAAGTTAGAAATAGAACTACCATTCAACCCAGAAATCCCACTCCTTGGAATATATCCTAGAGAAATAACAGCCTTTACACCAACAGATATATACAAATCCATGTTTATTGCAGCACTGTTTACAATAGCAAAAAGTTGGAAGCAACCAAGGTGTCCATCAATGGATGAATGGATAAATAAATTATGGTATATTCACACAATGGAGTACTACGCATTGATAAAGAATAATGATGAATCTGTGAAACATTTCATAATATGGAAGAACCTGGAAGGCAGTATGCTGAGTGAAATTAGTCAGATGCAAAAGGGCAAATATTGTATAAGACCACTATTATAAGATCTTGAGAAATAGTTTAAACTGAGAAGAACACATTCTTTTGTGGTTATGAGAGGTGGGAGGGAGGGAGGGTGGGAGAGGGTTATTTACTGATTAGTTAGTAGATAAGAACTACTTTAGGTGAAGGGAAGGACAATACTCAGTACAGGGAAGGTCAGCTGAACTGGACTGGACCAAAAGCAAAAAAGTTTCCTGAATAAACTGAATGCATCACAGGTCAGCGGAGCAAGGGCAAGGGTTTGGGGACTATGGCTTCAGGGGACATCTAAGTCAATTGGCAAAATAAATTCTATTAAGAAAACATTCTGCATCCCACTTTGAAGTGTGGCGTCTGGGGTCTTAAACGCTAACAACCGGCCATCTAAGATGCATCAATGAGTCTCAACCCACCTGGATCAAAGGAGAATGAAGAACACCAAGGTCACACGATAACTATGAACCCAAGAGACAGAAAGGGCCACATGAACTAGAGACTTACATCATCCTGAGACCAGAAGAACTAGTTGGTGCCCGGCCACAATCGATGACTGCCCTGACAGGGAGCACAACAGAGAACCCCTGAGGGAGCAGGAGAACAGTGGGATGCAGACTCCAAATTCTCATAGAAAGACCAGACTTAATGGTCTAAGACTAGAAGAATCCCAGCGGTTATGGTGCCCAAACCTTCTGTTGGCCCAGGACAGGAAGCACTCCCGAGGACAACTCATCAGGCATGGAAGGGACTGGACAATGGGTTGGAGAGAGATGCTGATGAAGAGTGAGCTACTTGTATTAGGTGGACACTTGAGACTATGTTGGCATCTCCTGTCTAGAGGGGAGATGGGAGGGTGGGGGGAGATTAGAAGCTGGCAAAACGGTCACAAAAGGAGAGCCTGGAAGGAGGGAGCGGGCTGAGTAAATAGGGGGAGAGTAAGTGGGAGTATGTAGTAAGGTGTATATAAGTTTATATGTGAGAGACTGACTTGATTTGTAAACTTGCACTTAAAGCACAATAAAAATTATTAAAAAAAAAAAAAAATCTGCAGAATGGCAGTAGTCTGCATTGTCAGCTTTCCAAGCCAAGCACGGTCATACCTGATAAAATAACAAGTCCACAGAACTGGATCATTCTCCATGGCTTCTTTTCCTTCACTTCCCATATCCACTTGATGACCAAGCCCTGATTATTTTATCTCCCTAATATCTCTATGGTCATTTCCATTTTGTCTGTCTGTATTGTTGTTAGTTGCCAACCAGTTGGCTCCAACTCATGGTGACCCGAGGTACAACAGAATGAAACACTGCCGAGCCTTGCACCGTCTCCATGATTGTTGGTATGCTCAAGTCCGTTGTTGTGGCCAGTGTGTATTTTGAATGCCTTCCAACCTAGGGGGCTCATCTTCTGACATTTTATTGGACAGTATTCTGTTGTGATCCATAACATTTTCACTAATTTTCAGATATAGATCACCAGGCCTTTCTTCCTGGTCTGTCTTAGTCTGGAAGCTCTGCTGAATTCCGCCTACCATAGGTGATCCTACTGGTATTTGAAATACTGGTGGCATAGCTTTCAGCATTATAGCAACACCACAGTACAACAAACCGACAGATGGGCCTTTCCATTTTGTCTGTCTTTATAGCTACTGTCTTAGTTTCAGCCCTCTCCTTTTGGTTTTTCCATTTCCCTGATTGCAATGTTTTTCTTATTGGAATTTCAGATTACCACCAATGCTTCAAATAGCCTCTGTTGCTTATAGAATGATGTACCACCTCCTTCAAATGAAACACTTCAAAAACCAAACCGTCAAGTCAATTCCAACTCTTGGTGACCCCAAGTGTGACAGAGTTGAACTGCTTCATAGGGTTTTCTTGACTGTAACATTTGCAGAAGCAGAACACCAGGCCTTTCTTATGCAGTGCTGCTGAGTGGGTTTGAACCACCAACCTTTAGGTTTGTAGTTAAGAGCAAACCATTTGTGTTACCCAGGACTTTAATGGAACACTAAACCCTGGAATATGATTTGGCTCTTGTTTGCACTGCTGGACTGATTTCTGCTATGCGTCTCCCACCCTCCACTCTGGACAAACTGAGCTACACTAAGTTGTAACTGAGCTACACTAAGTTGCCCATTGTTTTTGGACCTTTTCTATCTTTGCTATTTTTCTAAATTACTCTTCATCCTCACTTCCTCAAGGCAAAATACCTATCTGCTTTTAACACTCAATTTACATCATTCTGGAAGGTTTTCCTAATTCTACCCCTACCTTGCTAAGACACATAAAGAGAATTAGGGAATTAATAAAGCCTGATTAAATAATCATTGTATTCTTTTCTGAGATATGGTAATTTCAAATACTACAAGGTACTACATGAGTGTGGAAAAATTGCTTTTAATGAATATATAGGAGCAATAGGAATTTTAAGCTATACCCTAAATTAATCCCAGTATAACTGACATAATTGTTTATGAATTTTATATCTCTGCTGAAATTAACATTTCATAGAAGCTAGGGGTAAACTGGAATCAGTCCAGTAACTTCTAAAAATGCCATTCCTCACAAATTAGTTCATTATATTGTGTGTCAGATTAGCATTGCTATTTATTGTGAATAGTGAACGGTGCCTGGGGGCTACTGTCTGGTTAATCTGCTTTATGTAGAGTCTAACCACAGCTCATCAATACGGCAGCATTTAATAAACATTCAGAGGTGACAATTGTATACTAACCATGTAAATGATCACTTTGATCGTCATAATACAGACACCATCTTGCCCTCTGTATTGATTATGTGCTCAGAGCTGAGAAGAGATAACGATGCCCAGATTTTTGTTTGACTATTAAAAACTGAGCTTGAAACATCTGGAGAGTCTTTGTCTCTTTATACTATGCAATGATTATTAACTATTTTTAAAGGTCCTTTCTACCATGCCTAGAAACTCTGGTATGATGTACCAATAAAGAAAGAAGTTAGGACTTGAGAACCGTTTTCCTCAGTTTTGTTGGGTGTTTATTTTTAATGATCTCATAATTTACTTAATTGAAACACACTTGTAAAAAGTGACAGGATATAATGCTCCAGGAATATGTAAATATACAAAAAGAAAATAAAGGCAACTCTCCTTGTCCCTCAGCACACACAGTGTGAAACTGTCTAGTTAAGTTGCTCCAGAAAGGGCTTTCCCCTCGAATGCTACACAGAATTTTCCTTTCCTCCCAAAGACAGTCACAGCTCAGTGTGTCCCCTTTGCCACTCCGTACTTTCCCAACCAACCACACTTCCCTGCTTTTAATCCTGACCAAGTGCATGTTCAGGAACAAGACAAGATCTGCAGGATCACTTAAAAGTGTGTATGGTGGGGAGGGGCAGAAGGATGGCAGGAAGAAATGGAAAGAATTGGACAGGAAAGGAAGAAAGATCAAGAAGCGGCAAAAAGATCCTCCTCTTGCCAAATCTTCCCCTATTCACTTCCTTCTGAAGAGAAGTGACTCTCAAAGAGTGAAAAGCAGCTAGAAAAGGAGGAGAAAGTGCTCCTTACTAGCCCCCTCTTGACTCTGTCCCTCAGATATGCATCCTAGGACCCTGCTCCAAACACCATCACAGAGCTCTGGCCTAAGCCTTGCTCCCGCTAAGACACTGGGACGCTCATCTCTGCTCCAATCCCAGGTGTGTAACCCCCCATTGAAAGGTGTGAGGCAGGAGAGACTCTCCCACCATCTTGTTGGTGGGAAAATTTGCTGCTAGGATGACAGGAAGGAAAGAAAGAGGGAGGGAGAGAGAAGAATAAACAGAAGTTAGGAAGAAGGGAAGGAGGGAGGAAAAAGAGGTGGGAGGGAGAGAGAGAAGGATGAAGGGAAGAGGGAAGGATGGCAGGCAGACAGACAAAAAAGTGAAAGAAGGGAAGGAAGGATAATGACCCCCAAAACCCACTGCCATAGAGTTGGACTTACAGCAACCCTATAGGACAGAGTAGAACTGCCCCATAGGGTTTCCAAAGAGTGACTGACGGATTCAAACTGCCGACGTTTTGCTTAACAGCTGAGGTCTTAACCACTGCACCATCAGGGCGTCAGTGACCCCCAGAGGATTAAAAGAAGTATGCTGTCTTCCTGCAGCCACTGGGCAGAAGGATTTGTCACCAACTAAAGAGGGCAGCGTGTATCCTTGGGGCAGAGGCTATAGCTAATCTTGGCAGGTAGGAATGGAGACATGAAGGTCTAAAATCCACCTGAAAGATGCTGGACCTGTGATGTAGCCTCCAGCAAGGTGATGGCTATGAGCGTCTCTATGATGAAGGTCACAAACCCAAATGCCTAAGGAACCAAGCTGGTAACATCATTAAGTAAAGCTTGCCAGGCAATGGCTGTGATGACTTGGGGAGCCCAAGTCAGGGGCTACTGTTGCTGGACTCCTCTTGCCAATATTTGACATGGCATAATCTTGGCCCCTTATTACCAGATCTTTTTTTTTTTTTTGGTGGTGGCTGTCTTTTGTTTTTAACAGAAGACAGGAACCTGTGTTTTTTGAGAAATCTATTGATTTTTAAATGTCAACAACTAATTATAAATGTTTTTAAAATGTATCAAAATGAAATACTTCTGGGGGCCGGATGTTACCCTTAGGTCCATTTTTTGGTCAAACTTTTTTTTTTTTTTTCCTGTTCATTAAAGTTCTCCACATAGCTTTGTGGAGGGAGCACTTGATCATTCATTTCTGGTATTTTTAGAAGGTCTGAGGGAGGGGAATACTCAATCTGGAAATTACTTGTAAAACTAATTACCTGAGGAAATTGTTAAAATAACACAGATGGAGATACTACCTAGGTTTTCCTCGGGCCCTGGGAACATAATAACCACTATTTATAACTATTAGAATTCAACTCCTTCGTTAGCTGAAGGGTGCTATAACAGCCAGTATTTCACTGAGAGAGACTTTCCCTGAGATATGGTCTCATGAGATTTTGGAGAATTCCTGCACTTAGCTAGCTATCTTATGTTCTTGATATAACATAGATATCTAATCTCCTTTATAACTAAGACATTTCAACGAAGATTATTATCATTGCCTATGGCACAGGCAACATTAAATTATAAAATCATATATCGCTTGGAAAAGGATATAAATATCTTCCAGAAAATTAATACGTCCTGACTAAATGTATCATTGGGGCATTTAAGGAGAATACATAGCTGACTATCTTAAGTCCAAACAGAATTTATAGATGTCCATCTATAAGTCTGGAAAGTTCTTCAGTCTACCCTAAAGCATTGTTTCTTTAGTATAAATATATGTGTGTATGTTGTTGTCATGTCTCATCGAGTCAATTCCAACTCATAGTGACCCTATAGAACAGAGTAGAACTGCCCTATCAGGTTTCCTAGGCTATAATCTTTATAGAAGCAGTTCACCAGGTCTTTTTCTTCCACGGAGCCGCTGGTGGGTCTGAACATCTGACCTGTGGGTTAGCAGCTGAGCCCTTAACCGTTGTCCCACCAGGGCTTCTTATCTATGTGTATACACAACGTTTATTTGTGCAACCATTACCCAGAACAAGATACAAAACATTTCTAGCATCTCAGAAGACTTCTCTTGAGTCCTCTTGCAGTCACTACCTTCCCTCAAAGGTAACCACTATTCTGACTTATAACAGCAGAGATTGGTTTTGCCTGTTTTGTACTTTATATAAATAGAATCATGCAGTGTGGGGTTTGGCTTCTTTCCTGCAACATTATCTTCGTGATAATCGCCTGTGTCGTTACTGTACAGTTTCAGTTCATCAATCTAAGATACAGAGATTTTATACCATCACTTAAATTATATAAATTATTTGACCAATGTCACACAGCTATAGAAAGCAACAGGGTCAAGATTGCAACCCAGCCAAGATGTCTTATTCCAAAGCCCAGGGCTTTTTTCTATTGAACCAACATTTTCCAAAGTAGGAGATGTGAAATAATTTTAGGTGGTACATGAAATGAATATTAATAGTTATGCTTTTATATTAATCTGTGCTGGGGGGAAAAAAACCTAGCACATCAAACTCATAATTTTGTTGTTGTTGTTAGGTGCCACGGAGTCAGCTCCGACTAACAGTGATCTATGTACAGCAGAACGAAACACCACCCAGTTCTGTGTCATCCTCACAATCCTTGTTATGCTCAAGCCCATTGTTGCAGCTACTGTGTCAACCTACCTTGTTGAGGGTCTTCTTTTTTGTTGGCTCTCTGCGTTACCAAGCATAATGTCCTTCTCCATGGACTGATTCCTGGTGATAACACGTCCAAAGTATGTAAGATGCAGTCTCCCCATCCGTGCATCTAAGGAACATTCTGGTTGTACTTCTTCCAAGACAGATTTGTTTGTTCTTTTGGCAGTCCATGGTATTTTCAATATTTTTCACCAACACCATATTTCAAAGGTGTCAATTCTTCTTTGGTCTTCCTTATTCACTGTCCAGCTTTCACATGCATATGAGGCAATTAAAAACACTGTGGCTTGGGTCAGGCACATCTTAGTCTTCAAGGTGACATCTTTGCTTTTCAACACTTTAAAGACATCTTTTGCAGCAGATTTGCCCAATGCAATGAGTCTTTTGATTTCTTGACTGCTGCTTCCATGGGTGTTGATTGCGGTTCCAAGTAAAACGAAATCCTTGGCAACTTCAATCTTTCCTCTGTTCATCTTGATGTTGCTTATTGGTCTAGTTGTGAGGATTTTTGTCTTCTTTATGTAGAGGTCTAATCCATAACAAAGGCTGCAGCCTTTGATCTTCATTAGTAAGTGCTTCAAGTCCACTTCACTTTTTGTAAGCAAGGTTGTGTCATCTGCATAATGCAGGTTGTTAATGAGTCTTCCTTAATCCTGATGCCCGTTTCTTCTCCATATAGTCCAGCTTCTCAGATTATGTTCTCAGCATACAGATTAAATAAGTATAGTGAAAGGGTACAACCCTGAAGCACACCTTTCCTGACTTTAAACCATGCAGTATCCCCTTGTTCTATTCGAATGACTGTCTCTTGATCTATGTACAGTTTCCTCATGAGCACAAGTAAAAAAAACCAAACCCACTGCCATCGACTCGATTCCGACTCATAGCAACCAGATAGGACAGAGTAGAACTGCCCCATAGAGTTTCCAAGGAGTGCCTGGTGGATTCGAACTGCTGACCTTTTGGTTAGCAGCCATAGCTCTTAACCACCAGGGTTTCTCGAGCACAAGTAAGTACTCTGGAATTCCCATTCTTCACAATGTTATTCATAATTTGTTATGACCCACATAGTCAAAGACCTTTGCATAGTCAATAAAACACGGGTACACATCTTTCTGGTATTTTCTGGTTTCAGCCAGGATCCATCTGACATCAGCAATAATAACCCTGGTTCCACGTCCTCTTCCAAACCTGGCTTGAATTTCTGGCAGTTCCCTGCCAATGTACTGCTGCAACCACTTTTGAATGATCTTCAACAAAATTTTACTTTCAACAAAATTTTACTTTCATACGATATTGTTTGATAATTTCTGCATTTGTCTGGATCACCTTTCTTTGGATCTCTTCCAGTCGGTTGGCCAAGTAGTGATCTTCCAAATTTCTAGGCATAAACGAGTAAGCACTTCCAGTACTTCATCCGTTTGTTGAAACATCTCCATTGGTATTCCGTCATCTCCTGGAGCCTTGTTTTCTGCCAGTGCCTTCAGTGCAGCTTGGACCTTTCAGTCCCATCAATTCCTGATCATATGCTACCTCCTGAAATGGCTGAACGTCAACGAATTCTTTTTTTTATTAACTTTTATTAAGCTTCAAGTGAACGTTTACAAATCCAATCAGTCTGTCACATATAAGTTTACATACATCTTACTACGTACTCCCACTTGCTCTCCCCCTAATGAATCAGCCCTTTCAGTCTCTGCTTTCGTGACAATTTTGCCAGCTTCCCTCTCTCTCTATCCTCCCATCCCCCCTCCAGACAAGAGATGCCAACACAATCTCAAATGTCCACCTGATATAATTAGCTCACTCTTCATCAGCATCTCTCTCCCACCCACTGACCAGTCCCTTTCATTTCTGATGAGTTGCCTTCGGGGATGGTTCCTGTCCTGTGCCAACAGAAGGTCTGGGGACCATGGCCCCCGGGATTCCTCTAGTCTCAGTCAGACCATTAAGTATGGTCTTTTTATGAGAATTTGGGGTCTGTATCCCACTGATCTCCTGTTCCCTCAGGAGTTCTCTGTTGTGCTCCCTGTCAGGGCAATCATCGATTGTGGCCGGGCACCAACTAGTTCTTCTGGTCTCAGGATGATGTAGGTCTCTGGTTCATGTGGCCCTTTCTGTCTCTTGGGCTCTTAGTTGTCGTGTGACCTTGGTATTCTTCATTTTCCTTTGCTCCAGGTGGGTTGAGACCAATTGATGCATCTTAGATGGCCGCTTGTTAGCATTTAAGACCCCAGACGCCACATTTCAAAGTGGGATGCAGAATGTTTTCATAACAGAATTCAACGAATTCTTTTCTGTAGAGTGACTCTGTGTATTGCTTTCATGTTCTTTTGATGCTTCCTGTATTATTTAATAGAAGTCTCTATTTAAAACCTATAATAGAAGATCATATTTAAAAAGATATATTTCAGAAATTAAACATGCCTATCCTATGAGCCAGCAATTCTTCTCCTGTGTATATACTCACCAAAAGTCAAGTACAATTTCAAGCTTTATTCATAATAGTTAAAACTTGTAAACAGCCTAAACACCTGTCATCAGTGAAGTAGATAAATTGTGGTATAATCATACAATGGAATACTATACACTAATAAAAAATAATAAACTATTGCTACATACAATAATATTGTGATAAGCAAAGATGGAAGACACAAATACATGTACAGTTCCATTTTTCTGACACTCAAGAACAGGCAAAACTAAACAATAGTGACAGGTGTCAGAATAGTGGTTTCTTGAGAGAGGGATATTCACTAGGAAGCGACATGAGGAAGCCTCCTAGGGCTAGAAGTGTTTTACATCTTGATCTGGGTAATGAGTCTGTGTGTGTGTGTGTGTGTGTGTGTAAAATTTCAGGAAGCTGGACACATAAGACTTGTGTACTTTATTATTTAATCTAGAAAGATCAACAAAATTTGAAATAAATGTAATTCCATTTTTTAAGTGAATCTACTTAAAGAAGAATCCTAAATTAAGAATAGTTAAGATCTTCCGTGGATATGGTGAAAACCAGGAAGGTGAGAGTCACTTCATAAAGGGTACTTGGGAAGCACTGTCCTAGACCATGGGGCCTCTGACAGCAGAAAGACTGGGGAGGAGAAAGGGCCCCTTGCTTCTGAAAGCCAGGTCCAGCGGCCAGTGGTACGGGCATCACCTGGGAGCTTATTAGACATGCGGGACCTTGTGCCTCACCCCAGAGCTACTGAGACAGAAGCTGCATTTTAACAAGAAGCCTCTCCACCCATATGCTCTGAAAGAAAAACAGAGATGCACTGATAGAGACTTACTAACAGTAGGACTAATTGTTTCACATGTATCTGTTTTAGCTTCCCTGGTGACACAATGGTTAAGCTCTCGGCTGTGAATCTAAAGGTCAGCAATGTGAACCCACCAGCCACTCTGTGGGAGAAAGATGTGTCTATCTGCTTCCGTAAAGATTACAGCCTTGGAAACCCTATGGGGAAGTTCATCTCTGTCCTGTAGGGTCGTTATGATCCAGAATCGGCTCGACAGCAACAGGGTTATGTGCCAGGCATTGTTCTAAACACTGAGAATACAACTCAGAACAAAGCAGACAAAAAATCCCTGCTTTGGAGTTTCTGTTCTAACCTGAGAGTTGCTATTTGTGTAGCACATGAGAATGTCATGAAAGACCGTCAGGAGGGGAATACAGGAGACTCCCAGGAAAAACTGCTAATTGAGCCATAGGGTATCTGGCATCACCACACACTAGTTTTTCCTTCCAGAAAGGACAGCACTGATGGGCTGTGACCACTGTTAGTAAGAGAGGAGTATGCCTTGGAAACAGACCACAGTGATGAAAGAGAAAATGTAGCAAACCTCGCACTTAAAAATTCTTTTCAAAAAATTCTTTTTGTTCTTCTGGTATCTGTGTCTATAAGCTATATTGGAAGGAAACCCCCCCCCATTCATATCCCAAAGGAAATAAAGAAAAATTGTAATAGAATATCACAGAGGCCCGTCCATGATCTCTGCCCCAGGGGAGGTGATAACAGAAGTCATAACCCTCCCCACAGTGCTGGAACAGTTGCCTAGATGTCCCCACAAAGGCTGGGGACAAAAGTACTCTGTGTTCACCAGCCTGAATGAGCTACTCCTGCCTCAGAGTTCCGGCCTATCGAAGAGCTCCACTTTTGACAGACGGCTGAAAGCAGTGCAGGTAATGCTTGAATACTTAGCATTCAGTTTTATGGGGAATATAAGAAAAAACCCTTTCACAGTTGTGTTTCTTTGTGTTTTTCAATTTTTGTCTTATTGTAGTTAAAATGGAGCCATGGTGGCACAGTGGTTAAGAGCTTGGCCGCTAACCAAAAGGTCGGCAGTTTGAATCCACCAGGGCTCCTTGGAAACTGTATGGGGCAGTTCTACTCCGTCCTACAGTGTTGCTGTAAGTTGGCATCGACTCAATGACAATGGGTTTTTTTTCCTTTTTTTTTTTTGGTAGCTAAAATAAACCAGAGTCTAGCCCAAAACAGAGAGTCATTTTGGATTTTGGCGTACCCTAAGACAGAAAGGGTAGTTCGTTGCTTGGGTGGCCTTTTTCTATTCTTTTGCTTTTTACCCAGTTTTCTATTACATGAAGCACTGTGTTAAAAGCCACTGGGACACCTGAATCCATCCAGAAATTCATTTCAGGTCTCAGGCCTTCACTCTCAAACTTCTCTTCCCTACTTTCTCATGCTGTCCCATTTAGATTTGGGTTGGGGTTTACCCCTGTAGACATTCCAACAAGCAAGGAGCAGTCAGACCCCTGGCCTATAAAATATTCATAGGCATCTTTGTTTTTGTTTAGTTGAAAATCTTCTAGGATTTTGAACCAGAATTCTGGATTCACGATGTCCCTATTGTCTGCCTCTCTCAATTGTAGCAATTGACATCTTCAACCTGATTGGGTTTATCGCATACCAGATACAGTGATCAGTGAGCACTTCTCAGAGAACCAGCCCTACAAAGAAGTTTAGTCCCAGTCAGACCAGCTCCTTGCTTGCTCCTTTTTTCTTTCTACCCAGCACTAGGATAGCAGTACGCCTTGTAATCAATTCTATCTGAATTATAACACCCTGACTCACAAGTATTTGGAAATATAAGTAATTTAGACTCTTACCATGTGCTAATAATAGTCATGGGAACTTTGGCTCTTTAGGACATTCCTCTCGATGTTATCAACACACAAGAAGTAGCTGTCCTTTGCTGCAAGTTTTATCAAGCTATTTGCTAGAACATTGTATCTCAAACTTTGTGGACAATAGTTCATTTAAGTAAGGAAAAAGACCCAGGTACACCAAATATTCTCATCTTTTCAATAGGAGAGAGAAATCAGAAACAAAAATTAAACATTACTGTACAAGCAAATATTGTGGGTTTCAGGTAGACATCTGCTCTATGTGGATTTTTCACATCAAAAAACCTAGTAATTTTCTTTTTAAATTATACGCCCATAATACCCTTACTACATTACACTTTGTAAAACATCTAATCAAACAACCAAAAAATGGAATTTATAGTAATGAAAATAAATTCATAGTTATTAAGTAGCCAGAATTATAACAATGAAAACCGGATCAGCTTGAGAAAACACTGAGGACACACTGTTAACAATGTGCCATTTCAAAAAAGTGTAGGAAGTCCAATGATCATCACGTGTGTCTGCAATATGAGTGCTATAACATACACAGCACTGAGCGCCAACCAGACTTCTCTGTTGACTACTTAAATAGCTTCTTGGTCAACTCTAATAGTATATTGATTTTAGTTTATAAATAGCTAAATTTAGCAAGTTTCAGATTTCTTAATAGGTTACTATTAGCATCCCCTAGCCCTATGTAAAATGAGAATCACTTGCCCCTTTGGTTTAAGAATCAAAGAAATACCTGGCATATTTGAATCAGTTTTATGTACCTCAAGAGGACCCTGCAACAGATCACATTTTGAAAATCCAAACTCATTGTTGTTGAGTCAATTCCAATTCATGGCAACCCCATGTGTTACGGAGTTGAACTTCTCCATTAGGTTTTGGAGGAACAGTTAAGCGCTGAGCTGCTAATGGAAAGGTTTCCAGTTTGAATCGCCCCAGTAGCTCTACGGGAGAAAAGACCTGTCGATGTGCTCCTATAAAGACTACAGCCTAGAAAACCCTATGAGGCAGTTCTACTCTGTCTCAAGGGGTTGCTATGAGTTCAAATTGACTCAATGGCACTCAACAATAACAACTACAATCTTTACAGAAGCAGATAGTTAGGCTTTTCTCCCGCTGAGCTGCTGGGTGCGTTCCAACCACCAACCTTTAGGTTAGTAGTCAAGCGCAAAACTTTGTGCCACCCAGAGACCTTAGTACTCACCTAGGATATGTGAACAAATTGTCCCTTTAGGCCACTTACTGACCTCATCCTCCTCTGTTGGTATCTCTGCCCACCTCCACAACAAAAGCTCCCGTTCCTCCCTTCTACTGTATACGGTCTTACCTTTGCTGTTCTCTCTCTCAACCCAGAGTTGAAGCCTCTCCAGGCTTTCACTTTTATCCAAATCTAACATTCTTTTTCTTTAATTACGTTAGGAATATTCTACTCAGCAACAGCCTTTTCAGCCAGGCCCATCTGTGGTGGAATCTTCGGTCTACCACAGCTCTCTAAAAAGACAGCTGCCACCCTCTCTCCCCTGCATCACAAGCCCTTGTGTATGTAGGGCTCTAGTTCCCAAATATGCCCAATAATAAGACTAGATTGTGCTGGATTCGTCTAGAATTTTTTCACTTTCTAAAACTGCTAATTTATGTAACTTTTGGCACAGTATTATAAAGTCATTTTTATTTCTCCAATTATGAAAGATACTCTAAAAATTCAACAATGAAATGAATTGTTCTTTCATAACATGTAGAGTTATGTGTTACTTACATTTCTAGAATGAAGTGCTCATTTATCATCCATTCACTGTATAATAAAGACTGCCAGCAAACTGATTTAAAAAACAGCTGTAGCACACTCCCAAGTCAAAGAAATCTAATTGTCAACCAATATGCTCTATTATTATTTTAAGCTGTAAATAAGTGACCATGATACAGGAGAATACTTCTAACACATAGAACAACAGCCTAACTCTTCTACTGAATTTATTCATCCAGCCATCCATCCACTCATCCACTTATGCAACGACTATCTGGTAAGTACCCATGGTGTGCCAACACTGTGCAAGGCACTGGGGACTCATCAATGAATAAAAAGACAGAAGTATCTGTAGAATGGACAGAGGGGTGATGGGCTGTGTAAGCCAGAGATTTGGTTTTCACCCAAAAACCCACCAAAGGAGAAACTATCATTTGCAAAATTGTCTTTGAATTCAGTCTTATGACTTTTGGTAATCTTCGTTACCACCCCTGAACTTTGATGCTGTCTGGGCCAGTGACCACTTCCTCTCTTTGCCATAAGTCATCCTTGATGTCCAGGTTACTTTCAGCACTGCACCAAACAAATAATAACAATTATAACCCCAACAACAACGTCCTTGCCAACATAAATAATAATAGCAACAACTAATATTTGCTGTTCTTAGATGCCATTGAGTTGATTCCAACTCATAGCGACCCTATGCACAATAGAATGAAACACTGTCCAGTCCTTCACAATGCTCACAATCAGCGTTATGCTTGAGCCCATTGTTGCAGCCACTGTGTCAATCCATCTTGTTGAGGGTCTTCCTCTTTTCCCCTGACTCTGTACTTTACCAAGCTTGATGTCCTCTTCCGGGGACTGATCTCTCCTGACAACATGTCCAAAGTATGTAAGATGTAGTCTTGCCATCCTTGCTTCTAAGGAGCATTCTGGTTGTACTCCTTCCAAGACAGATTTATTCGTTCTTCTGGCAGCCCATGGTATATTTAATATTCTTCACCAACACCACAATTCAAAGGCATCAATTCTTCTTTGGTCTTCTTATTCATTGTCCAGCTTTATGGACGCATATGATGCAATTGAAAATACTATGGCTTGGGCCAGGCGCACCTTAATCTTCAAGGTGCCTTCTTTGCTTTTCAACTCTTTAAAGAGGTCCTTTGCAGCAGATTTGCCCAATACAATGCATCTTTTGATTTCTTGACCACTGTTCCATGGGTGTTAATTGTGGATCCAAGCAAAATGAAATCCTTGACAACTTCAATCTGTTCTGTTTATCATAACTTGGCTTATTGGTCCAGTTGTGATGATTTTTGTTTTCGTTATTTTGAGGTGTAATCCATACTGAAGGCTGTGGTCTTTGATCTTCACCAGTAAGTCTTCAAATCCTCTTCACTTTCAGCAAGCAAGGTTGTGTCATCTGCATAACGCAGGTTATTAATGAGTCTTCCTCCAATCCTGATGCTGTTTTCTTCTGCATATAGTCCAGCTACATAGTCCAGCTTCTCAGATTATTTTCTCAGCATACAGATTGAGTAAGTATGGTGAAAGGATACAATCCTGACGCACACCTTTCCTGACTTTAAACCATACATTTCTGTTCGAACTACTGCCTCTTGATCTATGTACAGGTTTCTCATGAGCACAATGAACTGTTCTAGAATTCTCATTCTTTGCAATGTTATCCATAATTTCTTATGATCCACACAGTCAAATGTCTTTGCATAGTCAATAAAAGGCAGGTAAACATCCTTCTGGTGTTCTCTGCTTTTAGCCATGATCCATCTCACTTCAGCAATGATAACCCTGGTTCCACATCCTCTTTTGAATCCAGCCTAAATTTCTGGCAGTTCTCTGTCGATACACTGCTGCAGCCGTTTTTGAATGATCTTCAGAAAACTTTTACCTGCGTATGATATTAATGACATTGTTCGATAATTTCCACGTTTGGTTGGATCAGCTTTCTTGGAAATAAGCATAAATATGGATCTCTTTCAGTCAGTTGGCCAGGAAGCTGTCTTCCATATTTCTTGGCATAGACAAGTGAGCACTTCCAGCACTGTATCCATTTGTTGAAACATCTCAATTGATATTCCATCAATTCCTGGAGCCTTGTTTTTCGCCAATGCCTTCAGTGCAGCTTGGACTTCTTCCTTCAGTACCATCGGTTCCTGATCATACATATGCTGCCTCTTGAAATGGTTGAATGTCCACCAATTCTTTTTGGTATAATGACTGAGTGTTTCTTCCAGCTTCTTTTGATGCTTCCCGTGTCATTTAATATTTTCCGCATAGAATCCTTTACTATTGCAACTTGAGGCTTCAATTTTTTCTTCAGTTCTTTCAGCTTGAGAAATGCTGAGTCTGTTCTTCTCTTTTGGTTTTCTATCTCCAGCTCTTTGCACATGTCGTCTTAATACTTTACGTTGTCTTCTCAATTCACCTTTTGAAATCTTCTGGTAAGTTCTTTTACTTCATCATTTCCTCCTCTTGCTTTAGCTGCTTGACGTTCAAGAGCAAGTTTCAGAGTCTCTTCTGACATCCATTTTGGTCTTTCTTTCCTGTCTTTTTAATGACCTCTTTCTTTCTCCTGTATGATGTCCTTGATGTCAACCCAAAACTCGTCTTTTCTTCCATCATTAGTGTTCAGTGCATCAAATGTATACTTGAGATGGTCTCCGAATTCAGGTGGGATATACTCAAGTCGATCATATGCTCACTCTTCAAACAGTTGAACGTCAACTAATTCTTTTTGGTGTAATGACTCTGTGTATTCCTTCCAGCTTCTTTTGGTGCTTCCTGCATCGTTTAATATTTTCCCCATAGAATCCTTTACTATTGCAACTTGAGGCTAGAATTTTTTCTTCAGTTCTTTCAGCTTGAGAAACGCTGAACATGTTCTTCCCCTTTGGTTTTCTGTCTCCAGCTCTTTGCACATGTCATTATAATACTTTACTTTGTCTTCTGGAGCTGCCCTTTGAAATCTGTTCAATTCTTTTACTTCATCATTTCTTCCTTTGCTTTAGCTGCTCAACATTCGAGAGCAAGTTTCAGAGTCTTTTCTGACATCCATCTTGGTCTTTTCTTTCTTTCCTGCCTTTTTAACAACCTCTTACTTTCTTCATGTATGTTGTCCTTGATGTCATTCCATAACTCAGCTGATCTTTGGTCATTAGTGTTCAATGTGTCAACTCTATTCTTGAGATGATCTCTAAATTCAGGTGGGATATACTCAAGGTCATATTTTGGCTCTCATGGACGTGCTCTGCTTTTCTTCAGTTTCAGCTTGAACTTGCATGTGAGCAATTGATGGTTAGTTCTACAGTTGGCCCCTGGCCTTGTTCTGACTGATGATATTGGGCTTTTCCATTGCCTCTTTCCACAGATGTAGTCGACTTGATTTCCTGTGTGTTCTATCTGGCAAGGTCCATGTGTATAGTCACTGTTTATGTTGGTGAAAAAAGGTATTTGCCATGAAGAAGTCGTTGGTCTTGCAAAATTCTTTCATTTGATCTTCAGCATTGTTACCAAGACCATATTTTCCAACTACCAATCCTTCTTTGTTTCCAACTTTCATATTCCAATCACCAGTAATTATCAATGCATCTTAATTACATGTTCGATCAATTTCAAACTGCAGAAGCTGATAAAAGTCTTCAATTTCTTCATCTTTGGCCTTACCAGTTGGTACGTAAATTTGAATAATAGTCTTATTAACTGGTCTTCCTTGTAGGCATATGGATATTATCCTATCACTAACAGCTTTGTACTTCGGGATAGATCTTGAAATGTTCTTTTTCACGATGAATGCAATGCCATTCCTCTTCAAGTTGTCATTCCTGGCATAGTAGGCCATATGATTGTCCAATTCAAAATAGCCAATACCAGTCCATTTCAGCTCACTAATGCCTAGGATATCGATGTATGCATTCCATTTCATTTTTGATGATTTCCAGTTTTCCTAGATTCATGCTTTGTATATTCCAGGTTCTGGTTATTAATGAAACCAGCTGTTTCTTCCCATTTTGAGTCATTCCACACCAGCAAATGAGGGTCCTAAAAGCTTGACTCCATCCATATCATTAAGGTCAACTCTACTTTGACGAGGTAGCTCTTCCGCAGTCGTCTTTTGAATGCCTTCTACCTGGGGGGGCTCATCTCTGGCACTATATCAGACTTATGTTCTGCTGCTATTCATAAAGTTTTCACTGGCTAGTCTTTTTTAGAAGTAGACCACTGGGTCTTTCTTCCTAGTCTGTCTTAGTCTGGAAGTTCAGCTTGAACCTGTCTGCGTACGTGACCTTGCTGGTAACCGAACACTGGTGGCGAAGCTTCCAGCATTACAGCCACACACAAGCCCCCACAGCACAACAAACTGACAGACATGTGGCAGAACTAATATTTACCAAGTAATTAATATATTCCAGACACCATTTAATCCTCACAATAATCCTAAGAGTTATGTGCTATTATTTTCCCCATTATACAGATGAGGAGAGACCAAGATTATAGATTATTAGACTGACCCAGCACTCCAATAATAAACCAAAGATCTGTTTTCTTGATCAGCTGAATGTCCCCTGGCTTCAATGGTACCAGCCTAAACTCTGATTTGACTCCAACTCCAAAAAACTCACCTTTATCAGAGGCTCTTGGTCCTAATACACTTTGCCTCTCTCTGCAGCCAGTCATCAGCAAGCTCCTTCTCTGATGATTACAATATCAACAGACAATAAATATTGAATATATGTGTAGACTGTTTACTATGCTAATCAAATAGAGCATTCCACAAAGTTAATTTGGCACCTATTTAATGAGACATAATTGTTATTGAATTGCATGGCAATTAGATAAAGCTGTTTCAATGAATGTTTGTAATCAGCCCCAAATAATTGTCTTATGTTTTCTATTCTCATTTTTAAAAATTTTGCAATGTCTACCATTTCCTGATATGATGTGCTAGTCCTCCTCCTTTTCTTCTTACTCCTCCTCTTCTTTATCTTCAGAAACACACTCACATAAAATAAGTATGACAAGCCTAGCTGTTCACCAAAGGCCTAAATCCCACATTCCCCAGGGATGAGATCTTTCTGGGCTTCTCTTGGCACCCCACACTTTCTTTCCTGCTCCTTATCCCTAGACAGAAAGAGTTCGACCCATGAAAAATAGCTGAGTGATGTTAACAGAGAAGCCCTAGTGCAGAGAAGAGGGCATGTCAGAATCAACACAGGAGACTTCCTCATGGAAACTCAGGGGCCTCATCCAGATCTACTGAATCAAAATCTCAAGAGCATTTAAATTTTGAAAAGCCTAAGAAAACCATTCAACACTCTTGGTTAGGAATCCCTTGTCTCCAAAGGCCCAGCTGTAGCACATTTTTCTTTCCTGGATTTCAATGAAGTCACGTATCTTCCTAATCACTCCATACACATACCACCAGTAAATCCCCTTTGCCTAGCAGTCTCTATTCCTTCTAGCCAAATTGTGCAACTAAAACATTCACTGAAAGGAGAGCTTCAGAAAAGATAAATTTTAAGGAACCATTTTTGAGGCTGCTTGAGATAAGAAAAACTAGAAGAGAAAGGTTTTCGTATGGAATAGTCTTCTAGAAAGTATGCTTGTGCGTTTCTGATTTCTTATCATAAAATGCTCCTGAGGAGCTACCTTTCTTTGAAGAGTCGTTTACATCTTTTGTTAAGGAAGAGGAAATCCCAGGATTATTTGACTATAAAGTAAAGGTATGTTTTTCTCTTCACTTTTTCTAGATATATGAGCCTATAAATTAGTGAGTCCAATATTGAATGTCACGCAGGAGAAGCAGGCTTATTCCTTTGGCATTACATATGTTTCTATTTTGTCTGCCAGTGCACAGACCGTTTTTCTCCCTACTGTCTAGAACTGTAGGAAGTAGCTCAGACACCAAGAAATCAGCACTAACAAGTGCTCGATTAAGACAGATTCATCAAATCAATATTTCAGTAACTTAGTTTTTAAATTGTGGCTCCTGGGCACTAAGGGGTGCTTGGAATTTCTACATTGGAAACATAAGGAAATTTGAGTGTGTGAAAGTAGTAACTTTAATTGATTTTCAATTATCAGTCATCACCATGAAGATGAGAAACTGTAATTATAAATTGTCTTATAAAATCTCGATATACTTGTCTTAGTTTCTTAATACTGCTATAACAGAAATACAAGCAGTCCCTGGATTAACAATGAGTTCCATTCCTAAATTTGTCTTTAAGTCAAATTTGTAAGTCGGAACTCACAGTTAGGTACAGTTCATATCTAATGTCAGTTAGTCAAATGTTTGTCTTAGTACATAGTATATAGTGTATTTTTCCGTGCATAAAAAACGTTAAAGAAACACTTCCAGATACACTAAAACATCTTTAACATAGTAATACAGTAATAATAATGTTTTGATGTGCATTCCAAAGTAGGGCCTGTTTGTTATTACAAACCATTTTATGTAACTCAGATTTTTAATATAACAGGCTTTACAGGAGTTGGTTCATAACTACGGGTTGTATGTAAGTAGGATGTTCGTAACCCAAGGGCTGCCTGTACCACAAATGTGTGGCTTTAACAAACAGAAATTTATTTTCTCACAGTTTAGGAGGCTAGAAGTCTCAATTCAGGGCATTGGCCCTAGGGGAAGAGTCTCTCTGTTCACTCTGGGGAAAAATCCCTGTCTCAGCTTTTCTGGCACTCCTTGGCTATCTTCATGTGGCATACGTCTTCCCTTCTGTTTGTGCTCCCGTCTCTGCACCTAGTGTGTTCTTTTTATATCTCAAAGGCAATTGGCGTATGATACCCCCTACACTGAGATGGCTTCATTAACATAACAAAGAAAACACTATTCCCAAATGGGATTACATACACAAGTATAAGGGTTAAGATTTATAACACATATTTTGGGGGAACACAATTCAATCCATAACAATACTAAAGAGCACTGTTACAGAATTTACAAATTAAAGCTACTTCTTAGTGGTACCTAAAGAATTATTTTATGTAAGTTCTTTGTAACTCACCATTATTAAGAAATACACTTAAAATTGTTTCTTCTACTGTGGGGGTTCAAAATAATGTCTCAATCTTCCTTTCCAGCCTCAGCTCTCAATAATCCTCTTCTCTCCTTTATCTCGAATTAATCGCATTTCTCTTCCTTTGTGCATAGTAACTACACCCCTGTCATGGATTGAATTGTGTCCCCCAAAAACATCTGTCAGTTTGGCTAGGCCATGATTCCTAGTATTGTGTGATTGCCTACCATTTTGTCACCTGATATGCTTTTCCTATGTGTTGTAAATCCTACCTCTATGATGTTACTCTGTCCTATAGGGTCTCTAGGAGTCGGAATCAACTCGATGGCACTGGGTTGGGATGATGTTAATGAGGCAGGATGAGAGACAGTTACGTTAATGAGGCAGGACTCAATCCACAAGATTATGTTGTATCTTGAGTCAATCTCTTTTGAGACATAAAACAGAGAAAAGAGCAGAGAGACAGTGGGAACTCATACCGCCAAGAAAGCAATTCCTAGAGCAAAGCATGTCTTTTGGACTTGAGGTTCCAGTGCTGAGAAGTTCCTAGACCAGGGGAAGATTGATGACAAGGAACTTCTTCCAGAACCGACAGAGAGAGAATGCCATCCCTAGAGTTGGTGCACTGAATTTGGACTTCTAGCCTACTAGACTGTGAAAGAACAATTGTTAAAGCCATCTGCTTGTGATATTTCTGTTATAGCAGCACTAGATAACTAAGACAATCCTTAAATTGCTTCCTCTATTATTCTACTACTTTAAGGCACAGTCAAGCTTCCCCTTACCTCTGAAGGTCCCCAGGTCCCCCAGGAAGAATTTATTATTCTCGCAACTGTATCCATGTGTCATTTAACTAAAGCTTCTTCTGTATTTAATACATATTGTGCAAATTATTTATTTCTGTTTAAGAACCAAAATTGAGTTTTATTTATTCTTACTTTGCAGTACTTTAATAATCCCTAGTACTTAGCACAGGGACTTAACAAAGTTGATGCTATACATTTCTGATTCATGAGTAAAGGAATATTTGTGTACAACTGTTCCTAATTTTTAATTCACACTCGCCCATACCCAATGGCATGCATTACCGAGATGATTAATGGAATGCAGTGTTTGGTCAAGAGATTATTTTCCTTGTGAATCCAGTTCAAAAAGAAATAAAATCTACATTTATTGATTTTAAGACCATGATCCAAATAAGAGAGAATTATCCATAAAGTTGTGATAAAGGAATTGACCATCTTAAATCTAAAGGAAAATACATATAATTGTATCACAGCTGTCAGTAGTGGAATATGCCATTCTATCAATTCTTTCACAGTAGTGGATATAGCCTCTTCTAGAAGATACTTGTCAAATTTTAAATCAGAAAGGGTTTGGAACTTTGAAACTTCACTTAATACCCACTTGGAAACCCCGGTGGCATAGTGGTTAAGTGCTACGGCTGCTAACCAAAGGGTCGGCAGTTCGAATCCGCCAGGCGTTCCTTGGAAACTCTATGGGGCAGTTCTACTCTGTCCTGTAGGGTCACAATGAGTCAGAATCAACTTGACAGCACTGGGTTTGGTTGGTTTTTTGTAAGTAAACACTGGAAACCCTGGTGGTGTAGTGGTTAAGAGCTACGCCTGCAAACCAAAAGGTCAGCAGTTTGAATTCACCAGCTGCTCCTTGGAAACTCTATGGGGCAGTTCTGTTCTGTCCTATAGGGTCGCTATGAGTCAGAATCGACTCGATAGTAATGGGTTTCATTTGGTTTTTAAGTAGACGCTAAATAAAGAGTAGTGTCAACTTGAATAACTATTCCAACTTCTGTGAATGTTTTCAAAAAATCTCTTTCATTATGTAAGGTCAGCCTCCCCTCAAAATGGTTCAGTCAGACATATTTGGCCTTCCCAGGTGCTTTCCTCAAAAGTTTGCTTCAACTCCTCAGCATAGGTTTTTACAAAGCCTGTAGGCTGTGTATCTGTTGTATTTCCTAAGTACTTGATCATTAAAATTTCAGTTTAATGATAACAATAGAGTAGAATTATGATTATTATCCCTAAAAATCAGAATTCAGATGAAAATCAACCTTGAATCATAATTCCCAAATCTTTATTGATATGCCTAGACCTTCACCTGGGTACCAGAACCAAATCTTCACCCGCTTACTACACATTTCCATTTTAACCACCTCAAAACCATCAGACCTGAGTGAAACTCTCCCTAAAAGCAGTCCTCTTGCTCCACCTAATTTGCCTGTTAGTTAAAGCATGATTCTCCAAGTCAATGAGGCTACATAGGGTAGTAGTTTTTGCCCATTCTCTCACTTTCATCTTTTATGTTTCACCAAATAGTTCTATAGATTCATCCTTCAAAATGTCTTCTCTTGTATCTGTAGTGAACCTATGTTGTTTCCATGTACCCAGCATCCCTTCCTTGGAGGAGCTACCCCTCTCCTGCTTGAGATGGAGCTGTCAAGGATAGTATCCTACCCCATCCCCACTCAGAAGTAAGCATATGACTCTGCACTGTCAATTCCTGGTATCTCATCCCCCTAACAAATGCTATTGGCCAAAAGTGTGAGTATGTGCTACAAGTGGGGCCAATCAGAGTTCCTTTCTTGAAACTCATTGTTAGATACTATAATAAATTCTCTCTCTCCTGGAGTTACTAATCTAGGAATATGTGAATTTGTGGCTGCCAGCAGACACCTTCCCAGCTATATGGAGGAAGCCTATTTAGAATAGAAGAGAATAAAGTCAGCACAAAGAAGGAATCAGGGGCAATAAAGACAGAGAGTTTTGATGATATTGCTTGAGTCCCTGAAGCCATTCATGCTTCAGTTCATCCCACCTCAGGACTTGCTTATTCAAAAAATACCCATGACCATGGAGTCCATTCCAACTCATAGTGATCCTATAGGACAGAGTAGAACTGCCCCACAGAGTTTCCAAGGAATGGCTAGTGGATTCAAGCTGCCGATCTTTTGGTTGGCAGCTGAGCTCCTAATTTCAAGTCCTGGCTCTACCTCTTTCTAACTAGGTGAACCTGGACAAGCTACATAACTTTTCTGTGCCTCATCTGTAAAATGGCAGATAATATTAGTATCTATCTCACAGGGTTGTAGGAGGATTAGCGTAATAAAAGCTCAATAAATGTCAGCAATGACTATAAAGTGCTAATGAATTCTTTTGTTGCTTAAGTGAATTTGAATTGGGGTCCTGACACTTGTGATAGAAAGCCTTGATGATATAGTTTCAATTTCTTTAAAAATATGCTTTCTGTTTATCTTTTCATCCACCTTTCCATTAGTACCAACCCCATGAAATTCCTGAGCAATATTTTAGTTGGCTTGTTTGTATCTCCACTCTCTAACATCCACCCCAATTATCAGTCACTGAGCCATCATCATTAAAACATCACTTTTAATGTAGAACTTCCCTGCTGATTTCTGTTCAGACACCTCTTCCTGGCTTTCCAGTTTCCACTTTAATTATCCAACCTGAATCCTGTTGTCATGGATTGAATTGTGTCCCCCCAAAAATATGTTTCTGCTTGGCTAGGCCATGATTCCCAGTATTGTGTGGTTGTCCTCCATTTTGTGATTGTAATTTTATGTTAAGAGAATTAGGGTGGGATTATAACACCACCCTTACCCAAGTCACCTCCCTGACCCAAGGTAAAGGAAGTTTCCCTAGGGCGTGGCCTGCACCACCTTTTATCTCTCAGAAGATAAAAGGAAAAGGAAGCAAGCAGAGAGTTGGGGACCTCATACCATCAAGAAAGCAGCACCAGTAGCAGAGTACGTCCTTTGGAAACAGGGTCCCTGTGCCTGAGAAGCTCCTTGGCCAGTGGAAGTTTGAGGACAAGGACCTTCCTCCAGAGCCGACAGAGAAAGAAAGCCTTCTCCTGGAGCCGATGCCCTGAATTTGGACTTGTAAACCTACTAGACTGTGAGAAAATAAATTTCTCTTTGTTAAAGCCATCCACTTGTGGTATTTCTGTTATGGCAGCACTAGATGACTAAGACAGAATTTGGTGCCGAAAGAGTGGGGTGCTGCTCTAACAGATATCTAAAATAAGGAAGCAGTTTTGAAACTGTGAAGGGATAGAGTTACAACAGTGACAGAGGACCAGCACAGCACAGAACCAGCAGCGGCAGAGAGGCAACAATGACAGAGAACCAGCAGCAGCAGAACCAGGAGACCAGCACAAGATGGTGCTGGAACTGACCCAAAGAAAGAGAGAACTGAGTGCCTGTGCACAGGAGGCTTCCTGGCAGAGTGGGGTGCCTCTGGGCACTTATCAGTGGAGCTAGGCTTGCCAACCCACGGAGCAAGAGAGCTGAGTGCCCATGCACAGGAAGATTCCTGGCGGAGTGGTGTGCCTCCAGACACTTATTGGTGGAGCTACAGAGCTTTGAAACACTTGCCCCAGCAGGACAGATGCAGGCGTGATGCCCAAGGAGCGCAGAGGCCAAGAAACCAGAAGTAGAAGCTGAAGAGATAACACAAGAAGCTGATCTGCCCCAGTCTTAGAAGGTATGGCCATGATCTCAGGGGGTTCAAAGGGTGGAGCCAGGGCCTCTGGTGTTTCTAAGGGTGCCACTCAGATGGACTAGGAGAATGGTACACCTAAACCCTAGGGAGCAGAGTTGCTGTGCCAGTGGGCCTGAAAAGTGGAGCTGAAGCCCAGGGCTGAGGGGCCTCCACTCAGAAACCAGAGAGTGTGGTGGATACCTAGAGGCTGGAGAGCAGGGTTATTGTGTAATTGTTTCAGAGAACAGGATTATTTTCAAAGCTTTGAGGGCTAATGTAATAAGTTCTGCTGACTTGCTTGGTGCCTATTATCCCTTCTTTCCCTTCAGTTTCTCCCATTTGTGGTGGAAATGTCTAGCTTGTGCCTGTTCTGCCATTGTACCATTGGAAGCAGATAACTTCTATTCTAGATTTCACAGATGAAGAGGAATTTTGGATTTTGGACTTGGAGTTAAGACTTTTGCGATGATATGATGGGGTGAATATGCTTTGCATGTTGCAAGGATGTGATTTTTTCAGGATCAGAGGGTAAATGTCATGGATTGAATTGCGTCCCCACAAAAATTATGTGTCAACTTGGTTAGGCCATGATTCCCAGTATTGTGTGGTTGTCCTCCATTTTGTGATTATAATTTTATAAGAGGATTAGGGTGGGATTACAACCCCAACCTTACCTAAGTCACCTCCCTGATCCAAGGTAAAGGGAGTTTCCTTGGGGTGTGGTCTGTACCACCTTTTATCTCTCAAGACATAAAAGGAAAGGGAAGCAAGCAGAGTTGGGGGTCTCATACCACGAAGAAAGCAGCACCAGGAGCAGAATGCATCCTTCGGACACGGGGTCCCTGTGCCTAAGAAACTCCTTTACCAGTGGAAGACTGAGGACAAGGACATTCCTCCAGAGCCAATAGAGAAACCCTTCCCCTGGAGCCAATGCCCTGGATTTGGATTTGTAACCTACTAGACTGTGAGAAAATAAAAATTCTCTTTGTTTCTGTTATGGCAGCACTAGATGACTAAGACACCTGTCTCTCCCTAGCATTGTGGTTAACTTCATAGCCTACCTTTCACAAAATCATGCCTTGCTAATTCATATCACTCTGCCATATCTTCAGTCATTACCCTCACTCATCCTATCTTTATCCCTCTAGATAATTGGTTCCAACCATTCCTCAACAGCCATGCAAATTCTATCCCCTCCGTGATGTCCTCTGTGGCCATTGAGGTTTTCACTGATTTTACCCTATGTGTTTTCCTTTCTGTACTACACATGGCAACACAAAATAATAGACAATCTTGTGTTTTTCCAGGTGGGTCTAACTAATTCAACTATAGGTTAGTCGAGTTCAGAAGAAGGTGGCAGCATGAGCAGATGCATGCTCATCCCCTACAAACGCATCCAAAAAATAAAAAACAAGGAGAAACTGGCAGAACCAACTTTGTTAGAATTCTGGAAACCAGTCATAGAATTGCAGTGACCAAGCAAATGATGAATCAAGGAATCAAGAGAAAGGTGATCTGTAAGTGGTAAGAAAACTTTTGGTTTTCTGCATCCCACCCCGTCCCTGGCCCAGCATGGCCATCTTAAAGTGGCACCAACCTGCACTCCCAGAAAGGAAGCCTGGTCTCTGGTTCTAGAGGGTACAGAGCAGACTTTACTAGCAAACTATTGAGTGTATCTGTTCTAACCTGTCTGGGGGCTGCCTGAAGAAGGGAAGCAAGCCACTCATTTCAGTTTTGCCTGTCTCAGAGCTCACACAGGGCTAGGGAACAGCAGGGAATGCCTGAAGACTGTAACTGCTGGGGCTGAAGGGCACGATTTAGGCATACAATAGGTCCCTAAAGACCGGAAGAGGTCAGGGAGAGAGTTTATGTCAGAAATTAAGGCTTTCAAAAGCACTGTGTATACAGGGGAATTGAGGAAACCAGGGCAAAATGTATGCTCATAAATCACCTGGGAAGACCCTATGCTTTCACCTGGGGCTGACCTCTAGGCTTAATGCCACTGAGTGTTGAAGGAGGGTGCCAGCACAAAATCAATCTGCAAAAACTGGGAGAGGGTGGTTTTGTTTGTTTTTCACCTAGCATTCAAGGAAATCTCTGTCAGCACAAACTAAGAAACAGAGACTTAAATGTCCAGTGTTCAGGACAGCAGTCTTTGCAAAAATAATTAGGGGAAGTCACTAAACAAATGAATAACAATAGCCTTCAACAATTAAAACAAACAAAACACAGCAAACTCTAGGAAAGGGAAAGAATCTCGTTTACCGTCACCACATAATATTCTAATGTTCAGTCTCAACAAAAAAAATTTCAAGGCATATAAAGAAACAGGAAAGAATGGTTTATTCAAAGGAACAAAATAAAGTGACGGAAACCATCCCCATGGAAGCCCAGATAAATGGACTATAGGGTCGATATGAGTTAGAATTGACGCAACGGCAACATTTCAGAACTGAAATGAAAAATAACTGGAGGAATTCAATAGCAGATTTGAGCTGGCAGAAGAAAGACTCAGCAAACTTGAAGACAGGACAGTTAAAATTATCAAGTCAAAGGAGCAAAAAGAAAAAGAATGAAGAAGAGTGAACGGAGCCTAAGGGACTTGTAGGATTCTATCGAGCAGACCAACGTACACATTATGGAGTCCCAGAGAAGATAGAAAGGGGCAGAAAGAATATTTGATGAAATACTGGTTGAAAATTTCCCAAATTTGATGAAAGCCATGAATTTATACATCCAAGAAGCTCAACAAACTCCAAGAAGGATAAACCCAAAAAGATCCTTGACAATAAGACACATTATAATCAAACTACAGAAAACCAAAGACTAAGAAATAATCTTGAAAGAAGCAAAAGAAAAGCAAATCATCACATTAAAAGGATCCTCAATAAGATTAAGTGCCAAGTTCTCCTCAGAAACCATGGAAACCAGAATGCAGAGGGATGATATATTTAAAGTGCTGAAAGAAAAGAACTGTCAATCAAGAATTCTATAACTGGCAAAAAATGATTCTTCAAAACTGAGTGAAATTAAGACATTCCAGATAAACAAAAGCTGAGAGAGCTTGTTACCACAAGATCTGCCCTACAAGAAATGTTAAAGGCTGAAATAAAAGGACACTGAACAGTAACTCAAAGCCATATAAAGAAAAAAAGATCTACAGTAAAAGTAATTCAATGTGTAAATACAAAAGCCAGTTTTACGTATTTTTGTATTGTAACTCTACTTGCTATGACCTACATGACTTAAAAGCCAAAAGCATTAAAAGTAATTATAAATGTATGTTATTGAGCACACAATGTATGAAGATGTAATTTGTGACAACAACAACATATAGGGAGAAAAGGAGTGGTATAGGAGTAGAGTTTTCGTATGTTATTGGAGTTAAGTTGGTATCAATTTAAACTAGTTGTTATTAATTTAGGATATTAAATATAATCCTCATGGTAGCCACAAAGAATATATCTAAAATATATACGCAAAAGGAAACAAGAAGAGAATCAAAATGGTACACTACCAAAAAAATCAACTAAACAAAAAAAATAGGCAGTATTGGAGGAAATGAGGGACAAAAGGTATGACACACAGAAAACAAATAGCAAAACAGCAGCAGTCCTTCCTTATCAGCAATTACTTTAAATGTAAATGAATTAAACTCTCCAATCAAAAGGGAGAATGAATAAGACATCATGATCCAACTATATGTTGTCTACAAGAAACCTACTTTAGATACAAACAGTCTGAAAGTGAAAGGATGGAAAAAATATTCCATGCAAATAGTAACCAAAAGAGAGCTATTGTGGCTGCAGAATGACCCAGCAATTCTACTCCTAGGTGTATACTCAAATAAATTGAAAGCGGAGACTCAAATATATACTTGCATACCAAAGTTCACTGCAGCATTATTCACAATAGTTAAAAGGTGGAAATAATCCAAGTGTTCATCAACAGATGAATGGATAAACAAAAAATAGTATATATTATTCAGTCATAAAGAGAAATGAAGTTCTGATACATGCTACCACATGGATGAGCCTTGAAAACATGCTAAGTAAAGTAAGTCAAGACACAAAAGGGCAAATACTGTATGACCCCAAGTATATGAAATAGTATAGGCAAATGCATAGAAACAAAAGTGGTTATCAGGAACTAGGGGCATCGAGGAAGGGGATTTATTCCTTAAGGTGTATTGAGTTTCTGCTTGGGGTGATTTAAAAAACTCTTACCTATAGATAGTGGTGATAGGTGCACAAGATGGTGAATATAATTGATGTCACTAAATTGTACACTTAAAAATGGTTACAAAGGCAAATTTCCTGTTATATGTATCTTACAACAATAAAATTTAAAATAAGAAAATGAAGTTTTTAGGTTATATTTTTTTTAACATGTCCCCTAACTCAGGGGTAAGCACATAATAGGCATCAAAATAAATATTTCTTAGGATCTAACCATAATTCTATCCATCTCTGTTGTTTTTTAATCCTGTAGTTTACAAGAATTTTTATTCAAATTAAGATAACTTTTACTGCAGTAATCTAATCTTGATGCCAAAACCTATTCTAAGAGGCACATAAATGCTTAAATGACAAAATAAGGCAATTTTAAGATAGTTACATGGCTTTATTACATATACATTATAATATTCCTTGTGGAGTTTGTTTTCTACTTTCACAGAATGGCAAATATCTATAAAGTTGTCCAAGAATGATTTATGAATCAAACACTTCCCCAACCCTCCCCCACCAAAAAAAAAAAAAAAAGCCTCATTGCCTACGTTTTCTAACCAGACTCCGGAGAAAAATAATAGGTTTTGCTTATTTTACAGTGTAATACATAAATTTTCTTTCCAGATATCAAAAGAGCAGACTTCCAAAATATGAGTCTCCTTTTGTTTATAAAGTTCTACAAAAATACATTAAGTATGCTTACATGTTTGCTCTTTGACTTAATAATCCAGTTTACCAGAAACAAAAAATAGCAATACACAAAGATATGCAAACCACATTAATCTTGCAGCAATACAATATCAACATCATCATGAACACCTTGCAAAAGTAACTCTCCTGGGTATGTAACAATCTTCCTTCGTTTTGCAGCTTTGAGCGTTCCCACTAGTGCTTCAAAGAGGTTGGCACATTTGTCGTCTCGGAAAAGAACGCCAAATTTCACACTTAACTTTCCATCAGCATCTAATTTAAGAAAATACAATATTAGCAAATGCAAAGTCTGTTTCTTGTCCCCATGTACAAAAGATTCGCAAAATCTTTAATAAACATCTACTATGGGCTCATGCTATGGCTGCTAACCAAAAGGTCGGCATTTCGAATCTGCCAGGCACTCCTTGGAAACTCTATGGGGCAGTTCTACTCTGTCCTATAGGGTCCCTATGCGTTGGAATTGACTCAACGGCACTGGGTTTGGTTTGGTTTTTTTTTATGGGCTCACCAAGAATACAATTTATAATTACCAGTCAAAAGTTTAATGTAGCCAAAGGAGTTTCTTTGCAGCTGTGGCCTGCATTCAATATAGGCAGACTTTCTGGCAAGTCTCGTGGACTTTTGCTCGTTCTGGATCCTGCAGCTGGCTCTTGTTCTTCTGACCTCCAGTTCTTGGGACTTGAGCTAGCAGTTTACCTGCCGTCTTGCCTGATGATTTTAGGATTAGTTGGTCTTCACAGCCTGTGACCAAGAGCCCTGCTGTCTGACCTGCCCATCTTGGGTTCACCAGCTCCTGCACCGAGGTGAGTCAGAAGCCTCCAGCCTGACTCAGGGACTTAGGACACTCCAGCCTCTACAGCCACGTGAGCCATTTCCTTGATATAAAGCTCTCTATATATACATTTATACGCTTTACTGGTTTTGCTTCTTTACTGGTTTTTCCCAGTGTAAGACACCCCCCAACATACCCACCACACTGGTATAGAATAAACTTTGTAAGACACAAACCTGATTGATAACTCTTCTATTTTAATCTTTCTATGGCTCCCTATCACTTCAAAGTTAAATGAAGTCCTTGGCCTCATAGATAAAGCTTTTCTTGCTCTGGCCTTTGCACCCATGCCTTGCGCTCTTGTCTGGTGTCCCACCATACTGCTCCACGCACCTTTTGATCCAGTCATAAGGAGCTGCTTCCTGTTGTCCAAAGCGACATAAGAGATGCTACCTTGGTAATTTTGCCCATGTTGAACCATCTGCCCAGCATCCCAAGCCCCTTTCCCTAGCTAAATTCTTTTTCTCCCTAAACCAAACCAAACCCACTGCCGTCAAGTCGCTCCATGAATGGACTCAAACGTCACCTTCTCTGAGATGCGCTCCATGATCCCTCTGGTTGAGATAATAGCTCTTCTTATAAAATTGACTATACAATCTATCAAAGCACTCATCATCAATTATAATAATTAATAGCTAACATGTATTGAGCACATGCTACTTTCTCAGAACTGTTCAATGCATTTTACACTCATTAAACTCACTTAATCCTTATTTCATCACGGATGAGACACAATTGATTGCAGGAAGCACCAACACTTTATATTCCAATTAAGCTGCCTATTTATAGCACACCATGTATTGTAAGATGCATCTTTATTTCAGGGAATTTAAAGTGTGAAAACCAGTGGCTTTAAGTCATCAAAATAGGCTATTATTATTATTACAAATAAGGAAACCAAGGCATAGAAAAGTTTACGAATGTGCCCAGGGTCACATAGCAGGTATGTTGAGGAGCTGGGGATTCATTCCTATAGAATCTGACTCCAGAGCACACGTTCTTAACCACTTCCCAATGTATGTTCCCAATTTGTTTGTGTTTTCCAGCTACCCAAGACGTGCTCAAGGAGTGAGACAGAAATTTGTTTATTTCCGCATCTCCAGCACTGAGGACAAAGAGAGCATTCCAGAAATCTTTGTTGAGTGAAGGAATTTAAATCTCTAAATAATCTTTCTCCGCTTAATCTTTTTCACTGAATGAAAAATGAGAGATTTGAAGGAAATTGATTTTAACAAAACAAAACAAACATAAAAGATAAAACCAATCAATTTCTAACTTGAGTTCATAAATCATAGGTAGATTAGTAAAAATTATTCCAGACACAACAGCAATAATCACTACAACATGTCAGAAGATAACATAGCTCCATATATGCTTTCCAACTCACTGAGTTATCCATTAACAGGGGCAGGTGAGACAAGGGGGCCAGTTGAAGCTGCAAAGCTGAAACTATTTTCATGCTTGTTGAAGTTATCATTATTTTATAGCCTTTTAGTTTGTAAAGCTACTAATTTTAAAGTACAGGTTCAGTTTTTCCTATAGAATAATGACATTGTTCTAGGGGTATTGTTGCCAGTTGCCATCAAGTCAGCCCCACTCATGGTAACCTCATGCACAAAGGAATGAAACACTGCCCAGTCCTGCACCATTCCCATGGTCAGTTGCAAACTGGACCATTGTGATCTTTAGAGTTTTCATTGGCAGATTATCAGAAGCAGATGGCCAGGCCTTTCTTCCTAGTCCATCTTAGCCTGGAAGCTCTGCTGAAACATGTTCAGCATCATAGCAACACGCAAGCCTCCACAGATAGACATGGTGGCTGCACAGGGTATAGAGGGTAGGATTTTAAAAGCAATTGAGTCTGACCAATACACACTAGGCTGATATAAAGATCTAAAGGAGAAGAAAATTCTGCAGATCTTTTGAATTTAAAAAAAAATTCTCCAAATCCTTTAACAATCTAAACAATAGTACTCCTAAGAGTACCAGGGCCTCACAGAACTTAGGAGAAATTGGAAGTATGGCTGGAGGAACATAAGTAGTGACATCACAATTGAAAATAAGACTCACCAAATTTCCATCAAGTGGGCATGATGAATTGGGTGGGAGAAAAATGGGGTTAGGAAAGAACTGTACATCTGTTTGATCTGGGGACTAATAAATTACATTCTCCATTGTCTTCTCAATGCTGTCCACAAACATCAGACTCATGCCCATCCCAAATTTGGCTCAAGGATTTCCTCTCAAACTGACCTGCCCTACACTGCAAAGTCCTATCTGAGATTCAAGGCTTAATTAAATGCCCCTCAATACTGCAGCTATCAATAATATATTCCTCTGGGACTGTAGTGAACTGATCAGTATGGATTGCACCTCAACATAAAGAAAACAAAAATCCTCACAACTGGACCAATAAGCAGAAAAGATTCAGGTTGTCAAGGATTTCATTTTACTTGGATCCACAATCAACACCCATGGAAGCAGCAGTCATGAAATCAAAAGACACATTGCATTGGGCAAATCTGCTGCAAAAGACTTCTTTAAAGCGTTGAAAAGCAAAGATGTCACCTTGAAGACTAAGGTGCACCGGACCCATGCCATGGTGTTTTCAATTGCATCATATGCATGTAAAAGCTGGACAATGAATAAGGAAGATCGAAGAAGAATTTACATCTTTGAATTGGGGTGTTGGTGAAGAATATTGAATATACCGTGGATGGCCAAAAGAACAAACAAATCTGTCTTGGAAGAAGTACAACCAGTATGCTGCTTAGAAGTAAGGATGGCGAGATTACGTCTTACATACTTTGGATATGTTATCAGGAGAGATCAGTCCCTGGAGAAGGACATTATGCTTGGTAAAGTACAGGGTCAGTGAAAGAGAAGAAGACCCTTAACAAGATGGATTGACACAGTGACTGCAACAATGGGCTCAAGCATAACAAGAATTGTGGGCATGGCGCAGGACCAGGCAGTGTTTCGTTCCATTGTACATGGGGTTGCTATGAGTCAGAATCGACTCAACAACATAGTGAATTGAAGGAGGCCAACATAATGAATTGAAAGAGACCTGGTAGTGCAATGGTTAAACACTCAGCTGCTACCTGAAAAGTGGGCAGTTCCTACCAGCCACTCTGCGGGAGAAAGACGTGGCAACCTGCTTCCATAAAGATTACAGCCTTGGAAACCCTATGGGGCAGCTCTACTCTGTCCTATAGGGTCACTATGAGTCAGAATTGACTCGACGGCAATGGGTTTGGTTTTACAGTCAATTGAATGTCAGCACTTCACAATTGAGCATATCATTTTTTCTGATAACTGCCCCATGAGTTTTCAACTATTTTTCTCAAATACACAGGAATATCCTTGAGGAAGAGGAATATATACCACTCGGACTTATAGTTGCTCTGCATATTTAGATGCTCAACAAATACTTATGAACTGACTATATAATTAAACTCAGTTATTGAGTTCACACCAACACTTGTATGTCTACTTTATCTTCTCTTGGTATATTTTAGTAGTGATGGCTCAGGTTTAAAGGACAAATAAAGTGACTAAAAAAACCAATTGCCATTGAGTCAATTCCAACTGATAGCGACCCTACAGGACAGAGTAGAACTGCCCCATAGAGTTTCCAAGGAGGGCCTGGTGGATTCAAACTGCTGACCTTTTGGTCAACAGCTGTAGCTTTTAACCACTATGCCACCAGGGTTTCCAAAGTGACTAGAGAAGACCAAAAAGGCAATGTGGTAGAAGAATAATGGCCCCCAAAGTTATCCATGTCCTAATCCCTGGAACTTGTGAATAGGTTACCGTATGTGGCAAAAGTGACTTTGCAGGTGTGATTAAAGTCCTTAGATGAGGACATTATCTTGAATTATCTGGGTGGGTAATCAGAAGGGTCCTAGAAAATGGAAAAGGTGGGGCAGAAAAGGAGGTCAGAATGATGAAGCGTGAGGATCGACGTGCTTTGTTGACTTTGAAGATGGAGAAAGTGGACCCTGAGCCGAGGAATGTGGACAACCTCTAGAAGCTGGAAAAGACAAGGAAAGGGATTGTCCCCTAGAGCCTCCAGAAAGGAATGTACCCTGCCAACACTCTGGTCCTATACCAGTGAGACCTGTGTCACACTCCTGATCTAGAGACCTGTTGAAATAATCAATTTTTGTCGTTTCACATCATTAAGTTTGTGATAATTTGCTTCAGCAGCAATGGAAAAGCAATACAGGAGACATTGAACACTACTTTATGTACTTTTACACAAATACGCTGTGTATTGCAGGTTTTTTTTTTTTCCAACTGTGCCCCACCCCTTGGTATTTTTGTAAGCATGCTATGCCAATCTTTTTCATAGCATGCTTACAAAAATACTTGAGGGAGCAGCTGGCAAACAAACCTAGACCACGTGGGTTATTTGCAGAAAAATACAATAATGGCTTAACGGGATTTTCAAAGGATTTGCAATTCATAAGCAGACAGAGCTATAAGTAAGAAGAATCAAGCTGTAATTACAAAACAATTCTCTTGAGGTACTTACTCTCGTGTATCTTGTCTGAGATGTACCAAATGCTTAAAGTGACAGATATAATAGTGACTTTCATTACAACTTAGGAAAAGGGCACTGATACTATCAATTAGTATACTGCTAATACTAATACTAAGGAGCCCTAGCGGCACAGTCGTTGAACCACTTGGCTGCTAACTGAAAGTCAGCGGTTTGAACCCACCAGCTGCTCTGTATGAGAAAATGTGCTAAGTAAGTAATGATGCTTATAAAAATTACAGCCTTGGAAACCCTATAGGGCAGTTCTATCCTGTCCTATAGGGTCGCTATGCATTGGAATCAACCCAATGGCAATGGTTTTTTTTTTTTTTAATACTAATACTACCAATGTTACATGTCACTACCTTCACAGTATCTACCTATTTGTTGCTGAGGAAAAAGAAGATTTAAAAAAAAAATAAAAAGTCTACCTATAGGATGGTTTGGAAACCCTGGTGGCGTAGTGGTTAAGTGCTACGGCTGCCAACCAAAGGGTTGGTAGTTTGAATCCACCAGGCGCTCCTTGGAAACTCCATGGGGCAGTTCCACTCTGTCCTATAGGGTCACTATGCATTGGAATCAACTTAATGGCAATGGGTTTGGGTTTTTTTTTTTTTTTTTTGGAATACTAGTACTACCAACGTTACATGTCACTACCTTCACGGTATTTACCTATTAGCTGCTGATTAAAAAGAAGACTTAAAAAAAAGCCTACCTATAAAAAATAGGATGATTTATTTTAGTTACATGTATATAAATACCTGATCATACAAAACTCAAGAATTTAGAAAAAATAAGGATAATTCAGTATAATTTCAATCTAAGTCCCTAGTCACTTGAAAGTTTGTAAAATGGAAGATGGTTTAAGCAGAGAAAATGAATCTCGATAGTGTGACACATAAAAATTTGAACATGATTCAATTACCAGAATTCAATACAGCCAGATTAAAGAAGTTTGGTAATTTTTCACCCATTGGAATGGAATATCTCAACCCTTCTTTGCATCCGAATCAATGCCCCAGTAGCTGCGTCTTCAGGTGCCACTTCAGGGAATAACACGCTCACTGAGGGCACAGCTGTCCTGAAGCCCTGGGTAACCCATTTACAGGCTTCCACCAAAATGCCGGTCCTGTTGCTCTGACGTAAAACCACAAAGAAACAAAAGTTACAGGTTAGAGTACTTACTTTTTGAACCCAAGCGATGAATTTCCTCCACTAAGAGGTTAACTTCATGATCCACATTCATTGCTGCCTGAGAGAGAAAAAAGTGTGTTTGCATTACTACCCTTTCTTCATTGCATTAAACACATCTTGCCAAATCCAAGGGTCTTTTCTTTTTCATGTAGCATCTGTTACTATCAATATACCACGTCCCTTTGCCTAAAATTATGTTTGTAATATACGTGGCACCAAAGCATCTCCATTTTCTCATTATCTTTAAAACTACCTTTCTGCTGACCCCATTATTCTTCTCCGCTGTCCGATGGGGAGAATGTCACCATTCCCCATATTGTCAATTGCCATTGAGTCAGCTCTGACTCATGCCCACACCATCCATGTACAACAGAACAAAATATTGCCCAGTCCTGCGCCATCTTCCCAATCATTGTATGTTGGACTCCATTGTTGCAGCCGACGTGTATTTTGAATGTCTTCCAATCAATGGGGCTTCATCTTTCAGCACCATATCAAACAATATTCTGTTGTGATCTATATAAAGGGTTTTCATTGGCTAATTTTCAGAAGTAGATCCCCAGGCCTTTCTTTCTAGTCTGTCTTAGTCTGGAGGTTCTGCTGAAACCTGTTCACCACGGATAACCTTGTTGATATTTGAAACACCAGTGCCATAGCTTCCAGCATCATAGCAATATGCAAGCCAACACAGTACAACAAACTGACAGATGGGTGGTGGATTCTCCTTGTACCCATTATTAACTCCAATCAAATCCTTTTCAAGGTGCTCTGCTAGGCACCAAAAATACAAAGATGAGTAGCATAGTATCTGCCCTCAGGTTGCTCACCGTCCAGAGGCCCGAGAAAGGACTGGAATAAACAGCAATGTGACAAGCACTCAGTGGTACAAGGGGGAGACATAAGCAAAAGCATGAAGGCAAAGAGAGAAGATGTGGCACACTTGAGGCAGGCATTCTGCTAGGAGGAGGGGATACAAAGATTAATTGACACAGATGTATCTACCCTCTGGAGCCTATAGCCAAAACGGAAGGCAGGTCAACATAGAGGTAACTTTAATACTGTCAGGTCAATGCAATGATGACTTCTGGGTCACGTGGAGGGGATCCTGTCCTCTGGGCACTGCCCAGTGCAGCCTGACTGCAATGGAGAGCTTGTACCGGAGACAGTTGGTTCATCTTCAGATAAGGAGAAGTCCGGAATGTAACAGGAGCTGTGAGACTTACCGGGGCTTACTAAGTCCTCCACAGGCTGGGCTCTGCCCACTGTTCCAGCCCCCTCCACTCTACACCCCTTGACTTCAGGTTTCAGCCAATGCCATGCGGGGCTTCCCTTTATTTATCAGATACCCCTCACTCTCACCTCCAGCCTTCACATATGCTGTGTTCTCAGCCCATCATGTCCCTAGTCTTCTTTCTTGGGGCTAACCCCACACATCCAGTGCCAGCTTAGATCTAACTTCCTCCAGGAAGCCTTCCCAGAGCCGCTAGTGCAGGAGAGTTCCCCTGCTATGTGTTCCCACAGCACTGTGGGCCCGTCTTCACTTCACTTTACTAGAATTACCACAAACTCCTCTCTGCAGGAATCCAGCTCGCAGCTGTACCACTGGAACCCAGCATCACATCTGACACCAGTAGTGGAGGTTCAATAAATACCAGTTCCATGAACTGACGGAACGAGTAAATGCATCAGAGGTGAAGGAGGTACAGGTGTGGGAGCTGGCACCAGAGAGCTACTAACTTAGGTGGGGAACGGAGAGTAGCTTTCAGAGGAACAGCACTCAAAGACAAAAAAAAAAAAAATAGGTAAAGAGGATTGGCAAACACCCACATAAGGGCAGAGGGGAGAAATACCAGCAAGAAATGGTGAAAGAACAGGTAGAAATGGAAGATGAGAACCCCGGCCATGTGGGGTCCAAGAAGTTAAGGAAGAGAGTTTCCATAAGAAGGCAGTAATTTACAATGCGGCAACCACACGAGGGTCAGAAAGTAGAAGCAAACGGGCAGAATATGCATCTATTCAGTCTGTTTTCAAATTATAAGTTTTCCAAACCGAATAAGAAACTAAAAAAGTGGGATTGCGTGTATGGTTTATTTGGGGGTGATGATTTGGAAGAAACAACTTGATCCAGGCAGGCTGTAACTAATTCTCAATAGCTTCTAAAAACAAGAGTGACATCTATGACTACGTACCACCTGCTTAAATGATATTGATTGGGACCGCAACCACTACCATCTGCTACATTATTTGTGTGAACATTATAATTAAAGAAGCTTGTATTGCAATAAAATGCGAACTCTTAAATGCATTTACATAAAACTTCTTTTATGACAAAAAAAAAAAAAAAAAAAAACCTCACTGACATCAAGTCGGTCCTCATAGCAACCCTACAGGACAGAGTAGAATTGCCCCATAGGGTTTCCAAAGCTATAAATCTTTATGGAAGAAGACTGCCACATCTTTCTCCCACTGAGCAACTGGTGGGTTCGAACCGCCAACCTATCAGTTAGCAGCCGAGCTCCCTCTATTGTGTCCAAATATTCGGAACTTTGTGTTGGTCAAGACATATCTATAACATTATATTCAATTCAAGACATGGTTTAAGTGAGAAATTAAAAAGATAAACATACCCAGGGGATGCAGCCACTATGCTGAAGGCCTGAAGGCTATGTCACGAGAAAAATGGTAGAAAAAACTTGCTAATGTCAGTGTGGTGGACAGCTGTTGTTTTTGCTTGCGCAGAACCCATTCCATATTCTGGCACCAGCAATCAAGTTTCTATTTGGATAGAGCCTTTCCTTCCTACTTTAAGTCTTTGTAGCTTGGGTAGATCCTCACTCTGGGCTCTAGGAATAGTCATAACCAGTGACCACTTTGGGGCATAAGGTTGGTGGTCCCATCTAGAACAATAAGGGTCAGCCCTGGGATTTTTCTGGAAGTATTAGTAAAATGACTCCCTTTCCAAAGGGTTCTAAGAGAAGTTTCCGGCCTATGGTGTAAATGGTCACCATGTAGAAAAAACCTGCCAGGAAGAAACCTAACACCAAGAAAAGTCCAGCCATAGAGCATTGCTTGAGCCCATAGATGATCTTGGACTTGCCAGTTACATGAAGCAATATGGCTTCTGTTTTTGCTTTGGTTGGTTTGATTGAGCTTCTGTCTTTTGCACTCTAAAAAATCTTGACCCATAAAGATGGCCTAGAAAAGATCTGCTGCTATTATCAAAGAACTAAAGCTCCTTCTATGTTCTTATGTGAATAGTCTTGTTTCATTCTGCTCTATTGGGTAGGATGGATGGATAAATGTAATGGGAGGGCAGATTTAGGAGCCATGAGAAAAATTTCTCTATCAAAACTATCTAACAATGAATAAAGTTTGCACCATGTTACTGAAGGCATTAATATGCAGAAGCAGTGCGCATCTATGAGGGTTGCTGAGCAAATAAGCCTGCACTGCATGGAAGGTAGAACGAAATGTTCAAAGGAATCAAGGTCCCCTCCAATTCTCAGGGAGTGGTGAAAACAGTTCAATTTGCTCAGATGCTAACTGAAAGGTTGGGGGTTCAAGTCTACCCAGAGGTACTTTGGAAGAAAGGCCTGGCTATCTACTTCCAAAAAATCAGCTATTGAAAACTCTGTGGAGCACAGTTCTACTGTGACAGACATAGGGTCACCTTGAGGTGGAATCAACTCGACAGCAGCTGGTCCAATTCTCAGATTCTCTGCTTTCCTTCCACCATGCAAATGTACCTTTTTAACACTGTTCTCCACTCCTCCCACTCAGCATCAGCAGCACACTTCAGACTTAATATAATGAGACTCAAAGAGGAAATCCCACTATTCTGCAGTGTGAATATGTGGGTTTTTTTTAGGCAGCTATATGTTTACCCAATTTTAAGAAGGGAAAGCAGCCAGCCTTTCTTTTAACTAATTACACATCAGTTCCTTATCTATGTTAATTCATTGAATTCTTAAAAACTTGCAAAGCATTTATTATTTATACCCATTTTATGGATGATGACACTGAGGCAAAGAGGGGTTAACTTAACTCCTCACAATTAAATGACATTCTATCACATCATTCTGGTTTTTTTCTTTTTCTGTTTCACTGGTCCTTATGGAAACTGCTCTAAATATAATAGCGAGCTGTGTTTCTATGAAATATTACATGCTGAGTACTTACTAGGACAAAACACAAAGAAAGGCTCCCTGCCCAGGTCCCTACACGTATGAAAGTTAACAGTCAGGTTTAGAAACCATTGCTAGCATACATAAAATAAGCAGGTTTATTTACTTATTTTATTATTTAGGGTGGAAAGGGACAAAGTGGGGGGGTACTAACTGTTACATATTCCTTGAAACGCCCATGACATTTTATAAGAAGAAAGGACAGAAGCCTGGGGCTGGAGCGAGTGAGAAGATCAAAAACAATGAGGAGAGGCCAAAGAAGGGCAAGTGCGGAAGGAAGAGCGTATCAATGGAAGGCAGCTAGACCAGAAGAAAAATACCGCTGAAGGGAAGACGATCAAGAGAAAGGGAGAACAGACGCTAGCCCGCCCCTAATCAGGCATTGTGCGTGTGAGTCACAAAGAAAGCGGAGTAACAGAGGATTGGGGCATATGCTGAGCGCTCCACCATCAATATGCTCGAGTATTTTTAAGGACCCTCTTATAGCTGTGTTATTTATTTATTTTCTCTAAGTTTGGAGGCAATATATGGAGTATTTCTAATGTTCAAAGAAATAAAACTTCCTTGGAGCGGAGATCTGTGGAAATCAGGGGCCCACTTCGCATACTGGGGCTGGGCACTTCTTCCTGCCCTCCTTTGCGATCATTGACTAGCAGCTGGTCAAAGGATGACTGGGTTCCTTCCTGCCTCCTCGCTGGCGCTCACACACTCCATATTAGGGCATCCTTGCCTCAAGTTTGGATACCGCCCGGAAGGGGTCCCAAGATCCTTCCCTGGCAGGCCACCCCACGGTCACCACCGCACCGGTGCAGAGCTGGGGAGCTCCGGATTCCGGTTGTTCCGAGGCTGCCAGGCGGGCTACGGGCGGCCTCCCCAGGAAGGGACGCGTCCCGGAAGCCTTTGTCTCCTCTACACGCGCGCCGGCGTCCGGCCACCCGCGCTGCCCCGCGGCCGGAGCGCACCGGCGCGCAGCGAAAGCGAGCGCCCAAACCAGGCGACGAAAACGGCCCGAGCCCCTAGTGTTCCCTCCAGTCCCCCGCCAGGAGCGCACAGAGCCGCACCCACCTCCGGCGCTCCAGAGTCCCCTGCCTTGGGGCCACCAAATTCCTCGGGCGGCTTGTCCCCTCAGTCCCAGCCTCCACTACCCAGCGCCGCAGAACTGGCTCCCCGAGACACCGCCAAGCGCAAAGCAGACAGTTTGTAAAAAAAAATAATAATAATAATTTTTTTTTTTTTGTACGGCGGTAAAAACCGTAAAATCGCTGCTCACCTCCCCAGCCGCCCCCGGCCGATAAAATGTCACGTGAGCGGAGTGCGGAAGTCTGCTGGAGTGGTGGGGGTGCGGGGGGCGCGCGCCCATCGGGTCCCTATCCTGCTCTGCCTCAGCCCAATGCCAGTGGTAACCTTGATGGCCCTTTGCCCACCTGCAGGTCCTGGCACTCCACCCGCACTCCACCATTCCCCCGGCTTCGTGGTTTCAACCGGATAATCCCGTCCATCCTTCATACCTGTCATATCTGCCCAGGGGACTCACTCACCTCACCGCCTCGGCTTCTTTTCGGTTGAAAAACTGGTGCCGAGTCCTTCCGACCCGGTTATCTTCTTCAATGCACTGGGGAGGAAGAGGCTGAGCAAGGAAGTGACTGAGGCAAAGAGAAAGGCTGGTGTGGAGGAGGAGGAGGGTGGGGAAAAAAAAGTAAGAGTTTAAGCGCTCAGGAAAGGGGCCGCCCACACTGTCAGGGACAAGCCTATGAGAAGGAAACTTAGGGGAGGAGACGCCCGAGGAGTGGCCAGGCCCCAGGCAGGTGGCCGGGCGCCCGCGGCTTCTAGGAAAACCGACCCAGAGCTTCAGCCACCTTACCTTCGCGCTACTCAGAGCCAAAGATCCTGTACCCCCGCATCTGTTCCTGGGCGTTGATTTCCTGCCAAGTCCTCTCTCTAAAGATGAAAACCAAAGGACCCACGAAGTGCTGAATGCTGAGGTCTCCTAAGAATATCATGACGTTGATTCTGTGTGTCAGGAGCAGGGCCTCCTGAAAATTCAGTCTAATGACGTCAGCATGGTCTGATTTGCAAAACAAAACGCATTCTTGAAAACCAATTTATTCTACTGCAAAGAAAATTTACTGGGACAAAAAATTATCATGGGTGAATATAGGGAGCTCTGTGTAGTGGTTAAGACCTACAGGTGCTAACCAGGCTATCCTTAGAACCTCTGTGGGGCAGTTCTACTCTGTCTTATGGGGTCGCTATGAGTCGGAATCGACTTGACGGTAATGGGTTTGGTTTGGTTTTGGGTTGGTGTAGTGGTTAGGTGTTTGGCTGCTAACCAAAGAGTTGACAGTTCCAAACCACCACCGGCTCCTTGGAAACCCTATGGGGCAGTTCTCTGTCCTATAGGATCGCTATGAGTCGGAATTGACACCACCGCTAAGGGTTTGGCTTTGAGTAAGCACAGGTTTCTTCCCTTCTTTATTCACTATTCCCTACACTTAACTGCGTAAGTCAATTTATTCATAGTTTCTTTATTTTATTCACGGTTGCTTTAATCCGTGTGTGTGAGTGTGTGTGGGGGGGGGAGAGTGTGATGTGCTTGTCATACAAGCCCCTTTGGAAAGGAAACCTAGGGCCCTGCTGATAGAAGTGACTCCAATGATTCCCCCCTCCAAAAAAAAAAAAAAAAAACACCTGGTAGGTTCTGACTCATGGTGACTCCATATGCTTCGGAGTAGAATTGTGCTCCAAAGGGTTTTCATGACTGTGGTGGCCTTTAGGAAGCAGATCACCAGGCCTTTCTTCTGAGGTGACTCTTGGTGGATTCAAACTGCCAGCCTTTCAGCTTAATTGTATCACCCAGGGACTCCATTCCTAGAGCAGGAGTTCCAAAAATCACTACAAAGTGGTTCCCTCTTCCATAACTGATTGGATTAAGAGTGATCATGTGATCCAAGAGCATCAAGTCCATAAACTGGCCATCATCCTATGAAGTGACCTGGCACAAACAGGGACTCTGATAATTAGGTGAGCCAGTCAGATTCTTGCTTGGAAATTGAAGTGGAGAATATAGAGGAGGAGCCATCTGGTAGAAAGACTGAAGCTGAGAAGGAGAGACAAAAGAGAACAAAATGGGCCTCCAGTAAGCCAGACATTTGAGTAAGCAGAAACCATGAGGATGAGGTAGACTGTGGGTAGGAGCAGAAGCGGTAGAAGAGTCCAAGAGAAGCTGAGACTCAGTGACGGAAGAAGAGCAATAAAGGTGTGCTCTCAAAGGGGATGTGAGTAGCTAGGTCCCTAGGCTGCTCTGGGTCCATCCACTTCTAAACCTGCATTCTCCTTACCCTTTTACAGTGAACACCTACCTCTTGGGCGTGGCTTTGATTAAGTTTCTGTTCCTTACAACCAAAAGATTAGTCTTCAACAATGCTCTGATTCTTCTAAGTTCCTCTGGTAACTACCATGTCAGATGAAGCTGAAGGTGACTCCGGTATCTTCTGAGGTCTATTTTTCTCATTGAAAGAAAGCTGAGAAGTTATACATTATATCTTTCAAAGTCTACATAATGAAATATTATAATTTGAGAAAAATATCAGATTTAGCAATTCCCCAGGCAGGACCTGGTTTGTGACAGTGATCAAATTCTTTAGGCAGAAAATATCCAATGAAATAAATAATCAATCTCTGTGCCAGTTCTGTTATGACAAAATAATTAGTGTTTCACAGTCCTCTGCCAAATAGCCAAAAAAAAAACAAAAAATTATTTTACCTGAACATGTAAAAACCATTATTAATATGAAAATGAATTTACTCTATAAAAATGCTTTGTTTATACACTATGTTGCACTACGCGTAATAAAAACTTCACGTTACTGAATAAGAAATTGCAATTCAAGAAAGTTGTTTCTGATAAAAGAAACACTTTAAATTTTTGCAATTAATATGTTTCAGACCCAATCCACACTCCTTCAGTTTCCATATAGGCTTTTGTCGTCTTTTCTTTTTCTCTTAGGAAGATTGCCAACAGGTAGCTAAGCAACGTGAAACTTTAACCCAAAAAGCAAAAAATAAAGTTTATTAAACAGGAAGTATTTATTAAAAATATCAAGGGTGTACCAGAAGCAATGTGCCAGTACTGCACAGAGTAGGGTATGGCATGATCTTTGTCAAAAGAATTTAGAGTAATTTACATACAAACTAATAAAACGATCTTTTTTTTTAATAATATTTTATTGTGTTTTTGGTGAAAGTTTATGCAGCAAATTGGGTTCCCATTTGACAATTTCTGTATAGATTGTTCAGTGACTAAAACAATCTTTATCTATTTAATTGTACAGTATAAGCCAGCATGGTCGAATAGAAATGTAATTGTGAGGCACATATATAATTTAAACCTTCCAGTAGCTATATTAAAAAAAGAAAAAAGGTGTGAAGTTAATTTTAATAATATATTTTATTTAACCCAGTATATTCTAAATACTATCATTTCAAGATACAATGAATATTTTAAAAGTTACTGATGAGATTTTTTTACATTCTTTATTTTGTACTGCCTCCAAAGTCTGGTGTATATTTTAGACTTACATCACATTTCAAGTGCTCAATAGCTTTGTATGGCTAGTGGCTACTATATTGAACAACGAGGCTCTAGACAGAGAATAGATGCTAATAATTTTACTTAAGTTACATGTTCCTGGAATGAGAAAAATAATAACCCTGTAAAGACTTATGGAAAGTTGAATTATTCCTTTCAAAATACAATTGCCTTTGTTCTAATAAATAGGGAAAATCTTTGCAATGGATCTCTAGGACAATAATTCTGTCCTGGATACATACCCAAGAGAAAGAGTACGCGTATTTACCAAATGACTGAATATTCACAGCAGCACTGTTCATAATGTCTGTCAACTAGTGTTAAAATTAAACAACTCCCCGGAAGCCTGGACAATGCTCCAAGACTGCTGGGTGTCTTATTATGAAACACGCTGCTGTAAAACAACTTCATTAATCTCTCAGGAATGCCCCTTCTTGTTTGCCCAAGGACTTTGCTCACTTGGAAGCAACAGATGGTAGATGTTTAATCTAAAACTTACTTTTTCTCAAGACCTATATCTCTAAAATTTTGCGTCTCCAACGAGACTTGTTCTTCTGCACTACTGTATAACCTTCAAAAAACCAACTGGACTTTATTTTATCACAAAATCATAAATGGCATATAAGCAAAAAACCGCTTCACATTAGCCGCAGCAATTTCTCTCAAACTGACTACCTGATGCAGCCGTCTCTCTCTTTCTCTCTTAATAAAGAGTTGATCTCTTCAATTGTCAAATCTTTCTGTTTTTAATACTAGAACTACTCAAATGCCCAGTAACAGTAGAATGGATAAATTAACAAATTGTTGGGACAGTCACAAAATATCATATTAACCACCGAGGAAAATAAATGACAACTACTTGCAACAATATGGATGAATCTCATACAGTGTTGAGTGAACTGAGTCTGACTACTTTTGCATAATGTTTAAAAGCAGGCAAAACGAACTGATGATGCAGAAAAAGGATAGTGATTATCCTTGCTGGATGGTGGGAGCCCTGACTGAGAGGGGGGCTTTATGAGGTACCGAAGAGGTCCTGTTTCTTAATCTATGTATTGGTTACACAGGTGTTTTATTTTTGAGAATTCATGGAGTATATATATTCATTCTGTGAGTGTATTCTTTTTTAATGAAACATTTAAAAAAAAATAAAGACTAAAAGGTTATAACTAAGCAGCGGTTATTCCAGGAATGTAAGATTGGTTCAACATTAGGAAATGTAATAACCCCCTGTAGCCAGCTTTTTCTAATTTTTATCTTATTCTTTAAAAAGAGGGTTTTCCTTTGGACCTGTCATTCCCATCATAAGATTATCATCATCTTATGTCCATGTTAATGTTAATAATTATGGTGATGATATTAATGGAACACACCTATATGAAGTCTCCTCATGTAGTCTCACGGTATGGGGTAGCTTGGACTTCCTCATAGCATTGCTGCTAGGTTTCAAGAGCAAGTGTTCTAAGAGAACCATGCAGAAGCTATATATACAAAAATCAGTTTTACCTCTACACACTAGAATGAACAGTCCAAGGATGAAAGTAAGAAACTAGTGCCATTTACAGTAATACTAAAAAGAATAAAATACATAAAGATAAATTTAAAGAAGTGGGAAGCTTATACACTGAAAACCCAAGAGTATTGAAAACATATAGTCACATAAAAAATGTACATGAATGTTCATAGCAAGATTATTCATAATAGCCAAAAAGTGGAAACAACTCCAATATCCATTAATGGATGAATGGATAAACATGTAGTATGGATAAACAATGGGTAAATCTATATGATGGAATATTATTCTGTCTTAAAAAACTTAAGTTCTGATACATGCTACAACTTGGATGAACTTGGAAAACATTATGTGAAAGTGAAAGAATTCAGCAAAAAGTCACGTACTGTATGAATCCAATTATATGAAATGTCCAGAGTAGGCAAATCCTTAGAGATGGAAGGTGTATTTGTGATTGTCAGAGGCTGGGAAGAATGGGGAATGGGAAGTGACAATCAACAGGTATGGGGTTCCTTTTTGTGATGATGGAAAATATTCTGGATTAGGTAGTGGTAATGGTTGCACAGTGTTGTGAATACACTAAAAACCACTGAAAGCCACGCTTCAATGTGGTAAATTTTATAGTATGTGACTTACACGTCAATTTTTTTAATTAAAAAGAAGAAACAATGTAAAGGCATGACTAACAGATAATTAATAATTAAAAGCTAAACATAAATCAGGAAATAAGATGATTTGGCTGAAAAAAATTGTTGAACAAAAGGATTAATCTGACTGCTCTAGGAAGATGTTTTATTTCCACATTGCTGCTCTATTCATACACTGATTTATTCATTCATTCAACAAATATTTATCAAATCCATTATGTTTTAGGCCTCATAGATCTCCTTCTCAAAGAGTACAACTTCCCAAGTGAAGGAGAAATGTTCTTTGTCAACTGAACAAAAGGACTTTTCCAAGCTGGCTTATGAGACAATGTATATCCCCATTGTTTCTAGAATTTACATTAAAATATGTCCCTTATCTTCCCCTCCCACCTTTTGTTTTGTTTTGTTTTGTTTTTACCCTTTTACTTCCTACCTCCATATCTTTATTTTTTTTTTCTCCTTTTTAACCTTGAAATCAGGAATGTCTGCAAAAAAGCTCTTTGATTACAAGAAATAAAGCATATTAAATTAGCTTTAGTAATTTACTTTTTGAAAGGATACAAAAGAGATTCTCATCCATGCATTGTTGTTAGGTGCCGTTGAGTCAGGCTCAACTTATTGCGACCCTGTGCACAACAGAATGAAACACTACTTGGTCCTGTACCATCCTCACAATCATTGTTATGCTTGAGACCATTGTTGCAGCTACTGTGTCAATCCATCACATGGAGTGTCTTCTTCTTTTCCGCTGACCCTGTACTCTGCCAAGCATGATGTCCTTCTCCAGGAGCTGATCCTTCCTGACAACATGCCCAAAGTATGCAAGACATAGTCTCGCCATCCTGGCTTCTAAGGAGCATTCTGGCTGTACTTCTTCCAGGACAGATTTGTTCATTCTTTTGGCAGTCCATGGTATTTTCATTATTCTTTGCCGACACCACAATTCAAAGGCATCAATTCTTCTTCAGTCTTCCTTATTCATCATCCAGCTTTCGCATGCAGATGAGGCGATTGAAAACATCAGGGCTTGGGTCAGGCTCACCTTCGTCTTCAAGGTAACATCTTTGCTCTTTAACACTTTAAAGAGGTCGTGTGCAGCAGATTTGCCCAATGCAATGTGTCTTTTGATTTCCTGAATGTTGCTTCCATGGCTGTTGATTGTGGATCCAAGTAAAATGAAATCCTTGACAACTTCAATCTTTTCTCCATTTATCATGATGTTCCTCATTGGTCCAGTCGTGAGGGTTTTTGTTTTCTTTATGTTGAAGTGTAATCTATACCGAAGGCTGTGGTCTTTGATCTTCATCAGTAAGTACTTTAAGTCCTCTTCACTTTTGGCAAGCAAGACTCATAACACAGGTTGTTAATGAGTCTTCCTCAAATCTTGATGCCAAGTTCTTCTTTCTTATAGTCCAGATTCTCAGATTATTTGCCCAGCATATAGACTGAATAAGTATGGTGAAAGGATACAACCCTGACACACACCTTTCCTGACTTTAAACCATGCAGTATCCCCTTATACCATTCAAACAACTGCCTCTTAATCTATGTACAGGCTTCTCATGACCACAATTAAGTGTTCTGGAATTCTCATTCTTCATAACGTTATCCATAATAACCTGTATGCTGAGCAAATAATCCAGGAAGCTGGACTATATGAAGAAGAACTCAGCGTCAGGATTGGACAAAGTCTCATTAACAACCTGAGTTATGCAGATAATAAAATCTTGCTTGCTGAAAGTGAGGAGGACTTGAAGCATTTACTGACAAAGATCAAAGACTAGAGCCTTCAATATGGATTATACCTCAACATAAAGAAAACAAAAATTCTCACAACTGAACCAATAAGCAACATCAAGATAAACAGAGAAAAGATTGAAGTTGTCAAGAATTTCATTTTACTTGGATCTGCAGTTAATACCCATGGAATCAGCAGTCACGAAATCAAAAGACACATTGCATTGGGCAAATCTGCTGCACAAGACCTCTTTAAAATGGTAGAAAGCAGAGGTCACTTTACGTACTAAGGTGCACCTGACCAAACCATGATATTTTCAGTCCCTTCATATGCACGTGAAAGCTGGACAATGAATAAGAAAGATGAAAGAAGGATCAATGCCTTTAAATGATAGTTTGGTGAAGAATGTCGAATATACCATGGACTGCCAGAAAAACAAAAAAATCTGCCTTGGAAGAAGCACAGAGAGTACGCGCCTTAGAAGAGAGGATAGCAAGACATTGTCTCCTGTACTTTGAACATGTTATCAGGAGGGACCAGTCCCTGGAGAAGGACATCAAACATGATAAGATAGAAGGTCAGCAAAAAAGAAGAAGACCCTCAATATGGTGGTTTGACACAGTGGCTGCAACAATGGCCTCAAAAGTACCATTGATTGTGAGGATGGCGCAGGACCAGGCAGTGTTTTGTACTGATGTACATAGAGTTGCTATGAGTCTGAACCAACCCAGTGGCACCTAAAAACAACAACAACCTGTAACCTCAGTTTGCAGATGACTTTGGATTTCTATGCCACTATCTCTGGTGCCACCTCTATTTTTTCAGCTCACCATCACCAAGCAGTTGGCAGTTTTTCAGTGTCTCAATTCCAGACGCTTGGAAGAGGGAATCTAGTTGACTGAGTTTCAGTTGATTATTAGCCCCAGTCCAATCTGTTATGTTCAGTACACAGGGCTGCTTCTCCTTCCAAAAGCAGTAAATGACCAAGTTTCTCCATGAAGGAGGCCTGGGAGAGGAGTCATCCCAGATTATGTCTATCACAGACATGAACAACCCTATACATCTGTCTTGTCCAAAACAGTAGCTATAAGACACATATGGATGGTTAATTTAAATTAGTTGAAATGAAATAACATTAAAAATTCAGATCTTCAGTCTCGCTAGCCACATTTGAAGTGTTCAATTCCACAGGTAGCTAATGACTACCGGATTGGATAGTACAGATTGTTTCCATCATCATAGAAAGTTCTATTGGACAAGCGGCTATAGATGATAAAGAAAAGCAACAATATCTGGAGAAGTACTAAGAACCTTAATAAGATAATCATTGTTTAGTTTTGAGAATTCTTGCCTTGCTTCCAACCCACCATCCCAAAACCTTACAAATTACTTCTCTTCTCAGCCTCTTACTTTTCTGATATGAAATCTTAATTATTACCCCAAATCCATCGGTACTGAATAAATTCCAACTCATGATAACCCCATTATGTTAGAGAGTAGAGCTGCTTCATAGGGTTTTCTTGGCGGTGATCTTTATTGAAGCAGATTGCCAGGCATTTCTCCTGCAGTGCTACTGGGTGGGTTTGAACCACCAACCTTTAGGTTAGCATTCAATCACAAACCACTTGTGCCACCCAGGGACCTTAAATTACTACCCCAACATGATTAATCAAGAAGGTAATATCTGGGACTAGCACAGTAAATATAGGACAACTGGTCACTCTACCCACATTTCACCCTTCTCTTTTGCAGCTTTGTCTCATTTGGTTTTCAATTCTTCCACTGTTGCCTGAGTCTTTGTTGCAGCTCCAGTAAGAGAGAAGCTACATTACCCTTTATTGAGCCTTGGCCAAATGATCAGTGTTGCCAGCTGAGAGTTAAGATTTCAAGATCTTGGAGCTCAGTCATGACGGGTTAAATGCTATGCACAAAGAGCTGCCAGACAAGTGGTTGCAGTGATCACAGTGGAGCCAGGTGTCAAGGTAGGCACCAAGAGGTATGATTGCTGATCCAAAAGTCAAAGGTGTTATCTAGGGGTTCTATAAGGCTGGAGTGGAAGGAGTTAATGCCACAAAGCATGACAGTGGTAGCCAGTCAAGTAGAATCACCTGTCAAGCTTTGAAGAGCAGTGCCCAGGCCCCCCCAAACCAATTAAGTCAGAATCTCTGAGACATCTATGTTTTAAAGGCCCCCAGATAATTCCAACATTCAGCTGAGGTTGAGAACCATTGACCTAGATGAGCCTGTGAACACAGCAGCAGGAAAAGCTCATGGCAGTAGTTGCTCCAAAGGTTAGAAAGGACTTTTGCTGCTTTTCAACTAGTATAGCTCACTGATGTCTTTTTCATTCGACCCCACAGACTATAAAGGGCCTGTTCAGGCCTCTATTGAGGCTCCCCGACTCATGGTGTCCCTGGTAAAGGCATGTTCCCAGGATGAAAATCTTGTACCTAGGTGAGGTAGTGCCCAGCTACATTGCAAGATTTGAGGAGTACTCAGGAGGATCTCTTTTCCCCCAGATATGTCCTCCATGACTGTGATTTATGCTTGGAATTCTAATTGCTTCAAAACAGAACTTGCAAACCCAAGTGCTTGTAACACAAACCAGTTGCTATCAAGTTGATTCCAACTCATAGCGACCCCATGTGTGTCAGAGTAGAACTGTGCTTCATAGGGTTTTCAATAGCTGTTTTTTCAGAGGTGGATAGCCAGGCCTTTCTTCTGAGGTGCCTCTGGGTAGACTCAAATCTCTAATGTTTCAGTTAGCAGCTGGATGTGTTAACTGCACCACCCAGAGACTCTACCAAATGCCTGTAGAGACAAGCAAATAATATAAACGAGTGAAATAAGCATGGTTGACCACTTTATTGGAAGAGGGTAGCTGCTGCTAAGTTGCATGTAGAAATGTTCACCCAGTGTTGCTAGATCTTAACATTTTCAAGAGAAGCAGTGACACTGAAGGTTTTTATAATGTAATTTAAAAAAAAAAAAAAAAAAAGCCCTTCCTAGGTGGTGCAAACGATTATCAAGTTCAACTGCTAACTGAAAGGTTGGAGTTTCAAGTCCACACAAAGGCACCTCAAAAGAAAGGCCTGGCTATCTACTTCCAAAAAATCAGCCATTAAAAACCCCATGGAGCACAGTTCTACTCTGACACACATGCAGTTGTCATGTGTGAACTTTAATAAAATTTTTTAATGAAACTTTCCACTTAAAAAGGAAATGACTGGCAAAATTGTCACGAAAGGAGAGACTGAAAGGGCTGACTCAAGAGGGGGAGAGCAAGTGGGAGTAGGGAGTGAGATGTATGTAAACTTATATGTGACAGACTGATTGGATTTGTAAACGTTCACTTGAAGCTTAATAAAAGTTAATAAAAAAAAAGTTAAAAAAAAAAAAAAGGAAATGAAGCACCTCATTGAAATCCTTTTAAAATACAGTCCAAGCAAAATGAAACCTGTCTGCAGGCTGAAAAATCCCTCCCCCAAATGCAAATAGCTCTGGAAGTAGCAACACAAAGTTTATTTTCTCTCATGTCTCTGTTGGACCATTTTCCTCTTTCTACAAACCTGATAAATCCTGCATTTACTCACAAATCCTTCCCTCAATCCTGCTGCTTGCTTGAGCTTCTGTTTTCCCTTTTTCTTGACAAATGGCTTTAAAGAGTACTTTAATTTTGCTGCTTCTATCCCTCACCAGCCACCATTTATTTCTCTACTTGTAATCTGGCTTTTGCCTTCACCATTGTACTAAAGCTGCTGTCTCTAGTCTGAGGTCACTAATGACTCCCTGTTGTCAAACACAATGACCCGTTCCCAGTTTTCATTGTCCTTCACCTCTCTGTAACCCTTGACATTGCTACCAATCCCCTCCAGTCACAATCATCCTCAGCTACGGAGAGTAGGTATCTCAGGTGCACCCCAGCTTGAAATCCAGGCTGAGAGATCTAGAAGAGACTGACCCCTGGGAATAAGTGAGAGGGAGCAAGTGGGAGGCAGAGGAGTGCAGGAAATAAGGTCACAGGCAGCCTTTGGGAAAGGGAGTGATAGTCTAAGGCTGAGCACAAAGCAAGTGCAGCTGTTGGAATTTTGGTGGGAGGTTTCAGGCCTGGGAGAGAAGAAGGTACGAGGCTGTATGCCTAGCACGAAGAAAGCACTGGATAGGCATTACAGAACAAAACTGGTTTCCACTGCAACCCATCATTATGCTCCCAACCAGATACAAGAAAAGAAGCAGATCCGTTGGGTCCAGGACTCAGGACTCAGGATTGAGGTGAGAAATTAGAGCTGGAAGCCAGGGCCCAGGCAGGAAATCATGGTTTAGACTCCCATTAGGTATATCTAAGTCTTTCTGATTTCAGTGAATACTTCCAGGCTGCTGAAAACTCTGACCTTCAGAGGAGACTCTGGAAGAGACTAGAGTCATGCGGCCTCATCTTCTTTTAATTAATTGGCTGTAGGAGAGAAACAGGACAACCACAGCACCCTCTCGTGTATGAAAGGCTGGAAAGGGGCAGAACAGCACACAAGCTTAGACCCTTTCTGATATGGAGGAGTGGATGGAACTTAGAGGTACTTCCATGTGCCTTCCATCACAATTTGTTCCTTCTCTAATTTCTTCATTGGCCCCTTCGCCTGACCTCAAGCTCTAAACAAAGCACGTACTCAGAGCTCTAAATGTAAGACTTCTCATTTTCCTTCTCTCGCCCCTGTACGGTGGTTCTTTGATTCCTGAGCGCACCTCAACATTCTTGTATTAGAATCTCTGAGGGAGAGAGCTTGTTTGAAGTTCAGAGTCTCAGACTTACAGAACCTGCATTAAGTTAGAATATGAGATGTCCCGTTCCAGGCCATCCTTCCTTCCAGTACCAGTTGCCATGGAGTTGATTCCTATCTTGACGACCCCAAGTGTGTCAGAATAGACCTGGGCTCCATAGGAGAACTCCTTCCTTTTTTTTCCAACTTGTTTGTATCATGTTAAAAAAAAAACCTTCTGTGTTAACACTTAGGGGATACCGATCTTAAGGGTGATGGAAAAA